>NC_052632.1:2400000-3079166 GCF_016161935.1 Mauremys reevesii | reverse complement strand
GTACACACCTGACTGGAGGCTGCTGATGGGCAGAATAAGGTTTATTGAGCAGAATTCCCAGAGAAGTGATCTCTTTCTCTGTGTCATTAAATGGAGCTGAAGCTGCAAAGGCTGCCAGTGTTTCACTACAAAAGCCCTGATGCCTCAGGAAAGGGCTTGATAAAACAGACAGCGGCTGTAGGCTGGCACTTCTCTTCCTGAGGAGATTATTCCTTCGTCGGTGACCCTGTGGCCTCCACATGGACTCCTAGGCAACCCAAGGCTTGATTAAACTGTATACACTTGAGTGCTATTAATCCACTTGGTTCCACTGGGAAAATTAGACACCGTTCAGTAGATAGAGCAAATCTCTACTTCAAAAGGGTTTGATTTCTTCTAGAATCAGTATAAATTTTGGAAGCCTGATAAAAGCTTATAATGCTAGTCTGAGTAATGAATAACATTAGGAGGGGGCTATAAAGGAACTCAAAGAAAACTATTGCTGTATAAAGGAGTTTTTCATTAGCCTGGTGTGTGTGTGTGCAGATGTGCATTTGTGTGTCTGTGTGTGGATGTGTACATGTGTGTGTATACATGTATGCGTGTGTGCGTACTTGTTGAGGCCGCAGCATTTATTCACGCACTTGTATCACATTGACTCGATTTTCAGTCATAAACAAAGCTGAGTGAGCTTTGAAAAAAGCCGGCAGGCAAACCCGGCTTTCTCTTTTTCTCTTTCTAATGACGTTTAATATGGCCCAACTCAATAGCTTAGGGTGAGCTTAATTCCAAGTCAACGGAGAAATCTCCTTTAAAATGCTGGTTTGTTGTGCAACGCTTGCTCATTTCACTGCTCCCTCGCCCACCCCAGTCTCTGGTCTGTGACGCCCACCTGTTGTGTCTTCTCACAAAACCCTTTTTGGGAGAGGAACTGTCTTTTTATTTCGTGTTTGTGCAGCCCCCAGCACACGACACCTAATCCCTGACTGAGGCCCCACCTCAAAACTGTAGCACAGAAAAATAATCCTCGCTGTCCTTTTTCAGTTGCTGAAAACCTGTCCTTCCTGGCCCGCCTGCTGGTGCCAGACACGTAATATAAAATTGAACACATTTGGAAGAGGAAAAAACCTTTGAAGTTCTATGGACTCATCCCACCCTCCCTTCTAATTCCTATCTTGCATCCTTGAAGCAATCACCGTGAAAGTACAGCCCTTCAGGAGCACGATGCAGTCCTGCACCTCCCTCCCCGGCAGTGAGCGGGGAAGGGCTGGGCATTGAAGGACTCCCTGCAGGTTGAGTGTTAACCACAGGGTGGCCGCAGGGTTACCACCTGTCTGTGCTGGTTACTACTTAACACCCTCTTTGGGAGAGCCCACAAGTCACTAGGGAACTTCCTATTGCTGTGTTGAAACATTTCTGGTAGGTTCCCTGCCGCGAGTGAGATGGTTTCTATTGTGTCTTCATGGGCTACTGTTTCTCTGAGGAGGACACCAAGCAGGTAGTAGCCACAGGCCCCCCCTCACTCACTTCCCCCCCTGCAGAAATGGCCAGTGTCTAATTATGCTGCGCATGTTACTGTGTATATTTCAGTAGCTCGGCTGGTTCCCAGACTTAGGGCATCCTCACCAATGCGGTATCTCACTCTCCACGGTACTTTTTCTTAAACAGGCACGGCAGGACTTCACGGTCATCATGGGGGTCAGAATTCAGATCCTTCTCTTCTGCAAACAAAGGCTCCTGCTAGCTGAGCTAAGGGAAAATCTCCTTCAGCTGCAGCAGCATTCGGGTTTATGACACACACGTGAGCCAGTCTGATGCTCCGTTCAGCTACCGTGCTGCAAATGTGTCCCATAGTGACATGTTCTGGATAGAGGTCTGTCCAGTTCTATTTGGCCGAATGGGCTGGTGGCCAAAATGTGATGCATTGAGAATGGGATGTAGAGAATAATAAAGGGAGGAGTCTTCCACTTTCCACCATGTCTTTTTTCACATTCCTCTTCCAAAAGGCCTATTACCCCGAGTTCCGACCCAGAGGGATGTTAGCGAACCTGATGACAGGTCATCAGAACACTACATATAGTTCCTTCTGCGCTAAGCCACCTTTTAGCATCTGATCAAAACATTAGCACTGCCAAAGTAGCTCATATTAAATGGATTAAAAACTGGTTAACTGATAGATTACAAAAAGTAATTGTAAATGGTGCATCGTCACTGGGGATATTTCTAGAGGGGGTCCTACAAGGCTGTGTTTTCAGCCCAGTGCTGTTCAAGATGTGACCAATGATCTGGAAGTATAACATCATTACTGGTAACATTTGCAGATGACACAAATTGGTGGAGCGATAAATAACAATGAGGACAGGTCAGTTATACAGGCCAACCTGGATCTCTTGGTAAGGTGGGCTCATCTGAACAAGATGTGTTTGAATACAGTCAAATTGAAGTCACACGTCTAGTTACAAAGAATGTAGGTCACATTTGACAAGATGAGAGACAGTATCCTGGAAGGCAGTGTCATGTAAAGGACGGAAGGGTCATGGCAGATAGCCAACTGAACACGAACTCCCCATCTGATGCTGTAGCGAAGAGGATGAATGTGATTTTTGGATGTATAAATGGGAATATGAAATAGAAGTAGGAGATGGTGTTACCTCCTTGCCATGGCAATAGTGAGAGCATTATTGTGCTATTGTGTACAGTTCTGGGGCCCATGCAGAAGGCCAGGTTAAAGGAGCATAATGGTCCCTTCTTGCCATAAAACCTACCAAGCTAGGCTCCACTGGGACTTAAGTGATGCCACGGCTTTGTTCGGGCCCTAGGGATAGGGTCGAGGAAGGCTCTTAAGTTACGCCATTCTTTTGCTGTGAAGTTGGTGATTTTCCTTTCCTTTGCAGACTCTGAATTTCTTTTGGAGACTCTCTCGCTTTCAGAACTTCCTGCTAGTTCATGATCGAATCATAAGACCACGACAGCCTTAACCAACTTTACCAGTGACGCACAGCTTGCTGCTACTAATCGGAGGATACAAGCACAGCTGTGATTTTTGTCAGTCTCCCAAAGGCATTTGTCAGTCAGTGTCAACATGACATACTGTTGTACAATTTGTCACGGCTCGGGTGTAGACATCAAGTTATTACTTGTTTTTCCTAACAATAGCATGTCATATTTGGCTGCTTATTAAAATGGGGAAGTAAAGAGCCCCCCCAAAATAGGGTGTCAGTGACCCCCACTTTGCTCTATAGCCAGTCACTGCCATAGTCAAGAGTGCATGTGCATTGCTGCCTGATGTTGATTATTTATTCAAATTACTTGCATGCAAATGAGTTCCTGTGAAGGCTCTGCCGTTATTTTAAGATGCTTCACTCAGACTTGACATGGATGGTGTGTGTGCAGGGAGCGATCCAAGGATCTGAGCTGCCGGGACATCACTCCAAAGCCCCTCTCACAGTAGACAAGATGTTAGAGGAGAACGGCTGCTTGAGCTGAATGTTTCATGTGGCAGCTTTACCGAATCTCACAATGTTGTGACCGCGTCACGGCCACAGTGTATGGTGCCACTTGACGTAACAGAAGGGTGCATAAAATTGCAAGGCCCATGTCTAATTGTATTTAGAGAGACAGGGGCTAGGCCTCTGCAACAAGACTCACGAGACCAGGGTTCTGTTCCTGCCTCTGATCTTTCGTGTGACTTAGAGCAAGTCCCTATTTCTCTATCTCTTAAACTGAAACATTTTCAGAGTAGGGAATGTCTTTGTACAGCACCTACCACAATGGCGCCCTGGTCTTGGTTGAGACTCCTAGGCACTTAGGTGATATAAAAATAACCTTCACTGGTGTAAATCAGGAGTAACCAGTGATGTGAAACCTGTGTGGTGTTAGAATTGGGTCTGAAAATCAGCTGAGATGTGCTGAATCCCAAATCTGCTCTCCCTTTTTTCATAGGCTATGTCACACCCCCAGCTCACAGTGTCGACATCGCTCAGCTGTTATAAAATGGCCTGAAATAATCAAGGAACTCAGGTGTTCAGTAGCAACTCTGAGCTCTGTGTACAAACCTTTAGAAGTTCAAGGTCACAAGCTAAGATCCTGGTTCTGCCAGATGATCTAAGCAAGCTGACCCCTGAGTGTGTATTGGGGTATTGACCTCAAATGGGTTCTGTACAAGTGTTGGCATCTGCCCTAACTATATACTTGATAGTGGGTGATGATGGAAAGTGACCTAAATGCACTTCAGAGGGATCGGCCCAAGATCTATGTGTGGAAATTTTATCCTGAGTCTCCCAATATTTGAAGTTTTTCCTTAAAAAGTCAAAGCTCCCTGAGTTGTGTAATTACATGAGAATCTCATATGGAGATACACCTATCTCATAGAGCTGGAAGGGACCCTGCAAGGTCATTGAGTCCAGCCCCCTGCCTTCACTAACAGGACCAAGTACTGATTTTTGCCCCAGATCCCTACATGGCCCCCCTCAAGGATTGAACTCACAACCCTGGGTTTAGCAGGCCACTGCTCAAACCACTGAGCTATCCCTCCCCCTTTCAAAGAGCAACGAACAAGTCAGTTTCTAGGCCTCATGGTTGTGGAGAAAAGCTCAAAAACATGGTCTCAGAAACAAAAGGGCAAATGAAAAGAACCCAACATATTAACTGATTTGTTAAAATCTCCTGATTTTTAAGCCAATCTTATTGGGGTGAGGGGCTGACTCATGATTTTCAATACTTGGGGTTGGCCACAGTGGTGTGTCCTTGCTGTGTATTAATCTTCCAGCAGTGATTATTCAAACTGCTGGCCTGGCACTGGAATCTGAAAAGAAGTTGACACAGTAAAATCAACAAAAGAGGCGGGGAGGGCTTGGCTGAAATGGAAATGTGGTGTTTGCTGTTGTTGCTTTAAACTGTGGTTTCATCCAGGATTCTGTTCTGGGGGGATGGATTTGCGGGGTTTTTACTTGTATGGTTGGTGTGACTGATTCTGTATTTTGGATTAAGTGATTCAAATAATCCAAGGTAAGGCTCTTTGCATATAATTTAGAATCATATTTTCCACCCATGGAACTCACATTCTCCTTTCGGTGCAGTGGGCAGAGCCCACACGGGGCAGGTGACAAGACATCTTGAGCCCTACTTGAATATCGACCCTTTGACAGACTTTCTTCCGTACCTACATTTGTTCAGTTCTGGCAGAGTGGGGTTGAATGATGACGGGGTGTGGCTCCCGTACCTGAGGCTCTGTATAAATGATGTAAGCACTTTCCCTCTCAGACATACAAGGGGCTAGTTTGCACAGCATTCCCTATCTATTTAAACTGTTTGAGCAAAGCAATGGTTGCGTGGAACAGTTTGCTCCTCGGAGCGCTCTGTAATTTTTTGCTGCTGCAAGAGTAAGTCATTCGCTGTGTGCTGCATTAATTAATACTCAGGCTTATGCAACTCAAGAGCAGCTGATTGGCCCTATTGCTGCACCCTCTAATCCCTAATAAACTCCCCATAAGCTTCTTGGCAGCATTATAGCAAAGGGCTCAGCTGCTGCTCTAGATAGAGGGGACTAACCTAGAGAGAGGCAGACAGGCAGAGAAAGACTCAAACCCCATACACAGGGAAGTGTATTGTCTAGCTTCTGCTGTAATGAATTTTCCCAGGCTAACATACGCTTGTTGTTTTGAAATAGGCTGGAAGGCCATGTGGTGTTTTAACCTCTACAGCACCCATGTATTTTTTTAAGAAGATATAGGTCCCACGCAGAAGAATATGCTGAGGTTCAGAGAGCATGGCTTACGAGAAAAGGCCTGCATCTTTAAGGGTGACCCTCCTCCTTTACACCTGGGAGCGCTGGCTTTCTTGTCCACATCACTCACTTTTACCCACTGAACTTGTAGAATCACATGGCTGCAAAACGCTGCCCGTTCCTTTCTCTCATCTCCGTGGTTGGAGAGATTAGGTTGTAGTTCTCCTTTTATAATGAAGGAAAGAACTAGTTCATTTTTTTGAAATGTCTTGGTTTCCAGCAGCAGCATTCTGTAATTGTATCTGTAAAGGTAGAAGCAGTCAAAGCCTGGGGGGGGGAACCCCTCTAGATCCATAAATAATTCAGCGCCTCTAAAGTACACTATAGACATGGCTGAGGAGTTCATCTCCTGCAGATAAATCTATTGCTCTGTTTGTTTTGAATCCCTTTCTCAGACAATGCTTCTGACACTATGATTTACATCCAGAGCACCTAAAGCCCTCCTGAAAAGAGAGTGGGAGCATTCCATTACCCCAAATTTGTTCCCTCCTTCATCAATATTTTACAGCCGGTTTTGGTTCCTGCCCTTCTACGACCCAACTGAAAAGTGACCTGTTACTCTAGACAGCACTGACACGTGTAACACCGTTCTTCTGAGCCTTCAAGGGCAGCACGGAACTGAAAACTGCGTCCAGAGGAGCTATGGGCTACTTTGTATGGAGACAAATGTATCAGCTGGCCTCTTCTTTAGTTGTTTTTTAAAATGGCACCAATTCAGCCCCATGCAAAGAGATAGTACAAGGCCTATCCACCTCCAAAGTCCCACTTAAATTCTGAAAATAGGGCTTAAGTGGGGATTAGATGATACTCAACCGTAATACGAGACGGGGTGCAGACACCTTGTGCAGGCTGTCTGCACATGCCTGAATTTGGGCCCAAACTGAAATGTAGGGCTTTCCATTCCGTGGTTTATACGGTGAGCATTTAAAGGTGAAAAACATAAGCAAATAAATGTAGCAGTTTGATCCAGGGACAACCCTGGAAGCCTTAAATCCTCACTTTTAAGCCTGTCAGTTATGTATTGAAATTACATGCGACTGAAACACAAGTGATTTGCTTTAGATTAGTGAGACCTCACCTTGCTTCTCACTGATGAAGTTTGACAGCATCAGCGCACTTTTACTTTTTCCTATAAAAAGTAGATTATTAGCCTCTTAGACAGAAGAATATCTTGGGTTTCCATGGACCTATGCAAATCGCGCTACCTCAATGCATCAGCAGTTCTTGAGTCAGCCTGTGAAAAGCAGGTCTGATGAATATAGCTGCTGCTTCTGCATATGCCATCATCACATCTCCGTGTTAGAGGGCAGGAATCGGCAAACTCATCTACAGCCTTTTATTAGTGTTGGCCTTGTACTAAAAGGCTTATAGTTTAAGTCATTTATCACTTTTCTCCTTGACTATATGATGAATAATTAACTTTTCTGACTAATCTCTCTCAGGTTTTATACACTGCATACCTTGTAATGGAGCACCTCTGCTTCCCACTTGAAATGTTAAAACCAGTGCTAACATACTGTATCATTGTCTCTTGCAGTCCAGTAGGCTTCTAGAGAGTAAAGAGTCGTCAGAGTCGTGTATCGCTCCTTCTGTTTCACATACAGCAAATCCTCTGATATGAGCAAACATCAAAGCTCTCTGGTTCTGGAGGAAACTCTGTTTTACAACTCTGAAATGGGAGACGTGCTTCCGTCGGAATGCACAGCCTGTTTTACGGATATAATTTGAACCACACAATTCACTCATCTCTCAACAATGACAAACAGCAGCCCAGTAGCTAAACAAAGGAAGCATGCCAGTAGGTGGGGCCTTCATCTCTTATCTTGACCCTAAAAAGGAAGTTCCCAATCTCATCATATTTGCATTGAAAGTACAAAGCTAGAAGTACATTGTGAAGAGCAATGCTGGGAGATGTGATTAGGGTGACCAGATGTCCTGATTTTATAGGGACAGTCCTGATATTTGGGGCTTTGTCTTATATAGGCGCCAATTACCGCCCACCCTGTCCCAATTTCTCACACTTGCTGTCTGGTCACCCTAGATGTGATTATAATCCTAAAGTCAGAAATTGCTCACTATTCCAACTGCGTGATAAATGTGGGCCCACAGGCATAGTCAGCGAGATCTTGGTTAAACTAGGATTTCCCCCCCAATGCAATGTGAAGCTCCACCAGTGGCAGTAATTAGAGCTGATCAAAGAGTGTGTGTCACGGGGAAGTTTTTGCCAAAAAAAAAAAAAGAAATTTCAAACCTGTTTTTGTTAAAAGTGGAAGCGTTTTTCACAAATTTTTTCACAATATTTTTGTTACTATTTTAACAAAAGTAGTTATGGGTATTTTTGTTTGCCAGAAATCATTTTGATAAAAATTTCAATTTTAATTTTTGATTTAAAAAATGACCTTGAAAAAGTAAAAAAGTTGCCCTTTTTTTGCCCCCCTCCCCAAACCCCAGATTTTTTTAAGCCACTTTTCCAGGAAAAAAAACTTTGCCTTCAAAAAATTTCAGCCAGCGCCAACAGCAATGCTGTGAGTAGAGCTCAAGGGAAAAAACGGTGAAAAATGCCAAATTTGCAACATCAAAATTCATATAGATTTTGCTAAACTGTTCATTTCTGGAGAAAACCCCCCCAATATCACATTTGGTTTTAACCTTTTCAAAATGAAACATTTTAGGATTTTGGTTTTAAATGACTTTTCATTTCAAAGGTCCTTTACATTTATTTATTTTTAAATTAAAAATGGTCAAAATCAAAAGAAAATGTTTAGTTCAACCCAAAGCAATTTTTTTCAACTTTTCAACTCACCACAAATATTTTAAATTTCATTTTTGGTGCTGCTCAAAACAATTTTTTTTCTGAATGTTCATAATTGCTATAATCAATTATGTTACCAGCTCTAGGTGAGAGTCTTTGTCTAGACAAAGCACTGTGAGGTGTTGACATTCCATGACTGGACAGGGTGGTGCTTACCTAGCAGACATCTGAAGACCTGTCTATTTTGGCACCCTCATTACTGCTACCATCAATGTAGCTCAATGACAGGAAAACTCCTACTATAGACAGCCTCCAGGGGTTCAAACAACCACTGTGAATATATATAAAGGGCTTTCTGACCTTTGCTGTTTGAGTGGCATTCCTTGCAGGTGCTACAGTGCTCAGATATTCTCTGTATACTGAAATGGTGATCCTGCAAACTTATGGGACTTTATTAGTAATTGTATTTCCACAGAGCCCAGTTGCCCTAATCACGGGCCAGTTCCCCACTGTGCTAGACACTTTACAAGCAGAAAAAACATCGACTGTCCCTGTGGTCTATTCTGACAGAACCTCTAGAACATGGCCTTAAGGTGTTTTCTTTATGGAGCGAAGCACTTTCATCTATCAAGGTTTCAGAGTCGCAGCCGCGTTAGTCTGTATCAACAAAAAGAACAGGAGGACTTGTGGCACCTTAGAGACTAACAAATTTATTTCGGTATAAGCTTTTGTGGGCTACTGGTCACTCAATTACAGACCTAAAAGTCGCAATGCTCCAACAAAAAAACCTTCAAAAACAGACTCCAATGAGAAACTGCTGAACTGGAATTAATTTGCAAACGGGACACCATTAAATTAGGTTTGAATAACGACTGGGAGTGGATGGGTCATTACACAAAGTAAAACTATTTGCCTATGCTAATCTTTCCCCTACTGTTATTCACACCTTCTTATCAACTGTTGGAAATGGGCCATCCTGATTATCACTACAAAAGTGTTTTTTTTTCTTGCTCATAATAGCCCACCTTCATTGACTAGTCTCGTTAGAGTTGGTATGGCAACACCCATTTTTTCATGTTCTCTGTGTATATCTCTCTTCCTACTGTATTTTCCACTGCATGCATCCGATGAAGTGGGTTTTAGCCCATGAAAGCTTATGCCCAAATAAATTTGTTAGTCTCTCAGGTGCCACAAGTACTCCTCGTTCTTTTCATCTATCAAGTGCATCTTTATAGAAGTTTGTGTGTGCAGCATTTTTGCTGTAACAGGGCTATATATTGAAGACAGAACCAAAGGCCGTTTTGCTAGGTCCCTGGGTGGTGCCCACTATGAACAGCATAGCTGTGATCCTGGGAACGGGGCACAAGCTAGCATCGAGCTGCTTTGAGCTATTTTTCTCCCAGCTAAAGAAAAAGTAGGAGCCATTGGCCAACAGAGTTCTCTCAGCACCAGTGACAAGGCAAGATCCACAGGAGGCCACTTATCTCATTTATAAAATCTAAACAGGGAACTGTATGCAGACAGAGCCTAGATGTCTGGATTTTTAAAAATTTGGCATGAGTTGAATTCAACACTGGTGAAAGCAAGCAAATCATAGAACTGGCTGGAGCAAGGCATAGAGCTTGACCAATGCCCGTGAAGTCAGTGGGAATACATGTGAAGTAAGTAAATCCATTTATTCATGTCTGAATATCAATGACATAATAGCAGAATTTTGTGACGCCTTCACGATTCATCACTAACTACGAGCACTCAGCAGCTGGCCTTCCAGTGACCTGCCACACACCATCCGTCCATGTCTTCCCTGGGCATCTCCTACTACGATGACCCTCCACCGTTCTTTCCATAATAATTTTCTCAAGGTTCTTTCCATCTCTGCACCTAATGTGACCAAAGTACATATGTTTGTGTCTGTCAATTTCCAACATCAGGATCTGCTTCTCTCCAATAATATCTCTAACATAGGCATTCGACTATTTTTCCATCCAGGAGACACTCAAGAGTCTTCACCAGCACCACATTTTGAAATCTACACTTTTCTTCTTTTGAGCAGCATTACCTTCCCACAAATCTCCCATAAGTACGCCAATTGATTTCAGTGGGGTTTGGATAAGGCCCAGGGTGTAGGTCAATGCTATGCAAACTTCCTGACGCAGCTCTCTCAATGCCAGTGTGGTCCAGTCCTGATGTCCCCGCCTGGCCTGCACATCTCTTTGGCCCCTTCTGGGTGCAAATGAGGACACAGATGAAATTATTTATCACATTTTTATTTGTGACTTAAGCTGGATTTTGAACCCAGGTTTCCAGAGCCCACAGGCAAATGAACTATCCCACAGCACCAGCTGGCAAACTTTTCATTGTCTGCGTTAAGCAAGCATAGATATGTCCACGGCGCAAAACTGCCAAACGCTTCATTTTTAGTACACTTTAATTCCATCCCAGGAAAGGTTTTATAAAAGTATATAAAAATACCATGCAGATGTGTTTCAGTTTATTATTGTGGGGGAAAAGCTTCAATGATATGGACTGCTCTGTAGAAAACAAATAAACTGCTAAATAAGTGACAAAAGAAGAAAAAAAATCTGCATGAAATTTATTTATGAGACCCCAAATCATTTTGCTGTCAATATGCTGTGGGTGATATTTAAAAGTAGCTTCACAGTTTCAGCTTTAAATTTAACCAGCTAGGGAGATACTTCAAAATCTTTCTTTTCATTATTTCCCAAAGTGAGATGGTTTTGAGACTTATAATTTACTGTGAGGTTCCATTTTTCCAGTTGTTTGCCAGGCATCATCTTTCCCCAGTGATAAAACTAACACAAACCCCTGTATAGATACAGACACATTATTATACAAGTATTTAAGGTTACCTCTTGAGGCTCAGTTATCTTCCCCCTAGATGATCACACTAAAAAGATTCAAATGCTTCAAATGGATTAAACATTTGGTTTTACTTGGATTATATTTTTTTCCACAAATATAAACCATTTTGCATTTCAAAATCCTTTAGCAAACAGAGCAGTTTGTCTTTGTGTTTGCTAATTTAAAAACAAATATTTGCCTGCCAAGCAAATATAGTCTCTTAGGATGTGCTATTAATAGGATAATTAGGCAGCCGGTAATGAAAAGGATTGCTGGTAATTATGGCAAGATTTGTTTTGGCATTTGAAGGCAGAAAGGGAGGCTGAAGTGCTAAAATCTACCTTAGAGTTAATTAGCACAATTAGAACACACCTGAAAAAATAGGCCAGCTAATGAACACTTCATTTTATTTTTAAAGCAACAGTGCAGGTATTTTCCTTGTGATGCTTAGAGAAAACAAGATTCTTTTACTTAAAGGAGCTGGGGAAAAAAATCTTCCAGAACAGTTTCTGAGCATGTTGATGTTTTCCCCCATTTTCCCCCAAAGTTGATTTGCAGACGGGGGGAAGCACTGCCCCTGCAGTATGGAGGTAAGCAAATCCTCTCCTTCAAGGGAAAGTTGAAAGAGGACTTAGCCTCCTGCACAGCACGGAATCAAAGATGTCTGCAAATTATCTTCAAATGGCTCAGCAGCCACCTAGGAGAACAGAAGAAACATCCTTTGGACTCACAGCTTCAAACGCTACATGAAATACCACATTAACTGTGGCCATCTACAAAAGAAATCAGCTTACAAAGGAAAGCCAGGAGGGGAGGTTGGGGAAGGGAAAGGGAATGAAAGAAATGTCCATTGGTGCCTGCCAAGGCTGATTTTGTGCAAAGAGCCTCTGTGTCTGTTATTTAGCTGTAACTATTGTAGGAAGAAGAGAAGTTGATCTGATAGGAGGTGAAGGCAGAGCAGGGAGCATCTGTGCCTGGTTAGGCTGAAAGCCAGGAGTGAAAACTTAGGAACAGGGCTAAGTGGAGAGTTATCTTCTCCAGGAGAGGAGAGGAGCTGGGAACGGGTTTCTAAACCAAGGAGCACAGCGAACAGAGACTGCAAGAGGAGCAGCCAGGATAGCCTCCAGTACCCAACGAGCAACTACCTGGCTGCATAACCTCATGAATGATGTAGAGAAAGTGAATAAGGAAGTGCTAGTTACTCCTTCGTGTAACACAAGAACCAGGAGTCACCCAATGAAATTAATAGGTGGTAGGTTTAAAACAAACAAAAGGAAGTAGTTCTTTCACACAACACACAATCAATCTGTGGAACTCATTGCCGGAGGATGTTGTGAAGGTCAAAAGTATAACTGGGTTCATAAAAGAATTAGAGAAATTCGTGAAGATTAGGTTCATCAACGACTGTTAGCCAAGATGTTGAGGGATGCAATCCCATGCTCTGGGGGTCCCTAAACCCTCTGACTGAAGGGGATGGATCACCTAATAAATTGTACTGTTCTGTTCATTCCCTCTGGGGCACCTGGCACTGGCCGCTGTCAGAAGACAGGATACTGAGCCAGATGGACCATTGGTCTGGCCCAGTATGGCCATTCTTATGTTAATAGAAACAGCCAGCTTTAGGACCCTATCTCATATCCATCCAGCAGCCAAGAACTGTCCCGCCAATGACACACCCACAAACTAGGCAAAGCAGCCGTTGCTATTGCCAGTGAGTTCAGACATGGAAAGCTTGAATTACTAGATTATTTCATTTCTCACATGGTGGATCCAGTGACCCAGTCCTCTCCCAGTTTCCACCCCTGGCTCAGAGACTGACCCCGGCTACCAAGCTGGATCAAGGGATTCCATCGTGGTCCAAACTCCTTGGAATTTGGGATTACATAGAAACATGCCTGGATTCTACGAGGACTCTCTTAAATGGGGAAACCTGCATCTTAGAAAAAAAGGGGACAATTGGCCGGCAGCATTGAAAGTTTGTACTGAGGGGAGAAGACAGAAAGCCATACAGCTTGGAGTTTGCCAGTTGGGAGCAAAAAGATTCAGCCAGCAAAGTCTTCATGAGGCTTGGGTAGCTATAGGGTTCTCTCAGGCCTCTTGATTTAAGTGGAAAGGCAGGAACATGGTACAGTTAGGTTAGCGATAGGCCTTTCCTAGGCTGAGATTTGAGGCTTTCTGAAACAGACTGCCTTAGGCCTAACAAGTTCAAAAGGTTGGGTCACTGCAAAATTGGAACTTGCATCCCCATCCCTGCCGCCTAGCCTCCTTACCCATTGGGTCAAGTGTCATTAAACGAAGACCATTGCTGAGAACATATGGAGACAATAGGCCAGCTGCAAGGAGATGGATTCGTTATTGTTATCTCAGAGTTTTCGGGGAGTTTAGCTAAGGTCAGGCCGAATGGACAGTAGGCGATTTAAAAACAAAAACAAAACCCCTGCAACTCCAAAAACCTTCCCCGCCAATAGTTAAACTTTATCTTTCTGTATGTTTGTTGCCATACAAAAATGCAGTAGCTGGATCTAAAATGATTAATTAGAAAATTACATTTATGTAACCCTCTAATCTGTATTTATGTGTTGCCAAGGGCACTGAGCGAGGTAGGGGAATTACATCCAGTTTAGCTCTGATCCAAAAGAAGCTCAGATCTGAGATTATTTTGAGGGCAGAAAATATAGAATCGTACGGATTCAGAGCAGAAAAGTCAAAATTAGGATTCTCTCTTAATTCCTTCCCCCCACACACACACACTCTCCCCCAGGAAAAAAAGAAAATGAATGGACCGATGCGGTGCCTTTCATGGTTTGCTGTGTAACAGCCATGTAGTCGGCTTCGCAAAGCAAGAGGTGAGATTATAGAAAAAGCTTATTTCCAGCTGAACATGGCCTTCCGTTTCCTAAACAAAATTGCTTTTATTCTTCTCAACATGTGTTCAAAAAGATTAAAGAGCTGTAAGCTTGCACAGCTTAATAAGAGTATGCATTAGAAGAGTGGCCTGGAACAGCAAAGCAGAACGAGTCCACTCTAGTTTGGGGAGGATTTGAAATCCTGTTTATTGAATTATAAAGAACCTTAAAGGATAAAGGATATTGAAGTAGGGATTTTAATACTTTGCGGTATTTTGATCACAACAAATCATTTAAAAGTATTTTGTTTTTTAAAAAAATAAAAGGGAAACTATTAAGAGAAATTGGCTGAGACACTGATTGTTTCATCGGTTAGGTATCTGATTGTTAAAAAGGATATGGGTTCCCCTATAATCACATGTTGAAATCAGATATGAGGCATCATGGTGGTTTATTAGACACTGTATGAAATGAAAAGCGAGATTCTGATTATTTTGCTGTTCAGGTAGAATCGTGCATGGGTTTTATGGTGCAAGGATATTTTGGATTAAGTTAATTTTGCAATAAGATCTGTCTGAATGTGTATTTTTAGCGGGCTGGTTACATTGGTATCTATGTTCCTACTAGGATCTAGGGGTAGGCAAACTGGTTCAAAGGAAAAAACTCAAACTGTCCCCTAGAATTCAATCAAACTTTTTTGAGGTTTGAGAAAATTCACTGTTCCCACCTGTCAGCAATGCTGCCTCAGACAGGGAGATTCATTTCACCCCAGTTCACGTGTTATTGGCAGAGTCTCAGACCCTGAGACAGCAGCCTCTTTCCTTGCTCAGTTATTGATTATCCATTGCTTGCTCCTTGCTACGCCAGCTCAGCACCCTGGAGGACAATGACTCAGGAGCTACCCTGACGTTCAGAAGTTTGGACTGACTGAAGAACAGAGCAAGGGACAGAACAAGTCAAATGTAGTATCCAAGCACCTCACAACCATGAATGGCTTGTCTCCTCCCTACCCCTTCTCCACCCAGAAGGTGGGATTGTGCATTCATTCCCATTTTACAGCTGGGGAACTGATGCGGAAGGAACGAAGGGACTTGCCCAAAGTCACACTGGAAGTCTGTAGCTAAGCTGGGATTTGAACCTGGGTCTCAAGTTCATCCTAGCCCAGTGGTTCTCAAACTTTTGTACTGGTGACCCCTTTCACACAGCAAGCCTCTGAATGGGACCCCCCCTTATAAATTAAAATAGGTTTTTTATATTTAACACTGTTATAAATGCTGGAGGCAAAGCGTGGTTTGGGGGTGGAGGCTGACAGCTCAGAACCCCCCATTCAATAACCTCACGACCCTCAGTTTGAGAACCCCTGTCCTAGAACATCATACTAAGCCCGTCTAGGGATACTGCACTGAGGGTCTATCTATTGGGTAAGTCTATCCCTGCGGTGTCCTGCAGTGGCTCTCAACCTTTCCAGACCACTGGACCCCTTTCAGGAGTCTGATTTGTCTTGCATACCCCAAGTTTCACCTCACTTAAAAACGACTGGCTTACAAAATCAGAGATAAAAATACAAAAGTGACATAGCACACTATGACTGAAGAATTGCTGACTTTCTCATTTTTACCATATAATTATACAATTAATCAATTTATATTTATAAATATTATACTTACATGTCAGGGTATAGTATATAGAGCATTGGTATATGACTATATAAGTGTCTGTCTCTATGAAATTTTAGTTTGTACTGACTTTGCTAGTGCTTTGTGTAGCCTGTTATAAATCTAGGCTAATATCTAGATGAGTTGATGTACCTGCTGGAACGCCCCTGTGTACCCCCGGGGGTATGTGTACCCCTGGTCGAGAACCACTGGTCTACTGGAATTGGAACACCTCCACTACGTATCCGAAAACCTACACCGCACCAGGCCATAGAGATTCTGCTTTAGCTCCAGCCTTGGGGCCCTGTGCTTCTGAACCAGAAGAATCTGAGTCCTGTAGCTGCTACATCCTCCAAGTCCTGTGTGGTCACGGTGTGCAGCACGAACAGCTCCTGCTTACGACACACAGCCACCAATGGGCTCAGGGCCTGCGTTAGGCTGATTCCCCCAAATCGGGCCCCGTGCCCTAAAGAAGAGCACCTAACTTAGACGCCTGTTTAATTTTTACTCACCCGGCGGCTCTTCGGCGGCGGGTCCTTCACTTGCTCCAGGTCTTCGGCGGCATTTCGGCAGCGGGTTCTTCACTTGCTCCGGGTCTTTGGCAGCATTTCGGCGGCGGGTCCTTCAGTGCTGCGGAAGACCCGGAGCGCCGCTGGGTGAGTCATCTCTGCCAGGACCCATCGAAACTATTCGAATCAGGCCCCGCACTTCCTAAAGCCAGCTCTGAATGGGCTACGGTACGTATGGGCTTGGGCTCCTCGTCCTGCACCACGCTGGATGTGTGGGGACTGCAGGCCCTGCTGCAATGCTATCTGCGTGGCACCTGGGCCTGCTCTGCTCCTGCAGGATGGAACATGCCCACCTGGCTATCCTCCCCTCAGAGCAGGAAAGCCATGCCCCGAGCTCAGGGGAGGGAGCGGCTGGGTGCTGTGTGCAGCACAAGGGGGAGAAGGAAGGGACAAGGAGCACAAGGCACAGGCAGGCCAAAAGGGAGAGAACGAGGAGGGGGAAGTGTGCTGAAAAGACAGAAACAAGGGGGACAAAGGGTGAGAGAGAAGAGGGGGCAGTTGTGCTCTGTCTGATTGGAGGCTGCCTGGCGGGTGGCTTAAGAGGGTGTCCCATGCTGTCCTTCCAGCGGTGGCGTGCTCAACCATGGAGCTTAGCCTGATGCTCCACCAGCCGCCTTAACGAGCTTTGTTGAACTGTTTCATGGCGGTCCCCTATCTCCCAGGGTACTGCCGCCTTCTAGTGACATGCTAGCGAAATAGATGGAACACCCGGCTGGGCCTGTCTCGCTGTATTTCTTGCTCTCTCACCCAATTTAACGCCATGGGGACACCAGCATGCTAAAAACTAAAATCATTACAAATTAATTCCCTTCACTATGTTACAAACAAACCACATTTGATCATTAAAACCCAACGCTTCAGAAATCGAATGGACTTTTCAGCATTTGTTTACCTTTGCCATTTCTCTCAGCTTGGACAATGAAAACAAACCAGTCAGTTTCCCTTTAGTTTACAGTCAGTTTCACTGTCTGATTCTCTGCGCTAGAGAAAAGCACTGCAGGAGAATCTTTATTTGTTAATGTAAATTTTATACTCCAATTTAAAAAAAATAATGGACCGATTTCTATTTATTGTCCCTTAAAAACAAAAAGCAAATAATCAAAGGAACAAAAACCCCTGAGACAAACAACAAAGACTTAGATATAGTGCCATATTTCTATTCTGTTCGATCTCCATAGTTATACACACCTCTCAGCATAGTATCTGACCTCCCAGAGTCCCTTTAAAAATGTACAGGCTGTCTGGAAAGTTGCAGCTAATAACAAATCCACCTTCATTTTTATTTACTTTGTTGCACACAATTTTTGGTACACGGCGCAGATAAATTTCTCAGATCTGAGCAAATCCAATAAGAGTAACTGTTTCTTGGATGGTAACCGTATTATTCAAACTTCGGAACAAGTACATTATGTCACAGCAACTGATCCCTAGTTAATTGGCACATAAAAATACAGCACCTGAAAATGAGATCAGTTTGTGGTGGATTATAAAGCTTGGAGCTGCAATGATTGTTAAGGCCTTCAGTTCTCAAATCCATCACTCAATATGTCATTGCTCAACCATGGAACAAAAGAGATTAAAAAGACAAAGTAAGCAAATGCAAAACTCCTACAGGTCCTTTGACACAGTGCTCATGAAATTTGACAGATTTACATCTCTGTCCATGCTCTTCAGCAGAATGTGTGTAAGCAGACAGTTGTCAAAGGCACTAATCTGTTAAAAGCACAAATGTCCTATTGATCTAGAGGCCAGCTATAATGAAAGTTTTGAGCTGATGCGTGCATTAAGGCTGAGTGGAAATGGGCATGCAAAGACTTTCCACTGCTGTTTTAGATTTTCTCCCAGTAAATGTCACGAATATTAGCCAATCAGCAGGGAACAGGAATATTGGAATGCTCTATGTAATCCCGAGGTGCAAGGGGGATGGGTTGGTTTTTTTATTAAAACTGTTCCTGAGAATATTAAGGCATTAGCGCTAGCTGTAGGGCTGACCTTTTGCTAATTCATTTGGAAAGGGTACCCTATAGTCAAGACAAGAAAAAAAAAGTTTACTGTTTACAATTTCCCCCCACTAATCTCTCTCAGAAAATCTGATTTGGGATGTAATTTGCATAGCATGTCTCATGATTTCATTTAATCTGCTCAATCCTCTTACAGAGCAGAACAGCATAAGTTATCATAGGCAATGTGGCTGCTTAGGGACCGTAAATCCATCCATCCATCTATCCCAACAAACCATTAACTGTTTATTTAATCCTGCTGTATAAAATGTATAGCAACAGCCAATAAATCCAGCCTTCCGGTATGAGAAACAGCTCGATTTTGCTAAGACGACAGACTATTGCACAGTTCTGTATGGCTTCCACAGGAAGCACCCACCCAACTGGAGTGGTGTGCACGCTCCAAAGCTCTCTTTTCATGCATCTTCTGACCAGACACGGCTTTGTCAAATCACTAAAGAACTGCCTAGCCAGACTGTTCCTTGTGGGTCTTGGTTCACTGAGCAGAGCAGCACCGGGGAAATGCAACACCTACTCCAGAACACCTGAGGTAGCTTAGAGAGAGTCTCACGAGAGGGAGAAGTGAGGTGATGGTAAAGACTGTAACATATTGAGAGTTAGCATAAATACGGAATCCAGTTGAGCCTCTGGGCTCCCCACCTTCTGCAGAGAAAACACAATGCTATTTAATGTCTAGAGCTGTAATAAAAGACTTTTTTGGTTTTTTTTTTAAATCATCTATTTTTTTGCCATTAAAACTTGAAATTTCTATGAAATTTTCACCCTAATTTGGAATACTGACATTTTTGGACCAGCGGCAATTCTCCTCTGGCTTACACTGAATAGCTTCATTGAAATCCACAGGCTTATAGTGGTGTCAATGAGAGGAGAATCCAATTCACCGTGTTTACAAAAATGTTTTTGTTGCATTCTAAGTAACTCTGCGAAACACCTGGAAATTTTCTGACAAGCAGCAAAGGTTCCACATTGCCCCTAACTTCTTCTCTGGACACAGGTTCTCCTGCAAAGCAGCAAGCCCCAGCCTGAGGTCAAACCAACCAGGGTGATACGTTTCCCCCCACCTCTTGAGACTCCCTGGTTTCCCTTGAATTCCAGGTGGATCACACCCACTAGTCAGGAGAGCAGAGGAACGTTCTCCCAAGGCTACGGAGTTGTTGAGATCCACTCGTGCTGCTATTACCCTCCTTGCTGCGGCTCATGTCCATCACTTCATGGAGAACAGAAGCCCTTTTGTCAAGGAGGGAGGGCATTCCGCCATCGCTGTTCCTCGTGTTCTCCATCCTTCTCCGTTGCTCCTCACCTGAAGCACTGTGTCACTCCCTCTCGTTCTAAGCAAGCTCTGGCAGTCTCTGGGTGGACAGGAAGTGTCAAGCATGGCAGCTGCCACGGCCCAATCAATCCTCCAGACAACATCCCACAATTGTAGTGCTTCCAATCTGGAAGCTATCTAGAAGGCCCTGCTCCACTAACAGTGCTGGGCACTGTGAGGGAGGTACTTCAGGACCCTCCCACACACACACACTTTCCCTCCTCCCCCTTAATTTATTCTTGAGTCTCTCTGGGAAACATTCTGACAATCTCTGTATGGGGGCTAGGGCGCTGGATCACACTCGAATGTTCCCTCATCTGGCTGAGGACTCTCTGGTGCAGGAACAAGCTTCTCATCAGATTTGCGAATTGTCAGAATTAGAGCTGTGATGTTTTACTTAACCCCCGTCAGGGGTAGGTCACTGCAGCTAGCGCCAGAATCAGACAGCAAGAATTGGAGTTGTCGATCGATCCGGGGTCAGGAACCAGAAGCAGGAGACAAGCTGAGTCAGAAACCATGAGACAGTGCCAGGAGGCAAAGCCAGGGTCAGGAACCAGAGGTCAGAAACAGCATGAGGAAGCAGAGTCTGTAGCAGGAGCTAGCTGGAGCTCCACCAGCTGCATAGACACATTTCCTGTAGCTTCCCCAGGCGTAAAGAGTGTGCCTGGGCCAATCAGGAGTGGGGAACGTCCTGTCAGTCGGGCTCTCTGTGGGCGTGAGGGCCTCTGTGACTCATGGCCTACCATGTGGTACTGTTACCAGCCTTGCTAAGTGGGTCACCACCAGGAAAGTCTGCAGACCCAGGTTCTAGCCCTATCGCTGCTTATAACCTCCGATCTCAGATTCAAAGCAACCAGTACATGACATGGTGTGACGATCTTGTCCAAGCTGAGCAGCGAGGGCCACATCCCCGAGGAACGAGCACAGGGATTCTTGGCATGCAGCCCAACGCTGGCACAGAACTTTAAACCCAATGTAAGTCTCCTTCAGCCCATTCTGGAGTGTCACTTTCCACAAACTGAGGTGAGCAGTGATTCTGTACTGACAGAGTGATTCTGATTCTGGCAAGAAATGGGGGAACCCTGGAAGAACTTCAGGTCAGATAAGCATTTAGTGGCCTGGGTTTTATTAGACCCTCTAAAGCCATCAAATTGCTTCAGAAATCTCATGAGAATATGCTCTCTCACTAAATTTCCCAGTATTTTTGCCTTGGCTCGAAATATTGCGAGAACGCCCTCTCTCATGACACATCCCCCACCTCTTCCCACCATCGTCAGTCTCTAGAGGAGTTAGGAGGAGCAGAAGAACAAAAGAGCGGCAGAGCAGAGCACACCACCAACAGGAGCTCCTGGTTACACTCCTGGAGGAAAACGACAGCTGAGCCCTCTGTGCTGGTGCTCATCTCTTCTCTTCTGCCCCCAGCGGGCTGGGCTACACTAGAAAAGGTTTGCTGGCACAGCTATACTGACACAACTTGTACCAGCAAAACAGTGCTTTGCCGGTATAGTTTATACTGGGTCCTGGATTGAAAATTTGAAATAAACTATGCAGCCAAAAGCATTTTGATGTCACTATCACTGCAGCTACACTAGGGTTTTTGAGGCATTTCCGTCCCAGTAAAAACAGACACACCTATAATCGTCTTAGCTATTCCAGCAGTGTGTCTCGTGCAGATCTGGCCGTGCAGTTCAGGCCCCAAAGCAATGGCGGTTGATGTTACCAAATAGCCACGCCTCCTCCGTCCCAGCTGGCTTACAGGTACGCCTGCACAAAGTGCTCCTCAGGAAGAGCCCGCAGTAGCTGCAGACGCCATTGCGGTGTCATGGGGTGCATGAAATGATGAGTCCTATCCCTTGTCCATGCAACAGTTTTGGTGCATTTGCACCATAGAGCAACACTGTGTATCCCCCACAGGGTGTGTCTTACCACCCTGGTTGTGTCATTGCATTCTGAATCTGATGCACTTCTCCTGCACTCCTGAAGCACTTATCCTATACAGCCCAATTCTGGGAGAAGGGGCTTTTGGCCAATTTCCAAATATGAGGCAATGCATTATGGGACAGCGTCTGGAGAACGTCACTACTTGTGAGTTCTTTTTTACACTGGGGAGGGACCATCAGGGACCGCCCTGGTAAAAGCCAGATCTGAGCTGAGAGCCTGAACCCAGTTGTTGCAACCATGCAATAAAACCGATGCTCATGACACGTCGGGTATGGCTGTTGTGGGTGGGCGCAAGGCATTGTCCAGGCATCACAAACCATAGAGGACTGAAGGAGTAAGGTATTCCCGCATACTTTCACCTCCTCTTAGACTGAGCACTCATCAGCAGACTGATTCTTCCATGTACATTCTCCAGAGAAAACCAGCGACTTTATAGACTTCCATTTAAATGTGCCCATAAGCCTGTGTGGCTGGCTGGAGGAGAGGACAAAAAGCCGAAGGGGAAATAAAATGACACCTTGCTTTTCAATTCCACTGTCGCTCATGTATTTTGGGAGTGGGGGCAGTGGGGGAATCGGAACTGTGCATACTTTCACTGGAGGCCAATGATTTTCCCAAACGCCTGTTGCTGCAGCTATCATCCTTGGTGTACTCCTCTATTCCGCCTGAGATCTAGCCTTTCACTTCAGCAGTCTGGGAAGAACTTAAGGCTCTAACTGATCATTAACCCCTTTAGGCATTCTCATGTTCATTAGGCTTCATTATTTTTTGTTTTCTTTTTAAAACCCAGGATTGTTGCTCATGAACTGCATGTTCCATTGGCTTCCTGCCATTTGGAGAACGACTGCACGTTCGGAGCAGCCTTTTCTGCTGTAAATCAGGGCCATTCCCATAAAAGCTCCAAACGACTCGGTGAAATGTACACATTTGGTTTTTTTTTAAAGATGTCATTAGTGTGTGGATCCAAGTCCATTTAGAACTATCCAGGCCAGCGACTTTGCAACACAGTCAGACGTTTTATTGTGCTTAATTTTAGGTGCTTTTGTTTGAATTTGGCCTCCTGTAACCCACACACCTCCTGTGAAGGTGGAGGGGAGTGTGTGTGTGCACGCGCTCACCACTCTATGTATAGAAACCTGCAGTCACAGACAAGTCCTCTAGCTGCAATAAATTACTGTGTATATGACCAAGACTTTACCTCCAGTACACGGCACTGTGTGTCATGCCATTTCCTACTCGGGAAAATCCAGTGTCCACCTCAAGTGTCTCACTCAATCCTTCCCCCTCTCCCCTACCCTGGCTGGTGAGTGCCAGCAAAGAAACTCAACATCAGGGGCATTCGCACACTTGCTCCCTGGACAGGAGGGAGATCCTCTGGCACTGGCCTCATGTGCTGCCACTCCCAAAAGACCCCATGTTGCAGGGCTTCTCATCACAAATCTTGCTCCCCTGCAAACCTTCACACAATGGGACAGCTCCAGCTTGCTGCCAGATGGCCCTCTGCACTTTGGGAGGGGGCAAGGTAGTCCCCATTGGCTTCTGCTTGGAGGTGTGGACTGAGTATTTACAGCACCTGTGAGCAGAAGAGGAGAAAGATGCTGGCCAGCGACATGTGCTGCGTTGCAATAAACATTTTCCCCACTGGTCAGTCTGTGCCAATTCGCATTCTCCCTGGGTTTGTGGAAAACAGCAAGAGGTCATTTTCCCAAGCTGTAAATCCAGCCTGTCCATTGAGTGACAAACCAGCATGGGTTACACCAGCGAATGTTTCATAGTTCAGGGCCTGGAGAAAATAGTGTAACCTGTCTCTGAGCCTCTGGCAGTCTTGCTCCCTGGCCTCAGTCCCACCTCCACTCATTCGGTGAGCTCCTGATTCCATAGAGGGCTAGTTGGGGTAACTTAACTTGACCTTATTTACATGTTGTCTTGAGTACATACAACTGCATAGCCGCACAGCTCCCAGTTGGTCAGAATCAGAGATGAGTGAATGGTGGATTTTTAGTTTTGAGGACCAAACCAAAAAAAAATAATCTCGGTCAATTTGAACCAAAACCATTTTTAACTTCTTTTTAAAAAAAACAAAAAACACAACCATATAAGAACACAAGAACAGCCATACTAGGTTAGACCAAAGGTCCATCTAGCCCAGTGTCCTGTCTTCCAACAGTGACCAATGCCAGGTGCCCCAGAGGGAATGAACAGAACAGGGAATCATCAAGTGATCCATCCCCTGTCGCCCATTCCCAGCTTCTGGCAAACAGAGGCTATGGACACCATCCCTGCCCATCCTGGCTGGTAGCCACTGATGGACCTATCCTCCATGAATTTATCTAGTTCTTTTTTGAACCCTGTTATAATCCTGGCCTTCACAACATCCTCTGGCAAGGAGTTCCACACGTCAACTGTGCAGTGTGTGAAAAAATACTTTCTATTGTTTTAAATCTGCTGCCTATTAATTTCATTTGGTGACCCCTAGTTCTTGTGTTATGAGAAGGCTTAACTAACACTTCCGTATTTACTTTCTCCACACCAGTCATGATTTTTATAGGCCTCTATCATATCGCCTGTTAGTCGTCTCTTTTCCAAGATGAGAGGTCCCAATCTTAATCTCTCCTCATATGGCAGCTGTTCCACAACCCTAATAATTTTTGTTGCCCTTTTCCGAACCTTTTCCAATTCCAATATATCTTTTTTGAGATGGGGCGACCACATCTGCACGCAGTATTCAAGATGTGGGTGTACCATGGATTTATATAGAGGCAATATGATATTTTCTGTCTTATTATCTATCCCTTTCTTAATGATTCCCAACATCCTGTTTGCTTTTCTGCCTGCGGCTGCACACTGAGTGAATGTTTTCAGAGAACTATCCACAATGGCTACAAGATCTCTTTCTTCAGTGGTAACATCTAATTTAGACCCCATCATTGTATATGTATACAGTAGTTAGGATTATGTTTTCTAGCATTTATCAACATTGAATTTCATCTGCCATTGTCTTGCCCAGTCATCCAGTTCTGAGAGATCCTTTTGTAACTCTTCGCTGTCTGCCTGGATCTTAACTATCTTGAGCAGTTCTATATCGAATTTTTTTTTCAGTCAACGGAAATATTTCCGTTGCTGCAAAACATTCTTGTTTGTTTCAATTTGGCCATTTGGGGGTGTTTTTTCACCCTTTTTTCAGTGTTCTTTTTTGGGGGGGCAGGGTTGTAAATTGGCCACATCTGAATTCGAAACACCATTGCAAAACAAATATGTCAACACGAAACATTTTGACTTAAAAAAAAGACTTTTTTTGGCCCAAACTATTATTTGATGAAAAAAATTCACCCTGCTCTTGTCCTAACATCGGTTGGAGAGTTATCTCAGGCCACTTCCCATGAGAGTAACTCTGGGAGTTCTCAAAATAGAGCCCCAGAGTGGTTATTTTTGTTCTGGCTTGGGTCTTGCACCGTTCGTTCACAGGGGAGATGGCCAGGTTGGTGTCAGAGCCGCAAACTCCACCGTTTTCACTTTCATTGACGTTTGTAGCAAAGTTCTCCCAGTGAAAAACCGAGGCCTTTTGCACAGTTCTAGGCAGAAGCAGCTCTGACACTCTTGGCTTGATTTCGCGGGCTGGTGTGCCAAAGGCACGCATTGCATGGCGCCCATAGGCAGCCCCCGCAGTTGTCAGTGCACTAGAAGTGGAGTGAAGAGTGAAGTGGAGCTAGAGAGTGGATTAGTGCAGGGAAGGAGTTGAATTGAAGCGAATCAGAGACGGTGCTAGATGCAGAGTGCAGGGGAATAGGAGATGCTTTCATCTGTCTTTTTATGTGCTGGGATCGAGAATTAAATGCCACTTAATGGTTCATGTGATGCTAAGGGCCATTTTTTGGCTCCTGCGCCGTGTGTTTCTTCTTAAACATTTCCAGTTGAGTTCAATTTGTTTTCTATTACCGTAGGCTGCTGTGGCTCTACAGCTTGTTGATCAAAGCAAAACATGTTGGCTGACAGTGTAGTGACTCAAATAAAGGGGTGACCTCTCCATGAACTCCCTGGAAAATGGCACAGCTCAAGGTCGACTGGCTGTTCATGTTTTCTGAAGACACCAGCCCTCTGCGAGACCCACTGCCATCATTTCATCTTCAACTATTAAAATCAGCTGGAAAGCTCATGTTTGCTCTAGGTTTTTCCTCAACATTTTTGATGCATAGTTTAGTTTCTCCCTGGACCCATGTGTAATTCTTTTCATTGAAGAATTAATGAGGAAAGGAGATTTTTCTCAAGTCTTGAACCCCAACCCCAAGGAACTTGAAGAGGTAGTTTGGTGGAGGTGGGAAGACAGCTCTTCCTGCAGCAAACAGACTACTGGGAGCAGCAATTAGCATTGCAGAGACCCACCGCTCTGCTCTTCTCTCATTTATCAGCCGCGCTGGCTGGCTGGGATTAGGCAACGTTAGTGGCCACAGCTGAGTGTTTCCAAAGGCAGATGTATGAGCTGGCATCGTGTCACCGTTTTTATTTGGTTTTGATCCATTCTTGGAATGTAAATTCAGAGCGAGGAAAAACATATGGGGCCAAATTCTTCCTCCAGATACACGGGCACCAGTCCCATTGGCTCCAACTTCAATGGGAGCTGCACCCGCAGAGCTGCTGAATCTGGCACGCGGTGCTTCAGGGAGGGGGAAGTGCAGAGAGAGGTAATGAAATGGTGTGGGGGGGGGCACTGGAACACAGCTGGACCTCTCTGAATCCCTTCTCTGCACCGGGCGCATTGCTCTCCTGCCTGTTGCTGCTCTCCTGCTGTAGCCAGAATCCCGCAACCCAAGGCAAACCCAAGCCCCTTTCTGAGCAGCTAGGATGGTAAAGCAAATCGTCTCCAGGTGCCAGTGTCATCAGGGCTGGGCAGCTTCGGGGACATCTTTCCTTGGAAGGAAGGACATCTTTAGCCTTTTCATTGCAAGATAAACTTGGAAATGAGAACTGATCTCTGGGATGGGGACGTTCCTCAGAGTTGAAGCCAGGATGACTCTGAAAGCAAGGGTAAAGTAAGGGGCCCCATACCAGTTTCTGGCTGTGGGGCAGTGCCTCCTAGGATACTACTGGCGGTGCTAGGTCTGCTTATCTCTGGACAGTCAGGGCAGCCTCCAGTAACAGGAGGGGGCAGTTCAATAGCATGAGAGCTAGCAAGACCTAAAGTCCTCAGCACAGGCCTGAATTCTCTTGTCTCCTCCGACATCAACTCCTTCTGTCTCCGGTCACGTGAACACCTCTCCTAGGTGCTGTGCTAGGAGGTAGATGCTTCCGTATGGATCGCTACTCTAGAGAGTCGGGGAGAAGGGCAGAGAGAGACAGGACTACGTGGGGTGGAGGCGGGCAGAGAGAAGGCTACAGTGAGCAAAAGGGGAACAAAGGATAGAAGGGGAAAAGGAGAAGTCACTGCAAGCTGGCAGAACGCTAGAAGGTTGTGGAGAGAGCGGAAAAGAGACTGCTGAGGAGAGAGAAATGAGATGAGAAATGGGTCAGAAACTGGATAAAAGAGTGACAATCTTTCAGAGCGAATGCCACTTATTTATCTCAGCACTAATGTGAGTTCTCTATTGTCCCTCACGGGCAGACGTCCTCCATGTTTGCAAGCTTGGAGGAAAGGCTTTGGATGGGACTAGTGTGGAGAGTGCACTGGAGAGAGTCTGTCGTCCAAGGACTGGAGATAATGGCCTCGTACTCAGCTGAATGTACCCCAAGCCCTCTGGTGGATGGGGACGTCGCCTCTTCCAGCCCCCGGCTTGTTCAGAGAATTGTCCCAGGCTAAATGAATAAAATGCTGGTAACTATTCCCAGAGCCCAGCACAAGCTAATGAGTTCCACTCCTCTTGCAATAGAGGAAGCTTTTTTTGTATAAAATGAGACACCTACATTTGGGGTAGAGAGGTCCAAGAATCATTTCAGAGACTCACCCTAAACCCCAGAGCTCGGCCCTGGACATACGGGTCGGATCCCTGTGGGCTGGAGTCTCTGCAGTCTGCGAGAGCTTTGAACAATGGTTTCGAAGGCAGACCCCAGACAGCCAAAGCTAGCTCTGAGGACCAGCCTGGAACTGTCCTACTTCTGGCTGATAGACAGACATTCTTTTCAATGAGCCCTAATGACCCTCATGTGCCTTTAGTTTCCAGATCATGGTGGTGTCTCCTCAGTCAGCATTCGCTGTGCACACTGAAAAGGAAACTTTCCTGACAAGCTTCCTAGGCAGATTTGCTACCTACCTTGAAAAAACTCATCACATCTCTGTGGTGACCTTAGCTGTACAAACTGGAGCTGAAGCACCGAGATTCATTTATTCACAGTCATTCCAGTTAGGGTGACTTAGGCAGGACTCGTGTTTGATGCTGTTCTCAGAAAGAACAAACGCATAAACACCTTCAACAGCCTCCAGAGCATGTTCGAGAAGCTGACACTGAATAAGTATTATACTGGATTCAGATGCTACAGAAGGGTCGTTGTCAGGTACGGTGCTGTGGTGTTCAGCATTTGCATTGCACTTACCCTCACGTTTGCACTATGGCTCCGATCTAACATTCCAGGTTGTGCTTTGTTAGCAGATAAGCCACAGGAAGTTAACCGAGGACGAGGGGAACCTTTTAGCAAAAAATATGTTCCCACGGTTGGGGGTAGCATACTGACGTTGCTCAGGTTTTTCTCTAGCTCTCACCAGCATAGAACTGAAACCTGACGGGTGAGAAGAGAATGACAAAATGTCATTGTCTAAGCAAACCCAGAGTGTCTGGCTGTTAATATAATATTCGCACAACTCTACTACCTGTGCCCTTATTACAGAGTATATGGCATTTTCACTCATTGTATCCAGTCCTCCAGAGTGAAGTGTTTTGTACACTGTTGCTGGCTCCGCACTGTAATTAAAATACCAATAATAGGATTTACCAAGTCTGTAGCCAAGGTATAGCTGCTGCAGGATAAGAAATAATGTTACTTGAGAACTTTGTAAGCAAGAGGAATGGTGCTCCCAAGCTGACCCTTTGCAAAAGCCCTCCAATCCAATGCACACAACTCTAGCATAATCTGATTTGTTTCAGCAGGAGCCATGGGAAGTGGCAGCTGCAAAGGAGAATTACTTTAGTGTCAAATAATGCCCATGAAAATGACACCTCTGAACTGCATTTGTCCCTGTGAGAGGGACAAAGTAGCTCACCCATTCGGTAAGGTGCTTCCCGAGAGCTCTGAATTGTGTCAATTCTTTTCAGAAAGCTGGATCCACAGTCTGGCTAGAATGAGAGCCAAAGAGCCAGGGATATTGTTGATTTTCTGCAGTGAGCAGGGGCTGCAGATCTGATGGCTGACTGTACAATAGAGATTATGCCTTGTGAAACTCTACAGGTTTTTGAACTCTCCCTTTTTTCCATCATAAAAAAAATATGTAATCAACCCTAAGAAGCCCCGACGGTCTGCAGACAGCTGTATGGTAAATAGTTTACAGTATATTCTGTCTGAGGATTCAAAGTTAATTTGGAAAGAGCCAATATGGTTATTCAGAGCTTGTCAAGCACAATTAAAACATACAAATTTCACAGAACCACAGTGATATCAGCATTCACCTGGAGAAATGTTCACCCGAAGACTAATTTGCTCTCCACCCTCCCAAGAAAAATCTCCAGGGCAGAGTGTGAGCTATTTATTTTGAAAATGTTTTCCCATTACTGACATGCTCAGAAATAAATCTTTCAATGTAGAGACATGTTTTTTCCCTCATTCCCACTCCACTTTGGATCTGTCCCCATTAAAACATTTTGTACTTTGCACTTACTGTGCCAGATCTTCAGCTGCGTATAAATCGACAGAGCTCCATTGAAATCCAGGATTAGGCCAAAATGTTCATAGTTTCATAGCATTTAAGGCCAGAATGGATCATTAGATCATCTAGTCTGACCTCCTGTATAACACAGGCCATTAAACACCACCCCGCCCCCTCCACCAAGCCCAACTATTAGAACAGTTACAGCCCTCAGGAAACTAAACTCAGCAAACAGAAGAGACTGTGGGGCACTGGTACCCAAAGCCCCTGCCCTGACTACGGTGATCGGTTTGACCCTGAGCAAGAACCAGTCAGGTATCTAAAACAGAGGATGTTCAGTACCAAAGCACTTTTGCACCTCAACCAGTATCCTACCTGTAGACATGGCAGATCTCTCCCGCTTCAAAGGACAGCAAAACCAAACCAACAAAAATACAATTTTGCATCAGGAAAAAAAATCCTTTCTGACCCCTTCAGGCAACTGGCTGAAGCCCTGAAGCATGAGATTAGCTTACAGTAATTATCCTAATAGTTGGTAACTCAAGTTATACTCCTAAACCCATATTTATATAGAAATGGCCAGACATACTCAGTACTTGCAGTCAGTGGTTCAAAGCTTCTGTCTTTGATCCGCATGCTAGTCAAGGAGTTCCAGGTTATGCAAGTGTATGTTGATAGCAGTGCTTGTGAAGCCATATTTATTTTACACTTATTCCATGTGAATCACAATGGCGTGAACCTCTTTATCTTTGCAGGCCTTGTTCAACCTATTAAAAGAGAATATGATTTTCTAGCACTAATTTTAAAAAATACCCCCGGGGCTCATTGGTACCACCGATCCCTTTGTTGTTCCTCATGTAGGGTCTGATCCAAACCTGATGAAGTCTTTCCACTGACTTCAATGGACTTTGATTCAGACCTTTACAACCAAATCCCACACAGTGTTACACACGTGCTTACCTTTGTACACAGTCACACCAATGGCATTATGCACAGGTCATTAAGTTGAGCATGTGCATAGGTCGGGGCAGGATTGCAAGGAGCCTCACCTTGCAAAGTTAGAACTACATTTTGTTCCCTTCTGTGAAGCGGTCCCCGTTACACACTGAGACATTCTTGGCCATCCCACCTAATTAACTTTGGTTTGTGTTGGGGTTTTTAACAGCAAAGACCTTTGGGTCACATTATTCAACTGTAGGCTTGAAGTATAACTCCTGAGTTCAAAGGTTACAGGCACATAATTCCTCCATGCATTTTAGGATCTGGTCCAGCAGGAAGGAGAAGGTCTCAACCCCGACTTTAAATTATTTCAGGGGATGGATTATTACCTCTTTTGTACATTGCAAATTTGAGGTTGTTTTTATTTTGAGGGATTAGTCATCATTCGTAAGGGGAACATAAAGGGTCAGTCATAATAATGTGAGTTTGAATTAAACTTCTAAACTTCAAACCCCTAAGCCTAATAAGATTAGAATGTGCATACCTCAATACCACATTAAAAGGTCATGTTCTCTGCCCAGAATACTTCAGCCGCATGCACTTCGACACATTCTGGTGGCGTCCTGGGTGAACTTCCAATCACACCATATTAAATTGGATATTAATGAAAACTTCCAAGGGATGTTTGTATTAATTCCAGAGGAGAAGTACAAGACACACCTTAGACCAGAATCCAAGCTTTCTTTTACTTAACTATTCACAGCTTTTTTTTATTTGAAACTGGGCAAACCATATTCTGCTTTAAAGAATACAAACTAGCACTGCAGTGACTTGTTGGGGGAAAAGCAGCAAAGAGTCCTATGGCACCTTATAGACTAACAGACGTATTGGAGCATGAGCTTTCATGGGTGAATACCCACTTCGTTGGATGCATGTAGTGGAAATTTCCAGGGGCAGGTGTATATATGCAAGCAAGAGGCAGGCTAGAGATAATGAGGTTAGTTCAATCAGGGAGGATGAGGCCCTGTTCTAGCAGTTGAGGTGTGAAAACCAAGGGAGGAGAAACTGCTTTTGTAGTTGGCTAGCCATTCACAGTCTTTGTTTAATCCTGAGCTGATGGTGTCAAATTTGCAGATGAACTGAAGCTCAGCAGTTTCTCTTTGAAGTCTGGTCCTGAAGTTTTTTTGCTGCAGGATGGTTACCTTTAAATCTGCTATTGTGTGTCCAGGGAAATTGAAGTGTTCACCTACAGGTTTTTGTATATTGCCATTCCTAATATCTGATTTGTGTCCATTCATCCTTTTCCGTAGGGACTGTCCAGTTTGGCCGATGTACATAGCAGAGGGGCATTGCTGGCATATGATGGCGTATATTACATTGATGGACGTTCAGGTGATGGACGTACAGTGATGGTGTGGCTGATCTGGTTAGGTCCTGTGATGGTGTTGCTGGTGTAGATATGTGGGCAGAGTTGGCATCGAGGTTTGTTGCATGGATTGGTTCCTGAGTCAGAGTTACTATGCAGTGTGCAGTTACTGGTGAGAATATGCTTCAGGTTGGCAGGTTGTCTGTGGGCGAGGACTGGCCTGCCACCCAAGGCCTGTGAAAGTGAAGGATCATTGTCCAGGATGGGTTGTAGATCCCTGATGATGTGTTGGAGGGGTTTTAGCTGGGGACTGTATGTGATGGCCAGCGGAGTTCTGTTGGTTTCTTTCTTGGGTTTGTCTTGCAGTAGGAGGCTTCTGGGTACATGTCTGGCTCTGTTGATCTGTTTCCTTATTTCCTCGTGCGAGTACTGTAGTTTTGAGAATGCTTGGTAGAGATTTTGTAGGTGTTGATCTCTGTCTGAGGGGTTGGAGCAGATGCGGTTGTACCTCAGTGCTTGGCTGTAGACAATGGATCGTGTGGTGTGCCCGGGATGGAAGCTGGAGGCATGAAGGTAGGCATAGTGGTCGGTAGGTTTTCGGTATAGGGTGGTGTTAACGTGACCATCACGTATTTGCACCGTGGTGTCTAGGAAGTGGACCTCCTGTGTAGATTGGTCCAGGCTGAGGTTGATGGTGGGGTGGAAGCTGTTGAAATCGTGGTGGAATTTTTCCAGAGTCTCCTTCCCATTAGTCCAGATGATGATGATGTCATCAATGTAGCGTAGATAGAGAAGGGGAGTGAGTGGACAAGAGCTGAGGAAGCATTGGTCCAGGTCAGCCATAAAAATATTGGCATATTGTGGGGCCACGCGGGTGCCAGTGAGAGTGCCAATGCCAATGCCCGAGATGATGGGGCGTCCAGGATTTCTGGGTTTGTGGATCTTGGGTAGTAGATAGAATAACCCTGGTTGGGGCTCTAAGAGTTAGTTGATTTGTTCCGGTGTTAGTGTAGGGAGTGTCCTGAGTAGATGGTGCAGTTTCTTAGTGTATTCCTCAGTGGGATCTGAGGGAAGTGGCATATAGAATTTAGTATTGGAGAGTTGTCTGGTGGTCTCCTTTTGGTAGTCAGACTTGTTCATGATTACAACAGCCCCATCTTTATCAGCCTCTTTGATTATAATGTCAGGGTGGTTTCTGAGGCTGTGGATGGCGTTGCGTTCTGCACGACTTAGGTTATGAGGCAAGCGATGTTGTTTTTCCACAATTTCTGCCTGTGCACGTCGGCAGAAGCATTCTATGTATAGGTCCAGACTGTCATTTTGACCCTCAGGAGGAGTCCATGTGGAGTTGTTGGGGGAAAGAAATGCTCTTTGGGGATTAAATTCTCCCCCATGCAACAGGCCTGCACAATTTATGCCCTGCTTTGAAGGCTTAAATGGGGCCTTGTGCTGACTCTCTTGCTTAGAAACAATTGCATGTTGATGTATTTACCTGGGAAGGACCCATGTTTGTTACCACTTTGCGTTCGCTAAGGCATTGGCTTAAACAAGAGTTCTGCACATGGAGCAACATCAGCACTGGGCCCTGAGCTTGAAATGCTAACTAAGCCTGGAAGCTACCAAGGTTCTTTATACTAATAATGCTTTCCCGTAGCACCTTTTATTATTTGGGATCCCAAAGTGGTACACAATCTTTATACATGCAGTTTTGCCACTAAAATGCAGCTATCTATGGTGTGGGGGCCATCAATAACAGGGAGGGAGATGGAAATTTGGGTCAAGGACACTGGAGCAAATACTTCCTTTTTAATGTCCACACAGCACACAGGTCCTTCATTGCTAAGGTTTCTACTGGATCACATCTTATCTACCAGAGACGGCTGACAGGCTGAGTTGCTCGTGACAAGATTTATTTATTTGTATCCTTCATTTTTCCAGTTTACACAAGGTGCTGAGCTCCATCTTCCAAGGCACAATCAGTTTTAAAACACACATGTTAATAATTTCTGTTTATACAACGTCAGAAGATGACACATCAAGAACCTCTAGCTAGAAAAATCACTTGAGTAATTAGATGAGTCTTTGCCAGTTAGCACATTCAACCTCGTCAGACCTAAGGCTGAAGGAATTTCCAGAGTTGATCTTTCCAGTGCTCGCACGGTGTCATAGCCTTGAGACGAGTAAATGTAGGGTTTATAACTCAAGTAACCTTAAATCTCAGGGTGAAGCACAAAGCGAGATTCGGTCTCAAGATTCCACGCATGGATTTACTAATAAAAAACAAGACCTTCAAGTCACCTGAAAAATCACTGGAAGGCCATGCACACTCTAAAGCATAGGTATAAAATGCTTTCTGCATGAAACCCTGTGATGTTAATGGGCCACTGGCAGAGAATCCTTGTACCAGTGCTGCATGATGCATTTCCTCACATTGGACAAGTAGGCACAGTAAAGTAATTCTAGTTTTGTCCTTGTGCCACTGTCCTGCGTATGCACCCAACCTCCAAAATTATCCTCAAATCCTATATGAAAGGTATCTCCACTCAACACTGTTGAATGCTTTCTCTTGCCACTGTGCAAGGACCTCATTTTTCCTGATTGCCTTTGGGGTTGAAGACAAGTTTCTCATGTTTACAAATATGGATCATCATAGATGAACCCCAGTTGACCATGTATCCAAGATGGTAAATATCCTTCTAGACCAGAAAGTGCTGAGCAGCCACACTCTGAAAATCATGTCCCTTTAAGTGGTCTCAAGTTGGACCCCAAAATCACTAGTCACTTTTTTTAAAATCTCAGTCACATCTTTGGGATTTTCTGATTCCTCCTCAATCCATGTATGTGAACAATCCTATTTGCATAACTGCACTCCATCAAGGTAATATTTAGGCTTAATCCCCAGATAATACATTTTGTTTATTTAATTTAACCTATATTCAAAGGCAGCACAGGACTTTATCAGCTATGGTTTGTCTTCCTGTCAAATAGATTAAGCAGATTAGTGTGCTGCAAATCTGATATAAAATATTTCTTTTAAAGGCATTGATCGATCTCAATAAATAATGAGCTCAGTGTCTAGGACTGCTTCACAGGGATATTAGACAATGAAACAATTTAAATGTCTGCTACTTAAAAATAATTAAAAAAGCTTTCTCCAATGTACTGCAAAAAAACAAAACAGAACAACAAACAAAACATAATACCTCTGGGAAAAAATCTGAAGTTCTGCCTACAGGAAGAAGAAACGTTTTAAATTGCTATCTAATCATACCTGAGTGCATAATATTTTTCAGCTGCTAGTTTACATACATTTGCCGCAAGATAGGCCATATTTGATGCAGAGAGCCAAGAATTTGTGTCTTATTTCTGTGAGACAAAACAAATGTTATGAAAGTGTTTTCATGCACAGTCTGTAACTTGCCAAATGGTCCAGAAGGGAAGAGACAAAAAGACAAAACTAAACTATTCCTGCTCTAGGCAGGCAGGCAAACATAACAAATACAAAAGGCATCTTTTTAAGCGAAGTACACAGAGCTGGATTCCCTCTTCAAGAAAATTAAGAGTGTCACTTGCAATCAAGATCAACAGCAGGCATTAGTGATGGCTGGAGCAGTGAGAGTTTCTCTTGCTGTAAGAGACCCACTGAGGCGAGACTCATGTGAATAAGCAGGACTGGAAAGGTTAAAAACTAAAGCTGAAGGGCTAAGAAAGTGGTTATGCTGCTGGAGAATAATTCTTGAGTAAACAGAACTTGATACTGTTGCTCTTCCTAACTGCTCCCTTCGACGCCTTCCTCTCCTGGTGTTGCTGTCTCTTTGATGTCACCTCCTATGTTTGGAACTGCTTCCACTTTCCCTGTGCAAAGAACCATTGCTTCCTTCCTTCCTTCAAATGCCTCCTTGGAACCTATTTCTTTTGCAGAGCCCTTCAGAGCTGACCTTATCTCACACAATGTCCCTGCACTTGTCTCCTGGCCTGAAATATTGTCCAGAGTATCATATTTATCTCTTTGAAACTGTGAACATTTTGGAGCCAGGACCCTGTCTTTGTTTGTGTTCAGTAAAGTTCCATTCAGATTCCTGGTGCTATATGGGAGATAATATTAATGGGGTGGGTGTTCCACTGCTTTATGCTGTGTGAAATCAGAACTGTTCATCTGTGTGCTATAGACCCTACACTGCTTAATGCTAATCAAGATTCTCCTTGAACACAAAGGGCGGCCTGTGCTTTTGGAACAGAAAGGTCTGAATTCTATCCCCAATGACACTGTGAAATTTCAGGTGGCCAGAAGCCTGACCAGTAAGTCCTATATGGACAGTGGATTTGGCACAAAACTATCACTGCTTTTCTTATGTTTGAACTTGCTGAGAGAGTACATAAAAGAGGCACGTCTGCGCACGTGCGCGCATACACACACACACACACACACACGAGTGTTCAGCCTCTGTGTTTGCTCCCAGCACTCAACAGTGCTGGGAAATACTGACATTGAGCACTGGAAGCATATGCAGGGTACTGGCATGCAAAAAAACCCCACACGGAGGGCCCTCTCTTCTCCAACCCACTCTCCTGCCACCCCTGGGTGCAGTCCCCTCTCCAGCATGCACGGTTACACACTGGAACAGGATGTGCCCAGACCAAGCATGGAACGCTGCACATCAGTCCCAACGTGGCGCCCAGGAGGCGTTTCTTGCTCACAAACATGTCATAGCAGCGCCAGTATCTTGAAGTCCAGGAGCATGCGGGACCTGGTCGCGCTGAATAATACTGGACAGGCACTAATGGTTCCCCTGCCAGGTCTGCCTCTGAGGGGGTTGTGAGGAAAATTCACTCATATTTGGAATGGACTTTTGGAACCTCGGCTGAAAGGTGCTGTTGAAGAGCAAAGCGTTATCAGTGGGGAGGGAGCCATTCTTACTGGCAAAACCCACGGGAGTGACAGTCCCCTCTGTTCAGCGGGCCGGCACCAAGCCAGGCACCTCTGAAGCCCTGAACCCCCAAGTGAGCGGTTGCCATGAGGAGCCCTGTTCTGAAGTGCCTTTCAATCTACACTCTGGGAGGGTGATTTACGTGGGGCACAGGCCTTGTGCTGCATTCTGCACAGGGAGAACTTCACAAGTAGGACTGACTCCCTGCTGCTCATCCATGTGTGTGACCATATTCGCCAGAGAGCTGAGAGACCTTTTGATTTCTTAACCTGTCATAAGTACATCTCTGGCCCAACTCACAATGGTTAATGGATTTATCCTGACAGCCCCCTTGACCCCCTGTGAGACAGGACAGGGCTATTATGTCCATTGTACACAGGGGAAACTGAGGCCCAGAGGCACTAAGTGACTTGCTCAAGGTCACACAAGGGGAATCTGTGGCAGAGCAAGAACTGAGCTCTGGTCTGCCAAACACCAGACTAGCGCCCTAGTCACTGGACCAGCCTTCCTCTCTTCCTTTTGCTTAACTCCACAGCTGGAGGACACCACTGCTGTGCCAACCCTTTTCTTGCTGGTTCCCCATCCCTCTTTCACTGGTTCAGTGTGAGGGCCATTTCCCGCCGTGGCCAGGTTCTCTGCGACAGGAAGGGCTTCCTGTGCCCAGGAGTAACAGAGCACAATAGGCAGGCTGCTGATGAGTCCCCTTTGTACCATTTACAACGTGTTCGGATTTCCTGTGTTATGCTTGGCGGAGGGGAGGGGATGCGTTGTGGTGCTTGCCTGCTCTGCCCGCTCCCAGGTGAGGCTTCGCACACCAGCTGCTGGGAAATGCCGTTGCATGACAATATGTTCTGTGGGCTTGGTGCGCGTGCATTCCTAGGAGTGCATCAGACAGAAAACGGCCAGTGGTGGGATTTAACAAACGCCTTTCCGGATAGCTGCCCTATGGCAACTGCCAGACTGGGGGTTATTAAGCACTTTCAGAGTCATTTTTAAAGGCTGATGTACTTCCTCTCTGGCATTCAAAAGACCTGACTCTCCAAGAGGGACGCTGACCGCACAGATGAGGATGAAGGTAAGAGCTTAGAGTCTGCACAAAACAACTGGCTATAACTCAGCAAAGCTTCCCAGCCAGGGCATCCTTACACGCATGGATAAGAACAAGCCAAAGAAGGTGGAAGGAGCAGCCATTGCTGCAATGTTTGGGGCCTGTTTGTTCCCTCCCCACCCACTCCCAATGGCCTTTCTGCCCTATAAACACAAGTCACCCCCACTCTGTATTATGTGAGCAGTGCTGTGAACGCCAACCCTCATGTGCACTCAAACCCAACGACATCAACAAAGGGGATAAAGGCCCTTGCCGAGCTCGCTTTGTTTGGGGTCTCTGCAACATGGATCGTGGTGCAGCATCAGCAGACTAATTTTTTCTCTCTCTGACAATTCTTAAAACCCCAGAAACAAAAGTGGACTTTGTATAAGGGCAAAATGAAACATGCTGCTGAGTACTGCTTTGGCAGAGTGTGAAGCTGTTCTAAAGTATCTCATAGAATATCAAGGTTGGAAGGGCCCTGAGGAGATCACCTAGTCCAACCCCCTGCTCAAAGCAGCACCAATCCCCAGACAGATTTTTACCCCACTTCCCTAAATGGCCCCTTCAAGGATTGAACTCACAACCCAGGGTTTAGCAGGCTAATGCTCAAACCACTGAGCTAGCCCTCCTCTTGAGAATATGGTTGGAAATGTAATCTCCGAGGCAGAGTAAAGATCAGCTCCTTGGCAGAATCTTTATGAGACAGAGATGAAAGTCATGGATGGTTGAGCAGATTCCGGAGAGGAGCAGAGCGACGTTCTTTCCCTCATTCCCCCAGCCACACACAGACCCAAGCAAGTGAAAAACAATCATTTGACCCATTTTTGGTGCAATGGGTAAATCCATGACAGGGCATGCAAAGTCATTGCCTATGCAAGCCCCCACATGGGTGCCCAGGGGCATTCCTGGAAACAGATCAGGAAGATGCACACATCTGAGCACACAATTATGAGTCTGAATGTGCATTTCTGGAAACGCGCGCTTCCTCTGAGCAGTTCTGTGGCAGGCCCAGGAGTGGTTTTTCATCACAGCTGCAGAACCTTCAAGACATTCCAGTCTTTGAAAAGACACCTCCAGTGAGCAGAAACGCAACGAGGAGCATACACTGCAGCAGTGTAGGGCGTATTTTGTTTTAAAACACTTTTCTGCAGTGCCTAGGGAGAAGCATCATTAACAACACTTTGCATTGCCAAAGAGCATGGGATCTCAACCAGAGGATCGTGTCCCCAGGGAAGCTGTGTATAGATCCGAAGCAGAAGAGATCAGCCTAACGTTCTTAAGGGATAGGAGAGGTTCCTGAAACATTTTCCTATTGTAACATGGGGTCACAGAATGGAACCACTGCCATCAAGTAACCTGCACTAGCTGAAATTCACTCACTAGGCAGCCAGGGTTTTGCAGGAAGATTGAGCTGAACCAGAAAAATAGGTCACTCTGGACACAATCAGCTTGGATTTCTGTGATACCTCTGGGGCTTGCCAACGACTTCAGTGCATTGAAGTGATTGTATCTCGTCTTCCTCCTGGGCAGGAAAAAAGCCTCTACCCTGGGTACAAGACCTGATATGGTACATCAGCTGCTGGTTCACGTTTGGTATCCAGTAACATGCTGTCTGTTCCAGAAGCCACGGTAAGTCTGGTGGTTGAGAAGTCCCGACAAAGAGCACTTGCAGATTTTTAATTGACAAATGTCTTTGTTGCCCAAAATAGAACTTACTGTACAGTGAGATTAGGCTCCATTATTCAACATGAGCGATGACCCCAAACCAAACTCCAGATCTCGTGCTGAGCAAGCAGGTCTAAGGCCTATCTCTTCCGCTTTCCAACTGAGGTTGGGTTGGCTGAGTCTTTGTGCCCGATGACAGGGGGAGGACTCTGCCTGGGGGAAAGGAGAAAAGCCCTTCCCCAAAAGTTCCCATATGCCTTGGCAGAGGCAAGCGGAGGAAACCCTCAAATCTCCTGGAGTCATCCTGAACAGCTTGTGGGCTGTGTTCAGCAGCTGCACACTGCAGCTCCTTATCATTGTTGTCAATAGGATTTGCTTTGTATCGCTGGGAAGTTGATTAGTTCCCCAGCACACTGCCTTAACAGGGAAATAACTGGAAGAGTAATTAAATGTTTAGAAGAAATGAGACAACACAGAAGGAAAAGCATCTGCAAGGTTAAAGCCTGTCTGCTTCTTTGCTCTAGCTTTACCCCTTGGAATTCAGCCAGATTTCACTACGGTGGTGGTCAGCGTTCATTTCTCTACGTTACCCATAGATAATGCGATCACGCCTGGGGGCCCATGCTGCTTGTGTCCAATGTCTTCCGGTAAGCGCCCATCAACACGCCACGGCATCCGCTGCTGCATGTTGCATCGTGGCAGCAAGGAGAGCTGGTTCTGGTCCAGCTAAAGCCTGCATTCGTGTGCACAATGGAGATGGCGGAGGATGTGGCATGCGAGTGGCTTTCATCCCTGTCCAGTCAGCCAGCTGCAGGTGGGCAGGGCCTGATTAGCACGCTGTGCTCATACAGGAAACACCGCCGCCCGAGCACCATTCAGCATGTGACTGGCCTGCAGCCCTGCAAAGTCAGTGTTGCTTGGTGGGAAAATGGCAGGAGATGATAAAACCAAGGGCCGCAGGACACTGGACAGCTGGCACTCCTGGTGGAGTGGTAGCTGTGTCTATGACAGGATCGTTGGGCATGCTGCCTACTGGTTTTAACAGGGAAATGTGGACGGAAGAAAAGTTGCCTTGTGCCCGTTCCCATGTAGTGATGGCTAAAGGGGGCCTTGGTTACAGTGTTAAAAGTGTGTTTTTCTTCTTGTTTTTTCATTATCAGTTGAGGTCTCGTGTGCCTGGAAAGACACGCTGGTGACTGGACAACGAGGGGAGGAGACCAAGCAATTGAGAGAGAGGACTCCAAGCCAAATGGAGCCCAGCCAGGCATCCAGGTGCCATCTAAGCCCTGCCTTGGGGGACCTCAGGATCCTATTTTGATCATCTGCAAAATGCAACGTGTGTGGCCCTCTCATTTTGCTGCCTCAGGTAGATGGTGTTTGGTTTGTAGGTGGTGCTTTGAAGAGAACTCCCCGGTCCCAGGCCTGCTTTGTAACCCCCCAGCTACAAGGCGGGTGGGAGGGGCTCGCTAGAGATGGGGAGAGTGCTGAGCAAGTCTGCAGGAGGAGTCCTAGGGGCAGCTGAGGCCAGGTAGGAAGACTGAGCTGAACGTTGGAAGGTATTAATGATTTCTCCATTAGCAAGGCCATGCGTCAGCAATGGTGATCACCCAGACTCTGGGGGGAAGCCTCCAGCCCCTCCTGGGAGCTGGTTCTGTGTGGGGAACAGGGAGTCTGCACAAAGACTTTGTCCCTTCCAGAAGTACAGTGATGGGGAGACAGGAGATTTGCAGAGCCCACAGGGTCTGGGCTCACCGAGGTGCACTGGCCAGAAGAGGCTTATTCCTCTGAGCACTCCAGGCTACTATATGGACTGAGGGCCAGGAGAGGGTGACCTGATTTGGATAAAATAATAATTACAATTAGTAATAATCAACCCCAAACATGAACATTCACTGATTATAGGAGCTGATCCTGTTTTGAATTTCAAACATTTTGTAGAGTTTAATTTTTGAGATTTGTGCGTTTTGAGATTTTGAGATTAAAAAGCCAAGTCAGGAAGCAGAAGCATGAGGCAAAGACCATCACTGTGATAAGTGCCACCTGGTTGCAAGTGGGATGCCCCAGGAACCTCACGGAACAGCCAGTTCTTGAGGGATTTCCAGCCTGAACCTGCATGCACGAAGGATTCAGATGCAGTTCAGAGAAGTCTCTGCACATTTGGGTGCTTCTCTGACACTCTGGAAATTCACCCACCCCTGAGCACCTTCCCAGCACAGCAGCGGCTGTGTTAACCAGCATCCCACTGTCACTGATACATAACTGGAATACAGGGCATCTGTCAAGAAAGGCCAAGCAATCTCTGGGACTCGCAAAGGATTCAGCAAATGTGGAAAGTTTTATTATTTTTTTTAAAAGAACTATTCAAAGGGAAAACCCTTCTCCTTTGACCTCTTTGGCTTGATTTCCTGAGTAATTTATGTATAGCACAATCTATTAAATAATTGCAGTCCAGCACTATTCCCTTCCCCTCATTTAATATCCTAATAAAAGGAATTTAAAATCTGCTTCCCTTGAAACTCCCATTTTAACAAGGCAACCTTCAAGGGACTGTATCTTGGAATCCTACAGGATGTCAACAGACCTAACGCTGGTTTTAATCGATGCCTCTGGACAGGCCTTGCTCTCTAGACTGGTTGTTACTCAACAGAGGAGTCACACTGATGATAACAAGTGAAGATGTATTTGTGGGATTGGGTCCTATTGAGTTGAGGCGTCTAATGCCCTTTTAGGAGCGGGGCTCATGTGCTTGCATTACACCACGTCTCTTGGTGCCAAGAGCAAAGCAGACAGACTAGAATAATTTGTGTCGATGTCATGGCCTTTGCAATTCCGAGCTTCCTTTGGGAGGGCGCTATTTCTCCAGCATGCTACTTGTGGTGTCCACCCCCTCTTGACTCAGACGTGTTATTTAAAACAGCAATCCCTGGTGAGCGGGACAGAGCTAATTCTGCTAGCTTGCTGACCCACATTGAATGGGATGATGAATGCTGCATACCTGTAGGACCTGTCCTAATATTAAAATGATGCCACCCTTCTGTCAATTGCCATTTTGGAGCTGTCAGTCCAGCCCTTCCCTCCTGTCACCAAAGGAAAGCAGTTACTTTTAAAGGAGACGTGTTTGCCTGGAACACCCAACCTTGTAGCAGGTGTTGGTCTTGCTGAAAAAAGATTACGTGAGTTCTGCTGACTCACTGGGGCAGGTGGCTTTTCTCCAAACTAGCTCTACGGGAGGTACCAGAGTCTGTCTAGGGGAGTGAAGACCTAGGGTGTGGGTTGAGCAATATGAGAGAGGAACTCTAGGAGCAACCAAGCCTACGGAGAAGGTGTGAGCTGAACTTTGATATACTACTGTTAATTACTTCGTTAATAAAACCAAATTCCATGAAGGAGGAGAACTTTAAATCAATGCTGTGCGGGAACGTTGTTGAAGAACCCCTTTAGCAAAGGCTCCTGCTCACAGTAAGGCCTTTCTTTCCTGCTGCCTGACTCAGACTTGTGTAAATGAAGTGTAGTTGTTAGGCTAGCAGGAAAGGGCCCTTATTCTTTCTTCATGATGACAGGGACACACGCTGGTCTAATCTCCTCAGACTGCAAAGAGCTCCAGAACAGTGTTTACAAAAGTTTGCCATCATTTATTCTGCTGTGCATCAAAGAGTATATGCTGCAGTTTATTCCACTGGGTCAAATCTATTACCAAAACAGCTTGCCCTAAACACGACAGTGTATGTGAACCTAGAATTGGGGGCTGACTAATTTTTGATTTGCAAACTCAAACTGATTACCCTGATAATCAATGACTTCCTTCCCTTTCATGCGCAGGATATTTTTTTTTAAAGGACGCATCTATTTCATTTTCATTTTAACTTAGATTCCCCCAAGGAATTTATAGCCTCTATCTACTTTTATTGTTGATATAGATCTTTATGTGCCCTGGACTTATAACTGACATTTAAATTACACTGAAAACAATGAATCAATATTTATGGATTCCTGGGCCAGTACATTTGCCAAACGAGTTGTTATGGGATTCTGTCTCCCGGCAAACAGGGCAATGAGGTCAAGGTCAAGGCTTTGTCTAATGAGGAACAGGAACAGACAACAACTGCCAGCCTGATATTGACTGTTTAATAGGAATGCATTCATGTTAGTCATTTAGTTTAACATATTGAGCTCCTTGTTGATTTTCTCATTCTTATTTTCCCACTGGTAATCATTCAGAATTTGAGACAAAAAGCGTGTTTTTCCCCTTCCACAACCACCCAGAAAATCACTGGTATTTATTAAGAAGCAGAAAAAGGATAGTTTTTCCCCATCCTGTCTGTCTGTCTGTCTGTCTCTCTCACACACACACACACACACACACACTCAGCTGTTCACAATATAAGTTATGGAGAATAAATATGAATAACTGTTCCCAAGTGGTGTTTTTCAGTCAACACTGTCTGTAAATTTAACCTGAAAAAGACCCCTGTGTAAAATTGAATGCTTGTCGCTCTCACCAGCAGAAGTCATGCCAATAAAAAATATTTCCTCACCCACCTTTTCTCTCTAACAAATTTACCCTACAGTTCAGAAAACAAGACATGCAATCTCTTATACCTAGATTGCTACAGGTCCTGACTTTGGAATACTCAGATTTCAAATGTTTGTTTGTGTAGTTGCTCTCATCAGCTGAAATCAGATGTCAAGCTGGCAAAAGAGCACTTGATTATCTTTTTCTGTCCCGCCTCTTGCCTAATCGTACAGCATGTTGTTCAGAGGTGGCTGCTGATCTTACATCAGCAAGAGCAACAGGGCTGATAATTAGTAGTTTGCACTTTTATCGAGCTTTCTATCTGTGGATCTCAAAGCATTTTGCATCAAATAGGTCATGTGAGGTAGGGAATTGCTATTCTCGCTGTCTCGATGGCGAAACTGAAGTACGGTGAGGTTAAGGATCTGAGTTTCAGAATTAGGCAAGTGCAATTATGTGTGCAAAAATGTGAGTTTAATAGTGTGCTTAATTTTCTGATGTAATTTCTGCACACACTCATCCAAAGCAGGTAATTGCGCATCTAGCCATATATTTGCATTTGCAATTACCCAATTTACTTGTACAATCATAGTAACTAAACACATAACTCAGGGGTGTAATTATATGCACATTTTTCACTCATAATTATGTGTGTCTAATTTTAAAAATCAAGCAATCGATGACTTACCCAAGGGTGGCTCACAGACCCTGCTGGGGCTAGGACACATATTCCCCTGGTATTTACTTCTGTACCTAAACACTAACACAATTTTTTCTCTCACCCAGTGTGCGCTTTTATGTGTCCATAGGTGTATAGATAAGCCAATGGCAAAAGATACAGATAAACACCCAGAATTTTGGATGCTTGTCCAAACCACATTAGGATGAAAATCTCATGTAAACAAGGCTCCCACAAAATTTACAGACAATTTACAGACCTCTTATTTTCAGTCATGATGGAAGAAAAATGGTATCTTGACAGAACAAGGAGTAATGGTCTCAAGTTGCAGTGGGGAAGGTTTAGGTTGGATATTAGGAAAATCTTTTTCACTAGAAGGGTGGTGAAGCACTGGAATGAGTTACCCAGGGAGGTGGTGGAATCTCCTTAGAGGTTTTTAAGGTCAGGCTTGACACAGCCCTGGCTGGGATGCTTTAGTTGGGGTTGGTCCTGCTTTGAGCAGGGGGTTGGACTAGATACCTCCTGAGGTCCCTTCTATCCCTGATATTCTATGATTCTAAGCTTGAGTCCGGTAAAAAAAAAGAAGCAGCAAAATGATGGGGGGAGGGGAAACTACCTACATTTAGTTTTAAAATCTGAACAATCAGCTACTTTGGGCAAAGGTTCTGTTTGGATCTACTGCAATCAGCACCAAGTGGCCCATACGTAGAATCCCCAGCCTGTAACTAAACAAACTCGTCCAGGTTTAAAAGGGTGTTTTTACAAATCTATCCCACCATTAGCCTTGCCTGGTCTCCTACTGCCAAATGCAAGAGCTTAGTTCAAAGAGGGCAACAGATGTAATAAAATGAAAATGGGGGTTTCAGTTTCATGACACTCTTTTAAAAAGATGTGTTTATCCCGCTTGTTAAATGCCAGATGAAAAAGTTTAAGGCCTAAATTAGTTTTGCCCTATCCCATTCATTTATTTACATTATAATAATCCACTGCCTGTGAATTGTGTCAATTATTCTTTCCTCTTGGCAAGCCAAGAATTCTTTGTTCTTCACTGGTTTACAAAAGTGAAATATAGGTGAGGTTTAGGACCTTTTAATCCTCCTATGTAATTATTGCTCCCTACAGACACAGCAGCATTTTCCAATCGCTGTGTGGAGCTGCTAGGCTCAGATTAGGCCCATCAAAGGTTTCCTTATCTAACCAAGGCAGCAAAACAACAAACGATCCCCCAGTCTCAGCGGCCCCAGTGTTTATTTGACCACCGCTGAAATAAATAAATTTCCTTTAGACAAACATGCAAAGGACTGGAAATGTCCCCGAGAATTCTGGGTTTGGCAGTCATGTGGGTGGGAATTCTTGAGCGCATTACGGGGGTGCTTTTGAAGTGCTTTTTCCACATTTTACGAGCCCAAATGAGGATGAAACTAAAATGACATGAAGAAATAATCCTTCATTCAGCCCTGAAAGGATTATTCTAATTACTTTGATTATTAAAGATCAGACAGATTTTTTTTTCAGCATATGAGCATAAGTAAACCCAACCAGAAATACAAATCCTCACTGGGAATTGAAGAACGTCTTAAGTAAACAGAGGGAACAAATGAGCTCTGTGACAGATATACAAGGCTTCTGTCTACAGCCCTAATCAGACAGGCCTAGCCCTGGTTTAGTGGAGGCTAGGCTTTTGTGAGCGCTTGAATAGGGGCTAAATATCCCTTGAAATCAGAACTCTTTGGCTTCATGAGTGTATAGGCCATATAGGCTTGCTCTTTTCAGATGCAAATGCAAGTGGTTTTCTTCTTTATCTCTGTAGTAAGATGCTGGTGTCAAGCTGGGCCTAGATGAATAAAACAGAGAATTTATGCTTTATTGAGATCTATTTTTTCCCCCACTAAGCCTCATTCCTCACTGCCTCTCTCTGCAAAAAAAAAAAAAAAAAAAAAAAAAAGCACAGATGGTCTCTTCTGACCTGCTATTTATCATTCCAGCAAAAGCTTAGTCAGTATAATGCTCCACAGCAATTCATTTAAGGACTCTGTTTGTTTCTGCTGATGAGGACTGTTAATTTGCACAGCAGTCTCATTAGGCCTAAACCACCAATTAATTTCTTTTGTTCTCATTAAATGGCTGATTCCTAAACATTTCTGCAGCAACAATGGTCTGCTCAAACCTGCAATTCAGCCACCCTTCATCTATTGGCCGAGTATAGATTGCTGTGTAGCAGGTAATTCTTCTGAAGAGCGCTCCAGAGGGCCAGTTGGTAACAATGGTTTCAGTTAATTTTCTCAGGCCCAATCCAAGCATGCAAAACAGTTCATTAAATACATACATCTTGCCAGCAAACAAATAGCTAAGCCGAGAAACAAGTGTTCTTGAGTCCTTTAGGTTGCAATCACCCAGGCTTGGGGTGAACAGGAGTAGAATCAAGAAGCCCTTTTCTAACAGACAAGGAGACCAAAACAAAGGATTTTTCCAATCATTTCAACATGTCTAAAATGAGGGTTTTTTTGTCTCTGCTCCATTATGGGTTTGTCTGATTATGGGTGCACGCGGGCCAAGAATATCTTGTGGTTTGTATTTTCCAGCTCAGTCACACAATTTGCAGGCATAGTGAAGAGTCCTTGACTGTCTCTTAGCAATTTAGCGCATGAAGGTGTCAGCTTTTGTCTGACAGTGATGCTAGGGGCCGGGCAACTATTTAACCTCATTTGACATTCCTGCAGTTCAGGCTTTCTTCAGAGAGTAAAATACCCAAGGTGAGGCTACAAACCAGCTTCCCAAGGAAATAATTAAATCAAAATCCACACAACCAAGCTAATCGCTTGCAACCGTATTACATCAAAACTACATTGCGATCAAACTGCTTTCTAGGGCAACATTTTCTCTCACCATATATTGCTAGAATTCATTTTCATAAGAGATTTGAGGGTGGATTGGATAAGACTAGCTTGCTCTTATACAGCACTTTTCATCCATAGGTCTCAATGTGCTTTACAAAGGAAGTCAGTATCATTATCCCCATTTTACAGATGGGAAAACTGAGGCACAGAGTGGGGAAGTGACTTGCTCAAGGGCGTCCAGTGAAACAGGGGCAGAGCTGGAAATTGAACCTGGGTCTCCTGAGTCCCAGTCCAGTGCTTGTTTTAGGCTGTTTGGGTTTTGCGCATGTGTGTGTGGGGGACACTATGAGGAGCATACAGTTCTGCTGAGTGGCGCCACTGAGTTAGTTTGAAACACGATACTGAAAAGCAGGTAATAATTGTATCTGGTTTGCTACAAACAATGATCTCGTGTGATGTTGTATAAATATTTTCTCCTCTTTTCTATGTCCACTTTTGTTCCTTTCCCAGGAGTTAAGAGAGCAGGGGCTCAGCACTAGACAGAAGAAAGAAAGAAATGGAAATCCTGCCCCTCTCTGCCAGCTCATCACTTGGATGGATTGTTGCCCCATGACATTTTGGATGCAGCCACTGAACTTTTTCCCATCAGCCGCAGATTATTTTTTTCACTAGTGTTAATGCCCAAGACTTGCTCGGCTGCTGTTAACAGCTCAAACCACGTTAAAAGTAGCCAGGTCAGAACATTTCACTCCACGCAGCTTTCTCACCGGGAGACCACGGCAGTATTGCCCCTGCAGCTAGCTGGAGGGGGGTTCTTACTGCTTTGAGAACCCTGCCAGGCTGCTGAGAGCGGAAAGGTTTTGGGCTTCCTCTCATTGAAGTCAATGAGAAGACTCCCATTGGCTTCAATAGTGCAGGACTCAGTTTAAACACTTGGAGGATGGTTTCTTTGTCTAGTGGGTGTTGCCATTACTGGCAGCATCCCCAGCTTTTTCCTAACGCGGGTTGTTGAGTGCTCAGTTAATCCCAGCGGTGGAGAGTGGGTCTCACTATCATCCTACTCATTGCATTCCATGTCCCCTGGAATGTATATTCAAAATAAAACCACGCTCCGTTTGTGCCCCTGATGCTGTACTATATAAAGAAACAATCATCTTCCACCCTTCCCCTACAGGGGTAGGTCATTTATGCCTGTTACACAGCTTAGGTAGCTGTTATTTGGCGTCAGACTGCACCTTCAACTGGTGGGTGCAGCAGGAGCATCAGCTACTACCTTTGTCCAGGTTTAGATGGGCTGGCTTTTTTAGAACTGTGCCAGACTGAAGGCTGCCTCTGAGGTTGGCATCTGGTCCTTCACATTTACTGGCTCCGTTCAGATTGCACATAGCCCATCTTTGATGAATTCTAGAAAGGTACAAAGGTTCAAGCATGAAAAGTCCATGGAAGAGGAAGAAAAACTCATTAAAATGCAAATCTCTTTTACAAAGTAATGTTGTGATTCAGCCCTGTGAGCCGAGTTTCTTCTGCCTTGACCCAAATGCACCTCACTGGGCAGCTGATGGTGACTAGAAAACATCCACTGCCTCCATCTCTTACTGGGCCTGTCAGAAGAGAGATCTAAAGGGCAGACTGCACTGGGAGAGAACCCAGCTCAATTAGATCTCATTTTTCCAGGCACTAAGAGCACTTACCATCATACTATGACCTGCCGATATTTAGTTGAGCTGCATCAGGTTGTACAGCTTTTATTTTCTCTTTGAGTGGCGTGTGTGAATTTACCTCAGCAGGCTTCTCTGAGATTTCTCCCTATTTAACAAGGTCTCTTCTTTAGGGACTCTTATGCCAGGTCACGTAGGTCCTACCCAGAAATGAAGGGTCATCTTGAATGCACCAATTCCCAATGATTTCATGGGCACTTGAATGTCCAGCTTTAAGACAAGAAATCAAAATACACATTCATGTCAGAGGCTGTATTACAGTTCAGGCTCCCAGGGAGTGCCTGTGAACAATGGCCAGGCACTCACGGCCAAAGTTTGGCATGAGCTATCAAGGGTGGGATGAGATGTGCATCCCCAACACTGAAGTAGCATGTGCAGCTAGCAAATAAGACATGGTGTTTTGGACAACTGCTGCAGAACCCTGTAATACTTTGCCATATGGATGGGAAGGTTCCGATCCGGGAAGAGAGAACTCTCAAATGTCTTGAACAACAACATTTTGAAAGGAGGTTGGAGGAGCCAGACCAGAGGTAATTACACAGAATGTGTAGCATACTTCTGATAACACTTTAGCTGATGCTACTAATTGTAGCCTTTTTTTGTATTTTGAAACGCCAGTAGGAATTAATGTCCTCTCTTACCATTTGATTTCAGGAGAAATTAGTTGGCTCCTTACAAGCTGCAATTATTGTAAGATATCTCACTTGATAGCAATTGTTTGCTAAGCTCCTGCATTTGACACTTTCCGTGGAGTCCAACTGAAGTGTTTTATTATGCACAATACCAATTACTTCTAGCAAAGTGCTATCATTCCCTTTTCAGGCTGTGTCTATACTGAGTCATTTGCAGTGGCACAGACGCTCTAAGCTGAGCTCTCTGGTTGGCTTAATAACTCCAGTCCCCATGAACAGCGAGAGCTATATCTGTGGGAGAAACTCTCCCACCAACACAGCATTGTTCACACTGGTGCTTAGGCTGGTGTGATTTATGTCTCTCAAAGAGGGTGGATTATTCACACTCCTGAGCAATGTAAATTATACCAAAGTAATTTGTACATAGCCATAGTGATAATTAACCAACCTCAACACAGGCCCTTCCACTCTGATTAAACCCTGTTGAGTTGGGTAGACATAAATGGTTAATATTTCCATCCATTACTGCACCTGACACTGAACCCAGCATGTTGAGGGAGGGAGCCCTCAGTTGGCTGATGGGTGAGACATTCCAAGATGGAGCTGGCTAAAGCACAAAACACCTCTGCACGGCAAGTTGGTCTGTTTGCAATGATGTTGTCTCTCTTCTAAGTGTCAGTCCCAGGCATGAACTGCAAGACCATCCAACCATAGGCTGAGAAATAGTACAGCTGTCCAGGAAATAGCACCAATGGGGCCCTTCTATGCATAATCATAGAATATCAGGAGGTATCTAGTCCAACCCCCTGCTCAAAGCAGGGCCAATCCCCAGACAGATTTTTGCCCCAGTTCCCTAAATGGCCCCCTCAAGGATTGAGTTTATAACCCTGAGTTTAGCAGGCCAATGCTCAAACCCCTAAGCTATCCCTCCTCCCCTCTGACAAAATGTCAATGATGGTGACATTTTGTGTTCTAATGGCTCATTTGGGGGAAGGGTGTTGCTGACATGTTTTCAGGACCCTGTGTGAAGCTGTCAGCATAGGCATATACTTTAATGTGTGATTTTAACTCAAGGGTGCGGGGGCGGGGGGAGCCTTTCTTCATTTTGTCTAGATGCTTTCAGGTGGGCGACGGGAAGCAGCAGTGCATGAATCTAGGAGCCAGGACTGGGTTCTGGGAAGCAGGCTGAGCAGCGGGAGTGAGTGCGGAGGGTTTATTTGGGTCCAGGAAAGGCTGGGAAGAAGCTGATGGGAGGAAGGCTGGGAAGGCAGAGGGGACGGGGAAGAACTGTCTGGGTCCAAGGGAGGGTGTTGAGAGGCAGAGCAGCAGAAGTGAGTCGGGAGGGAAGCTGACCCTACTTAAAATGGCTGCCACCATGAGCTTAGCAGCCATTTTAAATATCTGCTATTGCCATGTCTAGTGCAATTACAAACCTGCCAAGTTTATCAGGTTTGCCGAGGGACTGGGTCCAGGCTCCAGGGAAATGACACAGCCCTAGTTCTCCCCATCAGTAGCTAGAATCATAGAGTCATAGATTTTTAAGGCCAGAAGAGACTATATGATCATCTAGCCTGGCCTCCTGCAAAACACAGGTGATAACACCTCCTTCACCCAATGAGCCCTGTATCCAGCCCGGTAACTGCAGCTTGAACTAGAGCATCTCTTTCAGAAAAACAACAAGGAGTCCAGTGGTACCTTAAAGACTAACAGATTGATTTGGGCATAAGCTTTCGAGGGTAGAAAACCTCACTCCTTCAGATGCATGGCTTTCAGAAAGACACCCCGCCTCTATGTAAAGACTCCAAGTGATTGAGAATCTACCGCATTCCTCGCTAAACTGCTCCAGTGGTCACTGTGCAATCTGTCCACAGGTGAAATGAAGAGGTGTTAATATCCCATCAGAGAGGTCATTAGCTATAGCACCAATCCCTTTCCACAGGGCCACTGCTGAATCAGAGGGAAGCTCATGTTCTTGCATGGGAGCGTTTCATGAACTAAAAAGACAAACACTCTGCAGTGCTGATCGTGTTCTGAGTCATGCACTGCAATTACCTACCACAACGATGAGACACAGGGCCGTCTTAAGCAAGTGCGGGGCCCGATTCCTGGGGGGGCAGGGCTTGTACTCACCGGGCGGCGCTCCCAGTCTTCAGCAGCACTTCGATTGCCGGCCGGCCGGGGGAGGGGAGCCGCGGGGCTTGCCACGCTCCGGCCGGGGTCGCGGGGCCATGGGGCTGCCGCGCTCCAACCGGAGCTCTAGCCGGGAGAGCGGGGCCGCCGTGCTCTGGCCAGCACTCTGGCCAGGGGAGCGGGGCTGCCGAAGACCCCAGCGGAGCGGACTGTAGCCAGGGTGAGTAAAAAAAATTAAAAAGGCGCCTAAGGTGTGGGGCCCAATTCCGGGGAATCAGGCGAATCGGCCTAAAGCCGGCCCTGATGAGACATCATGAGTTTACAACCCAACGGAAGGTAAAGCGCATTTCATTATAAAAAAACAACCCAGCTGGTTATTTCAACATGTTGTGTGCAGTGTTCTTGTAGCCATGTTGGTCCCAGGATATTAGCGCGACAAGATGGGTGAGGTGATATCTGTGACTGGGTCAACTTCTGTTGATGAGAGAGACACGCTTTCGAGCTTACACCGAGCTTTTCTTCAGGCCTGGGAAAGGTATTCCGAGTGCCACAGCTCAATACAAGCTCTAACAGCTAGTCTAGGGTAAGTAGTTAGCACATATTCTAAGGGGCCATTCACGGTGAAGTGGTCCATTAACACACCTGTAATCATAGGACAGAAAGGAGTTAGTGGGTTACAGATTGTTATAATGAGCCATAAATCCGGTGTCTTTATTAAGACCATGATTTTTAGTGTCTAGCTAAGTTATTAATTTAATCTGTTAGAGCTGTGAAACTCGGCGTCCCAGACCTGAAGAGCGGGGCTGTGTAAGCTCGAAAGCTTGTCTCTCTCCCCAGCAGAAGTTGGTCCACTAGACGATATTACCTCACCCACCTTGCCTGGCTAATTTATTTCAACAGTGATTTTTAGGAGGGGTGGATGGAGAAGACTTATCAGTGAATACATCCATAATTATAATTATATGTTTGTTGTGGTCAATTTGTTTGCTGTACTAAATAAATGTAAAAAGAATGAGGAGTACTTGTGGCACCTTAGAGCCTAACAAACTAAAATGTTTATTTTCCAAAGGATGCTCTAAGTGCAAGGTACGTTGGTTGATGCAATACAGTTGGCGAGAGGGTGCTCTAGGAAAAGCTAGACTGGTATGGGATGGTAGATAAGCAGCTACGTATGTTCAGAGGAGATCCTGAAAATACTTATGCATACCTTTCATTCTGCAAGTACCCCCACTGACTTTGGTGTTTGGTCATGTAAATATAGTTAAGCATGTGTGCAAGTGTTTGCAGGATTGGGGCCCCGTAGGCTGGAAGGTAGGGATGGCTTCCTCAATACTGAATAACACAGACAGAGCTAAGGCATGAATGCAGATCTGAACTTCCCCAAACACACGCTGGGGTGTTTGAATCCTACATTTTGACTCAGGCCTGTTCTGAACAGGCTGGAATATTATTGCATCGGCGGCACACGCCAGACCAAAGCAATTAACCTTTCTGATGTAGCTGTAGCCTCCTGTGGGACTCTATTAGCACTCAGCTAAGGAGCTGTGGGTAAATATACAGCCAGACAAGAAACCAAGCCTAAGGAAAGCACTATCTGGCCTCGCCCCTCTAGCAGTGTGGAGACTAGGTGACCTCCAGTGCACGTTTGTGATATAAACATGGGTTAGAGCCACTGCCTTGCCAGGGGGTTGGGGGGAATTGCCTAATGAATAAAAAGGAGTTGATGAAGTTAAATAACAATTGCTTATTGTTTCTGTTGGATTTATGGTGTCATAGTGGCCTGACAACATAAGCAAACAGCTACTAAAGAGCATACCAACAATGAGCACCTACCAGCAAAAGAAAAGACCTTCAGTTCACTGGAAATGAATGACAAAAACAATACAATCCTACAATTCAGCAGAGATAACCAAACAAGATGTACATGTTCTTTGGTGCCTCGCTGGCTCCTTCCAGAGACAGAGAAAGCCAAGTCCCTAAACAAAACTAAACAAAAGGGAGAGAGACACACACACTCAGGAAATATAGATGGGGGGGAGAGGGGGGGGGCTGATTCTTCTACTGGTGTAAGCCAAGAGTAACTCCACTAATGTCAGTGCCTTTACATCAGTGTGAAACTGGTGTGAAATCAGAATCGGGTTTGAAAAGGGAGATTTGCAAAGGCACAATCACCAGGGATGACACCAAGGGGTGGTGGGGGTGGGTTCCCCCCCCCGTAACATCCCCCACCAAATGTATGCTCCTATGCCTTCTGCTACCCCACCTGACATTATTTAGCCCTGTGCTGTAAAGTACTGTATGTGGTGCAGTCTAGTATCACCTGCCATACAGCATTTTTGTGGAAGGAGAGCTCCGTGGTTTGGGCATTGGCCTGCTAAACTCAGGGTTGTGAGTTCAATCCCTGAGGGGGCCACTTAGGGCTCGGGGGCAAAAAATCAGTATTTGGTCCTGCTGCTGAAGGCAGGGGGCTGGACTCAATGACCTTTTGAGGTCCCTTCCAGTTCTAGGAGATAGGTATATCTCCAATAATTATTATTATTTATTATTACAGCAAATGCTTATGTGGAAAAATAACATCAGAGACGTATTTAATGCACCTGTCTTTTAATGCAGTTTAGCAGATGGAAGTGAGGAGGTGGAGCCAGTAGCCTGTGACTGGCTCTGCAGACGTCTTGCACTATAGGATATTTCTGTGAGAAGATGTGTAATTCTATTGGCTGGTGAATTCTAGATGTTTCCTGTTTTAGGGCCCAATCGGGGAGGCAGTGATGATTTTTAAATCCAGACTGGATTGATTTTTGAAAGATCTATGCTAGGATTTAGTTTGGAGAAGTTCTATGGTCTGTGTTACACAGGAGGTCAGACGACATCAGTGGGGGCTCAAACGTATTTGATCGTGTCCCCGCTTCTTTGTGTCTGTAGGCATCTGTGCTCTGCCCCTTTCCCGCTCCCACCACGCAAGTACAGATATTATTGCCCAGCTCTGATGGCAGAGTGGGGAGCTGTGCCTGACGGCCGGGCATCCAGCTCTGAAGGCAGCACTGTCGCCTGCAGCAGCACAAAGGTAAAGGTGGCATGGTGTGGGATTGTCACCCTTACTTCTCCATTGCTGCTGGCGGCAACGCTGCCTTCAGAGCTGGATGCCCGGCTAGCAGCCGCCATTCTCCTAAAGCTTCTCATGCCCCCCAGAATACATTCTGACCCCCTCCCCTGATGGGGGGGAGCACCCCTCAGTTTGAGAACCCTGGGACTAGATGATCCCCCAGTGTCCCTTCTGGCCTTGGAACCTATGAATCCTGAGGTGCAGCCATTCCGCTAAAGAACCTGACATCAATGGACGCAAAGGCTGCTCCGCTCAAGATGGACAGCAGGGCTGACTGTCGAACCACAAAGTCCCAAGGCGAGCCAGTCGCTAAGAGCGAAAATGGCGCCAATGAAATTATGTTGTGGAAACAATTAAATCTGGCCTACATCCCAGGGGCAGACCCAGGCCAATCAATCAGAACTACAGTTAGAATTGCATGCAGTTTTTAAAAGGAGACAGTCACCGACTTTACAGCAAGCGTTACTTACAGGGGATTGTGTGATTTACATTTGTCTCTATTACATGGAAGAACGGCACGATGACCCTTGAAAAGGCCCCTTGTTAGGCCACAACACCATCCCTTCCATGTATTTCCTGCACCTAATGAAGACAAATGAATGTTATCTCAGTCTGTTCAAGCCATTGCAACTATGAATTGTGGGTGGGATTGTGACGCGCTTTGAAAATGTACATTAACCCTTTATTTAGAGTGCGGCTGTTATATAGAAAATACAGTTGTTTGATGATTCCACTGGCGTTACTGGAGAATCCCACCGCGCCTAAGGGTTTGAGTCTGATCACAGTTGTTATTATTTAGATTACTACAGCACATAATGGCCCCATGGTGCTAGGAGCTGTACAAACCTGGAATGAAATGATGGTCTTTGCCCCAAAGACTTTACAAGGCAAGTATAAGAAAAGAGAACCTCTGGCTGCAGACAGACTGATCGGGGAGCCCAAGGAAACAATGAGATGTGCTTGGTTAGCCGGACAGGCAGGGAGCTCAGCACACCAGGGGACTGGTCTCAAGTTTTTTTGTAGGCATCCTGGCAAAGGTGAGTTTTATGGAGGGATTTGGAAGAGGCCCGTGAGGAGTCTTTGTGGCTGTATATGGGGAACATCTCACCTGTGTGAGGGGCCACGTGGGAGACAGCAGGGAGGTTCTTGTTTGTTTACCAAGTGGGGTGTGGAAGCTGCCATCCTGTGCTGAATGGAGCTCAGAGTCTCTCAATCCAGCGTGAGAGATAATGGTGGGGGGGGGGCTATTTCTGCTGGTTTTACATTAGTGGACCACACCTGTGATGGGGTCACATTTAATTTACACCAAAGTCAAATTAGAGTCTGTGTCAGCCGGCTATTGGCGGGCTGAGGCTGGCTTTCCAGGCGGAGGTGGGGGTGCTGAGCAGTTCTGAAAATCAAGTCCATAGTTCCTTAGACTCAGGTTCAATGACCTAATGGAGCTAGATTCATTAGCAGTGGCCAGGAGAGATCCTGGTGCAACACAATAGAAGTAAACACATGGGGGGTCTCATTAGTAGCCTGCCCTGTGACTGCAAACCCGTGTAAGATAGCACATGCCAGTCAGGGTCCCAGTATAACTGTATGGGAAGAAACAAAGCATCAGAATTTTCCCTGTCCACATCCTGGGGTCTACTCAAAGCCCCATCGACGCAAAGCTGAACTCTGCCCGAAGACTGCAGGCCAGGCTGTGCCCTAAGATGCATGTGCAGTTTCACTGGGCCTTGTTGGCATGCCCAGAATTTAGTGCCAAGTCTCGCCTCCTCCTTCTGCCGAAGTGTACAAAGAAAATGACACTAGAAAAATGCTAACGCTGAGCCCTATTAAATCAGAAACAAACCATCTGCTTGCCTGTATCTATGCAGAACTGCCACATATGCTCCCAGCACTATATAAATAACCGACTCGGTGCAGTAAACCCACCCACACTGACTGGTTTCCTCCAGGCATCTTTTCTGCAGCTCCCCCTTGGCTTCTCTCCTTCCAAAGCTCAGGAGGGCCGCTGCAGTGCCAGCAGGAGGCCTCACTAGTAGACATTTGCCTGCTCCCCGCCCGCAGCCCCAGCACAGGCACAGAGGGCCAGGCTGGGGCACGGTCAGTGTGTTTTGAGCACGGCCTCTTGCGCGTCACTCTCAAAACATGGCTTGGCTGGAAGCTGTCAGCCGATTGTCCAGCACAGCTCTCCCCGAGGCCATACTAGAGACACAGACAATGGGCAGGGGCTGTGGAGGAAAAGCTGTGGGCCCCGCACTGCTCAGTGGCAGCGAGCAGGGCCATCATTTCAGAAACGTTCTGGGAGGGGCAAGCCAAGGTCGGGGGACGACTGCTCCCCTCCCCCCATGGTGACTGCTGCCCCTGGTAGCCAGGCATCATGGCCAAGCCCATGCTGTGCATGGTCTCTGTGCCACACCCTGCTGACTCACATGCCGACTCGTTTTATTGCAACCAATAGGATTGCAGTATGCAAATGAGCTGAGGGATCCCTTTAAGATGGGCTTGTCTTCACTGCACTTTTGTAACAGCCAATTAACGATTCCGTCTCGCCAAAGCAATTCCCAAAGGCCCATCGCCTTCCTGCAGATCGAGCACCACCTGCAGCTGTCCTTAAAATGGTCTGGCTAGGCTGCTCAAGCTACATTCATCAGTGGCAATCTTATTACACCACCAAAGCTCTTGGTGACTGTAATCTCCAGCCATGTAGCAGCATTCCCTTGGTAAACGCACTTGGTAGTTCACTGGACTTCCAGCCTAATAATATGTTCGTGCCAAGCGAGGCAATTAACAATTAATTTTTGCCAGTTAACTCAAGGTCCTTAACACGCTTGTGAATGTCACACACGTGTTCTGGGTTTCCAACATGGGTTCTTTACCCTATGGCTCAGTCTGATTGGTACTCAAGGAATCTGGAGGGCAAAAGTCTAGTGAAAACTTTTGGTGCATGTGTTTTCTTATGTTGCTTTATGTCCCAGCCATCACTGCATGCTATTCCTATAGGTTTATGAACATTCAACACTGCACCCAGCAGGGGCTTGGCCAGGTCTGCTGCGCACACACAAAAAGTGCTGCTACACTTTAGCTCGGGCAAGCCTGAGGATCTGGCCCCTCCTTTTTATTGTGCTGGTATTTGGAACACTGGCTAGCTAGACTGATGAGATCTAGGCTGTATAGCTCCCAGAATGCAGTTCTGTGCAACCTTTTATTTAAAGTATCAGCCAGGTGATAAAAATGTCATGGAAGATTTGCTCATGTTTTCTAAACTGTCATTACAAATTTATAGTCAGGACAAACTGTAGAGGGGAAAAAAACCTCATGATTTAAAGCAAGTATCTCCATAAATTAAAGAGCTTTGCTTTTTGAGGGTGGTCCATAAGGCTAACTGTCTGCCAAAGCACTGGGTGTTCAAAGAGTGAAGATCACAAGGTTAAGTGTTAGGAAAAGGCAACACCAGGAATGTGTTTAAGAACTCGGCGCAGACAGCGAAGCAGTTTTCTTGCCTCTGCCCCTGTGTCTGGGAAGTCATCTGCAGTGGAACTGTGCTGGGTGGGTGGTGGATGTGTTGGTTAACCTGAGCTGCCTGCACTGGGTTACAGAGCAATGGTTTTGATCTGAGCAATTTTCAAGTTCCTGTGCAGATAAAAATCACTTAGCTTGGCAGCTGTGTGGGTGCAGGACAGTGTCACAAAGGCACAACCAGGGGGAAGGTCGTCACGCCTACTACGGCCCCTTTGCTCCACAGTTTAGGCAAAAATGGTGGTGCCTGGCTGGCAGAGCAACACGATAGCATGCCCAGCCTTGTCTCTGACAGGGGTCAGGGCGGAGGCAAAGGGGCAACAGGAACAGGGATCTGCTGTGTGTGTGTTTTCTGTGGATCACCAAGCATTCATGTATGGGTGCCATACAATGAAGACTGCTACCCATACTTCCATACTGATTGTATGACTCCAGCCAAGTAGGAGATAGCGGGAGCCGTATTTGGAGAAAGGCTCAGGACTAGGCAATAGCCTTTTCACTGATGGCACAACCAAAATTAACTTGAACATCCCGGGCAAATTTGGCCCCACCCGAGACCAGTGGAGTTACAGCTGCTTCCACTGTGGCTGAGTTTTGCCCATTAGGCTAATTTCTCAACACTCAACTCTCAGGTTGGAACAGGCTGGGTTCCTTAGGGATAGTGGATTCTAGTCCTGGCTCGTCCATTGGTGTACTGGGTGAGCTTGGACAAGTCACGTTCCTGCTCTGTGCCTCAGTTTCTCCATATGTCAAATGGGGTTCATGATACTGATCGCCTTTGTAAAGTGCTTTGAGATCGCCTAATGAAAAGCACTACATAAGTGCTAGCTATTATCAACACTTCTCTGGCACACACGCCTCAGTGGAACATTTATTGGATACACGACATTGACGGCGTTATGTTGCTTTCAGTTGCTGCAGCCCTTTGGAAGGTATGTTACCCATCACTCATGTGGAAGGAACATTCAAATAAAGGATAAGAATCAATATGTGCAACTGCAAAGAATAAAGCTTAAAAAAAAAGATGTTAAACTGCTGTAAATTTTCTCTGCTACCTTTTTCTCTGTTACTTTTCAATCCCCTGAATTCCCTTCTGCAGTGTTATGCTCGAAAACACAAAATAAAGGGAGTGAAACATGCTTTGCGAGGTGCTGGATTTTGGAACGATGGTAAGCCATGATTCCTACCTCTTTCTGGTGAGCCTTCCTCTGGTTAGTGGATGCTGATGGGAGACGTCAGTTGTTTAAAACATCCAGCAAAAGGGACTGAGTGAAGAACTATCGATGCTGAGTGCAAATTGATGCATTATGGCACCGCTGCTTGGGAGTGGGGGCAGGAAGAGAGAAGCCAGTGGAGTATTAACGGCTAGTGAGACGAAGACAACGGCAAAGAAAACGGGGGTGGGGGTGTTCAAAATATTTTTTCCTAATGGAAATTATACTGGCGGGGGGGAGGAATTTCCCATGAATTTCCCACTCTCTGGAAGCCCCTGATATTCAAATGTTAAAGACAGTACTTTGTCCTGCTTCTAGGAAATAACCTGAAACTTGCAGTAGCCAAGAGCGCACAGGGTGCTGGAAATTAGAACCCCCAACAGCTTCGTGTTCTGTCCTCAAATCAAGACCTTCTTCCCTCGCCTCGCCTCCCCCCCCCCAATTTATTCTAGGTTTGGCAAAACAAGTTCGTCACTCAAGTTCTCCAGAGTACATGGCAAAGGCCGGAAATTGCCCTTAGCAGAGTCCCGCCACTGGGCATTAGCAATGCAGCGTTCAGGGTCAGTGGCTGAGCTGGTGGTGTAGGTCTATTTAGATTTTGCTCAGAAGCAGCAGTGAGTAATTCATTGACTGAATGAAGCTGTTTAATAAGTGAGGTAAGTTAAAGTTGCTCTCCGGCACCCACCCCTTATTTTCTGCACTAGATCAGGCCATGCCTGCCCAGTATGCAGCAAACATTTAATCACAGCTCTAATGTCCCAGTGCATTACCCTTAGGGTGCTTCATCTTGTTGATTACATATATTTCCCAATACACACACACATTCTGGGATGCCTTTACATCTCTGTCTGCACGACTCCTCTGCGTTCATGCTGCGTGTTAATAATGGAAGGAAGGGCAACGCTGTTCATGCCCGTTTGTCATTTGTCTTTTATAAAGAGACCTGTAGTGAAAAGCAATATGAACCTACAGCCTCTCGCACGTACATTTCAACCCAGCTCCTGATACGATGCAATCTAACCAGCGCTGGGTTACGGTGGTGTGAGAACCCTCACGAAGTGGTGTTGGACGAGTAAGCCAGTGAGCATAAGCAGCTGGTGAATGCTAATATAGCTTTGGAATAGGACTTAAAACCAAGTTCATGTGTAGTGTTCATAGAATGTCTGGTCATTTTCACTAGACCAGGGACGTTAGCCCTGGTGTCTTCCTGGCCAGATGCCACCCTGCCTACTTACAATTCCCCCAAAGTTGACGTTGTATATTAAACACCTGACCTAAAAGGGGTTTGTATGTCTGGTGTGCGTGGCAAAAGTGCGTTCTACCCCAGAAGTGGGTGCGCTTCAGATACGGCCGGAGTGATTTCGATTCAAGCTCCAAGTGGAACCGCCAATCAAACCCCACTGCAAACTTTTCTATGGGGGAAGGGTGGGCAAAGGAGATGCACATCGGCCTCTGTGGTGGAGACTCTGGATTAGAGTCAAAACTCTCCTGGATCTGGCTTCCGATCCATCTTAGCTAAAGCACCAGGGGCTGGAAGTCTTGCAGGGCCAACTGCTGTCCTGCGGGTACCTTGAACTCGATTATAGGCTAAGCTAGGTAGATCCAGTGCCAGGTAGCAGGCAAAGCTGTCATTGTAATAGCAGGCATGTGTCCGGTGAAGCGCTACGAGGCACAGAGAGGTGCCTAGAAGCTGCGTCTGCAGCTGTTTCGATGTCTCCCCTAGGTTTGGAAGAGCCTCATCTTTGTGTCATGAAAGTTAAGCCTTGTATTCAGGGCTCCAGTGGTGCCCTCCTTAGAGCACAGCCTCACCTGCCACATGCGACATTCCCGTTAACTGACACACACCACTCGAAGAGGAGCAGACTCCTTGTGTCCCATCGCCCAGAGCAGGGGAATCTTACAGTAGGTTACTAGACTGTGTCCTTCTGTCATGGCTGAAGGGCGAACGGCTCCTCAGACCCCCTTTCACTCCCTCTCAGGCCTGGCTTCCTGCACCTCCTTCTGGGTGCAACCGCCAGCTGCTTGTGTCTCAGCTGCGTTAGTGTGACAGGCCAGTTGTGTGCGGTACCTGTGAGCCCTTTGGCTCTGGGAACCTGTGGCCAGCGGCTGGTTAAAGGGACGGAGACACACAGCACCTTCCAAACAAAGTGTTATCGATTCCATCCCCCACCGGTAGCAGGCAGGTAGCACTAAGGGTTAAACACCAACAGACCTCTAGGCATGGGTCTGTCTTACACCTTCCTCTCTGCAGGCCGACTTTCGTACGCTCCCCAGAGCCCAGTTAACCCCCAGCTCCGGCTAGGAGAACAGGCTGTCCTGCTCCTTAGCCCGCTCCCTGTCTGCATGGCCTCTCGCCAACCGGGCAGCTTTTGCAGACGCTCCCTAGGCAGCCTCTGGCAATTCCGTGTACCCCCCCATGCTTTTCTGGGCCCTGCAGTCCTTTGGCGAGTTAACGTTCCCTTTTGCTTGCATCACAGCCTTGGGGCCTCTTCGTGGCCTGTTGTGTTTGCCTCTTTGTTGGGCTGTCTCAAGGGTTTGGGGGTCCTTAACACCTTTCACTCCATAGTAGGTGCCCCATAGTCAGCACAAATAATCCAGCTATTTCCCAGTTCTTCACACCTTCATGGACCTGCTAAGATACGTGTGCTGTGCTCGACATATACACAGGCCGGTGTTATTAAAGCAGCACAGAGAAACCTTCCAATGGGTTTGAGAAATCGAATCCAAGGTGTCAAGAGGGCCTAGCTGACCTGGCTGAAGCCAGGGTCTTCCCCAAGTCTGCGGGGTGAGCGAGAAGGTTTGAGCTGATCGGAGTCGCACAGCTAAAGCCGAGCACGAGGCGGACGAGGTGAGAGCTGTGTGCACACGCTGGGACATGTCAGAGACAGAGAGTGAGTGGAGCTCAGGGAGGAAAACCAACAACAACCAGCCCCTAAAAGAGAAATGGGGGAGACTTTTCAAGAGCACCCAGGTGACCTAGGAGCGCAACTCCCTTTGGTAAGCAATGAGGCTTGTGCTCCTAAGTCCCCTGGGCCCTTTTGAAAATCCGAACCTCTTTTCCTTAAGAAAAGCTGGGGGGGGGAGGAGACAGCATCCCCCTGATGGTATTGCCTTTTGCAACCATTGGTTTCTTGGGAAGAACTGGTTTTTAGGTGATGCTCACTCACTATTTGTAGCTGTTTGTCGAGCATTTGGGTCTCATTGCTTTAGAGTCACAGATCCGATGCATCTTTAAGCCCTGAGCCAGCAGACAAGCATGCCATGGCCAGCCCCTTTCCTCCTGCCCTTTTTGCTTTGCCCTTTCCAATTGAAGGGAGTCTGGTCTTCGTGGCCTTCTGGATGCCATTGTTACCCACGTCCCTGCAAAGCTGGGGCGGTTTTTTTAAATTCCGCTGCGTGACACAAGGACGGCATGGTCAGCAGTGTGAAGCCAACCAAGAAGCCCTTTACAAGAATACTGCCCAGCACAATGGAGCCAGCAGCTAATAAAATCTGACTCTGCCTTTGGCCTCATTGTAACGCATGCTATATTAAACAGAGAGCATGAAAAAATCCTATGTTAATGCGAAGGGAGACAATTGCACACGGGCTTAGCCATAAACGGCACAGAACGTCTCATATCCAGGTAACATCAAGGGTAAACCCTGACAGGTTCCAGCACCGCGGTGTGGAGAGCACATCTTCACCCAGAGAGCGTCAAACCAAAGCCCTGACTGGCGTCAATGCATGGCAAGGCTCCCGTTGACATCAGTGGGATGAATTGGTGTGTTCCTTAAAGGCCCAAATCACGTTTCATTGGGATACCCTCACACACTGGGCGTTAGGTAGGTGCTTGCGCACCTCGCTGGACTGGGGATTGTACGGCTCAGCTGAACAGTGCCAACAACCGAGCCGTATATCCGCCCAGGGCTTGCTGCAATGAAACTGGGAGGATGGGGAGCATATTGCACGAGCGTTGGTGGTTTCCTGTGGCAGACAAAAAATGCTCTTGACGTTTGCTGTTGCATCTCTTTGTAAATGCAAAAGCCCACGCTGGCATGTGTAGAGCAGGTTCTTCTGTGCCTCGTTACCTATCTTCCTTCTGGTCAAGGCAAATGCAGGACTTTGGAAAACATTGGCCCTAACTCTTTCCCTAGCAATTTACCCAGCTTTCGGTGGGCTCTGTGTGACGGCTCGTGCAAGGAAAAGCACCGTGCACCCCCAGGAAGGTGTGCCGAGATGCTCCGCACACCACAGATGCTTGCACTGGGGAAATGATTGACCTCCGTTGCTATTAAAATCATGGCTGCAGACTTCAGAAAAGATTGTCTTATGACGCTCATTACATTGAAACCCGCAGCTATGAGCGGATGTTAAATCAGGGAGCTGGACGCCTTCAGCCCTGGCTTTGCGTAGTCTTAGCAAATTCCTAGTTAACATGGCACCATGGTATTCTAGCTTCTAAAGGCTCCTCCAGATCCTGCTCCTGGCTCCCTGCTCTGCCCCCCATGCATTCAGCGGCACTGCCATTTGCCCACTGCTGCAGCCTTCCCCTTTGCAAGGGATTGCAGGCAAAGGCGCAGTGCAGGGGCTCTGCGCCACTCCTGCTTTTAGCTTGGCTGTGATATTGCATTTTATGCTTTGACCTTTCAGGCTTTGATCTTTATCTTTCTTTGAAACTCTGTGTTGGTTTTCTTTTTTAGCAACATATTGACTTTTTAAATTTCTTAGCCAACCGGAGCCCACGTTGAAAGCCGTCAGTGCCTTCACGGTTTATTCAAAGGTAATAGGAGGGCATAAATAATCGAAGTGTGCTGCAGCAGGCTGTCCTTACAAGGTGAAGACAGAGGCTTAGAGGCCGGCTTTCATTGTGCTTGATGGCCAGCCATCATGTTCACTTACGCCCAGCGCCCCCTTGCCTTCTACCCTAGAGGCACCCTTCCTTTGAACGTTTATACCTTTTCATCTATTTTTAATAGCCGCACTATCAGGGAGCTATTAGCTGCATGAATTTAAATAGCATCTGTGGACAAGGAGCTCTCCAGGGCTGTGCAGCCAGTGCCCCTCGTTGCGCTCGGATAACCAATATGAGAAGCAGATTGATCATGGCTAGCTGGGAAAGTGCCGCTAGACAAATGGAGTCCTTCGAGGGGAAATCGGCCTGAGGAGACGCGTGGCTGAGACATACCTTTTTGGTTCCATGTTACAACGTATTATTTGCATTACAATAGCACCTACAGACCAAAGCTGAAAACAGGGCTCCAGCGTGCTAGGAGCTGTACATGCTCAGAGTGAGCCATCGTCCTTGCCCCAAAAACATAAGCAGAACAGAAATAGCAACATAGAGGAGAAGTGACTTGCCCATTGGGGCAAAGCCAGCGAGAGACCCCAGACCTGCCAAGCCCCACTGCAGTGTGTTATCCACAGCCCACGGTGCTTGTCCACAGGCTGCCACCTTGGTAATGCACGGGTGGATTGTCCATGTTCTTGCCATTCCAAGTCAGCTCCCTGGTGGCTCAGGGCTAGACGGTGTCATTTAGCCATTGCCCACGGCGATGGCTGCTGGGAGGTTTTCTGTGTGATGCCTCCAGGAGCTCTACACGCACTACTACCGTCCCCCTCCCGTCCGTGCATGGGGTCAGCTTCCTTCCCCCCGCCTAGCCAGCTCTGCTGCCGGCTTGTGGGTGAGGGGGCAGCCATGGCCCCCATCGTGTCTTTGGGGGGGGGCCACAACGCTCTTAAGGTGCCTAGAGTTCAATGGGCGTTAGGCACCTAACACCTCTTGGTGAGTCCCATCGTTGCCATTCTCCCTGCTCTGTGCAAAGGGGGGGGGGGGGCGCCCTGCAGTCTTCCCACAGGCCAGGCACTTGGGCCAGGCCCCCGCGGAGCAGCAGGATAAAGCCTAGGCTGGCAGGGCTGCTAACGAGCTGGTGGGGGCAAGATGTGGTCTCGCATCCCGGCACTTGTTGTGGTTAGTTACCAGTGGAACCAAATTCCCGCTGGGCTCCACGCCCAGCCCATTAGAGCAGGGCCTGCTTCCGACCTGACCCACACAAGCTCTGACGCCTCTGCTCTGCCGTCTCGTCCCTCAGGCTGAGGGTAGGTAGGGCCCCACCCTGCTTATTTCCGCCTAAGGCCCCATTTCAGGAGCGCATGTGCCTAGCTTCATGCTTCTGCTTAACTCCCGCTGAAGTCAATGAGCCTAGGCCCTACACACGCGTACGTACCTTGCTGAGTCAGAGCCTAACGCCGAACCTGGATTCTGGCTCCTGACGCCAAGGGGAGCTTGGGCAGAGGCTGGAAGGTGCGAGTAACAGTGAGCGGGGCCATCAGCATCTGGCCGAGAAGGGTCCCTTGAGCCAAACCTCACCTCACCCCTCCAAACTTGGAGCAGGTGCAGCCCGAAAGCTCATGGCTCTGGGGCCTAGCAGGAATCGGGCTGGCTTAGCGACATCGTGCAAGCTTTCATGTCTGAAGGCACCAGCACGAGGACCCTGGCGTCCCCTACAGCAAGGTGCGGCTGAGCCAGATGGTAGCTTTTGCAGGCCTGGCATCTTGGCACTAATTCCCTCTGTGCTGTTCCTTGGGCATGCTGGGGGCACATTCCCCTGCTCTTATAGAGGGTTTGATCCAGCATGCGAGCAGTGGGTTCTGCAGCCTGGTTTCAAAGTGCCTTGCTGCTCAGAAGTGAGCAAAACGGAGGTGCCCATTCTTAGTCCTAAATACCCTGCGAAACCCTGCTAAAGTGCCAGTAAACTTACACATTTACACACTCCCCCTTCCCCCTCCCCCGCTGAGGAAGTACAACGCCTGTCTTTTTTCTAAGCCAGAATAGGGGCATGTAACAGCACTGGAAGAAGTTGTAACGGCCCCATGCAATGATCAGGGCCCAGTTGTGTCAGGTGCTGTACATAGCAATAACCAACAGGATGGACTTGGCCCCAGAGTGCTCACAAGCTAGGTGTCACACAAGACACGACAACCAGCATGTGTGCATGGCGGCAGGGCGGGGAGGGTGGCTAAGAATTAAGGCTCCCCCCCCCCCAGTTCATCACATATCTAACCTGTAATAAACACACCCCTCACAGCTGCGCCTTGATTTCCCCTGTGCTACTGTTGTGCATTACTTTGCTGGGGCCCCTGCCACAGACCCGGGATTTAAACATCCCCTCGGCTGTAGGAACATGTGGTCTGGTTCGCGCTGAAATAGTTTCTTAGAACAAACCCATCAGCCACTTAACTGCGCAGAGGTCCACAGTCACTGAAATGCACCAGCCGCTCACACGCACGGTATCTTGCCCAGGCATAGCATGCAGTGCCGCGCAGGCAGAACTAACAGCCAGCCGTGTCACCGGCGCTCTGCCGCTTGGAATAATCTAGTGCTCTGCAAGTGAGGGGTAAGGCCATGTGCGCATTAATGGATTACACCCCTGCAAGCCAGGGCCTGGGCTAGTTATACAGCAAAAATTGGGATAATAAAACAGCTCTTAGTGTCAAAATGTAATTAAACCACGTCCATATGCCGTGAGCTCAGCCCAGCTGCTGTGTGCTGCCATAAAGCATTTTAAAACTGCTGGGCCATTGGCGCGGGTGCTGTGGTTCAGACAGTGTCTGTTGGGCTGGGAGGGTGACGCGCTCAGCTCACAAATTAGCTGTGTTGTGTTGCCTCGTATAAACACTAAACCAAACGCATCGCTGACGTACACGCCCACGCGCACCCTCGCTGCCGCAGCGCAGCGCAGCGCAGCACAGACGTGCCCAGTGCGAGGCACGAGCCCTGCAGTTTGGGCGTCGCCCGAGCCCGGGCACCGGCGGCTGGAAGCCACCTCTGAGCGTTGGCTGCGCTGGGGGCTGGAAAGGCCCCGCCTAACTTAGCCCTCTAAGTGCCAGCAGCTGCCCAGTGCTGCATGCTCTGGCCCCACCGCTGACAGGGCCTTGCCCAGGCCTATTGCGAGACACCTGGGGCCCTGAACAGCGTGTTCGCTGGCGCCCTCCCCCTGCTCCCATTTCACTGTAAATGCACAGAAATCACAGCCCTGCGTTCGGGGGCCACACTCCAATCCCCCCATGCCCCAGTCAGTCCCCCGGCCATAACCCTTCCCTTCCCACCCCCACTGCCGCATGAGCGGCGCCTCAGCGGTGCCTGCAACAGAGGGCCCCGCGGCAGCCCCACTCAAGGCTTTTAGGGGCCCTTTCAGCCGCTCTGCTCCTGTGACAGGGTGTGACGGGCCTGGGGCTGGGCACAGGGTGAGTGCCACACCCCACGGCACCGCACGGCTAAAGAACAGCTCTTGTTGCGTGGCGGGGTCAGTGGGTCACCTGGGTCGCTGCACTTCGTGCACTTCGTGTGGGGCTTGTGCTATTGGCCGGGGGGGGGGGCATAAAGCCGCAGCACCTGCAGGCCAGGGAGCACACGGGCAGCCCAGGGCCAGTTCCAGCTTGGGTGGCGGGGGGGGGCGGGGGGTGTCGCGTGTGCATAGCAAAGATTGGCTCCAGGAGCTACGTTGAGCCACTGAGGCCAGCAGCTGCAGTGGGATGGCGCCACAGGACTGCACACCATGGGGACAATGTCTTGGGGGGCGGGGGTCCCCTGTCCGGATGTTGGGGGTTGTCAAGACTGGGTCTGAGCTATCTTACAGATGTCTGGGGGGGAAAGTGAGTGAGAGTGAGGCACTCGCATCTGCGCATGTGGGTGGCCTCATCAAAGCCATGTGTGGTTCATGGGCTTGCTTCTGCTATAGAGGAAAGGACGTCAGGCCGGTTAGCTTGCCCTGCAGCCTACGTTAACTGTACCCTGCTCGGCACTGGGTGCAGATCGTCAGAGTAATACACGCTAGTCGCTAATAGCTAGGTTTAATTACAAGATGTGTATGTTAATTAAGATTTTCAGCACGTCACTCAGGGATGCGTGCACTGAACCTACGCCATATGCTGCTGTGAACGTGCAGTGTTGGGTTTGGCTGCACTCTAGCGGCACAGCAATACTGCACTGCATATACAGCTATATTGCACTGCACATACAGCTATACTGCACTGCATACACAGCAATACAGCACTGCATATACAGCTACACTGCACTGCATGTACAGCTGCACTATAATACAGCCACTTCTTACATCAGTGGAGGGGGGGGGTTTCCACCTCGCCGAGAGGCAGTAGCTAGGTTGACAGAGGAATTCTGCCATCGATGTAACTGCATCTAAAGTGGGGGTTAGGTCAATTTAACTGTGGCACTCAGGGTACAACATTCCCCCAGCACCGATGGCTGGAGCGAGACGGAGTGCAGTCTGATGTGTAGCCCAGGCCTCAGAGCACACCCCTTTCAATAGACTTGTGTTTAGTACTTGCAGTGGCTAAATGCACTGTTAATTAACCTCTCAGCAGATGCTGTCAAATTTACATGCATGAAATACCAATTATCAGCCAAGGTAGTTCTTTATTAGCATGCTGCCTTGCTTAGCCTCGTCAATGTGTCTTACAGTATCATTAGGGTTGGTCTCAGCAGTACAGCAGCAAAGACGTGGGCCATTACTATCAGAGTCCACAGGGAAAATCCTCTGCGGATATGGCTTCACTACCCGCCGGATCGGCGGTCGATCCAGGGGGGATCAATTTATCGTGTCTAAATCGACCTCCCAGCACTCTCCCGTCGATTCCTGAACTCCAGTGCCGCGGGAGGTGCAGGCGGAGTCGACAGGGGAAGTGGGAGTGTGTTACCATCTTTGCTCTTCTCCTTCAAACATTCATTCACCATCCCTACCACTTGTGGGTCTGAAGCCCTCCTCCCGCACACTTTCTCTCACCTCTTAAGAGCCTTCAGCATCTCTTCCATGGCAGAGCTGCCTTCACTATGGCTCATCAGGTCTCAGAGACGGCTCTAGTACCCAGACCCATCTAAGTCAGACCCGCTCCATTTTCAATACGCTTGACTGCATTACATGAGCGAGGATGTGCATGAGGAGCAGTGGACAGCTGGGGCTCTAGTCTGGAGTAATTAAGTTAGACTATTTCCCTGACAAACAGGTGCTAACAAGCTAGAGTTGTGTGTCTCCTATTCATGCTTCCCATGATAGATGTAGGTAGCTAATGCATTACCTGGGTAATGAGCTAGATTTAAAAAAACAGAGTGGTTACACATGCGCGAGAAGCATGACATTCTTATGCCAGAGACTTTGCAAGTCAACATAGGCCAAACACCCTGGATTAAACACTGTGGGGCCATTGTGCAGAATGACTCAGGCTTGGTGACTGGGGAAGTGTTGTGCATTCCTTCGGAGCTAAACTACTTCGTTCTCAAAACTCAATCCGTTACACAGAGACTTGTGGACTCCATTTACAGCAGCACAGGCTCATTTTCGCTCAGCCTTGATGGAGAGAGTGTTATGTTCCTGTCACGTTTCCTGGGAAATTAACCCATTAGGGAAATGAGCCAGCACTGTCAGCCAACCCTGAAAACCTCTCTCACGCTTGTGTTGATTCCACTGGCGAGAGCCGAGTGACACTATAGGGGCCAAAAGGATTTTTCAGAAAAGGCTGAAGCCTTTTTATTCAAGTGATCTTGGTGTACAATTTTTAACATTCTTACACACAAGAGCCAGCGAGGGGGGTGTGTGTGTGTGTGTGTGTGTGTGTGTGTGTGTGTGTGTGTGTGTGTGTGTGTGTGTGTGTGTGTGTGTGTGTGTGTGTGTGTGTGTGTGTGTGTGTACACACAATGCTGGCTTTGTTAGTTAGGTGCTGCTCTGAGCAGCAGCTTTCCCAGATGCTGACTCTACCATGGTTTTGTGACGTGTGGCAATTCGGAAATAGGGGAAGGAAACAGTTGGGAAAGAGGGGGAGGAGAGGCCCCACATTTTTCCTTGTTTTAGGGTTAGGGTTAGTTGGAAGAAGATAATGGACATTGGGTGATCAGTTTCAGTAATGATTACACAGCCCTGTGCACAGGGATATCTACTAGGAACTGTGCCGGCATCAGAATAAGGAACCAAAGGACAGCCAGGTACTCTGTGGCGCATAGCCCTGAAAGTGGTTCCTAAGATCATGGTGGCAGCACCAAAGCACCCTGATCCTGCACTCCCACCATAGTCTAAATTAGAGTCATAGAAAGTTACCAAAAGGCAACGCCATCAAAAAGAAACACAGAGGGATTTTTCTGCCCATTGGCCACTAGGCTTAAATTCGTTCAAGAAAAGACGACAAGGTTCAAGGACACATGCCTGATATTGATGGCAGCTCACTGGTGCCCAATACACGTGAGGAATTGTTCATGGTAAGTTTAGTCTAAATGGAACCAGTGCTGCTAACTGGCCACGAGAGCCAGAATGCCCAGAGGTTATCTAAACGACAGGCAAGCCCTCAATGGCCAGAAACCACGGCTAATATTTTTGATTCATTAACTGGTGTCATTTGAACTTTTGCACCCTGTTCTTACCCTCTTTCCTTCCTCTCCACTGCCTTCCAACCTATGCACGCTGCCAGGGGATAATAGCCGGGGTACGTCTTCTAACACAGCCAGAAACGCACACCGATGACCAGGAGATCGTTGTCTGTTACAGAGGAGGGAGCACATGTTTGCATGAATAGTGACTATGTGTCAAAATAGGGCCAGACGATTTGAAATAAAAAATAATGTGGTTCCAAAGTAAAAATTCAGGCTATTAAATTCCTGTCCTTTCCAGGCAAAAGCCCCTGAATTTTAGAATGCAGAGGGAGATTTTCCAAAGACACGAGTGAGTGTTAGGCACCTAATGCCCACTGAATGTCAGGGTGAGACCTTCCCCCATAAATCATAAGATGAAAGCAATGGATCATTGCTGTCATTATTAACCAGACTGCTGTTAATTTTGTGCACTCACCATTCCTGCAACGATGGGTTATTATGGGCCACTTTCTCAGATGGGCCTCTGCTCGTCTGCCACTCAGGAATGGTGCTGTGTGCTACCCAGCTTTTATTCTGATATCTGCCTGAGGGGGGTTACAGGTACAAATTCTAACACTTGTGCATGCAAAAGTGATGGAAGTGTCCAAGGGGACAGACACTGCAGCTGCAAAACTTGGGTGCATGGATGTCATGTGTAGGTTTGTATGTGCAGAAACGTGGGCTGGAGAGTTACACCTACACACCACTTCAGCCATAGGCACAACACAAACATGGACTTTTGCACAACAAGAAACGCAAACTAAATCCAGCTTAGGTGAACTCCAGTCAGCGAAGCCCTGTGCAAACAAACACCCGCCCACCTTCAGCTACATGAAAACACAATCCAAGTTCCCGTAAACCAAACACACTGTGAATTGCAAACGTAGGCAAAGCAAACACCGTCAGAACAGGCTCTAACACAGTCAACAAAGCGAGCACACTCCACGCATCGCCAAGGATGAAAACTTGGGCAATCCTGCGCTGAACGCTCTGAACCAGATTAAACGACGCAGCCGTGAAACGGCTACTAATGGAAAAAGGATTGGAGGGAAGCAGGAGATGCCCAAGTAAAACATGCTGTTAGAAGCCTGCCTGAGCCTGAGGCGATGGCTATACTTAAAATGCTACAGCTGCAGCACGTCAGAGTAGACGCTTGCGACAGTGAAAAATTCACCCCCCCCCCATCTCCCGAGAGATGTAGTTAAGCTAAACTAACCCCCGGTTTAGCCAGTGCTAGGTCAACAGAAGCATTTTTCTGTCAACCTAGCTACCGTCTCTTGGGGAGGTGGAGCACCTACAGTGATGGGAGAACCCCTCCCCTTGGAATACGCAGTGTCTACACTGAAGCGCTACCGTGGCCCAGTTATGCCACTGTAGTGTTTTAAGTGTAGCCAGTGCCTGAGTGACACGGAACTGGTGTCATGTCAGAGGGAACTGTGCTGGGGAGAGACCGGCGAAGGGACAATTTGTAGGACAGCTGTAACCCACAGGCCCTGACTGCTTGGGCTCGCTAAAATGCTAGATTACATTTCACAAGAGGGTCTTGGCTACGCTTGGTGTCTTCCAATTCCAAGATGGGGACTGAAATTCACCTGCGATGCATTTAAGCCGTTGTATTCCACGAGAGGGGGCTGCTGCCTAGTGGTGGGTGAAATGTCCGAGCGCCTGCTAGAAAGAAGTAACAATGAGCTTCATGGTCTCCGCACCGCTGGCTTTTCAGCTCCCAATTTACTCCAGAAAGTGGAGCAACATTTTGATAATTTTATCATTCTCCTTCGCTGTGCCCAGTGTTAAGGAGGAGGGAGATTTCAAACACACCTAATGGGACTGTCAAGGGGACATGAGCTCTTAGATCTGTCTCCACAGGAACTAGACACCCGTCTATGCCAGCTGACGCGGGCTGTGGGGCTGTTTCACTGCTGGATTCTGGCTGGAGCCCAGGCTCTAGGACCCTGTGAGATGGGAGCTGGAGCCTGGAAGTCTACACAGCGATGGAAGAGCCCCGCAGCCCAAGCACCAGGCCACAAGCCCAAGTCAGCTGGCACAGCTCAGCTGTGGGCATCTAGTTACTGTGTAGATGCATCCTTAGGCACTTTTGAAATTTGTACCTGTAAACTCAGGGGCATGTGACCAGCTAGGATGGCACCTCTCACCAGAGCACACCGACGAGGGGTCAAGTGGGCTGGAAGCGAGCAGAGCCCATGGAATGAATAAACTTCGTGCACTGGGATTTCAAGGGCTCGGCTGGGTATGAGTGGGGCAAGATGGCACGTATCAAGGCCAGGGAACAGGATGTTGCAGTAACTGAGATGCAAGATGATGAAACTTTGGATGAGTTTTAGTTGTGTGGATGGTCAGGAAAGACCATATCATGGCAAGGTTGTGCACAAAGAATCAGCAAGATTTAGCCATAGCATGGATGTGAGGCCCTAGAGAGGTCTGAGATGATGCCCAGGTTGCGGCTGGGGGAAAAGCAGGATGATGCTGTTGCCCACGGTAATCGAGAAAGGAGGTAGCAGCAGGGGTCTGGAGAGTTAACCAGGTTGGATTTGAGCTGATGGGGTCGGAGAGACGGGGCCGAGGTCTTAGTTTGGTCAGAATGAGGTGGGTCTGGAGTAGCGATAGAGCTGTGAGTTGTCAGCCCAGCGGGGGTAGCTGAATGAGTGTTTGCAGACAAGCTTAGCCAGGGGTAAGATGTGGAGGAAGACGAGACGGCAGAGCCCTGTGGAATGCCACAGAAGGGGTCTGGAGAAGAAGCCTCCAGAGGGCACGTGGAAGGAATGAGCCGCAGTAAGGGCAAACCAGGAGAGGAGAGCCACAGAAGCTCAGGGAGGAGAAGAGTTCCCCAAGAGCGTGGTCAATCAAAGGTGGCTGACGGGTCAAGGGGGCTGAGGGTGCCGTGGTGGGTCTGAGCTTTGGCTAGGAAGAGGGCATTCATGACCTCGGGGAGAGCAGGTTCAGAGGTGCGCGAGGGGCAGAAGCCAGATTGGAGATGGTCCAGGATGGAATGGGAGCAGAGGAGCCCCAGATGGTGAGTGTAGGCAGCATGTTCAGTGAGCTTAGAGCTGATGGGGCAGTAGCTGGCGAGGCAAGGGGGTGAAGGGTGGGCTTTTAAGATGGGAGCAATTAGAGCATCCTTGTGTGGGGAGGAGGAAGAGCCAGAGGAGGGAGTGGTTAAGGAGAAGATCAAGGGAAGGGATGAGCAAGGGAGCTGAGGCAGAGCAGAAGATGGAATGGGACGGGGTCATTGAGGCAGGTGGAGGGGACAGAGCAGATGAGCAACTTCTGCATGTGTGACAGGAGACAAGGCGAGTGTTGTAGCAGGGGAAGGAAAGGGAGGCGAGCTGCAGGGGAAGAGGACGTCTTTATAGGGACAGTTTTGCCGATAATTCAATGTTAGCACCAGGTATAGCCAGCTGGGGTGTGGAATCCAAGACTCCTGCCCAATTCCCCGCTCATGAGACAACCCGGCCTTTTTCATTCCATTGCTTGCCTTGGCTTTACAAAGAGAATTGGGATTTCCCATGGACCAGACCATCCACTCTATGGCCTAGCCCATCGAGCCCAATATTCTTCTCCAGACTATGGCCAAGAGCTGCTGCTGCAGAAGAAAGTGAAAAGCACCCAACTGTGCACCGACCCTCCTCCCACCCTCGCACCCACCCCCCCCCGTCCCCCGGTCCCCGGTCCACTTTTTGGCACGCCTCTGTGCCTTACATAACTGATAAAGAGCTTACTGGGGGCTTGGTGCTCCATATGGCCTTTTTCTTGTACATCTAATCACAGTGCTAGTGGAGCCTTAGGGTTTGATTAGTTAAGTCAGCAAAACAATCAACAGCTTCTGGGTGTTCTCCCAAACTGCTCCTCTCACTAGAGCTATTTTTATCTGTGTTTAGGTTGGCAAGTGTTCGACCATTTTCAGTTTCAGTTGTGTGCAAGCGTGAGCGAGTCGTGTTATCAGCTCACCCATCACGAACTAGGGTGTGGAGGGTTTTGCATTTTGACTTTTATGTGCAACAATAAAAACTTGCATTGTAGCAGAATGTTGGCTGGTCAAAATTAGACACTTGAATTCCGAAGGGTTGTTTCATCTCAGCTCAAGAGCAATAATGACTCTTTTTTACAAGACGAATTGGTGACCAGCCAACTGCCTCTGGGGCAATTCCTGTGTCGTGTTGAGCCCGCTGGAATTTACCTTTTAAAAAAAAAAAAAGGCGGGGGAGGGGAGTAACATTCAAATGGCCCCATTCATTACAACATGCTCGTTAGTTCAGCCATTTACTGACAGTGCACAGGTAGAGCCAAACCCTTCATCAAAAAAAAAGCGCTCTCACTTTTTTTTCTAAGCCAACCACAGCCTAGAAGAAATATTAGGTGCATACAAGCACATTATCTTCTAACAGCCCGGAAGAGTGAGGGATGCTCTCAGAGCACAGGGCTCGAGCTCTAGCTTAAAGCACAAATGAATACAATCTCAGCCTCTGCCCCCAGAATGAAACCCCCTCTGAGCATGAGTATTGACTGTGCTCATTCATCTCACTGCCTCTCTGCTGCGTGGCTCACTAGTTAGCAACAGCGGCACGGGAACCTGGTGAAAGCACAGGGCAGGGCCTGGAAATGGCTGGGTTTGAGGGAAATCGCTATTGAAAGGCTGGATGGCCAGCGAGGGGCTCTCTTTAACCACAGTGGAATGGGGGAACCCCTGCCACATGTTAGGGGCATTAGCAGCGTGTGCAGTGAAGTTTGGGGCAGCGGGAGGGGGCGGGTGAGCCCCATGGCACCGGCAGCACTGGTTTAAATAGCTCATCCATCTGCGCTTGTAAGGGGATTGGGCACAGTGTACTAAGGACTGGAGTCATAACAGGACTTGGGTGTCTAATGACCCCTTCAGGAGCCTGAATCCCAGAGTCAGGCCCCGACGGGATTCACAAAAGTCCACTCAGCTACCACTGAACCCTGACTGCATCTAAACTCTCTCAGCGCCTACGTGCTTGCAGTGGAACTCCCAAGGCACATACGTTTCTTCCTGTGCCCGTATGCAGAGCTGCCCCGTGCCAGGCAGCCAGACGCCCAAGGCCTGAAGTGATTCGCGAACTCGGGGAAGACAGGTGCTCCTCCGCTGAACTCGCCTACAGGGCCCGTGCCAGTCACCCCACTCAGACCTCGGCTGCCAGCTTGGGCCCCAGCCAGGGGAGCGGGACCTCCCTCAGGTGAGAGCCCAAGCCACTGGGCTGTGGCAAATGCTACAGTGGCTGCCTCGGCCTGGCCAGCTGAAGCCGCTCTGCTCTGGATAGTAAATAAATACAAGTCATTGGAGCAGGGGAACTGGCTCCTGGGTCTCCCCCACCCAGCCGAGTGCTCAAATGACCAGGCTGCCGCTTGTGAGGGCTCTCTGGCACAATGGCTCTCTCCGTATTTCTCTGTGGTGGAACAGCTTCAACAGGGGAGACTGAGGCAGCCCCTGCAGAATATCCCATACCTAGTGGTTGGAGCAGCCTTTCAATCCCTTCTCTTCTGCAGGCAGAGGGGGAAGGATTTGAACCAGGGCTCTCCCCAGCCCAGGCGAGTGCCCAAACCACTGGGCTAGAAGTTAGGAGGGAGCCTGCCTACAACAGCCTAGGTGCTGAATGCCAGGAGAGGGTTTGCAGCCAAGAATCCCAACCAGAGGGAGGCGCCTGTCTCAGTGAGGGGCCGGGATCAGCTTGGCACCTCCCATTGGCTAGCCTAGGTGGCTCCTTGCCTGGCATGCTGGCTTTGCAGAGCTCTACAGCAGGATGCAACTGATCACCGCCAGTCCCTCTGGAGCCATTCCTGCTGCACCCAGCACGTCCCGCCCCCCCTGTGCACTATGCTCCGCCCTGGCCTTCCATCGGGCTCCCCTGCAGGCACTGAGCATGCTCAGGAGCTCTGAAGCCACTGCTGTCCTTAACTCTGCCCGTGCCACGCCAGGTTGATTTGTGAATCTAGTCCTGAGATCTAGTCACTTCCATCTCCAGCAACTCTGCCAAATTCCTTCTTTGCTGATGGGTTTTTCCAACAACACACAAAGCGGCACTCACAGCGGGATGCGTGTTGCAAGGGAAATGAAACTGCCCAGAAATAGCTCCGGCTGAAATTAATAAATACTGAAGAGATAAGCCTGACAGCTTCATTACTTGACTAGGGCTGTCCCCCCATTATTAAAAGGTGGGATTTCACTCGCAGGGAGGTATAGTGCTTGGTGCTCCTTCGTAAGGAAGCTGTCTGCCCTCAGAGTGCTTGTCCTGGGGAGAAGAACAGAGATCACAGACCCATCCCAGGAGAAGGAGGCCAATCAATTGCGGGAGGGTTTGAACTAAGATATGCAACTTCAGCTATGCTATTTGCATAGCTGAAGTCAAAGTATCTTAGTTCGACTTACCTGGCCGTCCTCACGGCAGCGAGTCAACTGCCGCAGCTCCCCCGTCGACTCCACTTACTCCTCCTGCTGAGGTGGAGTACGGGCGTTGATTTGGGGATCGATTTATCACGTCTAGACGAGACAAACTGATCCCTGATACATTGAATGCTACCCGCCAATCTGGCGGGTAGTATAGACGTACCCTTAGAGGAGGCACAGCTCCCTATCTCTGTATCAGTGGGGGGATGATTTCTGAAGGCATCTGCATATGTGGCAAAACCAGAACACTAGCAAATCTTGGCAAATGCAGAGAAATCAAGGCAGGCATATTAATGGTAGAACCCAAATTCTAATAGCCAATAGAAGGCAGCGAATGGGGCCCAGCCCTGCAAAGAGGGGGTTACTTACCTGTAACGTGGGCAGGAGGCACAGAGCTTGAATCCTGGTGTCTTCTGCATAATTCAGAAACTAGGTGTGGGTGGTGGGGTGGGGACGAGGGGGCAGAAAACAGATTCCCCCAAAGTCCAAATCCTACGAAAACTCCTACTAAAAACGAAACTACGTAAGAAACTGTAGAATAAAACCAAACTATCCAACTTCTGAAACTTGTGTCTTTTAAAAGTGTGTCAGAGACCAGAGGACACTAGCCACTCCGACTCAGAGCACGCGGCAGTGAGAAGGAACCGGAGAAGCAGCCCGTCTTCCCTGCCGTTTAGCGCCTCGGACAAAACCCTGAGGTGAGGCAAGGGCTTGTGCGCAGACCAACAGCCATGACCCCTTTGAAGTCCTCCAGCTCTGGCCACATGGGGTGCGTGTGTAACCCCTCAGTGGAGTACAACAGAGACCATCACTCGGAGACCCTTTCCTTACATTAGCAGGCCTTCGTCACACTGCCTCTCCGATTTCCCACTGTGGCACCAGCGGGAGCCATCCTGAAAGCCCTAATGTAGACAAGCTTCCGCAGCCCTTTTTACCGCCATAGCGACTAGACTTGCTCTGAACATGGTTATTGGACGCCATGTTGAAAGTAGCTGCAGGAGCCTTGGCTCTGCTAGGGCAGTCATCATTGCGCAGGCTGACGGAACAGCGGGGACATTTTAAAAAAATCTCCCGAGTGTCGATAAGCCCTTAGGAGTCACTGAGCTTAGTGCCCTAAACAAGAAAATGCGCCATCAGCTCAGTGGGCTTGGGCAGCACATTCTGAGCCTGCACTCGGACGGCGTCTATGACGCTTAGTGAGCGATCAGTGGGGGCTGCACCCAGGAGAGCTGCAGGGGAAGACCCTGCCTCGCTACCCACCTTCCTTTCTAAACTTCCTCCAGGATGCTACCCGAGGCTGCTAGTGATCCACTTCCGCTGGATGTTCGTATCCGCAGCTGAAACCGGCAGCTGGTTCAGCGACCATCCTGCACGTTATGCGGCTAGTTTTGATTGGTCCCTCACCACCTGTAGGGCAGGTCGGAGAATGGTAGACACGGGCCATTAAGGCTACAACATCATTAATTCAACCATGTCTCCACACAGAGTTTTTCACTGGCTTTGTCGCCGAGGACCATCACCACTGATGACGAACATCTCACCGTTGACCAACTCCGAGCTAGAACTGTATTGGTAGGAGCTAGTGTCTCCGACTGCTAGAGCAGAGTTTTTTGGACCTTCACACGGATGTTGGACAAAGCAAGCGTCTCCAACTCAACCACAGTCTAGCCCTGAGGTGTTTATGCCTCCTCAGCACAATGCAACTTGAAAGATGCAGGGCATCCATTTCATGACCATGTAGTCTGATCTGCTGCATAATGTAGGCTATAGAAGCTCTCCCAGTGATTCCTGCACCATGCTCATAAGTTCTGCTTGAGCTAGCACAGATCCTTTCAATACTCAGTGGTGTTTTTAATAGAAGCAGGTACAGTACATGCTGGCACTTTTAGGAAACCACCATGACCTACACTCCCAGGTTGCAGATAGCCTTTATTTGTTCTTGGCTGAGTTATAAGCAGTTCAGCAGGTACTGGAGATGGCTTGGGTAATCAGTGAACTGAACGGCTTGTGAACTGAAAGAACATAGTTTTTTAGCTCAGAATTGGCAGGCAACTCCTTGCCAACTACTGTACTTGCTCCATGTAGCCAAGAAAAAGAAATGCTTTTAATGTGTGGCATTATAGTGTGTGGTTTTACTGTCTCAGGTGATGCAACATGTCCTCTTGTAACAGGAGACAATTCAGTGAAAATGTGTAGCCAACAGAAGCAACTTGAATACTAGAGCCAATTCACGAACAAGGAGCTTTCAGCACCAGCACATGGTCATTAATTTGAAATCAAGTCAGATTATAAACTAACGTGGGGAAAAAAAAAAACCTACTACACCCTGAAGACCACAGCCCAACAATTTCAGTTTGTAAAACCTGAAACGGCATAGATGGGGTCAACCCAAGCCAACAGAGGATAGTTGGAATGAAACAAAGGAAGGTAGGAGATTAAAACAAACAAGCGCATACACACACACACACAGCTTTATTGCTGCATGGCAAAATTGTGTAAGTATGAGGAATGTCCGGTGTAGCAGAATTGCCCAAAACACAGTGATATTTAAGAGCCAATCAGACACTGTCCATGGAGAAGGGTGGCCTCAGGTGGTCCTTTCCCTTTTTACTGGTTTCCTAGAAAAACAACATGTCTTTTCCAAAAGACGTGGAGACCTTAGTAATACCAAGAGCTTCAAAAATAAACCAGTGATTTGAGATGTCTAACCAGAGACATGGTTAAAGGCCCCAATTTTCAAAGGGTGGGTGCTCAGCACTCTCTCAAAATCAGGGCCTTTAAAGTACATCTAGTTGGGCACCTAAAACTGAGGCACGCTAAAAGCACAAGTCACTTTTGAAAAACTCAGCCACGGTCAGGGCTTGGACTGGGCCAGGTCAGCCACCTGACACTTAGTTTTGAAGGGCTCATATTGGGCTCCAGAATCTGAGCTTTCATTAAAAACACACGGCAAAGTCTAGCCCTTACGGGTCACAGAGAGAACCTTGCCAATGTGAATGAGTAAACTGATGCAGCCTTTCCTGCCTGCATTTGCAGAGAGCCTGACACAATAGCTCTGAAAAGGTGAATTGCCCCATTTGTCTCCAGGGAGGTTAACTCAGATGCCATTGATGATAGTTTAAAATGTGGATATTTACATTATTTCACGGTATGAGAGGGGAGGGAGGATCACTGATTGCACAAGCTATGGGAGTGGAGCTCATCATGGATGATTTTTAGGGAAGGGCTGCTTGTTTTTAGCTGCCCTCTCCCATCCAAACCATGCAGCCGAAAGGCCAGATGGTTCCCACGCTCTGTTCCTCCCATCTGAGCCCCATCAAGGAATAGCCAGTGCCAGCAGGGCTCCTAGTCCCTCTGAGGGGGAGATATTCCTGCTGAGCTCAGGGCTTCCATGTCTTCCAAACAGCCAGCCCAGCCACACAATCTGCCGAGTGTGACAGCTCATTTTTGCACTGAAAATTGATGGAATTTAGCTCGGGGCTGGAACTTGGGTGAGTACCACCAATTCCCTCCGCCACTCCCCCTGATTTGAGCCCTGACCATGGCTTTTATTTTTTCCAGGCAGAGGAAAGCCCCTCAAACACTTGCAGAGGGCTGCAGTGATATGAGAAATGCAGAAATACCCTTCCATGCTATTAAAAATGCATCTTCAACAGGCAGCATTTGGGCAGAGGGCCCGCAATGAGCCCCTAGTTGATTAAACATATATTTACAAGGTATTAGGCAGTATCCATGTGCATTAGTCAGAGTCACCTGTTAAAAGGCCAAAAATCTGCCAGGCCCAGCTGTGCATAAACTGTCCCAGGGATGATTTAAGGGCGATGCAGCTAAAACGTACTTGCAGCCAGTTGTTGATTGTGTTGCTTTGGGATGGGCGAAACACCCGCTATAGAAGAGTCAAACAGGACTCTCTATGAAGACTGAGAGAGAGAGAGAGAGAGTGTGTGTGTGTGTGTGTGTGTGTGTGTGTGTGTGTGTGTGTGTGTGTGTGTGTGTGTGTGTGTGTGGAGGGGGGTTGAGGGGGGAGAGGAGGAGAGGGAGGGGCACTTGTATAAAAATACACATACATTTACATTTATCAATTGCGGCTAATAGTTTTCAGCAGGCAAAGCAAGCTGCAGTTTTTGGAGGGATTAAGCCAAATTAATTATCTAGTACTGCAATTTTCCACCGGGATCCAGCGAAGCACTAGCTCTTGGGACCGGAGAGCCGATAAACATCGAACAGCAGACACTGTGAGGACTGTTTTATCTATGCCATTTGAAGTGATGACACCCTTCAACCAAATAAACAAAGCAACGAGGAGGGGCATGTTGTTAAATGAAGTGTCTAACGAAGAGAATACTCCCCGCCACATCCCAGACAATGGTAATGCACAATCATTCATTATAGCTCAATTACAGTAATTAAAACTGGTGGGATGCAGCAGCAGAACAGATGAAGGGAGTAGTGCCAACAAAATTTACACTCCGTGTCATCAGCTAGAGATAACAACAGCTGATGGCGTCCCAGCGCCTCCTCATGCCATCTGTTCCGAGAGCCCGGGCTGAGAGACTGGCATTAGGTGCCACAGCAACTGAGCGTATGGTGGATAAAAAGGGCTTTCATAACTTCCTAGACATGGCAACAGCTGGAGTGGAGACAATAAGCAAACACTCGCCCAGACTGCAGCGATACCTGCCCTGCCCGACGTTCTACCCACTCGGCTGCTTGCATTCTGAGCGAGGAGTTGCTGGATTCCATAAAGGTTGCTTTCTGCTCACTGAAAACGCCACCACGCCCAAAGAGAGGCGGGGAAGCTGGTCCCGGCAGGGCAATAGGAGCAGGAACTTTCCTGCAGGATGCCAGCTGATGCCCATTGGGTAGTTGATGCAAAATGAATTGGGGGAGGGTCTTAATCTAATCCCATCCCTGCCAGACAGATGCCCACACCTGGTTCAACAGCTGGGCCCTGAAGCCAGCCCTACTCCTGACATTCAGGAGCACCCTGCTTGGTGCTAATGTGCTGGAGAAGATGCTCCCCAACACGAGCTTCCCCCAGGGAGGAGACTCTGGTGCTAACTGAACAGGAGGATGAAACTAAGGTTCCCCCACCCCAAGAGGTCAAGTTTGAGCTACACTGGTGGGGTCTCCGGTTGCCTGGTCTGTGCCTCGATGGCAGCTACAGAAGTGTCAGGACGGGCACAGAGTTCAGCGAAGCAGAATTGAAGCTGCCAGCATCGCACATCTGACTGTCTCATAACATAAGAACTAGGGGTCACCAAATGAAATGAACAGACACCAGGTTTAAAAACAAACAAAAGGAAGTATTTCTTCATACAACGCACAGTCAACCTGTGGAACTCATTGCCAGAGGATATCGTGAAGGCCAAGACTATCGAGTTCTTTTTTGAACCCTCTTATAAGTGCATGGAGGACAGGTCCATCAATGGCTATTAGCCAGGATAGGCAGGGATGGTGTCCCTAGCCTTTGTTTGCCAGGAGCTGGGAATGGGTGACAGAGGATGGATCACTTGATGATTCCCTGTTCTGTTCATTCTCTCTGGGGCACCTGGCATTGGCCACTGTCGGAAGACAGGACACTGGGCTAGTTGGACCATTGGTCTAACCCAGTATGGCCATTCTTATGTTCCCTCTCTTTTGAGGTGTGTGTGTGTGTGTGTGTGTGTGTGTGTGTGTGTGTGTGTGTGTGTGTGTGTGTGTGTGTGTGTGTGTGTGAGAGAGAGAGAGAGAGACACACACACACACACTGCTGCTGCTTTCATCAGAGGATGGCACGGATGAAGATAACTAAAACAATTATTGTTCACCAAATACAGCCTGAGCGTGCTTAGACCCGGTAGCATTGGGCCTGGCTTTCCCCACTGCTCCAGCAAGCTCTTGCTTAGCTTAGTTAACAGCCAGAGGCCAGCATGGGACTTCTGTCTTTCAGAACAGATGACTTCACAGCATCCCATCAAGCAACAGTGCAGGAAACCTGTGGAAAAGCAAGCTGCCTGGCATCTCTCCGGCGGGGCGGCCCAGCACCCTCCCTGCCAGGGAACACAACCACGATAAACACCACACAGGGAACATAACAGAACACAACAAAATCTCTAAGGCCAATTTAATACATCAGCAGTCAAGAGGCCATGGACACGAGCTTTCTCCTAATAAATCCTCAGGAACAAAACAAAGTGCAAAGAGGAGCTGAAATAGAAACAAAAGGCAGAGAGTCGATCCATCCTGAGGAACAGATTCCTCGCTGCCCCCCCCCGAGTGTTTTCAGGTACATTTCTTCCATTCCCCTGGAAACGGGATGCTTTTTTGACACTTATTTACTTTGCTTCATATACGGAGGCTGCTTGAACCGAAGAGTATTAAACAAATAGCAGTTGCTACAGATGACCTTTGAAATCAAAGCACAAAGCTTCCCCAATGAAGCACCTCATCAAAACAAAGACCAAAAATGCTGCAAGTCTAATTCAGCAGCCTAGGATGGCTCTCGCTTGAAATAAGCTATTCTTTTAAACTCAGGTATTCAGAGCAACACCCAGCCTGGAGTAATTGACAAATAGGACATGCTAGGCTTCCACATGGTCAAACCATTTGCTAAGCTGCCAAGTGAGGTAGTGATGTCTTCACTTTACTCTACGGTATTTTATAGCAACATCAGTCCAAAGCGGAACTAAAAGCATCTTTACAAGCCCTTATTAATATGCAAGATAAGAAATTAGTGCACACAGCTTGGAAAGCGATGAGAAAGCCCAGCTCATGAAGAGGGCCTTGCTGCTAGAGGGAAAGTGGAATTAGCTTATTCAAAAATTTATCACCTTCTCTAGTCAGTGCTTTTTGAAAGGTTACAGTCAAGCCAAATTAATTATAAAGGCCAACACATTGCTGGAAGTTGTTGAAAGCAGAACATCACAATACACATACATCATCAATAGTGCAACATAGGTTTGGTCCTTTAGTAACAACCCAACTCACTGGCCTCGTACAAACACATTTTTATGCCTGTGCGTTAAATTCTTCCAAAGTCTACAACAAAGAATTTCTGGTGATTTTTGTGTCGTTTAATGGCCCCATGTGTAAGTGCCTCATTCCATTCAGCTTAAAATCAGATTTAATGCACTCATAACCATTTACTGCTGTACATTATCGGAAACCCAAGCCGCTAGAGTGCTGCTCCTGCTTTTTATTTCTCCCTCCCAGCAGGCTCTGTCATGTTCAATACATCACTGGGGAAACCCCTATAGATGTTACATATGTCCTAGTTCAAGAAAAGTGCTTTATCTCGGTCAGGGGTCGCCTGTTCTGAAAGCAATGGAACACTAGACATTTGCATCAAATAATTTCCACAGAGGAGACCAACTTATCCCCACCCCTCTGAGAAATAAGAATTTGGTTGCACGCCTACAGAACCCAAAGACTTTCTCCTCCCCGCAAATGGCACTGGGCATTGCATTACTCCATTTGTCAATGGAAACAGCGGCCTCACTCACCACCCGGACAGAACATGTGGGGTGCAGCAGATATTTATGTATCAAAGGGACAGAGTAGTGTCCGTTTGCCCATGTGCTAGGCCACAGAACCAACCAAAATTAAAGTACCAACTTAATTCTACATCCACAGGATGTGTGTGAAGACCAAGATCATCCCAGGATTGATCAGTGCAGAACTGGGGCAAGATGGTTCTAAGGAGAAACTTGCACCAAGAACTTTGAAGTATCCAGATTTTCTGTATTCATTTTTGTTCAACTTTTAATTAAAGGCAAACTCTAGTAGATGGTGGCCAATCCTCCGGTCTCTTGAAGCAGGTACCATCGTATTGCCAATACTAGCAGCAGTTGTGATCATCCTCCCAGGTTACTTCTTTAGTCTCTTCATCCAGGGGGTGGGAGGGGAGGGGTAGCTCTGCACAGAACAGATGTTTTCCCAAATAAGACTGAATTTAAAAAAAAAAAAAAAATGTGGAGGAAATCCCATCCCCAAAGCTATTGGATTACAGCATGCAGCCAGCTTCAAGGCCTGGCTACAGTGTTGTCATGACTTATGTTTGGAATCAAAACCATTTTAGAAACGTCTGTCGCAGGAAAAGTAAAAGGTAAAATGCTGGCAGAGGTACTTTGGAGTCTCACGTAGCAGCTCTGACGTATTCTGCTGCTGGTTTGTCTTTCACAGCTGACTTCAGCATCCATTTACATATCGTAACACTGAACAGTCACACCCGTTGCCCACCAGTCACCTTGGGAGGAGGAACACGCGCCACATGCTCTAAACTGCTACTCTACAGTGGCAACAGGGATACAACCCTACGCACTGTAGGAGCTGGCCCGGGGGATTGGTCCTCTGATCTCTGCTTCCTCACTTTCCCTTCAAGTCCAGCTACCCAGCCACTGTGCTCACAACCGGAGACAGAACAGCAGCGCACATTCATCTGGGGCTCCTTGAGCCAAAGTTCTTCAACGTCAGTGCAGACTCCCATTGACTTCAAGGGGCTCTGGATCAGGCCCGAGATTAGCAGCAGCAGCCGCCCAGCCTGTGACCATGGTGAGCAGGAAACTGAGATACTGACCTTAGGTTTCATCCCTCCACCAGCCGACGTAGAGGCTCACCGCCCATAAGAACAACACTGACCCTTTTGTTTGTTTGTTTTTATTAACAACTCAGTGCAGGTTTTCAGAGAGCAAATGGTTTATAGACACTTGGTTTTCAGTTGAGCTTCATTACATTTAATTTTTATTCTTTCTTTACCTTTTTTTTTTACAAAAACAGTTGTAGTTATTAACAGCTGTACATATTCTGCTACATACTTTGGTGTAAAGTTGAGACAGTGACTTAGTAACCCTCCGCCTACTTAGTTAAACCCAGCTGATCTTTTTTTTATTATTATTTAAAAAGCACCAACTTGCAAACAACCATTTTGGGACATTAGCTTGTGGTGTTATTAAAGTGGGAATTTTCACTCAAAGTTCAAAACCCTCTAACCCTTTCCAACTCATTCCAAGCAGGTTGTAAAGTGTGGCTTGTACACCGAAAAGTGACTCTAAATATGGCACTCTCTGGCTCTGTGTTCATTGACTCTCAATGGATTAATTCACATGGGGGTCTGAGAGTCAAGCTGGGTTCATTAGCACTCTCACATTATCACCAGTAATAATGATCCTGCAACTGGAACTTACTAAAATCATTCCGCAGATGATGAGCAGGCCATAAAAAAAAAATCTGTCTCCTTCTGCTATCGCACTGCGGAACAATACAGTGAACAGAAAAGAGTAAAAATGTGTAGTCACTAAAAATAAGCAGATCTGACTCTCTTATGCATAGAAAGCAGATCCACTGAACATGGTGCCATCTTTACATAGTCATTTTTCTGAACATAACTGCACTTCAAAAAACCACTCTCTCTTTTAAAAGACGCTTTTTTACTTAAGAGCTTTTTGTGACAGTACATAAATCAAAATTCACACTTTTTCCAAGAAACTTGCCTGTCATGCAATCAGAGGTGCATCACCACTAAAGTCTCATGGGGTGCATACTTTTTGCCTTTGAAATTTCCCTTGTTTTTGTTCTGGTGGGAGAAGTCCAATCTTAAAATCTGAGACTTTAGGGAAAAAATTCCTATGAACTTTACTTTCACCCCCAAATCTATGTTCTCCCCCACCCCAAACCAATAGCTACTGCTGGAGGGTACTGCTGACGACTTGCAATTCAGACGTGATGCTGAATGGATGTCCAAGAACAGAAAGTTAAAGAACATCTCCAACTTCATTGTCCGTTTCTTCTTTTGTACTATCGCTTTCAAACAGGTAGTTTTCACTGTAACCCTAATTATTTTTGACCAGATTAAAATCAAAAATTAAAAAATAATCCATAAAAATGTAGTATAAAAATTCTCTTCCATATGCTACAATACAGGGTGAGCACTTCTGCTACACAAATACTTTTATTTCCCGTTTATTTATTTAACCTTTTAGTACAAAATGTTGACACACTGGCCTGTGTGGGGATGGGTTTTGCTCCGTTGGAACCAATATACCAAAAGTGACGAAGACCATAAAGCCACAGACCCCTACCAGAGACAGCCCCTCGCCCCCACCTCACACAAACCCTACTTGTTAGTAAACTTTTTTTAAAAAAAGAATTGTATTTTAAAGGTTATCAATTCTAATTTTTTACTTTCATTTGAATACAAAACACATAAGTTGCTATTATCTTTCGTGGCTCCCTGAGCTGAATTTTACTATGCTTTCTTTGAAATTATTCCTCATCATTTATGTCCGAAGATCAAGAAGGGCTTGAGCAGAAGTTTTAGAACATGGACTTCCTGTTTTCTTCAAACATATGAGCACAAAAATCCATAGAAAAATTTGATTGTTTTGCCGATGTCACATCAGTAGCTGAAGATCTGACCAATTTAACTTCAGTCCATACAGTGTTCAAACATTTGACTAACACACCGAACAATTCACATGTACGACAGTAGGAACAACTTTCACCAGTGGACATCTCTGCTCAATCTGGTTACAAGCTGCAGGTCAAAGTAGTATCTCAAATAGATACCGGGGGGGAGGGGGGGGAATTGCCACCACCAAACCCATCAGTGGAATACAATTACAGCAGACAAAAAAATAAAAAATAAAAAAATACACAACTAGTGTACCAGGAGGATTAACCTCACCCTTCCAATTCTATTTACTAGTCCGTTATTTACATTTTTCACAAGTCTTATATAGAGCGCAAAAAAAAAATCACAATAAAAAATAAGTCCTTTATAGTGCCACCAAAGCGCAGACAAAAGAACAACAACAAACCCCCTAAAACCAAATCAAAACCTGTTTAGGGCTTCAATGTGTGTCATATTCGCAGACTTCCAAATAAATCCAGATATGCCACGGCTTAAAATAAAAATTGCTGAAACGCATCAGTCCATGTACATTACTCTGAGTCCATGAAGATCCATATTACACAGCCTCTCAATGCATGGCTGCTCTCCTTTCGTTTTCCTACATCCTTCAGAATTTTGCCATTGTCTTGTCAGACTCGAGCCTAATATTCAGAGTTGACAGCCCTGTTAAAATCCTTGTTTAATAGATGACCTCATAGACTGTGGCCTTCTTGTCACCAGAGCCTGTAACAATGTATTTGTCATCTGCTGAAATGTCACAACTTAAGACAGAGGAGGATTCTTTCGACTGTAAAAGGGAAAAAAAACAGAAAAATCAGTTCAGATTCTACAGCTTCCACTTCCAACTGCATTTGACTAAGGAGAAAAGCTTCTTTGTGCTGAAACAGTTACTGTTATTTACATGCAAAACAGTGATAAATTTTAAAGTTTCAGATGCACCAAAATACACTTTTCTGTCAAGTTCCTTTCAGCCACATTCACTTATATTTACTATCAGTCATTTTTAGCCAGTGGGTTCTCCCTTCCCAGCTCCACATGTTTTCTGTGAGACACTGACACGACGGCTTGCAGACATCCCTGGCCTCACTGCAGAAGAGCGAGATGTTACATCTGCCCCGTTCCTGAGGTAGGTGAGCCCAGTTTTTAGTTTCTGTACCTTCCGCGCTGCACAGACCATGGTGTTAGCCCCGTGCTTGGAGACCAGAGGTCACTCTCAAACCCGGCTCGCTGCAGGGCAGCATTTAACCTTGCTCTGCAGCTGTAATAGCTCTCCCCATTGCACAGCTGGTACAAGAGGGACAGACGTCCGAAAGGTCCAAGCAAGGGTGCCCTCTTACCTGGAATATGCTTGCTCCATATGGCGTTCTCCAGGCGTTGAGAAGATTATCTTTTCCTGTACTCACAAACCATTTACCTAAACACACAAAGCACGGCGTCAGTTCTCCCACACCAGTGCACGGCGTCAGTTCTCCCACACCAGTGCAGGTCAGACACAAAAGCTGCAACTTATATTGTGTAGGTTAGTTTCACAATGGGAACATTATTCCAATGGTGGGGCTTTTCTGAGCCAAGCCTCTGTCAGCTCTCAAGCAGGAGATTATTAGTGACTGTGAAATCAATGCATGCACGGTAGGGAAGGTCACACACTGCCCCTCTCCATTTCTGAGCTGAGCACACATATACTAACAATTCCTACCAATGAAAAGATCTGGCAGAACCCTGGCAAGTGACACTACGTTTCCTTGTATTTGCTATCTACATATGTACCAGTGTGGGATTATAGAACAGAAAAGGCCATTTTATTATCGTTAGTACCTTTTAATCAACCGCTTTGATAAAATGACTACCACCATTTGCTGGCCATGTCACTTCAGAAGGCAACTGGCTTGTCTTTGAGGATAGCAGCAAACTTGGGTAGCTTAAAATGTGACATTTTTAGTAAGACAATACACCACTCCTAAGCCTTGGCTTTCAATCAGTGCTTTTTCCCTCTGCTTTGGTTAGGGAGTTAATGTGTGGGCAGGACTTTGATTAACACAGTTTTCAGTGATATTGCTTAGCACATCACACACATCTTCAGTCCGATTGAGCAGGGAGGTTGTTTTACAACTAGAACCTACAATTTAACCATCCTCCTTACAAATCCTATTGGAAGTCATTTACACATGGACCAAATAGACACAACCTCTTATGGAACTGCTCAGGATGGTGGTTCAGAGAGGTCCCAATTCAGCAGGGACTTACCCACATGCCCAACTTTGAACACACCAGCAGCCCTGAGGTAACTTACCACAGTAGGCAAATTTCAGTGAAAGGACGCAGCTCTCATGCAGGTGAAGCTGGTATTTATCCGGTTTGGTGTGGTGCAACACTTCAACGTTGCTGCTCTCCATGCCCACGGCAAGCCACTCACCGGTGGGGCAGTAACCCAGCGAGAAGATCTAAAGGGATATTCAAACAAAACAGTCTTAGAACTGTCGCTCGTCTCCTCACCAGCCAACCTTCCGCAACCCACCTTGCTACAGACATGGTACCGGACCCACAGGCTGTGCTGGAGACCACCAGGGTGTTCATTTCCCCAGAGAGCAGCCCTGGTATGCTCAGATGCATGGCACGCTTCTCCGCCCAGCCCATGTAGCAGGCCGCAACCATGCTGGGGTCACTGTCACAACAAGGAAGTAGTTGAGGCAGCTACTCTGGTGCCAGTTGTGATGTGGGCATCCATCAGCTAGAGCCCAAACTCGCACCATCAACTGTCCCACAGCAGCCACGTGGCAACCATTGTTAGTCATCACAGACCTCACCCAGATTTAAACAAGCAATCTCGAGGCGAAGATTTCTGTAGCCGGGACTACCTAGTCCCCTGAGAATGCCTCTCCTTGGTTGCTGAAGTGTGAGTCTTTTCCTCCTGACTGAGTACTGCCCTGGATACGACTAGTCCTAACCGAACAAGAACAGAAATAACTGCACACTTCGGGGCTGGCAGAAACACGAGCCCAGTTCCATATCATGAATTTCCCCCACCCCAGAAGAGTACACATTTCCATCGCCACCCACAGCTACAAATTCTTTGAGCCCTGGTGACAGAGAGTCCAGGAGCAGTAATTGCTGAGGAAAACTGTTTACATAACGTATGAATTGATCTACTTAAATGAAAGGGGAAAAAAAATCAATGGAGAATTATCTAGGAAACCGCAGGCCCTTTCTCCCAGACCTCTATGCACACTCAGAATCTTAGTAACCAGGAACTAAACACTGATTATCCTGTTTTTCCTAACTTAAGCTTCAGTGAAATTAAATACAAGACTAAGCTTCTGCAACTGCTGGATTTTCCATGGCTTCTGCAGCCAGGCATTACTGACTCCAGCTCTGTTGAAAGCAGAGGATCAATACAAAAGGCACATCATGAAACAGGAACTTTTTATTTAAACACACACAGATTTGTTCAGAGAGATTCTGGTACCTCATTGATGGAGCTGGAGTGGGTCAGGAGCACTGTTTCCCTAGAATGGCAGAAAATTCCCTGCTCTTCATTTATAGTCTTGTGCTATTCCAAGTTCCAGTAGAACTGAATAAAAATTAGGGCCTCTATACTCTCCTATACTAGGAGGCACACATGCCCTGGGTTGATATTAAATGTGTGTCCTTGCTACCACAACTGACAGCAAGATCGACGATTCAACACAAAAGTGGTTTGCTGAGTTTGGAAGGAGTCTGCTTCAATCACCTAAACTACTGACATTTCTAGTCCAACAAAACCAGGACCCACATGAACAAGCGACAAGGGATTTTCTTCTTTTGAATCTAGCACTGTAGCCTCAAATGCAACCGACTCCAGGGACAGGTTTCCAGCCAGAGTATTTATGGAGGTGGACAGAATGCGTCTTTCCAGCATTTCCCAGCGTCGGAAAACTCTGCCTGGAAAGCAGCAAGATTAACTGGGCTCTAAGCCCTGCCTGGTCATGGGCTGGAAGCCACAGCAGCACTGACTGCATGGCACCAGGCTGGCCAGATTCCCAGTGCCAAGCGTTAATACAGTGGGAACTCCTGACAGGTAGAGCCTGGGGCTTAGCAGCTGAGACACTCTCTCATTCAGCAGAGCCCTCAGACATGCATTGTTTCTATTCCCTTCTCAGGCACTTACTTATAAGTTTAACTAGCGATATGGGGTCTGTGGGAACTGAGGTGCAGTGACAATGGCCGCCCCGCCTCAGGTATTTGGAGTAAGCTTCAGACTACTGGGCGTTCAGTTAAATAGAAACTGGAAATCCCACAGGAAGTTGGGAATTCGTATCACTTACAGCAGCAGCAGACCTGGTTAATCCAGCAGGGGTTTGCTCACCATTAAGACAACAGCATTTACCAACAGTAAGATCTGAGGTACCAGTTTACCCCTAAAGAGGTAACCCAATGAAATTAACAGGCAGCAGGTTTAAAGCAAACAAAAGGAAGTGCTTCTTCACGCAACGCACAGTCAGTCAACCTGTGGAACTCCTTGCCAGGGGAGTGACAAAGGCCAAAGGTGTGTGAAGGCCAAAAGTATAACAGGGTTAAAAAAGAATGAGATAAGTTCCTGGAGGACAGGTCCATCAGTGGCTATTAGCCAGGATGGGCAGGGACACAACTCCATGCTCTAGGTGTCCCTAAACCTCTGACTGCTAGAAGCTGGGACTGGACAGCAGGGAATGGATCACCCAATAAATTGCCTGGTTCTGTTCATTCCCCCAAAGCATCTGGCACCCGACATTGTCATAGACAGGGTACCGTGCTAGATGGACCACTGGTCTGACCCAGCGTGACCAGTCTCATGTTCTTCACTATGGCAATTGTGCGGCACTTGTTGACAAATGCTGGCTTCTTAACGGCAACCACTGCTCACGTCATTGATTTATTGACAAAGGAACGACCATGGTGTTTAATTTAGACATCGCTAGTTTGTACACTAACAAGGAAAAGCATCATTCCCCTCCCACCCACAGCCCACTAGGGACACAAACCTTTAAACAGCGCAGTCGGGTCTGCCCCACTGCCCCACCTTTGTAAGACACTCGAGGTGCCAGAGCTGGGGCACCCTCCCGTTTAGATTGATAACAATATTAAGATGCACCCTGCCAGTTGCCATGGAGACCCTTGAATGACATTTCAACACAGAAGAGAATCCGCCACAAACTCCAGCCAAATACTGGTGATACCAGATAACCTTAAACCCACTGGGTAGAGCATAGCCCACCCTGCTCCGGTATCAGTGCCGAAGGAAAGAAACCCCCCATTCATCAGAAGCCACAACAAGATGAAATTTGCAATAGCTCGGTATCAGGCAGTCTTCCCTCCTCTAGAGGCCAAGAGAAACCCAGGGCTTACCTGGGAAGTGAAGTCGTGCTGCTGGAGCTGTCTTCCTTCCCTAAGGTCCCAGGAACGCACTGTGTTGTCCAGACCACCTGTCCATAACTTTGTACCATCATGCGAGATATCTATGCAGCTTGCGCCATCTGTGTGGCCTTGGAATTGCCTGAGAAGCAAAAATCCAACACACAAGAGGAAGGGCTTTAGAAAACTCAACCAAACACAGTTGTGTCTCTCTCAACGCTTGTGTTGCTTTGCGTTACATTCAGGGATCAACAACAACAACCCATTAGTAATTGTACAGTCACTCCAAAGCCGAGACAGTTGCTGATAAGGAAGCTGGATGCTATGTTTATAGCAAAGAAAATTGTGCGTGTGAGACGATACAATCTAACAAATGAAGCTGCACAAATTCCAGTCTGTTCTACAGGCCACGTACTGGCAGGGACTTAACTGGGAAATGAAGTAGTCATGCTTTCCCGAGCTCTTCCCACAAAACAACCTCTCCCATCTCTCAGAGAGAATGTTTCAGGCTCGGACACCTCCACCGGTTTGCACTCGGTTCCCATTTTCAAGGGTTCGTAGCAGCTAGAAACTCACTTTCCTTTTTCAGTGAAAGCTGAGACTTGAGAACAAGAAGGAAGCTTGAGAGAGATGCCAGCGGACACTGGCCCAGTTTGAGCTCTGATCACTATTGACATATTGCCCCCATAACCTAAACTAACACTATTTCCTTTCACGTACTGCCAGACTTTCTGCCATCTGTCGTCTTGAACAACTCAAGAATGTCCAAAAATTAATGTTTCGGAATGAAAAGCACAGAATTCCAAACACCAACCTCACAGTTTCACACTGGCGTCTTGGCAACATCCATTTCTAAAGACTCACCTAACCAGCGTTTGGTTGTGGAGATCCCACACAGCAATATTGCCGTCGCTGCAACAGGAGAAGCAGACTTTTGCATCAGGGCTGATTGCCAGAGCGTAGCATGCTGGGGCAGAGGAGGTCAATTCAGCCTTGATCCTTGGCGTCGGGGACGCCAGGTCCCAGATCGTAAGCGTACTCGCTTCCCCTCCCACAATCAGGGTGCGGCCATCGGGGAGGAGTTTGCAGGAACGGATGTAGTTGTCTCTGTTCTGCAGGAATAAGCGACGGTGCTAAGGTTACTGGGAGGTTCTCGTCCAACACGTCTTGTAACAGGCATGGGGAAAGTAAGTGACATTATTTCTGCATGGTCAGCATGAGCAAGCTCATGATGGTTCCGAAGCTAGTCAGGACGGATCAGGTTAGCAAGAGCACACACACGGCAAAGCATCAGTAGACACGCACACCCATGGACATATTCCGTCTGCAACTTACCAAGCAATCCAGCTGCGAAATGGGACTCTTACTGCCTGGCTGGCTGATATCCCAGATCTTCACACATCCCTTTCCTCCGGTGTACACGTGTCTGGTTGGATTGCTAATGGTCACAGCACATACCACCTCCCCGTGACTCAGTGTGTTGATCTGCCGAGCGTGCCTTGGGATGCCGGGGCCAGCAAGGGCATCATGGGGGAATGGGACCGGCTGCATCTGCCCATCAGCACTTACGTGAAACGAGTAGGCTCTGTAGGGGGAGGACGAAGGCGGGGTGGGGGGAGAGAGGTTTGCACTCATGGCAAAGAGGTACAGAACCCGCAGTCATCATGTAGTTGCTTGACTGCTCTGACGTCTGGGCTGTGCACCACACGGCAGGACAGACAGCAAGGTCAGACTCCCTTTCCCAGGGAGCACGTCCGTCAGTCCCTGACTTCCACGGAGACTTTGAGGGCATTAAGGGAGGCCAGAGTAGACAATCACAATGGTCCCTTCTGGTCTGGGAATCTATGATGGCCCCTGCAGCTCTGAAAACGTCCACTTGGGTGCCCTGTGCGCCCAGTGACGTGATTGCCTGCAAACCCGGGGACAAGGCATCGAGCACTTTGGAAGAAGCCACGTATCTTTCACACCAAGGCTGGGCAGCATACACCTGCCTGTGCTGATTCTGACCAGGGAGAGGAGGGGAGAAAACGGGACAATGGGCACATACAGGAGTAAAGCAGCAGGAAAGTGGTGGCGAGGGGAGGGAGCAAATGCCCTGTGTCACCTAACCACAACACAGCATAGGAACAGAAAGGGGGGCTTACGGCTTCCCGCCGGGTATGGACGCAAGGCTTGTGGGGAGACCGGGGCCTCTCATGGGCGGATGCGGGTCAAAGCCGACCTGTAAAACAGACAGAAACGGCCTCAGATGCTGGCTACTGAATGAAACGTCCCCGCTTCTTACACACACCAGCAGTGATACTGAGCCAACTCCCATGTGGCACTGGAGTGTGTGGAAGGGAACAGAGGGGTTGGGGCTTTCCCCGGCTTTTTGCATTTCACATCACTCCTCATGCCCTTAGGACAGCTGATTAATAATAATAATTCCACACTGATTTCCTCCCTCAGAAACGGGAAGCTACTGCCAGGATTACCCAGAGTCTGGGGATCTGCAGGACTAGAGTGGAAATCCAGTGGGAACAGCTGCTCCACAATGTCCTGCTGCTTCCAGAAGGCAAGGGACCCCAGGGCCAAAGCCAAGGTCCTTTCTCCATGTTCTCATCAGCCCATACTCAGGCAAGCTCCCAACAAGCCTACAGGAGAGCACGGCTCCGGACTGGTTATAACTGGGCAGAGAACCCTAGGATCTGGCCCCACAAAAACAGACCCTCCTAGCATTGTTTGAAACCTCGGCACCTGATCGCAAGCAGATGATGCTGAGATCAAGACACATGCTCGGATTTACACGCCCCTGCAAACAGCTGTCGGGGCTGGTCCCCAGGGGCGCAGTGCCCTGGCGGGTCCCACTAACCCCAGTTCAGACGGAGGCTGCTCTCCCGGCGCCCGCAGACCCCCGGACAGCACGTTTAGTCCCAGTGTTGAGGTTTGCTGGGTTTACATTGCAGGTGTTGGCACTGAAGCCAGGCTGTTCTCCAAAAGCCCATTAGAGGAGCAGAACCAAAGGCGGCTGTTTGAAAGCATCTGGCTTCATAGCAGTGACTCACTCCACCATCTCCTCCGCCGCCCTCCCCTCTCTCTCTAGTCGTATGACGCTGACGGGGTGGGAGCCCAGAGCTGAGCACACCAACAGCTGATGGGCTCACTCTAGATTGCCTGAGCTGGGAAGGCAGCTGCTAGAGAAGACACCCCCGACCCCGACGCCCCCCCGCCCCAGCGTGACCAAAGAAGGAGCTAAAAGTTCTACGTACAGCTCCAAAGCTCACCATTGGCGATCGGCCATAGGCGGCGGCAGCGGCGGCACTCATCTGGGGCGGGATATTGTGGAGCCCTGCGTAGGCCCCCGGGCTCGTCAGAGAGCCGTTCATTTCATGGTGTCCCATCATGGCGAAGGGAGCCGCATAGGGGCCAGTGATGGAGATGGGGGTCCTCAGGGCAGACGCTGGAGAGGAGGAAATTGGCGATCACTAGATTCACCTACCAGGCACCTGGGAAAGTTGTAGCCTGCTAAACTACATCCACAACACCCGAGTCCTTGGGGCATCCACCCACCCGTGCTCCCGTCTCCCAGGAAACGGGCAGGGACGGGGCGGCTCTATTGGGATGAACATTAAGTCACAAACTAGCCGCGTGTGGTGGGTGAAGAGCTGGGGAGCTCCACCTGCCAGATGAGCAAAGCCCAGGAAGGGCACGGCCATGCTTGGCTCCAACTTCCCCAGCACGTTTCGGTGACGTGGCAGCACAACGCCGCCGTTTTGATGCCACGGCAACGGAGACTGCAATGCGACTCTGCAGAGGCTGACTCAGTATCGCTGCCATGAACCATCGAACCCTCTGGCATTTAGCGTCTAGGAGACCCCAGTCAGAGTCAGGGCCGCACTGCGCTAGCAATCACAGAGCAAATCCTGGCCTCTCCCCCAAAGAGCCGACCACTCTAGGAGCACATACCCAATGGGTCCATGCCCACTGGTTTGCCTGGCACAGACCGAAGGCCTGGAGTGGTACTCGTCCCAGGAGTCGGGGCTTCGTTCCTCGGCGTAGGAGTGTTCGACTTGAGCCCAGGCGTGGATGATTTGTCGTTCTGGCCAGAAAGAAGACAACCCAAGAAGGGATGTGGCTTAGTGATTAGCATGAAGAGACCCCTCTCCTTTCCCTGTGCCCTGCTGCCCTGCCTCCAGGCCCCGGCAGTGCTGAGGAGCTACTCACGGAAAGGTGCGTGCCTGGCTCGAGCTCACTGACTGGAGGCGAAATCCAGTGAGGACAAGGCAGCATGCTGTTGTCACTGAGTTCACAGGCTCAAGCGAAAGGCCGGTCTCTCGGGACGACGACACGCTGCCTTGTCCTCACTGGGGTTTCGCCCCAAGCCAGCGAGCTCGAGCTAAGAACGCACCTTTCCCTTGGGAAGACGTGGCCGAGAGGTTTAGACCCCACATGACCAGCCTCCTTCCAAAGGCAGGGACAGCCCCAGCCCTCCCCGCAGCGCCTGGCTGCCGCGTACTGGGCGCCAATCCACCTACATGGCCCAGGTCTTTAGTCTTCGAGGACGGCGTACTGCTGGACGAGGCGACGGAGGCAGGGCTGTTCGGAGCATCTTTCTTCAGCCCTCGGGTTTTGTCTATCCCGTTCTCAGGCGGCGAGTGGGCTGGGCTGACACGGGGTGTAGCCGGATCCTAAAGACAGGACGGCATTTAGCACCTGCCCAGTGGCAGAGGAGGGGGAAAGCTTTCAAGTACCCGCTTGTCACGGTTTTCAAAGCGCAGGAGGGCCATGGCCATGCTGACCTCGCAATTCTTCGTTTCACATGCTGTCGTCGCATTCAAATACAGCGGGAAGGGCCCGAGTTTAAGGTAGCCCAAAGAGAGAGTGTTTAAACTAAAGGGGGAAATGGACTAGCTACGGGAGGGGACACGGCTCCTTTCACTTCTGGGCTTTACTTCAAAGCCAATATCAAAGCAGTGGCCCATGTGAAGAGAGCTAGTGCAGGAGGGGCCTCAACACACGGCGTAGCGACTGGGCGTCTGCACACAGACCCATTGACAAGTCTGACTGATCAGCGCCTCGTCGTGGCTGAGCCAGGACAGGCCTGGGAACAGGGCAGCCTTCTCCAGCTCAGGACTGGGCCTGCCCCCGCCACAGCTATCCCTGGCCTGTGGGGACATAGTGCTCGGGTCTCAATATGGCCACTCTTGGAAAGAAAAAGGCAAGGTCAGGCCTCCTGACACCAGACCGTGCTTTGTGATGGAGATTTAGAGACTGCATACCAAGTCTGGTGCCTCAATCCAAACCCTGCCCCCCTCCCACCCACCCCCGAAGTCAGCTTTAAACCAGAGTGAAAGCAAAAAACGACACCCACGCTCACCTCATTGGAGACATCGACCACCAGGTCATCGCTCTTGTCTCCGTCGCTGTCCTGAAACACACAGCAAGTCATGCTACTGCGAGAGGAGCCGACTCCGCCAACCCAGAAGTCAGGGGGAGCATTTTCAAAAGCACCCATGGGATTCTGGAGCCTAGAGCTCTTTCAAAATCAACTGGACTTCGGTGCTTTTGAGAACTGTAGCCAAGAAGGCTACAAAGAAGCCCCTAACAGAAGGAGCTCTCTTATCCCGCACTACGAGATCGTTTCCTCCATGTTACACCATCTGGCTGGAACACCTCGTTTTCAGACACACACAAGCATTAAGTGAATACCAAGAAAGCTCTTGTGACTTACATAGCGGCTCATGCTGTCCTTCTCCTCTGCTTTCCGCTTTTTGGCGTCGATGCTGTAGTCTGTAGAACTCCTGTGTTTCTCACTAGCTCTCAGGCTGTCCGATGGCGAGACAGAATTATTCTGGAATCACAGAAAAAAATCCAGGAAGGTGTTTAGCTCCACATTAAATGGGTCAACACAGTCTGAAGTGATTTCCGAAGTGGCAGCTTTTAAAACACAGCTAAAACTTTCTCTGAACAGGGATGAGTCTTAAATGCAGACCCTTGACCTTCTCCAAAAAACAAAACAAACAAATAAAAATGTTATTTTCATGTTATTTTGAGATCCCTACAAAATGCAAGCAACTGAACTATGATGGGAGCCATAAGAGAGCTCAGGGCACCAGTTTTATAAACAACCAACATCCTTCTGTGTGCTTGTAAAGAAATCTATTGAATGCCTAATTAGTGGTGTCACGCCCTCCATGGCCAGGGACCTGCCTCAGGCCATACTGCACCAACCGAGGGGCTTGCTCCTGCCCCCGCCCCCCCAGGTCAGAAGAGGTGGGCACTACAGCTTTCTCCACTTGGGAACCCACTCTGGCTCTGACACTATGCAGACTTTGGCAGGTGAGCAGCCCGGCTAGCCCTGACCATCCACCACTACTGAGCTCCTCACAGAGAGAAAGACAACGAAGCCTGAAGCTGCACCATGACAGGACTGTAGGGTAGGACTATGGACAGCTGTCTTGAACTTTTCAATGACCAGGGCTCCGATCCTGCAAACAGCTCCATGTGGTCAGACCTTGAACCTGCATGGAGCCCCTTGGACATGAGCAGGGCTTTGTGAGGGGGAAGGGGGTCGGTCAGTGCAGAGCAGCCCACAGCTTTGTGGCATAGCTTGCTGAGTTTTGAGAGCATTTAAAATTGTTCATGAGAGGGAGAGGCAATCGTATTTCTCCAAGGCAGCTCCTGCAGTTGATTGCAGGTGGTGATAAGTAAAATACACACACATTTGGAAAAAAGAAAGAAAGAAAGCTCACCAAAACTAGCCAGTACTTGGGAACTCACTTCCTCTAAAATGCAAGTACGTGAATAACTTTCCTCTGGCTAGTAGCCCCACTGAAGTCCTCACTCGATTATATGCCCTAGTAAGGTTACTGACGTGATAAAGAGTTTGCAGTGTCCTACTGATGAAGTTCTGCATTCTGGGTGAAAGTCTGGTTCCCATTAAATCAGTGGCAGAATTCTCATAGACTTCAATGGAGCCAGGATTTCATCTCCTGGGTTTATTAGAAGGCAAACTGCAAAAGAGTCAACACACTGCACTGGACCTGTTTTACATCACTTGTAACTGGACCACGCTGGGAACCGATCTCTGCCAAGCCACAAGACACGCAGAAAAGATTTTTAAAATAAACATTGACATGTCGTCAATATGTTCACGTAGTCACATTGGTGGGCTTTTTGCTTTGTTTTTCCTCTAAGCAACAGCATCCGATCTCAGAAAACATCATTCAGTACGTCTGCTCCTCCAGCAAGGCCTCTTGCATGCCAAGTGTTAGCTAAGAGCAAAAATGGCAGAACGAAGCCGCCTTCGGAGAGCAGAATTTAGTATGGAAAAAAAACGGCTACTTGGCCTTAACTACAGCAGTGTCAACTGGGGATGTTCTCATAGAGACGCAATTCAATTAGTTTCTACAAGCTGCAGCAGAAATTACCATCATTTCATTTCTTATAGGAGTGCCTGCCACCCCATGCTACATAGAAATGTTTTTAAGCTCCTCTGCTTCCTTTTCTTTGGTGTCTGAAAAGGAGAACTAAAGCAGTTCATGTTTCTCCTCAGTACCCAATAAGCAGCTTTGGATAACACCAGGGCCTTTCTTCTCAGGCAGTCATGCTGAAAAAGCTCGCAGCTACCAGAGAATCATGTCAAGCATTTAGAGGCATCGATCCATTCAGCTGTTTCTTGGCGCACTGCCAAGAAACTAAGTATTTTTTATTGCTCAGGCTAGGAAATATGAATGAATCTAGCTTTGCTTATAGTTCATATTAAACCCCCAACGGGAACATTTTCCCAATTCCAAAGAAAAAGGAGCCCAAACATTTTTATCTTTCGTACAAAACCCTCCCTAACCGTTCCCTACAACCTTAACAAGCAACTTAATGATGGCCAATCCCTCCCTTCAGCCCCCCTTAAACGGCACTTTTATTTCCATCTGCATTTGACTCTCAAAAGGCCCATTTGTGGTCTCTGCACTGTGAAAGTCGGCTATGCACGGATGACAGGGGAATCAGTGCAAAGTGAAGACTCAACTGTTTTTTGTCCTGCCAGCTTTTCTTTTAAACAGAAAGCATTGTGTACCTTGGGATAAGGCCCAAAGCAAGGGGGCAGGGGACAGAATTAAAGAGGACTGAGGAGGAGGGGATGAGGGTGGACTGTTCTTCAACAACAAAAAATATTAAAGAAAAAAGAAGTGAGGCAGCAGGTTTGTGTTGGTTTTGCATGGGCAGAAACTCTCTCTGGAATCATCCTCCTCTTTTTCTTGCCAAACACCAGAGTGTCTTCTAAGATGTAACCAAGTCAAAACAAGAATTAAACAAAAAGCTGCTAGAGGCAACAATTGCCCACAACCATTGCTATTTAGATGGTTAGTTAACTGCTTGACCTTCCAAGTCCTACTTAACACAATGTAATAGCCAAAGCCATCCCAACAGATTAGATGACCCAAGATAATAGAACAGTGATCAGGAATAAAATAGCTTTCCTAATCACTGAAGCAGTTTTATCCCTACAGACTTGACTGCACTCATTCACAAAGCTTAGTCAATTGAAACAGAATCTTAAAGCTGTGCAGCAATCAAAAAGATTTAAACCAAATCTCATAACGGGCACACAGAAAGTGTACCGGCCAGACAATGTGCATTGGCTGAATGTTTACTTCAGCAGAACTGAAGCGGAACATAGTCAGAGTCAAACAAAAAATTCTATTTTAGTTAGCACCACCCATATGATTTTTTTTTGTGTGTGTGTGTGTGTGTGTGGGTCCAACAGAGATCACTCGAGAGTCTAAACCCGGAAGTCTGCTTTTAAAAACAATAGATAAATTAAAAGCACAGCGATCAAAAACCAAGATAAAAAAAGAAAAAAAAACAAAGAAAAAGAACATAACAGAACTTACTGCATTTGAGTCTCGCTCTGTTAGGAATGAGGCCCGTGTCAGAGGTAAGGTCCCAGCCAAGATAAAGAGAAGACAGAAAAATAAAACAAGTTCAAATAAGTCTTAACAGAAAATAAACCTCGCAGTTCCTCATCACGTAGTGACTTCTGGCTTAATTCAATTAAAGCATTTCTGGCTCTTTTCATTTTAAATTACTTTCCCTTGTCCAATCACACACATCCAATATGCCCCCCCCTTTTTTTGTCTAAGTGAATTATATGGCAAAATAAACAGTGTCTAAAGGGAAATGCATTGAAATACAAAGAGAAATGGCAGGAACTAAACTATTTACACACGTTAAGTCATAAATCCAGGAGGAGAAGATACTGAACATCCAGACTCATCCTCTTTGTAGAATTACAAAGATAAGTGCTGCCACTTTAAAGGGATGTGGTCAGAGGTTTAGTCATTAATTTATACATAAATAGGCCCATTCTCCCCTTAGATCGCCAGACAATTTAAACTCATGTAGAAAAAATGAATGTAATTTGATAATAACTTTCAAGAACTTTTTCCTGAAGCTTTCACGGGGAAAAAATATCCACGACAATGAAACTTCCTAGGTTAGAAGAAGCACAAGGTAACTCTCTAAAAGCTGATAGAAATAGGGGGAAGAGACCCGAGATCTTGATATATTAACAGAGAGCAGAGACACGTGGAACTCCTCCAGCACTGTACTAGTTTGTAATTGACTTGATGCCACCATTTTTTGTTCTACAAAGATTCTCTTATTATCTCTAGTGATTAAAAAAATGACTTTGGCAGGGAGCATTGTTTATTTCCAGACGAGTGCAAGTTTCCAAGCAGATTTCTTGCAATTAGAGAGAGACTGTGTGGTTTCATATGACTCATTAAGCCCTGGCAGCCATTTTTAAGCAATAACTCTTGCTGTGTCCATATCCAGATATAAACCTTGTTGGAAGGTGTTCTCACTGCCACCTCAGTGACCCTGTAAGGATCTCCTAAGGAGGACACCTGCAAAGCATCTGAGTGTGTACAGTGCAGCTGTTTCAGATCCTCAAATAGAGAACACAATTAGGGCTAGATCCCACAAATGGAGTGAGAGGCTCTGATTTTAGGAAAGGCATCAACTAAGCCTCCAATAACAGGCCTGCATATAAACTTATGGACACAAAATAGACCATCAGCAGGGGCGAATCAGGCAGCATACGGAAAAATTGCTACAAAAGCTTGTCATCAAACCATGCTCACTATTACCCATGGGCAAAGAAAACGGCTGAGGACCCAAAAAAATTAAACTTTTTTTTTTATTAATTGGAAATAAATTGCTCCAAACATGAACTCAGGATTTGGCTAGTATGTGTTGTCATTAACAGGTGAACTGCAGAGAATGTTCTAAACCAGCCAGCCAGGCTGTCTTGGGAGCTCACACCTCAAACTGGAAATACCCAGACTCCCTGAAAACACTAGTCCCCCCAGAGTCAACCTGACAGTGGCTTAGCACAGGGGTAGGCAATAGGCAGCGCGTGGGCCAAACCCAGCTCGCCAGATGCTTTTGAACAAAACCCAAAATCTACTTACTTTTTTTTTTTTTTTTTTAAATGTTCTCTGGAGTCTGGACCTGGACAAAACTAATTAGCCCACACCGGCTTAACGCCTTTGGGACGAGACCTCAGGAACAGAGTCTCCTGCTCTGCACAGAGGACCAAGCCTGTGGCCCTTTATGTAACAACTGGGGTAGCCCTGATGTCCCAGCCAAAAATTTCTGGGGCTGGCTTGGCTTATCCCCAAGGGGTATTAGTCACCCTATAAAACTTACCCTCACTTTTATTTTCCAGCGTAAGGCATACAGTCAGCATACAAATCAAAGACTGACTTTTCCAACCAGTTGTTACTCCACTACGAAACTTCGGGGTGTATGATGCCAGAGCTACCATGAAGCTATACTAACTCTGAGTTAGTACCTTTTTAATATAACTGCCGTGCTATAGTTTCTTTTCCCATTATCCTTTGGAAGACAAAAAAATAACACCATCTTTGCAGTGTTTGTTTTTAAAACACACACATATGGGATGTAGCAAACTCCCTATGGGGCAAATGGTCACGCTGACATCTGTAGCACGATGCATTGTGGGTGCCAGTCTATTTTTAATTGGCATTAAACTTCTCCACCCAACCCACTCACTAGCGCCTGCTGCTGAACTCTGGGGAGCAGACACTCTCTGCAATTCACCCTTAGTCTGCATATGCTGCCAATCCAGTTCTGTATCAGAAACGTTCAATGGTTGGAAAAACGAATCAGTGCATCCCAGTGCACATTCTCCTCCAACATATGCAGCCTCGCTCTGTTCTATTTTTCCTTCCCAGATCCATTATAGCCAATTGGGCCCAACCCTGGGGGAAAAGGACCAGAGACCATATGGAAGGAGCTTTGCTCCATACAAGCACATCACAGGGTTAATGAACAAACCCTCAGCCCCTACCACCTAGGGTGCCTCGATAGCCAGGCCAGAGCTGGCACTACAAGGCACAGGTGGAACAGAAGAGATGGTCCACTGCTCCCACTACGCAGGGGGATCCCATCAGTGCAAAGACCAACCGGCTGCACCTCAGAAGCCAAGCAAGCCCCCTAGGGTGGGAAGCTGTGGAGATCTCTGGAGGGTGCCGTGAGATGAGCAGTCTCCGTGCTAAGAGGCTCTGGCCGCTGCTGCTTCGGCACCTCCTGCAGGAGCAGAGGCTGCCCCAGGTTGTCAAAGGAGTCAAAGAAGCCCATCAGTGCTTTCGCCATAGTGTTGCCCGGCAGAGGCAAAGGAGTGTTTCTGAAGAGCCCCGAGGGGCAAAGATGAAGAGAGAGGGAGACGAGAATATGTATCTTTAAGGCCTTTTGTTCTCACCTCGGTGATCCAGGTCGTGATGGTTTTTCTCATCTTTAACGGTCAAGTGGGCTTGGCTCCCAAGGGCCCCGAGAGCCAGCAGTCCTGAGCTACTCCCCGTGACAGGAGGGATTCCTGGCGGCTGAAGGCCTGAAGGGTGAGGAGGCAGCTGTACCGGGGGGCCGTGAGCAGCATGGGAGAGGTGTTGGGCCTGGAGCTGCTGCTGCTGCAATAAAACCAGCGGTAAGCAATTGATGGGAAATGGCATGTCATGCAGATATTAAATGGTCATGTGACACTGGGAGGAGTCACTGGAAGGGGCGGAGCCTGCTTCATGCACTCAGAGCATTATGGAGGGGGAATATTAAACTGGCTTAAACACCATATTCCTCTGTCTGCAAGGAGAATCCACGTTAGGAAGAGTCCGACTGAAGGGAGGGAGGCACAGACACAGGGCAGAGCTTATAATTGCAGCCCTCTGAGCCAGGGATAAATAGCGCAGGTGTTTGAAAGACACCGTCACTTGGGGGCTCCATTTCATTCCTGGCAATCCACTGAGAGAACCTGGCATTTCCGAGATGTAAGCAGAACAAAGGCGGGGAGGGGAAATTACACCCAGCACATCAACTCTGAGGCTTGTTTTTGCCAGATGTTAAAACTGATGCGATCTGGGAAGAAAGGAAAAGCATCCAGCTGTCCTTTCACGCTGCCTCAGAAGGCAGTTCCTGCTTGTTTGCTGGGGAGTAATTTTAAGGCATTTGGCAGTAAAAAGAAAAACAGGTTGTAAAGTCTTTTTGCACTTGTACGAGAGTATTCTAGCCAGTACATCGATACTCAGACTGAGGGGCATGACCCGGACCCACAAGGGGCTCTTTAACATGTCCCCTGCAGCTATGTTGTGTCATCTGCTACAAAACACCGTGTGATTTAAATATTAACCAATCAGGATGCTTTTGTTTTAATTATTTATATGTCTGTCATACAGTTTAAATAGGACTAGATAGTTCTATAGCAAATGAAACAATGAATTCCCATGACTGTGGCTCTTTTGGGTAATGTTGATCACTAATTTGGTTCCTGAAACCCTGAGGTCTGTGCATCGCTGAGCTAGCCCAAGGGCCCAGACTTCCCCATGGAACAGAACCACTGTTATGAGCTTTGCATATAGCAAGGAAGAGCCACCGTTCCCCCAAACACCCCCCGAAAGTCCCCCACAAAACAGCGACATTTCTAGTGTCCAAATTCATTGCAAATCTACCCATTCCCTAAAACAAACAGGCCAATTCAGCCCTGGCTAAGTGCTGTCTCCACCACGGCAGCACATGGGGAAGCTGGCTTGGGGGTGGGTTACGGATCTGGTTTTTGCTAACTCTGTTTAGCGACAGAAAGGAGAACATACTACTTCTTACTGGAAGTGTCACACCCCCGGGGGTAACTCCTGGCAGGCTGTATCTCTGCAGCTTGTCAAGCAGCTCTGCTGACAAGGCAGCAGTTACCACCCGATAAGAAGAGTGCAGAAGAGAGAGAGAGAGGAAAACCCAGCCAGGTGAGTAGATGGAGGCGGGGAGCCAGGCAGAAGCCCTTGGGTGTTTGCCGTAGCGCTGAATCGGCTTGCCAGCTGTGACACTCCAGGTAACTGCCCCTGTTTGGAGAGGACGTTGCTGCCAGCGGCCTGCAGTTTGTTTTCCTTGGCTCCCTGTAGACAGATACCTCCCACCCCTCCCACTCAGGGCCCCCATCTGCTGTTGGCAAGTCACAGAGTTCAGATGCCCCTTTGCCAGCCCTGATGCAGGCTCTGCAGCCAGGTGGCCTGAACTCGCCAACGCCACACCCTGAGCAAGGTCAGCTCACAAGGCAGGCGGGTCAGACAGTGCAAGTCCCTGAGCCCTGCCTGACACCCGCCCCTGCAGGGAGCCACTTGGCTTTGGCAGCATCTCCTCTCCCCAAGAGCAGCACGGGGGGGAGAACGGGACCTCAGCTGCTGCCAGTCTAATCCCGCAGCTCTCTCCCCGCCAGAGCTACGGCCCAGCCTGCGGACGCAGAGGAGCCATTCGCACGCAGGATGAAAGGCGTTCCAAGCTCACTTAGCTTTACTCACCACTGAGTGCCTGCAGGCATAAGGCTGGGGGCTCAGCGGCCAAGCAGGGGCAGGCCTGGCCCTCCAGGAAGCATCACTTCCCCCGCTCCCTCCCTGAGCAGCAGGGTGCTGGAGGCGCTGCCACCAGAGGGACTGGTGCTTGGATGGGGGCAGGCTGCACAGCTTGGCCTGCTCGGAGAGTCGCTCCAAGAGGGAGTGTGCAATCCGGCTTCTCCAGCCACAGCGCCAAATCAGGACCCTGGCACTCTCCTGCCCAGGGGAGCGAGGGGACACACCGTGTTCCCATGGTGAGTCGCAGCACCTCAGCAGCTGGACACAATTCAGAGGCTACAGCGGACGCATGTTTCTCTGCTCTTTCTTGTTCTGTGTTTGGAAAGCCAAGAGCCCCACCTGTCCAGGCAGGTGCCATTCCAGGGGTGGGAACAGTTAGCTCCTTTTTGGCTGGAAGAAGCTAAACAAAAAACATGGCCGGGGGATGTAGAGGGGGAAGAAATTTTCCTACTTCCTGAATTTCTGTTTAAAATACCAGGTGGCTTCGAGGGAGGAGGTGGAACCCCAGGGAGAGCCTGGCTGAGGATTCTCCCTCTGTTTTATTTTAACGTGCCCCAAGCGGACTTTTGCAAGTGCCTGTGACAAGGACACGAGCTGCCTGAGCTTGGACCCTCAGCAGCACGGGCCTGGTGCTGGAGAGCACTGCCTTGCATCAGCAACACGCTGTATCTATAAACGCTCCCTGCGGGGCAGGTGAATACTAGCACTGGTGAAAGGGCTGGGTGATTGTGGAGAAGCATTCAAGCCTTTTGATGTTTATCCAAATCCCTTTGAAGCTACCACTTCCTCAGCCCAATACCTCCCCTTGACCCTCCCTGCTACAGCAGAAAAGCCACAATCCCTTGCTTTGACATCCTGCACCCAACTGAGGCAGAACCCACTCACTGCAAGGCCTAATTGGAGCAGGCTTTCTGCTGGGGCCTGTTCCAGCCGAGCTTCCCGGAATGGCTCAGCGCACACAAGGATTTCAGTGAGGCAGAGACAGTCAGGCCCGATGGATCTGGATACCAGGTACCCAATGAAAGAGGGACCTGAATATTCATGTGTACCTGAAGACAGGGGCAGAGAGAGGGTGTCCATCTCCTACCCTTGCAGGAGGTCCCAGTTTCAGTATGGAGAACAGCCACAGACTTGGGCCTCTCTCAGAAGCAGATCCCAGGTGCGGTTGAATGAAAAGCCTAATGCACCTGATAGGCACCATTTCGCCCAGGGACGGCTGTGGGGACCTCTCCATTGCATGCTGCATGGCCAGGGACCCATAGGCCAGTGCTGGAAATGATGATGTTGCAGGGCCAATTTCTGCTCTCTGCTGCTAGGCAAAGAGCTGGAGAAACTCCTCTGAAGTCAGTGCCTTGCTTTGAGTTTACGCTGGTCCCTGGACTACATGACGTCAGAAAACGTGAGGAATTTGGCTTACGCCAACAGCAGCTGGGGTACTCCTAGTTGTGCAGTTCTGAGCTCAGCTCTGCTGGGGGCCTGGGAACAATGGGGTTGGTTTGTTCTTGCACTGCATTGTCCATTCACACAGGGGAAGTTACAGGGGTTTGGCTGTCGTCTGAATTGCCTGCTTCCCTCGCCCGTATTTATTTGGGCCATTTTAAGCACCCAAGTTATTTACTCTAAGGCAGTAACTCCTTGAAAGGAACCATTGGAGTATGTGGAGGGATAGTGGCTGCCGAAAGGGGGGTCAGGGCCCTTTGCAGCCCTAAGGATCTGAGCTTGTTGCAAGTACTCTCCTTCAGGGCTCCAGAATTCACCGAGGGCAGAGTTACATGCTGGGTTAGCCTGCCCCAGACGCTGCCTGCAGGGAACCCACAGAGCCATAGATACCTGTGACAGCCTTCCACAGGGTACAACGTGCCCCCACCCCGTCCGAGCCCAGCTCGGCGAGGCACGGCCTCACCCTGCCGTCTGGGCTGGAGTCCCCGCTTTTTCACAAGCGCTAGGACAGATGTTCTGCTGAGCCAGGGCACAAGGGCGCGAAGACACCTGGGGCGGGACTGCAGGAAAGCTCCTCGAACCCTGTCTTGCTTGCATCTGCGCCGCCTCCCCCAGGAACCCAGAGAGTTGAATTGTTAGGCCCTGATCCCACCACCTGTTGACCACGGTCGGCTCCCCCAGAGGCCAGCGGGAGGTGAGGGAGCCCAGCACATGACCCTTCGGAAAGCCCCGCACTGACTAACCCTCTCCCCCCACCCCGCACATTTCTGAGGAAGTGCCGTTCCCACCCCCCCCTTTCACCTTGGTCATTTCCCATAAAGATGATCCATCTTAAGGAGTCTCCGAAACTAGTGACATGCCAACATGTGCCACTTAGCTCGTCTAGGCCACCGGACAGAATTAGCATGGAGTGGAGGCTAGGACCCACAGACAGACGCATCTTTCAACAGCTGCAAGAGGCCCAGGGCTCAGTGGAAATGGGGAAGCCCAGAGGCAATGCAGAGCGAAGGGGCAGGATGGGGGACAGGGGACGCATGGCTACGTGGGTGCCCTGGTGCACCTGATGGGTTTCTCCACAGAAAGCTTTCGGTTTCTAGCACTCTCAGCAGGGCACATTTCACAAAGGGGGAAATCCCCACACGGGATGCAACTTCCCAACCAGGGCTGTGATTTGAAAGCTTGCACTATTTATTGCTTCAGAGTGAAGTGTATGTTTGAAACACGGCCTATTCCAGAAACGTCACTTCTCAGCCATGCAAGAGGCCAACCTATTCCTTCACAAGTAGTTTCACTCTCAAAGTTCGCACCTGCCTACGTGCTTGGGTAGTGGATAGGGGAGGGGAAAGGGTGTGGGGATTACGGGTGGCTTGATCCTACACCAATGGAAATACTCTCCCTGACTTCAGTGGCATCAGCTTTAAAGGAGATAGGCTTGAACCCAGGCTGCAAGAGCCACGAAGCTACACATCTGCATTTTATAGTCCTTGGCCCCGTCTGTTGCTGGGGGTGGCGAGGACAATGCTGTGCAAACAGGAAAGTAACTTCCCCCTCTGCCTCCCATGAGATAAAAGCAGGCAGCAGCTTATGCGGTGGTTGCGACCGGTCACGCTGCCCATGATGTTAGCCAAAACCAACTCATCGCAATGGGACCCCAAGACCAGCCACCTTCGGAATCACCACCTGTGGAAATGGGAGGGATGTGTTCTGTCACCGAGCGCAGCCTCCTGCCTCTGCAGCACGGCTCCTGGCTGGGCATTCACGAGGGTTTGGTCCAGCTGAGTCGGAGATGTGCTGAGCACCCCCACCACTTCCTTCAGCAGATTATCCCACAGACTAGCAGTTCTTAGCATCATCCTATTATTCTTAGCTACACCCTCTTGAATCATTGCTCTGCTTGCAGAAATCCGGACTCCCTATGCCGGCCCCCCTCTCAGCATATTTAACTCCGCCGCTTTGACTTACGAGGGACTGACTGACAAAGATGAACCATAACTGGCTACCAAAATCAATGAAGCTCTTTAAACCCAAACCTTCATATGCCCTCCATTCCCCACAAACCCACCTCCTCTTGAGCCAGGCCAACATGGCCCGTTTGTGGGGAGTATTGTGGGCCAGGGGTTTAGCGTGAAGGACTCACCTATAGAGAATGACTTAAGTGAATCCATAGGTGCCAACTTCCTCTCTATCCAGGGGGTGCTCCCCCCCCCCCAGGCCTCGCCCACACTCTGCCCCTTCCCCCAAGGCCACCCACCCCTCCCCAGAGCATGCCCACCCCTGCTCCGCCTCCTGCATGCCACAGAACAGCTTGGCTGCAGTGGGCGGGAGGTGCTGGGAGGAGTGGGGAGAAGTTAATCAGCATGGTTGCTGGTGTGACGGGGAGGGGGAGGCGCTGGGGAGAGGGGGAGCTTGGCTGCTGGTGGGTGCTAAGCACTTGCTAATTTTTTTCCCCGTGGGTAATCCAAGGCTGGAGCACCCATGGAGTCAGTGCCTGTCAGTGTCTCTAGTTGGGATTATTTGTACCTCTATCTGACTTAGGGTTGTGAGTAGCACCCATCTCAGTAGTATCCAGGCACTTCATGAGATGACATTTTCTTGTATTTATAAGATTCAACTTCCTTGCAGAGAGATTAAGCACAACACAGCCGACTACTGACAAAAGAGGGGAAAACATTTCTAATGAGCTCTCCATCTGAATGTGTTTTATGTTTCTCTGTTATACTAGCAAGGGGTTTTTTTCTCTTTTTTTTTTTTTAAATACTTGCTGATAAATGTAGTAGACAAGAGAATAAGATGTGGGGGTTTTCTCCTGTTTTATTTGAAATGGTCCCCAAAGCTTCTCTGCTTTGGGGAAAAAAGGGCTGTTTTTTAAAAAATGCTCTTAAGAGCAAGTTTGAAGAGTTACTCCCTGCCCTCATGGCTGGTGTGAGAAGCCACGTTAAAATCTATCTCCCAACACAGCAGCAAATGCAGCAATGAGTATCTGAGTGTGCGTGCTGAGGTTAGCCATTCAGTGGTCCTACCCAAGCTTTGAAATGAGCACCTTAGGTGCAAGTTGAGGGCACGGGGCAGGAGACATCACACCTTTGCCTTCAGCGACAGTACAGCAGTGCTAGTGGGCATTAGCAAGGCTGTGGTTGAGATGACGACACCCGGCTACCGTGACTGTGGCTTTCACTACACTGTGAAGTGTGCACTGGTGCAGCGTGTGCATCACATGGCCTGTACCCCAGACAGGGAGGCTAGAAAAGAATGGCTGGAATGACCATCACTGCAGTAAGGTGGGCACTGGAAACAGAGAGGTCTTCCAAACCCAATGGTAAACACCAGCACAGAGTAATTAGGAAAGTAAAACAAGGGGCCTCTCTTGTGTACTGGGCCTTCACCCTAGGGAAAAGGCTGCTGATTTTATCCCTGGTGACTATTAGCACCTAGGCTGAAAACTTCCAAAAGCAGAAGTTTGGAATTTAGCATGGCTGCTGGAGCTCGTACTTCTCTCACTTAAATCCTAATCCCAAACAAAAAGAAGTTTTCTGGAGATGCACAGACACAAAGATGTTTTCCTTCTGGGGTCTTAACAAATATGGTTAAGATATGAGGAGGTTACAATTTACTCCCTTGTAAATTGTATGTAGAGTGTTTTTAATTGGATTATGTACATCATGCTTCATGCCTTTGTTAACCGATTTAATGGTTCACCACTTAAGTTCACCACTTGCGTTACATTTAGTAAAGTAGTCTAATCATTTCCAGAGTTAGAACCAAATCGAGGGCTCAATTTCACAGAAGCCTGGAGCAGGAGAACTGTAAGACAGTGACCTAGATGCATAAAATTAACAGTTCCTGACCTCAGAAGGGTGGGGGGGGGGGGAGAAAAAGAAAAAAAGAGGTTTTAATGATCTGCTGCATCTTCATACTTGTCAATTTTGTTTACAACATCTGAACTAAAATGATGATTCCTTCACTAGCTTATAAAGACAAGTTCCTGATGTTTATAAATGAAGTCCTACTTGCATACTGTAGCAAACTTGTTTCCTCATAAATAATTTATTTAAAGCACCTGTCAAGTTTAGGAGTCTTCAAATTTGGTATCTCCTCCCCCTTTCCTTCTACCTGTTGACACAGGCCATGTTACTTTCTAGGTATGGAGTTTTATGTACACGCATGCACACGCACACACACTCTCGCTCTCCCCCCAAAAAGTCAGCACAAGCAACCCTGCTCCACACAAACAGCCTTACAGCAATAAGCTGGGGGTATGCACACAATGGAGAGACAGGAAGTTTGCTAAAGATGCCAGCTCTCAGCTTCCGTGTTTCTGAAGGAGCTCTGAGGTGGCGAATGACACACTAGCTGGCTCCTTTCGATGGCTGAGCAGTTCGAGACCCTTGTCCCAGGGACTCTAGAGCAGGGACTTACCAAGGGAAGGGCTGGCTTCCCCACACTGGGCAGGGCCCCACGTTAGAAAGGCCAGGGTGCCATTTTCAAACAGCCTTTCACGCTTAGACTGCCTGTTGACCCACAGAACCCCCCCCCCCCCCAAACAAGTGTCAGGGTCAGCACCTCTGCACACTCAGATACTTGTTCCTTCCAAAGCAGCAGTATTGCTCTGCGGCTTGCTGTTAATGGGCATGAAAATGCAGCGGGAATTACACGAGCCAGTCGGCCCCTCAGAGATTGGGGTGATCCCCTTCCCCCTCTGCAACGCCTCCTTAGCCAGCGGTCACTACCAAGCAGATCTGCCACATCGCAGCGTGTATCCGCTAAGCCATTGGGGGTGGGCCACGCACTGCATTAATGCCGAACCCTCTCTCCTCTCGCACGATCAAAGCTCATGGTGATCTCTTGCTGTCTTTCTGACAGCAGCCACTTTTGGGTTCCTTCTTTGACAAGATAAAAACGCTTGACTGGATTAGCTTTTATCCTTTGCAAGTGTGCAGTCAAGCACGGCCCCCGAGCTAACGCACTGTGCGACTGCCCATAATTCCTGCCTTGTGAAAATGTGTCAGGCAAAACGATTAAATGGCTGCCTGCTTAACGATGGGACGACAGTTGCATTCACTCTGATCCGAGGAAGCAATTACCTAGGAAATGGGGGTCACAGGCCCCACTCATTTACCTTAATTGAATTCCAATATCTGCCTCAAGCTGCCTTGACCTGCCGTGTAGCCTCCTAAACACTACTTAAAAGCAGCTAATCAAAGCCAACGTCTCCGTTTTCACACTTACACTATTGAGCCCCAGGATCACCCAGCGCACCGGCCAGAGAGCGGAGCAAGAGCGCACGACCCCAGTGCACTGGCACCAGAAATGCCGAGAACGGAAGGCAGCAGCAAGGCACATGACGCAGCAGGCGCATCTCTTTAAAAGTCATCTTAAAACCCTAATTTCAGAAGAGCTGTAATGAGGAAAGTTTGCAAACGATATGGCAAATCGCCTGCACTGCTCTGTGCCATCGCAGCCAAGGCACAAACACCACTGCAAAACATTAAAAGCCACTTGAGAACTAGACACCCATGCCAAACAAACAAGACACATTCTTGAGTCTATCAAAGTGTTTCCATGTGTCCCTGCACATGTAATTCAAACTTGGCCCTCGCAAGGAGTAACATCAAGGAGTCCGAGCCAAAGCTTTGATCTACCTTAGAGATTTTTGGGGCCAAATACCCAGTTAAAACCATCAATCCAGACTCTGTTTTGAGAGCCACTGTTTTCCTGGGGGACACACCAATTACTGAGAGTCCCACGTTGACAACAGTTCACAAGACAACAACGATGAGGCTATTACCAGGGAAGAGGAGCCAGGTTTGCCTCTGTTCCATTAAGAGCAATGGAAAGAACGGAGTGCTGGCAGAATGGAAGTAACAGTAGTTTGGGGGAAGTTTATTCTTTGAAAATCAGACTTCTAACTGGCCCCATGGTTGTGTGCGTCTAGCTCCAATAGACACAAGGGCTCTGTCTACAGATGGGAGTGGAACAGTAGTACTCAACTACTGCACACTCTGTTGGGATTTTGAGTAAATACCTGAAGTACATCAAATGTAAGGCCTATTTTGAGGCCTGATTAAGCAGAACAATTGGCAAAGGTAATTCTATCACTGCTAGAAACAATTAAAACCACTGCAGTGTTCAACTTTTGGGATCTTAGTGATAAGCACCCGTAACATTTACATGAGTAACTTAATGCATGGAACAGCAAGTCAATCATATTTACGGCACATTTCACATAAACAATACAACAGAGACATACCTGATCTCAGGTGGCCAGAAGAAGGGCTAACACATCCAGACCAATTAAAAGAATAAAAAACAATCAAGAACAGCCCCAAATCTCAGAAAGGTTTAGCTAGTTTCCCATATTGTGCTCAAATATAGAATTTTTTTTTTTAAAACAAAAATTTTGCATTTTGACTGATCTCAGTGACTTGATCTGTAGCAGCAACATTATCACCAACTGCTAAAAAGGAGAAATCAGTCCCTTTCCCCATGGCTGATGAGGCTTTGAAAGAACAGTACGAAGTGAAGCATGTTTTCATCACATTGGCAGCACCTCGCACCGTTTAAACCCACCTCTAAAGTCAGTTACAACAATTAGAGCCTAGAGAGGACACTCCTCCTTTGCACTGCAGGAGTGCTCAAAGACCTCATTCAGGGGCCTCACTGCGCTGGGCTAGAGAGACATGGTCCCTGCCCTGAATCAGTTTTCTGATTCCAAGACTTACTTGCTCAAACTGGGAATTTCAATTAGTAATGTGCAGCCCTCTGGCAGCGACTATGGTTCAGAGAAACGTTCCTGATTGTCAGTATATTTGCAAGCTGCCATTCTTTAAAGCCAGCTAAGTGCAGGGTTGTCTCTGGTCATGGTAAGTGATAGGAATAAAAGGGGTATACACACGGTGAGAGGCAGATTTGGAAGTCCACGTACCCCGATGATAGCATTCAGCTCTGTCATTGTCACTTGCTTGGCACGCTCAACAGCCTGGGCAACCTGCTGTTGGTGCTAAGGGAACAGAATTGCAACGGCACATTAGAATAAGGAACGTCTCCAAACAGGGACTGTACAGAAAGATCAAAGAAAGCCTGGACAGCCCCGTCAGGGGGCAAAGCTTTACTTGGTGAATTTGCTCATGAAAATGAGGAGCTACGGACCAATTGGATTCAGCTCCCTCTGAAATCAACAGAAAAGATTCTCTGGCTCCACTGGGAGTTGCATTGGCCCAAAAAGCTTTGAGCAGCACACAACAGAGCTGGACACTATGCAAGTTTCCTTTTACTGCTCTGACAATGCACATGCATTGTCTGTCGTGTCTGCATCCGCGTGATTGTGCATATTGCAAAACTAACTGTTAAACCAGTCCGAGACCTTTTTCACTTGTGCCATGAGTCAGAATTTGAACCCGAGTCTAAAGACTTATGCTAGATGTGACCCACTCGTGCTATAACTGCCCCTTGACCCAAGATGACTTTACAAATTATTCATCAATAGCAGCACTACGTGAACAGCAGACAGTCATAAAACAATTCACATCCATTCCCTTACCTCTTGTGACAGAAAAGGCATGATTTGAGCTAGAATTGTGTTCAATCTTTTAGCAATCTCGGTCTAAAAAAGGAAAAGAAAAGAAGACTGCATTTAGTGTAGTCAAAAAATCATCTTGTGTGGACATCAGAAACATTAAAGCATTTAGAAACAATCAAAGCAAGACTTTTCTTGGAATAAAAAAAAATTATCCCCAAAACCAACCATTTTCCCCCTTTCCATAGATCACGTCACATAATAAGGAACAAATTTTAAAGAGGCATCAAGAGCACACAAATATACCTTCTCTAAATCCTTCATGCAAGGTGCATGGAGGAAATAAATGATAATATATTGAATTCCTTTCCCTAACAAGAGCTAAAAGATGCAAAACAAGATTGGGATAAACGGAACCAGTTTCATGTCTGTCTGTATTTTTTACCATGATGGTCTCAAGAAAAAATAATCTAAATGGTTAAAATACTGATGTTATCCAAATTAGCAAGGGAGCATGTGAAAAAATATTAGCCTAACGTGTCAGTTTCATATCAATCTCCCTGAAGCTGCTGCAAGGAGATTATGGTTACTCTGGCAGATCACTTAAATAACAGCAACATCCACCAGTTTATGTAACCCAGTCACACATACATTTAAATAAGCTAGATTGTAAAGTAGCACAAAGACCAACTTGGTTTTATTCACACATTAGCAATTAAGCCTCATCCCAGCATGGAGTTGTGATCCTTGTCCATTTATCTAGGCATCTAACAAAGCATCTAATCACCATGGCATTTCTCAACTCATAAAATCGACGTTCTCCACTCATCTGTTCACTTTAGGTTATAACTTTATTTGAAAGGGAACTTTAAAAGATCACTGTTGCATTCAGATATCTTGTATACAATTCCAAAGTGGAGGTGGCTTTGAGCTATGCTGATAAATCTTCAGAATTATGTTAATCTAAACCATTTCTGCAGTTTTTGAAGAAATTTGCTTATGACAGTTCATGTCTTTCAAAGGTAAAATGAATTCTGCATTCTCAGCTCAGATCTTCATATGGCAGCTTGTTGAGATCACATTGCATTCACGCTACTTATTTCCAAGTTTTATGGGCTTTCTTTAAAGAAAAGCTTCACATTCAAACCCTGCACAGGTAGTTAGTCAATGGCGAATCTTAGGTAGTGCTGTGAACAACCAACATTTTACTCAGATCTCAACTTCCATCCACTATTTTTTTTAAAGTCATTCTAGTTAATTCTGCAGCACTTACATCACTTAAGAACTTTAACCCGAAACCATTTGCACCTGTCAGCTGACCACATAACTCAGAAGTTTAATAATAATGTTCTCCACTGTCAAATTGTGGTTTTTGCAACATCTCTGTTGAGTAAAATGTTTTAGGTTAAGTGAAAACTTAGATTTCATATGAGTCAGCAGTTCATATTTTAAACTTAAATATTATAGACCTGATGTCACTAAAATCCCTGTACACCACTCTACCATTGAAAATCCCAGTACACCACTCTACCATTGAAAGAGGACCTTAAAGTGAGAGTGAATGTAATGTACATCTACATCTGGCAGTGTGAATGGGCCTTAAGCACTGGGTCTTGGAACAGCTGAGAAGTAGGCTGTAGACTTAAGTTTAAGACACAGATAGACTTTCAGCTCTCCAGAAAGGAGAACTCCTAGCTGCAGGGAAGTTCAATGCCAAGTGAATGAGTTATGGAACAGAAAGTAAATCAAATGTTGCATTAGCTTTCCCAAGTTACGTGCCTGTACCAAGAACAGCTTCTGGGTCTCACTCTTAGGGCCCTGGGGTGAGGGAGAAACAAGAGACTTAATACCACCAGACCTTGTGTGATCCTAAGGCTGCACGGAAGAGACGACAAAGCCCTATATCAAAATAGTTGCAGCGACACATTAAAGGTGTTTCAAGAAAGTGGGTTTTGCCACAACAACTTCAGTCCAGTGGAAAAAGCTACAGGTAACATTTTCAAAACGATTGAACTTCCATTTTCAATAGCAACTCAGACACTTGGGATCCTAGCTCTTAGTGAAAAACCAATGGGACTTCATCCTTTTTGAAATCTGTACTCATGAGCAACATTCCAGTCGTAGGGATTTGTGGCGTGCCAGTCAAGCGCTCGAGTACTAAGAGGAGGATCACAGTATAAATGCAGAGGCAGAGGATCACCCAAGTATTGAGGCCCTGAAAATACATCAGCATTAGACTCACCCACCAGGCACGTGGCCTGCTCTGAAACAGCGGGGAGGAGCCCGTGCTCTGCCCCAGCCACAGCAAAGCCCTGAGGAAGAGTCATCGTCTCCTTTCCCTGGTTCACCCACCCAACTTTTACACCACGCACAGCTGAAGGCCTGCGCTGTAGGCACCATCCTTTCTGTTGACTGGATGGGATTCCATTCACAGGAGGGTGACGGACACAAGATAGCTTTTCCTGCTCCGGCTTCCCACCCCTGCAGCAAGCCCAGCGCCTGCTGGCCAATGGAGCTTACAGTAATGCAAACTGATGTCGGTCAGTGACGTATTATACTAAAGACATCAGCATTCAAACCCAAAGGGGGCATGAGAGTTCTCCAAAACAACTGCTCTTTTAAAGATTGCAAGGGGGAGGGGGGGAAGCCCTGTATTCCAAGGGTTAATATCAGCAGCCTTGCCCATTAAGACAGCTGTTAAAACAGCTTTTGATCCAACTTAAACACCGTCTGAACATCAGTAAGAACTCAAGAAATACGGCTTCAACAATGGAGGCTGGTCGAAAGCACACTGGAACACGATCAAACATTTAAAAATTCCTTTTGATAATTCAGAGCCGCTTGTTATCAATAAAACAGAAATGATTAATTAGGTCAACCTGCATCTCCCCCTCCCCGCCAGCCTCTCCTCAGCAAGCTGCTCCTTTAGCAACAAGATGGCCAGAAAATACCTCCTGTTAGAAAAGCAACATGAAGGCAAACAGGAATCAGTTTTCCAGAAAACTCACCATCCCCCCTGAAACTGCACAGGCTCAGCCCATGTACCTTCCATTTAGCAAAGGCTTCTCTAGAGCACTCAGCCATATGGTATCTAAGCACTTAAAATAGCAGTTTAAGAACATAAAAACTGCTAGAGTGGATCAGGCCAATAGTCCATCTAGCCCCAGTATCCAGTCTCCAACAGTGTCCAGTACCGGAGCTTCCGGAGGAGTACATGGAACAGGGCAATTTTGGAGAGATCCACCAGTTTTCCCCTGCCGGCTCCTGGCAGTCACTCCGAGGGTGACCCCAAGTCTGGGGTTACATCCCTGACCATCTTGGCTAACAGCCATGGATGGACCTGCTTATCTAGCTCTTTTTAACCCAGTTATACTTTGTGCCATCCTAACATCCCAAGGCAATGAGTTCCACAGGTTAGTTGTGCCTTGTGTGCAGAAACACTTCCTCTTGTTTGTATTAAACATGCTGCCTATTCATTGCATCAGGTGAGCCCTGGTTTTTGTATTCTGGGAAGGGGTAAATGACACTTCTCTATTCTTTGTCCACACCATTCGCGATTTTATAGCCCTCTCTCATATCGCCCCTTAATCGTCTCTTTTCTAAACTGACCAGCCCTAGACTTTTTAGTCTCTCCTCCTGTGGAAGCTGTTCTGTGCCCTTCCTCATTTTTGTTGCCCTTCTCTGAACCTTTTCCAATTTCACTATATCCTTTTTATGACTGGGAAAGCAGAAACTGGCACAGTATTCTATCCCTTTCCTAATAGCGCCTAACATTTTATTAGCCTTTTGGTTGCTGCTGTGCACTGGGCTGAAGTTTTCAGAGAATGACACCAAGCGTTTTGTCTTGCGTGGTAACAGCTACTTTAGACCCAATACAGTTGGGATGATGTTTTCCAACGTGTATTACTTTGCACTTAACACTGAATTTCATCTGCCATATTCTTGCCCAGCCACCCAGTTTTGTGAGATCCCTTTGTGAGCCTTCACAATCAGCTTTGGACTTAACTATCTTGAGGAATTTTGTATCTGCAAACTTTGCCACTTCACTGTTCAACATATTCCTTAATGATCTGGTAAAGGGAATGAACAGCACAGGTCCCAGCACAGATCTTTAAGGGACCCCGTTTACCTCTTTCCATTGTGAAAGCTGACCATTTATTCCCACCCTTTGTTTCCTATCTTGTAACCAGTCACTGATCCATGACAGCTTACTTTGCTTAAGAGCCATTGGTTAGAGACCCTGTCAAAGGCGTTCTGAAAATCCAAGTACACTAGATCCCCTGGATCACCCTTGTCCACATGCTTGTTGGCATCCTCAAAGACTTCTAATAGATTGGTGATTAGAGTTTATACAACGTTAAAGGGGCATGCATTTGAATTCTGGGCTCCCTCATTTTTTACATACTTTTCACAGAGATATTTCAGTTAAACAACTTCCAAAATATTTAGTTAAGAAAAAACACCCCCCCACACACACACACAAAGTAGTTGGGCAACAATATTATAGATGAAGGTGGCCGGAACCATTAGGACAGGCCATTGTTAGTTAAGTTGCTGCACCCAGAGTCTGAGTAAAAATCAGTAAAGATTATTACAGCAGGCAGATGTTTAGAGAGACTCGTGTAATTTTAACATAGGTCCCTCTTTCCTTTCCAAAGAGCCAGGAAGTAACTATATACCCCTTGACAGCTGGTGAAATTGTCTCAAGGAAAAAGTTCTTACAAACCACTGGATTCCCCCCCCCCCATGTGCAAATAATTTTACTAACCCTGTTCTCCCCTGTGCCCCCCCCCCCCAATTCAAAAAAGGTCAACCTTTTTTTGGCATCACCATTGTATTCTTCCAAATCCACAGTGACATTTCAGAAAAGCCTTACTGATCGGATTGCACCATATGCTTTTACTAGCTCTTTCAGAGGTCTTCACTGCTCCTTGGCTCTTTGTTTTGAATCATAAAGCTCTTGAAGTTACTATATTCTGAAGCCTGTACATATAAGTACATTGCCAATGGCTTGACACCACATTGTCTAGCAATCAGCCCACTTAAGTTTCCAACACCCTAGGCACTGCACAAACCCAACAGACAGTCCCTGCCCCAAAGAGGTTCTGTATCTACTGAACTTTTAAATGTGTAAAGCACCTGTGATTTCAGTTGACTAATCTGAAATAACTTTGCACCTTTCACCCAAAGATTCCACAGCACTTTGCAAACATTGAGCCTTGCACCATCCCTGATGGGGAGGGAGATTATGGCCAATTTACAGACAGTAAAGGGAGTCTCAGAAGTGTAAGCAATTAGCCCAAAGCAAGAAATCTATCTAAAGGCTTGGCTCTCCATCCCCTCTCTTCTAATTAACCTGCCCCATCTTCCCTAGCTGTTGGTTATCTGTTCTTGTTACAAAATCGATGCCAGGACAAGGTACATATGTGAGAACCTCAGAGTTACAAAGACCTCAGGAATGGAGGTTGCTCGTAACTCTGAACAGAAGTTCTTTCAAAAGTTTATAACTCCACATTGACTTAATGCAGCTTTGAAACTTTACTATGCAGAAGAAAAATGTTGCTTTTCCCTTTTTATTAGTAGTTTAGTTTAACCCAGTACTGTACTGTATTTGCTTTTTGTTTTTTTGTCTCCGCTACGGCCTGATTGCATACTCCCAGTTCCAAAGGAGGTGTGTGGTTGACTGGTCAGTTCGTAACTCTGAAGTGCTACTGTCTGCTGTGTACAGCGCACTACGCCGAAGAGTGACATTAAACAATCAGCTGACATTTTACACTCTTCTGGGCAGTCTCTCCATTGCCCTGCGTTGCACTTCGTGGAGCTCAATCAGAAAAGTAGCGTGTGTTTTACTTTGCAGTGGCGGTCGTGCTGCCGATAACAATCGTGAGGCCTTGCAGCAAGGTTTCTGCTTAGATCACAAATTGCTATGTGATGGGGAAGCCTCTTTAAAGACCCTTTTAGCATTGGCGTATTGATCAAACTATACATAAACTACAACTCCATTAAATATTTATGCCTTCGCATGAAGCCTATTGGACTCTTCCTGCAACGAGCACTAAACGTATTGCTCTTTTCGGTGTGATTACTTCTCGGGGGCAGGTTTGGTTTTGTTTTTCCTACCCCTAACAAATCCTATAGCCAGGGTCCTCATTTGACATGGACCCAACTGTTCACTGCAGGCAGGAAGAGATACCCCTCTGGTTATAAGCCGGTAGTGTTCCTGCAAGGTCATCTCTGTGCAAAATAAAGAACCCTTCACACTTTCTCAAAGACGGTATTGTATAGGAGAAAAAGAAGAGGGCACTTGCTTTCACTCAGAGCTACTTCAGAGCTTGGTTTTGTTTTTGCCATTACCAGTACTTAAAAATCAAATTTTGCTTAAACTTCCAGCAAGGATTTGGGAATCGAACTTAGGTTCTGTTGTTCAAAAAGGACACTTTCCTTGTGGAATTTAGAAAGGAAAAAAAGAAAGAAAACCAGTATCTGTAGAAACGTTATGTTTACGACTGCTAGGTTTCCTGTTAACATAAGATTCCATAATCTTTAAATATTTGTTCACTTTAATTTTGCAGTTCCCAAGCATATTAAACGCTGTTTGTCCCCGTTCAGGTTGAATAGGGCTCTAAAGGGGACCACTGGCTGGCCTAGAACAGGGGAAGGTTTCATGCAATACACCTTCCCAGTATCACTACCCATTCATCAACTCCCCTCCAAAGCAACGGAGCCCTCCCCCGAGTGCCACCGGGCAATTCCTGCCAAGAAAAATCTCAATTCATCTCCGTTAGATTGCCATGGCAACCTCAACAACCTAATCCCCTCAGAACATTATGCAAATTGCGCCTTTGCTTGACCGCAACAGGCTGTAAAACCTTATTACCCATGCCAAGGCAGGTCATTACGATGAGTTTTCGGGCTGTCAATCTGATCAGCTCCACAAATTAACGCTGGATAAAAAGGACCTGGGTTTTTGCAGGGCAGGTGGGTGTGGTTGGAGGAGGGTGGGGGAGGAAAGAGACAGACGTGTCAGCTGCTAAAGAGTCTTGAGTCACAGCAAGTCTGAGACACTTTGTCAGGGCAGCTCTCCCCGGCTTCCACGCCTGAGTGCAGCTTCATGGCCTTCCATACAGCCCTTTTGTTAGAAAAGATGGGGGGGAGGAGGGGATTAACCAGTGTGCCAACAAAGTTAGCAGGACTCACAGAGAAAGAGAGACTGTCTTGATTTTCAGCCCACAGTAGTTCTTGCCTGCAGTCACATGAGCTTGGGCTGTGGTCTCACTAGCTAAGACAGGCTCTGGAGGGTCTGATCTGATCTTCGTTGGGAGACCTCAGACAGTGCAGCCAAAGTAGCGTGGGTTGTGTGCTTTCCAGAGGTATCAGTCCAGGACCTGACCGCATGTGGTCGTTTCATAGCCCATTGCGTTTTCCATTCAGACCAGATCCTAGTTTGGGGAGTTAAACTGTCCAAAAAAATAAAAATAAAAAAAAGCCACCTTCCTCTGTAGTCTTGACTGGAGCTGTTATTCTTCACTTCTGAGAACGCCAGCTCAGCACTGCAGAGCGACAGCTGCGTTTCAGCCACGGATGAGTGATCACTACGTGTGCAGGGCCAGAGTCACTGCTGGGGTAAACAGGCCCAGCCCCACTGCGGCTTGCGCCAGTGGTGAATCTGAGCCACGCTCCACAGCACTTTGCTTTGCTAGTGCAGGCGAGAGAGAGACACAACTGGAGGTGGGGGGAAGCATGGTCAGATGCTCGTGCTACAGGAATCTTCTGCAACCCTGTAGCCTGGGCTAAGGTGAAGCAGGTCATTGGCTGCTTTTACATGGTGCCCAGTTATGAAAAAGGATCAGGGCAATGCAAAGGTGAGTTTAAGCCTCACCCCGAGACGCGGCACGCAGACTCACAGGAACCACACGGCACTCCATCTAGCTGAGCCCGAATCGCATCCTCCAGGAGCCTGCAGCAGGGGGAGGTAGGCAGGCCACTGGCGCGGCTGCCCGGGAGTGAGGTTTTCGGGGTGCAATCCAGACTCCAGGTTTGGTGCCCTGGCACAGAAAGGCTGGGGCCCAGGCTCTACTCTCCCCCCTTCTGGGGACAGAAGCTTGAGTGAGGGGGCACCAGGCTGCTTCTGAAGAGGGAAGGAAAAGCTGAAGCAGATACATGGTTCCCAAGAGAAGGGGAGTGCAGGCCCATAGCCACTACATCCTTCACAGCAGGGAGGCTGGGCTCCTTCCTCTCCAGCCCCCTCTCCTTCGGGGACATGCTCCTGCCACTCCTCGAACCAGCCACCAGCTCCCACGCAGCCTGGCTCTCGGGGGAGCAGAGCAGGATGGGGCCCAGTGCTGCCAGAGGAGGAGAGCGCCGTCGGGTGCAGCAGAGCCCCATCTGACTTGAGGGAGGTGCAGCAGAATGGAAGGGCTGGGAACGTGGTTGGGAGTTCACACGGGGCTGTACTGTAGAATGCCAGAGACAAATCCAAACTGCTTGTTACAACCGGGCAAGGAGACAGGCAAGTCTTGAATCTTAATGAATTCTCCCCAGCCCTCCCAGGAAATTGACCAGCTACACAAGTCCCCTCTCTGGTTTGGGGTTCTCGTCAGGGCAGGGGTTGCTGGAGCCGCAAAGGAAGGAGAGAGAACATTTGCACAAGTTATAAATCCTGCCTCATCAAGAACACAGCCAGCCCAGCCTGCCTCAGAGGCAGTTACAGTCACCCTCTCTGAAAATGGGCAGAACAGTTATTCCCACTGGGCTACCAGAACCCACAGCATTCTACGACACAGACAGGCCATAACTGGAGTGCAGACAGTGAAGTCAGAGGGCTCTCGTGCAAATAGTTTGGAGAGAGCAGGGTCTGATGCTACTGCATTAAGGAACTTTAACCCTGCACAGTAGCAACTGCTCTTGGTTTCAGACACATCCATCTACTGCTCCATCTTCAGAAATGGACACAACAGAGTGAAGTTTAAAAAATATGAATCACCTTTTATCATACAAAATACATGGAACTGGATTCGAAACACTGACGGTCTCCCATAAACTGACTTAAGATGCAAACTAAAAAACTCAGAAGCCAAAACTGGCTGAGGACAAATGATGTCATGGGCTGTGGAGTATTGCAATGTCTGTGCAGGCATCAGTGCCAGTGAAGCTGCATTTCTAACAGTCTAACCTTGCACCAGCTTGACCACCCACAGATACCCACTTGAAATCTTGGCGCACAGCCGGCATCAGTACATAGAACGTCGGAGCACCCCTACGATACACCTTCAAAGCCAACCACGGCTACAACCCAAACAACTGAAGTGCAACTGGCTTGCCAACTGGCATGTAAACAGTCATAGCACCAAGTCAATTAGCCTCAGAATTTTCTGTAAGAATATAGCAGGTTAGCAACACGCAGCCGGTGAAGGCACCCAAGCCAGACTGTTCCAACATCACAGCGGACTCTCCTCCAGAACACACACAACATCACTTCGCATCCTATGGCAAAAACTGACTGGAAAGGGATAGGATTTAGGATACTATAAATACTGGATCAAATTCATCCATGGGATGGGTATGTCTGCTGCTGTCAATGGAGTTGCCCCGGGGAGGAGCACACCGCATGGAATTTTGATACTTAAAAAGTTATGAAAAGCAGCTAACATGCAGGCCCAGTAGCCATTTTTCAAACCTGTGTTCAAGTACGTTCAGAACACTCCACCCTAGCAAGCGCCTGGATGCATTACTCCATCTCTGAGTATGCAGCACCCCCTGCACATTTAGACATAAAGTGCCTGCTATCAATCACTGTAAGGAGGTTCAAATAGGTCTGCCAAAAATAAGCTCTTTTGGCTCAAGTTTGGCAAAGGAATAAAAACCAAATTATTATCTTATACACCAAAGGTCCCTCACTGAATTCAATGGGGGCTGTGGGGGGAGGTCATATGTACAACCGAGGGCAGAACTCGGTCCATTTTCTTTTACCAGTCACAATTTTGCCAAAATATTCGCTTTTTCCATAGCAGATTTCAATCTGGTGTTTAAACTCTGTAAACTCCACGGATTACTAGGGTAGCCTCTCGCAATACGCTCTGCTGGCCACACTCTAACATGGCCCCAATGCTATTCAGCGACTAACAAAAAAAAAAAAGGAGACAAAAAGGTGTCCACAGGAAAAAACAAAGTCTGATCTTTCAAACTCCCATCTAAACTTGGCAGTTCTTTGGTGTAAGTGAAGCCAAAGTTCTCACCTTTGTTGAAAGGAAAGGTCTATCTTAAAGATTCTCAATTGCCCATCTCACACAATTCAGATTGGTCTGATTTTATATCATTTGCTCATCAGTAATCAGGGATTTCTGTTGCTATCTGTGCCCTCCCACCCCATGAAGCCTTAATCAAAAGGGAGGGGTGAATAAATACTGCCCGTGAAGCACTAGAGGCATTTGTTGAAACCAGGATATTGTCTCTTTAAGCACATGAAAATAAGGTCCTTGAGCAGTGTGGTTCTCACTCTGGTACACAATTATGGGTACTTTCAGCTGTCTAGCACTATTTCAAGTGCTCTCTCCAAACAGGCTGTCAATGGCATGTTGAAAGCTATTTGCGGCTGCTATCATTATTAGCAAAGTGGAGAGCTTCACTGATGAGAATTAAATTCAGGGCGGGGGTGTGGGGGGCGAGCCACAACCCGCAACAGCAGAAGGCAAACAAGGCTACTTTAGGAAAGAAAGTTCAGAACAGGTATCTTTTGATCTGCTGCCAGGATTCCTGACATTAATACAGAAAACAACAGGAGTTAAAGGTGGGAATTCATGAGCCAGCTGTCACTAAGGGTTAAAATAGCTGGAAACTATTTGTTTCTACCTTAAGATGTCAGAAAGTATCACAATAAACAGTTACTTGGCTTCTCAAGTGTTTAACGAGTTATTATCTGGCACGCCTTGCTAACCAGAATGATAAAGTATACACTGTTCTTGGAATATTCCAGAAGAAGCAGGATTCTCTCATGAAAGTGTCAATATGGTTTAAATGTGTTCCAAGGCCAAAGTCTTAGTTTAACTCTAAAAACAAGAAATGCTTATGTGCTGAGCTCCTAGCCATCAAACCTAGAAACTAGCCGTATTTACCACCCGGTGTTTTGTCTCCCAACACATGATTAGAGGCTTTTCTGGATTATTCAATTAGATTTCATCCAAATCTTTCAAGATGATAAAAAGCAAAATAGGACCAATAAAAAGGATGCAATTGAAAAATCGATGCTGGAAAGAAAAAAGCCTCAGAAAAACTGACTAGGCCGCAAATATATATTTAAATCCTATGCAGGTACAACTTGTATTTAAGAAGACTGAATCTGGGTAACATAGCACTTACCACAATCTTTTGTGGTAGACACTAGGAGTAATTCCCTGAATCATATGCAATAGAGTGAGTTGTCACTTCATACATAATTCCTTGCATATAGCCTATGGAGTCATTCATGAAATCACCTTTATTCTTACTTCTCTTTGTGATTTGGTAAAGAGAAAAAACACACACACTTTTAATATTCAATGTAGAAGAGATAATCTGTTATATAAGCCTACAGACAGGCAATCCCCTTTTGCTTAAAGATGAAGTATCCATCAGTGTTTGTCTCAGGCAGATGTAATCACAAGCCGTCAAGTCTGGAGGGCAGGACACTGCATGAATAATTCAAGCACTCCAGTCTACTTGATTGTGTGCAGATAAACACAAGTCAACCGCTAAACAGGTCAGCTGATAAACTTGTTTGTTCAGGACTAGCCACCCTCAGCCAGATGCACCCAGGACCCACACTGCAATTAGTGGTAGGATTTATTTTGTAAAGCCCTTGCAGTTAGAAAGAGTGACAAACCCTTTTAGATTATACTTGCTCTTCTCTCCTGAGTTCTCACACCCTCCCTCCCCCTTGTCTTCTCTGCTCATTTCACCCAATTCTGAGATTCAGAAAACAGACTATACGTTCATTTCAGCTGCTAAGGCAGGGGTGGTGGCTCTGTTTTTCTGCAGCATCAAGCACACCATTGGTGATCAAACAACAAAAACAGCTTCACCTCCCCAATTCTAATATAAGATACTGCACATACAGCCACCAGTGATAATGAAAACAGCCAGGAAAGGTTCCACTCAGGAACCACTTGAAGAATATTCTTATTTAGTCCTTTAAAATGGTGGAATGCAAGACAGGGAACACCAGCTCCACCCAGGCTTCCCTGTTAGGGTTTGGTGTTTTTGAATAGTGCCCCAAGATGTAAACACTTGTACATAACTAACATTGTTGCACTTTAATAGCACCACTATGCAAAATTCCACCAAAGGGAAGAGGGTCTTTTACACTCACAAAAACACAAACTGTAACAGCTCGCAATGTTGCAGAAAATGGTAGTCTAGTAACATACACCAACACCACCCTACAGCTCTGCCATTAGGCATTTTAAAGAGAACAGCCAGGATGAACACCACAGAGTTTGCCTCACTAAACACTGCTCAAGAAGGTGCATTTCATTTTATGTCACTGCATACGTCACAGATTTCCAAAAAGAGGAAAAAGAATTATTGCGTAAGTTGCAGAGGTAAAACGTATCCTGTAATAAAAGCAGCACATTTTGTTTTGTTCTGTCCCTAAATGTATTCTCGTAAAAATGTTCAGGGGCTATTGTCCTCTTGACAGAGGCATACAGCTCCCATTAGCAATGGGATATAACTGCACCAAAAGGTGCCTATCACCCAAAGAGATCCTTACAGGTCTCCTTGGCTTTATCAAGTCAGAAAATGCTACAGGTTCTCCCAAAGCACCCAACCACGAAGTCAATCTGAACAATCTCACAGCTCTTTGCATCTCCCCCTACACATCTCCCCATAATATCCAAATAAGAGGACACTTAACTATACTAGCTAATCTACAGCTCTCTTACAGATGAATGCATATAAACTATCAAAATAGGTCTGTAATCCCAGGCAATGATCCTGTCAGAGGGGAAGCAGCAAAAGGAAAAAAGTATGGATAGTCAGCATGGGAAGAAGAAATCTTGCTAAACACAATGTTAATTATTTTTGTCACTGTTTAAATAATTATATATACCTAGCAGGACTGTATGAACTGAAGAGGAGAAAAGATAAATAATAAGGCACGTACCACTGTGTATTTAAATAACATGGATTGAATCTAGTCCGCTAGCAGTACCTTGTTATTTAGGAGAGTGTCAATACGATTTACATCGCTATTACCAAAAACACTGGGTTAAATTGGTTTGATTCATGAATTGCAAAGATGATGTCACTTTATATCTATCTTAAGTTCTTAGAACTACTTTTAAAACCAATAAGCAGCAGCAGCAACACAAATAATCAGGTCTAATCTCAATAATAACTTCATTCCTTTAAGTTTTACCATCATGTGCCCAGCCTTTAGGCTCTTTAGCTTTAATCTTATCAAGGTAGCACATCACATTCTGCAACAGTCCTTCATGTTTTCCCTTTAGGCAAATTATACATTAGAGCAGACAAAAGTTGCAAACATTTCTTCACCTTCCAGATGTAGGATGTAAAACATGGCGTTGAGCCACATTGCAGTGGCTGCTAGAATCCTGCAAGACAATTTGTTCTGAAGTCATACATTCCAGTGCTGTATTAATTAGAAGTATGACCTTAAAGAATGCGGAGTTGCACCAACAATCAAATCGGTATTAATTAGCTCTGTTTTTCATGTTTAATCATATACACAAGATGTACTAATCCAGGTACGCATCTCATACGAGAAGTTCACAGCGTTACTTTCATCTCTCCTTGTAAACAATTAAAAAAAAATCTGAACTCTTCCCTAACATATGCAAAAAATGTTGGACTTCCATCAACTCAATTTCATATATACTCATGGTCCCAGGGTGTAACACCCACCATCTGAGCAGCTAGCTTTTATTTCTCAAAACCAGGACTTCATTTTCATGGTTCAGGGAAGGGAGACAGGATATGGAAGAGAATCACTCACCTGTTTGTGCATTTCAATATTCAAACCATATGACATTTCGTAGTACTGAAAAAAAGAAGAAACATTTTTTTTCATTGACTTTGCATAAGACCATTATCAGAAAAACCTCCTGGGCAGAACTGTACTTAAAACATATTAGACAAGGAAATTTTAAATCATAAGTAATAGCCACATGCACTTAGGGTTTAACAGACACACATTTAACAAGAGGATACTCTTTCTTTCATTCATCTTCTCTCCATAAGCTAGTTAGCAGCCTACCCTTTCCCCAGAGCTGTATGTGACCAGTATGTACAAGTTTGAATAGAACAGTTAATATACTGCAGTTTGGCAACCATCTTCTACTTTTCCCTTTAAACGTTCTTTCTGCACTATGTCTTTGAGTCAGGGAATGGGCCTGTGCTCTTTCTGCGCGCTTCGAAAACGAAGGCTGGTCACGCTAAATTGATTAGAAATACAAATCAAAAGAATCACCTCACCTATTGCCCCTGTAATGCAACTAGAGTGAAAAGATTTCTGCAGCAACAAAAGAATTCACTTTCCTCAAAGCAACTGGGAGATGATGATGTCCTAACAGGCCTTCTCTGGCCTCAGGCAAAACAAGGAGCAGTCTGACCCCTGTCTCCTAACATCAGAAGTTAGTCCAAACACTCCAGGGTCAGCAAGTTGCAGAATGCGTTCTTACAGGGGGCTGAAGTTTTAACTAGGCAACGATACAAACAGACTCTTGTGATACGGAGTCAGCAGGACTCCTGCCTCTAAATTCTTCAAAGTCCTCTTTGGGGGTGTCAGGGGAGAGGGTTAACAGGAGACTTGTATTAGGTTTCCAATCTTTCTAAGCCTGCTGTCCTCAGGCACAAGTCAGATATTTGGTAAATCTAAGGGGAGGCCACAAGATGATCAGCGCCTGTCAAAACAGGGCCGGAAGACTGGTCACCAAAAGTCTTGTTTCTCCCCTTGGAGGATGGTTCACAACCAGTCAGCCAGATAACAATGAAGGGACAGCTGTAGTGTTTAGAGATAGGAACCATCCAGCCCCAAGCAAGCCATAGAAGGAAGACAACTTGTTCTGAATGGGCAATATTCATTTTAAGGGTCTCGCATCACCATCACCACCACCACCAGGCCCATTTAACTGCTCCATTATCAGCGAATGCCATGTGCAGCCTGATGCAAAATCTGATTAAAGTCTCTTACCATAACATAATGGCGCTGCATTTCTGTCTTTTCGTTGGCAAGCTTATCATACTCCACTTTAAGACTAAGAGGATAAAACAGAATAAATATATATTTAAGATCCCGCAGTGATGAAGTGACAAGTCAAGTGAGGGGGTGGGGGGGGGAGAAGAGAAGAGACACCATCTTGAGTAATACTTCTTAGAAACATGCCACCCGAGATCAGTAGATTTTTGTTTGTTTTTTTTAATAGCTCCTGAAATTTACCCCTTAGTACTCCCAGGTTTCTGCTCAATCAATGGCAGGCTAGCAGAAGTCTTGCAAGCTAGTAAGATGAGAAATTTCAGCGGAGCAAAGGAGTAATATTTTGGGGAGGGGGGACGCCTCATGGCAAAGCAGGAACCTTGGGGGGGTGTTCTTGGAATGGATCAAGGGGGGAACCCCCTAGTGACAAATGAAGGTTCCAGCCATCAGGGATTCGGAGGGGTTACTAGAGCTTTTCCGATGAGCCCAGGAGGCAGAGGGTTAAAAACTGGGGCAGTTCCGAAATGACAAACAGGGAGGAACAAAAGGAGCCTGGGCTGGCGATTGATGCTAGTCAACACAGAGCCATAAATTGTTCTTCTAAAGACATTTTAATACTTGCTCTAGTGGGCACTTAAAATCTGTCATTAAACATTTAACCTTTGTTAAGCAGGGGAGGGAGACAGGCAGACGAGAGAGAGTTACCTGTGATACTGGGCTTGCAGAAACTGGAATTCATCCTTAATCCTATCGCAGGATTCAGCCACCGTGAATTTGAAGCCCGGCTGGCCAGGCTGGTGGGGCGCCTATGGGGTGCAGGACGAGAACAAGCCGTTTGCCGACGGGGAGGAGATGCCTGGCCCCCCAGTCCCTGCCCAACACCCCTCCCCCAAACAAACAGGCTCCACCCGGGCTCTGAGACCCCCCCCTGCCCCTGAAGTTTCCCTGGCTGGATCGCAGAGGGGTCGGGCGGGAGAGCCCCTGCCCTGCCCAGGCTCGTGTGTCTGGGGACGCGGAGCCGGGGGCTCGCTCCGGTCTCACGGGGGCACAAGCACCACGGCGACGCACGGACAGACGGACCCCCCCGTAAAGCTCGCAAGGGGGGGGGAGAGAAGGGAAACGCCCGGGGGCCGCGAGGACTTACCGGGTGCCTGCCTTGGGGGTACATCGCAGGAGCTCACCCCCCCGCCGGCCCCAAGCGCCGTCTGCTCTCAGGCGAGCCCGGGCCGCGGCTCGGCCACGAAGCTGCCCCGGAGGGGCCAAAACTGGAACAAAGGAAGCGGCGAAGTCCCGGGCGGGGCGAGCTCGGGGCGCCTAGCAGGCGGGCAGGCTCGCCGGCCCCGGGCGCAGGAGCCGGGCTCCCCTCGGGCGAACGACGCACATGGCGGGGGGCGCGGGGCAGCGGCCGCTCCTGGGCATCCTGCTCGCCGGCCCCTCCCTGCTCCCCACGGGGGGGGGGTCTGCGGGCTCCGGCCCCCGAGCGCGGAGGGGCGCCCCAGGCCCCGCCGCTGCTCAGCCCGTAGCCCGCGGGGCTGCCGCCCGCCGCTCGCCGGCGCGCTCCGCACGATCCAGCCCCGCTGCTCGCCGCCGAGAAACCCCCCAAATCCCGCTGGGCAAAGCCGGGCCACTTCCCGGGCGCCGCTCGGGCTCCGCGGCGACTCCCCTCCCGGGCGTCAGCTCAGCGCCTGGCCGGCCCCATAACTCCGCAGCCCGGCGGCGGCTGCTGCTGCTGCTGGCTCCGCTTCGCAGGAGGAATCCTCGCCGGCTCCGGCGCGGGTGGGTTCACACCGCGGGGACCCCCGGCCGCCGGGAGCCGGAGCGCGGCGGCGAACACATGCCCCGGAGGCGAGAAGCGGTGGAGGTGGAGGTGGAGGCGGCGGCGGCTGCTGCTGGATCCTGGCTCGCGCGCCCCGGGACCCCGGCGCTGCCACCCAGCGTCTCCGCAGGCAGAGCACGAGGGGCCGAGCCGCCGCGCGAGAGCGCTCCACAGCGCGAGTGAAGGGTAACAAAAAGGAGCCCAGCGTCCCCGGGCCGGACCAATGGCAGCGCGGGGAGCCCACGTGGGGCGGGGCGGCTCGGCCGGCGAATGGGCGCCGGCAGCGGGAACGTCACAATGCCATCTTGTGTCGGCAAGGCGCCCTGGGCCCTGCCCCGCTGCTGGGGGCTTCCTAGGGGGCGCGCGCCAGGGCTCGCTGGGGGGCGCCACCCCCCCCGCCCCTCGGCTGCACCCGGGGCCCGGCAGCTCAGAACTGGGGCAACAACTCGGACCCCAATAACGAGCGCGGGTCGGGTGCGAGAGCCCTTTGCTCGTTTGGCCCGGGCAGTTCGCGCTGCATCTAGGAAGCCGCCCCGTGCCCACCGAGCAAATCCTGCAAACCATCGCTCTCGGCATCCGGTCCGCCTCCGGCACGAACTCCTCACCTGCCACGCAGCAGCCCGGGGCTGGATCTTGCTTTGCCAGGAGTCTGCTACTCCCATGGGGTTAATGATCGGGGGGGGGGGACCCCCCAACTCCAGGTTATGAGTTATCGGTGTCTGCTCCCGCCTGTGAACGAGAACCTTCCCCACGGCCTGCTAAACGCCTCTCTGCGGAGGCTAATTAGATACTGTAAAGCAAACAGAAGCGCTCGGTCACTTTCACGTTTTCACGTCTTAAGATTTAATACTGATAAAATAGTCGGGACAAGAATAAGAAGAGGGGGGTCGGCCATTCCCCCCCCCCCCCCCCCCAGGAAAGGCTGCTGGGGAATCACAGAACGGCTTTCCTGCCTGCCTGCCTTCCTTCCACCCTACAGGACAGGACAAGCAACCCTCCCCTTTGATGTGCCCTACTCCGGGAGGAGGCTGAGACACTCTGCCTGGTGCTCATACAAAGGGGAACAACCCTTGCTGCAGAGCTCACTACCTGTTTCCCCTCATATTCCTCCCCTTGGCTCCTTTCAAGTCTGAGCCGCTTTAATGAAGAACGCGGGTAATGTCATTAAAGTTACACACCGGCCCGAACTGATTTGAATATCACTGGGTTTACAGGCCATACAAAGCCGTGTTTAGAGTAACTGCGGCAGGGGGGGGGGGGGGGAGGACTGAGCTTTTAAATCAAACAAGAGACCAGCAGCAAAGACTCCCACTGCAAAGGTTTTATCTGCAGCAGCCTTTAAACGCACCGTGTTTGCAAACTCCGCTGTCTAGCATCTCTCCCTTCCTAGGCCTATTAGGTTAGAAAAACAGAGCGCGCCTCACAATGCAAAGCGGGGATGGCCTCCCACCCCGTTCTCCCTCCCGGAGAGTGTTCCGGGGTCCCCCAAAGGCTACAGGGCCAATGTCAATAAAGTCCGCTGGCGGATGGGAACACGCGAGGAGGCGTTTGCGGAGCTGGCCAGCCGTCAGGAGCGCGCTTGTCACTGGCTGTGGCCAGCTCTCCCCGCGCAAGGCCCGGCGGTGGGGATCCATGAACAAGGCCCTCGGGGCTCTGGTCAGTTTCCCAGCCCATCCTGCCCGGGGTGCTGGGCCCTGGCTCCCCCGAGGAATAACCCTCCCCCCGCCCCCGCTGTTCTTGCTGGGAATCACCCCACAGACGGGGCAAGCTCCACTAGCAGCACCCGGCCCGGCCCTTTCCACGCGCGGAACAGGGGGTTCGGCTAAGGCCCCACAGCCCAGCAGGGAAACACGCGGGCGAGGTCCTGCCCACGCGAGATTGAGCACGCGGGGGGAGGATCCTGCACCTGCTCTGGGGGGAGGGAGGGAAGGGTGCAAGCCAGGCAGGGCTCAGAGCAGCCCCGGCTTGCAGGGCTCGCCCCCGTTGCTCAGCTCGCCCCTGCAGCCAGGGCCGGGCTCGGGGCGCCGCAGATGCACCCCCAGCTCCGCGCCAGGGCAGCAGCTATTAGCACAAAATGGCTCCTCGCGCCCCACGTCACAGGCACAACCCGCCCTGCCTTCCCCCCACGTGGGGCCCGTACCGCGCCACCACCCCCCTCTTCAAAAAGCAACCTTCCATCAAAAAGATCCAACCGACCAATCGGCGAGGGGCAGAGCCGGCTGCCTTCTGTCCATTGGCGGAGGCCGCCCGGGCTGCCACTCCAGCGCCGGCCTTGTCAGTCAAAGCCACGCGGGTGCCGAGCGCTGACAAACGCCGCCGCTTCTCAGCCTCCCGCTTGCAAATACTGCTTGGAATGGCTGCTTAATTAGCTTTGAATGGCTTTTCCTTCCAGCTCAAACAATCTGTCACTACCATGCGGGGAAAAGGAGCCATGCATAAAAAAGTAAGCAGAGGCTAAATATCAATTTGATTTTGTGTATCAAAGGAATATTTTATTTTTCTCCCTAGTAATGAAACGTATCAATTTAAATAATAAAAGGGGAAAGCACAAAAAGAAAAGTCGCGCGCACACCCATGAAACAGCCCCCCCCTCTGGCCCCCACACAATGCACATGTCTCCCCTGCAACATCTGGGGGGTGTAGGGCTAGGGAGACCAAAAATCAGGCCTGTCCCTATAAAATCGGGACATCTGGTCGCCCTATTTAGGGCTCTGGTTGAAATGGGGGGGGGGGCGTGCCTGGGAGGGCGAGAGCCCGACGCTGGGGGAGGTTGTTGGCCTGTGGTTACAGGGTCCCATCGGGCCCGGTTGCTATTTCCCAGCCCCAGGAAGGAGGGAGGAGAAGACCAAGACCCCGGGTGCAGGTTTCTCGCCGTCAAGGTGCAGTTCGGGCCGTGGTGTCTGCACGGGGGAAGCTGGCTCGTCCTTCCCAGGCTGCAGGAGAACAGTGACCCCCCAATGACCAGGCGAGCCCCCTTCCTCCCCGCCCCCCACTGCAGCCCTTCAGCGTGGGGGGGAGTCAGCACGGGGCCCCCTGGGGCCGAGATCCTCGCATCACAGCAGGAGCAGACCCCTGCTTGCAAACCCAGCCCGGCTGGGGCAGGCCCCGGGCACGGTGGGGCACATGCACCCACCGGACAATGAGTTCCCAAAGTCCAAACCTCCCGGCCTCCCCCTCTCATTGGCTGCCTCGCCACTGTTTATGTTACGAGCAGTGTCAGGGTCATTTGCTACTGGAGCGCGGACTTTTCATTGGCCGCTCCATGGAGCACCTTGGAGTCCGCCCCACGTGGGAGCGGAGTTCCTGGCACACACACAATCATCAACCCAGTCACCGAAGCGGGAAGGAAAGTCCGGGCTGGAGTCCCCGAGCCCGGGAGCTGGAGCAGCAGCAGCCTTGCGAGGCGGCCACCTGCTGCCTGTGCTTGATCTCCCGCCGCCTCCTCTCGGGGTTGTCGCTCTAACGTCTCTCAAGCTCAGGATTTGCACCTCGGGTGACCAGATGTCCCGATTTTCTAGGGACTGTCCCAATATTTGGGGCTTTGTCTTATATAGGCGCCTATTACCCCCCACTCCCATCCTGATTTTTCACACTTGCTGTCTGGTCACCCTATTTGCAGCCAAGCCAAGGACAAGGAAGTCAGGAGCTCTGACTGCCCTGGCCTCCTGGGTGGGTTTGGCTGGAAAGATTTGTATTGGGGACTGGTGTCAGCCTCACAAGCACATACCAGCTTGAGCTTAAAAGAAGAAGCTTCACTGGCTGGTAGCAGTAGTAGGGCGTTACCCTCTAGGGGAGGAGCCAGCAGAGAAGAGCATGGAACACACTTTGCCAGTGTTGCACGGGAACTCTGAAAATCAGTGCACTTTCCTTTTATTGAGGTGCCTCACTTTAGGTTTGAAAATACTGGCCTCAAACTCTTTGTGCCTCAGTTTCTCCATCCCAAAATGAGGCGATTTTCCCTCGCTTACAGAGGGCGAGACAAGCACTTTGAGATCCTCATCAGGCAATTGCTATGGAAGGGCCAGGCATCGTGAATTATGTATTGAGATCATTATTGCAGGGATTGTTTATGCCTCTGCTGAGTCTGGCATTGTGCACTCTGCAGTTTGTGTGCTGTGCGCTGCTCCACATCCAAGATGGGACAGCATTTCGCTCGTGCTTATCGGCCTTATTGTCAGAACCAGACGACATTCCAGTTGAAGTCAATAGGTGCTCAGCACCTCTGAACAATCAGCTCCATCATGCATGGCCTAGTGCTGTAAATATTGTGCACGAGTAGATCATGAGGGGACTACTCATCCGGGCAAAGCTGTATTGGTGTTTGGAGGACTGTGCCCATACGCTCCAATCCTGTAGTCTGACTGATGCAGGCAGATCCTTTCAGATAAAACACGCTATGTAAATTATTATAAAATTTAAAAAAATATGAACCTCGGCCCAGTGACTGGTGCGGTGGGTACTCACCTTTTCGGTACGTTAATTTTGCATCTATAGCAGTTTGTGGCACCTATTTAGGCAAGAAACTTGATATGCATCCTGGGCCTGGATTCATTACATTTGTACCAAGGGGAGAACATTACTGCACTGGAATGATACCCAAAGGCCTGATCCTACCAAGGAGTTACTCCCATGCATTTGCTTACTCCTGCTTCTTGTCTCTTTGAAGCAAGTATACGTATAGTAACTGCTTTCAGGCTTGGGCCCTAAGACAGTAGTAAACCAGGTTTGTCAGTGCTTCCACTTATGTTACTCCACACTCATAAACCAAAGCAGGCGGTCAATACTACCTCAAGATATTAGCGAGTCAAGGTGGGTGAGGAGCTACTTATTGGAGCAACTTTGGTTGATGACAGGGACTCTGTGGAAGCTTGAAAGTTTGTCTCTCTGGGACCAACACGGCTACCACAACCCTAATCAACAATCGTACGGTATTAGAATAGTGTCTGGTCAATGCTAGGTGGGAATATTACCAAGCAAAGATGGCAAGAGTTGAAACCCACCTCCAGCAGTGACATATTTTGTCGTTGGTAATGCAGGAGTACTGGGGGCTATCCTGAAGTGTTCAGATCAGCCCCGAGGAAAAACTACCCTTAGCCACATTCAGTATTCCCCAGCCTTCTGCAAAAGATGCTGACCAAGAATAGCTTGCTTCAGAAAGCTGGAGAAGCTTCCCTGCTGCCTGGCAAAGGAAGTAATGATTTATGATAAATCCCCAAATAATTGCCCTTTGTCCTCAGTGCTTGCTTTGGGTTTGCACGTTTGTTAATTTTTCACTAATAGGAAAGGTTAATTGATCTTACAGCAGGCAGGCTCACGGTAGTGCTGTATCTGCAGCTACTCCGGAAGGGTCCCTTTGTTTTGCTGAACTCGGTGGGACTGACTAGCCAGTGTGTTTCAGTCCTCTGGGCTTGGTCCAGCAGAGTCAGTGAGAGCCTGCTGAACAGCCACGCTTCCCACTGAGAGTTGGGAGCATCCTCCACCTTGCTGAAAACAGGTGAAACAGGGTAAAGTGATTGTGCTTTCGCAGAGCCTGATTGTGCTCTGACTGAAGAGAGTTTGATTTTTGGTATTGACATGGGTGGGAGTAGGATCAGGCTCTTCGCTGAGAATCAAACATCTGGAGTCTAAGGGTGTTCGAAGGAGGAAGAGCTAGCTTACTAAACGAAGGCCTGGATCCCACAAACAGTTATGCATATAGCAGTGGAACTGTGGGAGCAGATAGGTGCTTGCAGGATCAGGGCCTAAAGTGCAATAATATTATTATTTGTATTACTGTATCCTGGACCAGGACGCCATTGTGCGGGGTGCTCTGCGAACACAGAACCAAAGGACAGGCTCTGCCCCCAAAGAGGTAACACGCTACGTAGCTTTCCCTGTCTCCCTGTCCTAGCATCAGATCATACATAGTACTGGGACATCAGGTCACTTTCAGATAGGTGCACAGTGGACCCGTTGACTTTCGTGGGGCTCAGTGTAGCTGTAAGGTCCACTTGCCTGGGTTGGCTTATGGGATTGGGGCCTAAATGTGGATTTAGATGGATGATTTTAGGAACTCAGGATTGAAAGTTTTGGCCTTAATCTCTCTGTGCTTCAGTATCCCAATCTGTAAAACAAGGATGTTATTTCCCAGCTCCTAGGGATATCGGGAGGCATAACTGATTGAAGAGCTAGTCTTTTTAGGAAAAGGGGGGAAAGGAAAAGGAAAAGCATCCTCCCTCCCCCACCTTTTTAGGGTGGGAAACAAGATGTTTTTGCATTGAAAGTTAGTTATCACTGGCTTGACACATTACACAAACCGTCCCATGGTATTTACAAGGCAATTCTGGTTTTTATTTAATGATTTCCCTAAAATGATTATAATTTTCATCACTTTCTCATTTCATCTTAGCTCCAGTCCTGTTGAGATGCGGTAAAGTGACCAAGAATGTCCGTTGCTAATTGATACTTAGCACACCAGTGCTGCACTGAAATAGCAGATTTTTGATTGTAGGTTATTAAAATTTACCTGGTTCAAAAAAAGCCATTGGAGAGGGAAGGAAGTGTTCTGGATCACATGGATTTAAAAGTCTATTTAAATGGATGCTTTCACATCCTCATTATACATCAGGCTTTCCCCCTACCACTTTCCCGGTAAGTTATTTTTCTTTTTCTATGTAGTGTTTTCATGTGACCAGACAGAAAGTTAGCATGAAAAGAAAATCTCACATTTTTAACTGAATGTGTTGTGTGTGTTAGATGGCAGCTTTCAAAACAATAACAATAAAAATAACAGTTTTAACTTTCACTTTTTCTGCCTAAAGGCATCCCAACGTTCTCTCCTGTGACATGGATTCTGGGAGGGATCCTACACCCAGGAAATAAGAGGATGATAATGTGTATTGTACTGTCAACTTGTTTCTAGTTTCTTCTGGGCTATGAGACTCCTTCCAGTTCAGATTAATAGTAACATTCTGTTTCCCTTAAGCCTGAAAGCTCCTGGGTTATTGCAAAGTCAAGCTCTGAGGATTGCAATATGAAACAAACGTGATTAGCCCACATAATGTGAACAAGCGTGACTGGAGCATGGGAAGTTGCATCTTCCCTTCTTAAGTCTACACAAACAGTGCTGAACCCGGAGAAGAGTAAGGCATCTGAAAGTCCCCCCCCCCCCACCTCTTTTGTGACAGTGTGTAAACACTCCTGACACTGAAGGAAAAAACAAAACCAGAAATAAAACAACCCCAACTAGCTCTCTGCAGAGCGTACTGTTACTGGAGGGTTCTGAGAGGTTTTTCTTTGGTTGAGTCAAGCAAGAGGTAGCAGATGTCGGCCAGGATGAGGTTCTGAAGATACTCAGGGAACTGACAAAGGTAAGAATGGCATCCGAAGGCCAAGGCAGAGAGCAAAGAGAGGTTCAAGGGGTATCCAAGGGGAGTGCTTACGAAAGAGCAAGACTTGCCAGGCGCATAAGTAGGTGAAGATTCTGTTCCAGCTGGATGTTGATCTCAGTAGAGAGGGTGAACAGGTAGGATGTGGCACAGGGTCTAGACATCTGAGATAAAATTCAGCCTTTAAATAGCTGAAGCCCATGGCATGCCAAGACTCAGAGTTTGACTCCCACCTGGTCACGGGGATGTTGTTACGCTTTTCCATAGACAGAGAAGAACCAGCCCAAATGGCTTATTTTGGATTAAATAAACTGCAAACACACAATGAAGAGCAAACGTGAAGTCCCCATGGGACGGCAAAGCATGCGCCAGATCGGTCACAAAATGGCAGCCAGAAAGATGCTGTAGTAATAATGTAAAGGCACAGCACTTGGAAAACAACGGCATGACAGTTACAACCTCCACACACCACCGATGTCGGTGTCGGGAGATGGAGATACGGGGGGGGGGGGGGAAAGATGGGGTCACTCCGTGTTTTTTAGTCTCTGGAGAACCGTGTCCGTACAAGGAGAGGGCATGTGATGGTCTGCCTGTGATTTTGCATAATTGCTGGTCTGGTGCTTGACACTCAACCGTGTTCCAAATTTGGATTGAAGCACATTGTGAGAGCTGGGGCGGGAGGGGTGTTTGCTCGGTTCCCATCTAGCCTGTACCTACAACCGGTGCACCAGAGAGAGCTTTACAGAGCTCAGGAAGGAACAAAGACAGGAAAAATGATGGTCCGAACGTGAGGGCCAGGATCACAGGAGTAACTGCAGAAGAAAAGCACCTAACCAATTGCCTGCACTCCTGCAGCCTTCAGGAGTGAGTCACTTCAGTCAAGGAAAAGCCAGTGTGTTCCAGTCATACAACAGCCTAATGTTAAACCAGAAAAGCAAGCTGTGTTCTGCCTGACCCTTCCAGGCACGTGGGGGAAGGAGCCGGGTGCAGACAATGGGTAAGAGCTGTTATTTATGCCCCATACTGGCCCCTCCCCTGCTCTCCAGGGATCCTTTGCCTTGCACAAGTCTTGTCTACACATACAGCACCGCTGTAGCGCTTAGTGAAGACGCTACCTGCTCCAACAGGAGAGCTTCTCCCATCAGCGTAGGAACTCCACCTCCCCGAGAGGCGGAGCTGTGTGGACGGGAGAAGCTGTCTACACCAGGAGTTTGGTCGGTATAACTGCGGGGTAGTTATACACCCACATAAGTCTGTAGTGTAGACTAAGCCTTCGATTACTCTCAAACAAGTGGGCTGACACCCGGAGCCATCCACGGCTGCTGTGCACCCGCATCCTCTCCTATTACTTCCGTTCTCTGAAGCAGCAATGTGCAGATTTGTATTTAGGATTTTTGCAGGGGATGCTGGGCAGACCGAATAAGGGTCAAGGCAACACTCGGTGCGCTGTTCTTGTGACAAAACAGCCCTTTGAGATAGAGAGCATGAGCAGTTTTTCCCATTGGCAAACTGGCCTTTGCATCGTGAAAACATTTAGTGGCGACAGAAGTGCAGTAGCTGCTCCGGCTGGTGCTTTCACCCAACGGGACACCAACCACCACCTCGTAGGCAAGACACCTACTCAACTCTGGATCCTTCACAAAGCCCTGCTGAAATCGTTCCCGCGGGCGGCTGAGTCTTGGCAACAGGACATTTCAAATTCACCACTGGTGTGGAAGAAAGCCCCGGTCACTGCAGTTTGTAAGGCTTCTGAGGGAGCGTTTGGAAAGCCCCCCCACCAACGAATGGAGAACCCAAAGTGTAAGGGCCAGATCCTCAGCTGGTACACCTCAACGTAGCTCCATGCGGGCCCTGCTGGAGCCATGCTGAATTACACCGCTGAGGGGCTGGCCCAGATGCTACACTTCTGGTGTACACCCGATACTCCACTGGCTGTATTGCCCAGTTCCTGGCGTACTCTAGCACCGTGTTGAAAGTTTTGTTATTTTGCACTAGTTGTACTCGCCTTCAGATTCGTGTTTATTCTCATCATCCCTAAATAAGCCAGGTAAGAGTCAAACCCCAGCTCCATCAGATCAAGTTGATTTGCTTGTTAGGATGCAGCCAGGAGAGGCTGGGAAACGGTTTAATAGATCCATAGATGCCAAGGCCAGAAGGGACCATTATGATCATCTAGTCTGACCTGCTACATAACACAGGCCAGAGACCTGCCTAGGGTGACCAGACGTCCCGATTTTATCAGGACTGTACCGATATTTACTTGTTTGTCCTGATATTTTGCACTCCGGTGCACAGGCGGAGGGAGCTGGTGCCCCCAACTCCGCCCCGGCCCCGCCCCCTCCCTGCCCCATTGGATCCCTCCCAAATCCCCGCCTCTTCCCCAAGCACGCCGCATTCCTCCTCCTCCCCCCTCCCTCCCAGGCTTGTGCGACTCAGTTGTATGGCGGCACAAGCGCTGGAGGGAGGGGGGAGAAGCAGGATGTGGAGCCCGCTCAGGGGAGGCAGAGGTGAGCTGATGCGGTGGGGGGCGGGGAGCTGCCGGTGGGTGCTCAGCCCCCACCAATTTTTCCTATGCTCCAGTGGTGACCCCCCTCCCCTGCCCATGTCCCGATATTTCATCTCTCTCATCTGGTCACCCTAGACGTGCCCCACACTCATTCCTAGAGCAGAGCTTTTAGAGAAACATCCCATCTTAATTTAAGAATGGTCAGTGATGGAGAATCCACCACGGCCCTTGGTAAGTTGTTCCAGTCATTAATTACGCTCATTGTTAAAAGCCCTATAGAAGGCTCAGTACATAAATATCTATTATACATACACACAGACAAGGTGGGTGAGATAATATCTTCCCTGCCGAGCTCAAAAGCTTCTCTCCTTCCCCAACAGAAGTTGGTCCAATAAAAGATATTACCTCCCCAAGCTGGCCTCTCCACTATCCTGGGACAAACACCGCAGCACCACTGCAAACAATGCACCAGCGCACACTCACTAATCTGAGTCAAGTTACTGAGTCAGTTCTGTTCCCCATCTCATTTCCTGACCTGCTTTAATAGGTTAGCTCACCAAACATGAAAGCCGCGTTCATTGTATGCAACTGTGTGCACACAGCCACCACAGAAGGTAGCTTTATCGTTGACAAGTAATTCCCAGCCTCAGTCAATAGTGCGTGTTTACATTAAAGGTGACACTATCTGCCCTTCCCATAGGGCAAGACCCTGCCTGCCAAATTTCCTTTAGCTTTCAAGTTTATCTAAACCAGGATTTCAGAGCTGGAAAGGCAGGGGGAAGCATACTAATGAGGGACACTGGAGGAGCACTAGGAAAGCTATCAATCAAAGCAAGTTTATTTTGCTTTGTTTTGAAGTTGAATTTTATGAGCTCTTGGTGGTAAAGCTTTACAAGCCTCACAGCAGCGAAAGTACAATCCTGTAGGTTCTTCATGCACTGAAATCCCAGAGGGAGCTCAGCAGAAGCCCTGCATGCAGGACTGGGCCCAGTCTTTTCTTCAGTGTTTGCTTTATTGGTATTTTGAAAATTTAAGAACAAGCCTGAAAAAACAAAACCCAAAAGCACTCCAGGCAGCTTGCTGTATAAATCTGGGGTTTCTATGCCGAGTGAACAGACCCCTTTAGAACTTAATGACAATAAAAGAGAAACAATCCAGCTAATATTTTCCCATTTCCCTACCTACTAGTAATGCCCCACTCTTATGTAGCACTTTAGTAATAACACCTTAGATTGCTGACTTAGCAGGAAGAATCCTATACTGCTTTATGGGCCACAGCTCTGATTCAGCAAGGAACTTGTGCCTGTGCCTCACTTAAAATGCAGTGGGATTTACCTGAGTAAAGTTAGCCCCAGGCAGGGGTGGCTCTAGCAATTTCGCCTCCCCAAGCACGGTGGCATGCTGCGGGGGGCGCTCTGCCGGTCGCCAGTCCCGCGGCTCCGGTGGACCTCCTGCAGACGTGCCTGCGGGCAGGAGGTCCACCGGAGCTGCGGGACCAGCGGACCCTCCGCTGGCACGCCTGCGGGAGGTCCACCGGAGCCGCCTGCCGCCCTCCCGGCGACCGGCAGAGCGCCCCCCGTGGCATGCCGCCCCAAGCACGCGCTTGACGTGCTGGGGCCTGGAGCCGCCCCTGGCCCCAGGCATAAGGATCTTGCTGAATCCGGGCCCACAGCTGCAGCACTTGCCCATTGCAGGAATGCAGCCAACTCTGGGGTAGAACATGGCAGCCATTCTTCACAAGTAACACTATACAACCATTTTCAACAGGGGAGGTGAACATCATCTACCAGAACAACAGGGCTTACCCTGAACTGCAAGACATCAGGGAACATGGAGAGCAATTACAGCTGAAAACCGGGAAAGCATCCCAAACAAATCTGTTATAATTAACAGCTAGAAGAATAACACCAGTAATACCATTAACAGCTTCAAAAGCCATTTGCAACATAATGTCTATAATTAGACAACATACAGCAAAGACTGAGCTGAGCTATTCACTCTGAAACAAACCGCAGGTGATCCTTGGCCCTCCGAAGAGCTGCCCAGTCATGTCCCTAGAGAGGCGCTCAGGTTGAATGTCTGGCCGTGTTTACACGCCGTGCATGAGCTAATGGAATGTAGCTCAAACAGTTGTTACTCCAGAACCACACACAAACATTTGGCAAAAGGTTCACTGCAGCTATAAATGAGATCTAGGAGAGTGAACAAAATCTAACACTTCACGGTCAACAGTTTGAAAACAAGACAATGATGCTCCAACGCATGGGTCCCATATAGCTCTGTCCCAATTCAGAGTCCAGCAGAAGTAAATCAATTTCAGACAGCATCTGAGTCACAGCGTACCATACCACTGAGATTTTCCGGTGCAACTTCCCTCTTCACTTTTAGGGAATGCTGAAGTCTCCGATTGGGACTGAAAAATAAATCTAGTGCATCCAAATTCCAGATGCAGCGTTGCAGGATATGAGCACCAATGAACCTGATCTCCTCTTGGAGTCTAGCAAGATTTTCCCCTTTCTCAACACTCCAAGCGCTGCAGCAACAACAACCAAACACATTTATGAGAAAGCTTTGTCCAGGAAGTGTTGCTCTTTGGACTTCAGGTGTAGTCATGATATTTGAACTCACACGTGTACTGTAATGCCTCTCAGCTGAGGATTTCCAAGTACTTACCAAACAACTCAGCCTCACAATGTGGCTGTGAGGGAGGGGATGTATTATTACACCTGGCATTTCATAGATGCGTAAAATGAGGTAGGGTTTAAAGAGCTTGTTCAGAATCCCCATGTGAGTCAATGGCAGAGGATGGGGCCAAAATCCAGGAATCTTGGCTCCCGGTACTTGATTCTAACTGCAGCCATCAGTGCCATGAGGTTCCATTAGATCTTCCTCGGCACAATCCCATTTGTCCTTCACTGTATCTTTTAACAGTTCCCAGATCTCTATATCTAAAGATACCCAGTGTGCACTGTCATGCACGGTGGAAGGCCCACTGTTTAATGTCCTGGCTATCGGAGAAAGGGGCACAGGACCGAACGCTGAGAGCACAGACAGGTGAGTCAAGAGATTAGATTCTGTTCCTGGACAAGTCACTTAGCCCAGTCTTTTCAAGAGCAGCCCCTTATTTTTAGGGCCCAACTTGGGACACCCGAAAAGACAAGTCTCACCTGCCCATTGTGTCCAGGGGAGATAACAATATCCCCCTGCCTCCCACGGTGCTGGGATGGAAGCTGGCTTTGTTAGTGATGCACTGTGCCTAGAGATCTGCAGATGGGAGGCACCAGGTGAAAAGCCGGAGTATTTACAATGGCCCGGTGGATGGGGAGGGGCTGCTGCATACACACATTGGAAACTGATTGCTATGCCGTGTCTTGCACATGCTGGGTTTTTGTTGCAGTTGTTGTTTTAGAAAAACAATGTAGAATTCTCAAATGTACAAACAGTTTTGATGCAGTTGATTGAAAACAATCCGGCAGTCACCTCCTACAGTGCATGAAACTAACGTTTTGTTTTTAAACAGGGTCTGGGGATATCTTGTCAGTACATGACTCACTTCAGCCTCTTGAGAACTTTTGTAAGAGCAAACCTCTCTCCTGCAGCCAGCTAGGGAAGGGACGCGTGGAGGCTCTGAATCTTCTCTGGGGGCATTGTAAGCCTACCGAGTTGTCTGGTGAGAGCAAGGCTTTAATGGGAGAAGTATCCACTGGAAGCCCCACGATGTGTACACAGGGCATGAGGTAAGCTGCTATTCTCGGCTGCAAAGTTAAGATCCATGGAGACAGAGAGGGCCCTCCGTAGTGTCACTGTGCTGCTGTTCCCAGGCCTTTCCAGCACTCTCAGGGCACAGATCCCAAGCCTTATTTTCTCAGCCGTTTAGCATGTTGCGTACACACCTGTTGGCTTTACGTGCCTCTCTGAGCTTGGAGTCATGTGCTCCGGCGGCAGCAGGCAGTTTTCAGTTTGGCTGCAGCACCAGGGTAAAAGAGGATGCCGCTGTTCCGCACCCAGGAGCATGCATGCTCCCTGGCAGATTGGACACTTTGGTGGGTAAGGTGCAGAATTTATCAGGGAGGAGTATCTTGGTGGACTTCAATTCAAGCAAAATAAGCTACTAGGGTGGGCTTTCAAAAGAGCCGTGGGTACAAAGGGCTCTGAGGAGCTGGGCTTAAAGCCATTCTGCGCCCAACCATGTTTATGCTTCAAGATGCTGGACTTCCCTTGAGCTGAAAAACTAACCTCCTTAAACTGAGGGAACCGTCTGCAGTCTCCTCCAACAACCAGAGAGAAAGGAAGAAAAGAAAAGTGGCAGGAGCTGGCGCTCCAAACACCCCAGTGCTCCCACTTTTGATGGCACGCAGAGCTAGATTTCCTTTCTTTCTGGCAGAAATGGAATTCGCTGCATTTGCAATTCCCACACACTTAAGGCAATGGCACTAATGGCGGTACACTGTACACAGCAAGAAACTGCATTCAGGAAGAAAGTGAGATGCTGTCCCTATTGTGTTATAACAAATCACCGCCCCCCCCCCCCAAGAGTTATCAGAGTTGGTTGCAAGAGGAGACACATTCCTCATGAACTTTTTGCTAAGGGCCAGGGGTAAATCCTGGACTTGAAGTCAAAGGCAAAACTCCTCTTGACATCAGCAGAGCTGGCACCCACCCCACATCCCAATGGTGATGGTCAGTTGCTCCTAAGAGGTCTCCCACTGAAGCCATTGGGGCTAGTCATGTGATAACTGCTCACCAGTGGGAGTTAAGGGTTCACATTCTGAATTCCACCATCTTGCTTCTGGCTCTTGTCCTGTTGATTTCCACCTGAGCAGGGGCAGCAGGATCTGCCCCTCCCTGTGCTGGCATTCGCCACAGAGGAGTAGAAAGCAAAGCTCCCATTGAAAAGGCGACCAGGTCGCACCGCGGTGTTATACTTGCTCGAGCTGCTGCGTCCAGTGGGGTCAGAGCTCGAAAGGGATGCACGGCAACAAATAACAAATCTCGTGTGAGCCACGGAAGCCGCCTCCTTTCCAAAATACCAGTGGAACTCAGAGCTGCACCCAGAGAGACGCCGCCGAATTAGTGTGGACGCGCGTGCGAAATGGAGACCAAGGAATGAGAGAGTTCTCTTAAAGAGAGGGGAAGAATCGCCCCCCTCCTGGTATTTCAGGGGACAGTGGGTTTCCTTTCCTTTAAAAAACGTCACCCCCTAGGGAATTGCCAGAGGGAGAAGGGCGGGGGCAAGGAATGTAAGTTCTAGGGTCTGATTCTTATTTATACGAAGGCCCCTTTACACCACTGCGTCACCAAGGGGCCTGAAAGCTGGAGTAAATCACATTCATACCTGTTTTAAGGCCCTTTGACGCTGCCAAATGAAGGGGCCTTCTGCTGTACCTTTACTAAGCACCCACTCTTCCTCAGTCCCTCGAGTGGTCCTGCGGGCAGGTTTCGTTGCACATCCACTCATGAAGGTCACTCGGTTGTGGCTGGGATCTTGCTGATAGAAAGACACATTGGGCTGGGCCCTGGCAGTCTTTACGCCAGCACATCAGACAAGGTGAAGTCAGTGGGAGTTTGCTTGTAAAAGGACTGGGTCACTGGGCGATGCCAACCACAAACCTTGCATGGCAAATTCCTCTTCAACTCTGAGAATAGCTCAGGCTGATTAACCACACCATAGCAACTTCCTCTGGCACTCCAGTTTGGGAGGCTGCTTTGTATGCATATGATGTCTTAAAGAAAATGATCGTGGCATGGAAGGTTTCAGAGGTCTGTTCAGTACACACATCATACCTGTATTACCAGGCTTTTCAATACACATATTTACTGGGCAGTTATAGAATTACAGAGCAGATTTCGCTTTTTTTTAATGCTAGCCTCCTATTCATATAATAGGTCAAAGTGACCTTGAAGAAGCCATAATGGTCCATCAAATTGCATGCAAGTTAGTGATAGGAGAGTTTATACACTTCTGCTAAGGATTCCCCCCACCCCAATCCCCCAGTTTTGTCTTTTTAACTTGCCATGGAACAGAAAGCTGAATTTTATAGGTATGAATTTTCTAAGTACCTGGCAAAGAAATTATACCTTTTAAAACATGTGTTAAGTGAAAATCTGTCACTTCTGCCTGCATTTTATTGGCAATTAGAGTTACTTTATTTAGGGCCAGATCATGCCCTACATGAGAAAAAGCTTACAGAGGGGACTAGGAATCCTGTAAGGTTTTGCAATTTAATGCATGAACATTTTTCTGCATTGACCTCAATCTCTGCTTTAAATAAAAAGGGCTTTAAAAGCTTAACGCAAAGATACGTTTTGACTGAATCACACCACCAAACAGCAGCAACTACATGAAGGAGTGCTGCTGGCAGAAACTGCATCTCTCCGCACTGGCACCATTTTTACTCGTGACATGGCATTATTACAGGCTTGTTCGGCTGTGCATAATAATGTATATTATGTGGGATCCCAAAGGAAGTCTTTTAGTGGATCATGCTCTTCTGCTGACTTTTCTTAGTCTTATGCTTCAATGTCCAGAATATTTTATTTGTATCACATAAGCTACATATCTTTATATATGTATATTGCAACCTCAGGTCACACACTATTCACCTTGCTTGTATATTACAATCCCGTTCCTCTACCATTTGGCTGTCTCCATTTTAAGCTCCTCGGGGTAAGGCTTGTCTACTAGGAAACAGTTAGCATGGCCCAGTGGACAGAAAGCTAGATTGGGACTCAGGAGACCTGGTTCTAGTCTTGGTTCTGTCCCTGCTCTGCTGGGTGACCTTGGGCAAGTCACTTCCCCGTCTGTGGGTATGTCTACACAGCCAATGTTAAATTTAATGTGGCTGTGAAGTCACGGCTCCAGCGCTGGGAGAGCTCTCCCAGCACTGTAATAAAATTCCCTTTGCGAGGGGAATAGCTACCAGCTGAGCGAAGAAAGTTTCAGCGCTGCAAGTGGAAGTGTAGACATGGCCTGTGCCTCAGTTTTGCCATCTGAGAAATGGGGATTTTGTGAGGTGCTATTGATGAAAAGCACTATACAAGAGCTAGGTATTATAACGATAGCTCTGTTTGTTCCCCAGCATAATGGGGCCAATTGGTTGGTCATTACCGCATGTAAGTAGGGTGTATAGAGAAAACAGTGCATTAGCCAGACATATCTAACAGGAGGGATCATGGTGGACTGCCGACTTGGTTAGTTTATCATTCTGATAAAAGATAATAAACAATCTTTGTATGGCAATCTGTTAGCATGCTGGTCCTCTCTGTTCAGGGTACATAGACTGCGGATTTGTAGAGCTGCTTAGATACATTATATAGATCCTCCCCGCGCCCCCAAGTACTAACTGGGAGTAAATTATTTGGAAACCTACTATTTCACCAGAACAGCCATTCAAGTAGCCTAATACACACATTAGAGTCTATTTGCACTTAAAAGAAGTGGTAGGTATTAAATCAGCCTCTGGCCAGATAGTCATTGTATAAACAAGAGCTGTTAACTCCTACTTGATAGCAGCGATAGCAAGAGAAAAGAAAACAACCCTACAGTATCATGACCAGCCTGACACAACAGGTTTTAGGTTGGGCGGGGCGGGGCGGGGGGGGGGAGAGCAAGAGTTCATGACTGTCTGGGCTGGTGTTTGGTTATGTTGCACCAGGGACTTTCCGTATCAGTCAGTCTCTCTCTCTCTCTCTCTGCAAAGATGAACTGGTGAGGCTGCTTTGCTGCCTGAATTCAGAGATGCTTTCAGATACATGTAATAGTCATTTAAAATTCCTTTCACCAGGGACAGCATAGGGGGTTGAGAATGCAGAGTGGGGGAGGGGACCACACTAGCTTTTCTCTTCATGGGACCCAGGTTCGACTCACAGAGGGAAAGGGTTTGAAGGCCTCAGTCTTGCCCGGGAAAGACATTTGCCCAGCAGATCATGTGGCCAAATGATCTGGCTGTTCAGGAGAGGCCCTGGGCTGCTGGGTTAGCAACCTGGCAATGCTACTCCCAGCTCCAGCAAAGCCTTCCTGGCCCAAGCACTGAATCTCCACCACTCCTATGCACATGAGTGAGATTCCCCGTGTTCAGGCTGCATCTGTCCTACTTGTACAGGAACACAGATGTATTTGAAGCTGGGATCCCAGATTGTTTATAATAGAATCTCAGGGTTGGAAGGTCCCTCAGGAGATCATCTAGTCCAACCCCCTGCTCAAAGCAGGACCAATCCCCAGACAGATTTTTGCCCTAGATCTCTCAATGGCCCCCTCAAGAATTGAACTCACAACCCTGGGTTTAGCAGGCCAATGCTCAAACCACTGCGCTATCCCTCCCCCACAAAGCCTTTAAAACCTTTGTGGCTCACGGGGTAGGTGGCACTCGCAGCAACACCACTTCCACCGGTGCAGCAGGTTTTACACTGGTGGAGTTACACCAGAGTAACAAAGCCAGTGGCAATCAATAAGGCCACTGCTGTCGATAAGGCCACTGTCAGGGTTTTACCCCAGGGAGCACAAAGAAACACCAATGATCTGATTCTTCCCTTGCTTGGGCCCTGTCTTTGGGGTTGGCTGTGTTGGAAAGCAGGTGGAGGCTCGGCTATGGTTATCTGAACTCCCCCTCTCTGCCCACAGGCCTTCAGGCCAGGATGGAAGGATTACTGCGACTTGTTAGGAGACGATGAGACAGGGCCTTAGCTACAGTCAAATCACAGGGTGTAGGGTTGGGCGGGGGGGTGTGTGTGTGCATACAAAAGCTTGGCTTTACTCTCCTCTAATTCAGCTATAGCTGTGTGCAGGGCCGGTTCCACTAAATCAACTTAGAGCAGCTGCAGGGCTGCTCTAGTGTGTGGCGGCTGCAAACAGCCCCCAGGGGCCCACATTGCAGCCAGACCTCACCATCATGCAGGGGCATCCAGGCTAAGTGTCTTTCCCCGAGAGCCTGGACATCGCCTTACAGCCAAAGACCCCCCTGAAGCTGGCTATTGCTGGCACTAAGCCCAGGCTGTGCTGACGGTTCAGTGCAAAGCAGCTGCACCGCGTGGGTTAATGCATCCACCTCACAGAATAGCGCTCACTGGCATCTGGCATGGTGTGATGGCCCCCGGCCAGCCCTGCACTGGGAATCCACGGGAATTACAACGGAGCGGCTCAGGCTGCGTGGGGCAGGTCTCTGCTGTTGTGAAGGCTGGTGCTAAGGATAAAGAATACTGGCTTGTTCCCCACCTCCGGCCCCCAGACAGTATTTCTAGCAGCCACAGTCTGCTCACTCCGGTGCAAGCCCCTGTGTTAATGAAACGTATGAGTCATGGAGAGCATAAGAAACTGTTTTCAGTTGACTTCACTCACCACTTCCTTTCCTCATATTCATCTCTCCCAGCAGCCCACTTATCTTCCCTTTGGAGCCGTGCCCACCATGACTCTCCTCTGATAGGGCCCAATCTCCAACAGGCTCAAGTATTCAGCACCATGATTGCTGCTGAGCTTGCCCACTCACTTTGTCAAGCACGCACAAGTTGTTCTCTGCGGCTAATCAAATGTCAAAACCACCTACCCCTGTGATTTGGAGAGCTTTGAAACAGGAAGACAGTTACCACTGACACAGGCGAGCAGCACACAAGCGTCTGGGTTTACGACTGCAGAGCTGGTGTCAGTAATATTTCAGTATTGGTTGCAGCCCCACAAGTATTTGTCCCGTAACAACTATTTTGCGGTCTCTTTTGATAGGAATAATGACTGTTCAAATCCCTGGCAGCGAGGCCGTTGCTTTTCCACAGCCAAGGCTTCTCTCTCTTCTCAGGCAACCGTGGATTCTCTCTCTGCTGCTGATGAACACTAGAGGGCATTGCAAAATGTTTGGGGGGTGGGGGGGGGATCACTGACTGCTCCAATAATACAAGGGTTATTTTTGCTGTGCCACTAATCAGTGACTTTAAAAGTAAATCTGTGAAGAGTCTGCACCCGGAATTCTGCACCTGACGCCAAGCTGGCTTAGGAAAGCCCCTCTCAGGCAGCTAGCACGGTTGGAAATTCCACTCGGAAAGGTTAAACAAAGGGGTGGGATTCCCCGAGAAGCCCGGATGGCAGAGCTGTAGTGTAGAGACAAGGCCTTAGGGTAGAGGAGGTCGTATGAATGAACAGTCAGTTACTGGGTAGTTTTTCATCCTTCCTTATGCAGGAACAAGCAGTTCAAGGCTCCAATCCTCCAACTGGGCTGAAGGTGGAAGTGAAATGAGCATAGCTGTTAATGAGGGCAGAGAGCCACCTGCATGGATCCGCTTGCAGGGGCCTCGGTCTGTGTTTCCAGGTCAGGCTCTGACCACGCCTGCCAGAGATCCTCTCTCTCTCTCCTCCATGCTAACGCAACCCTGGGCAATGTCTGCAAAGGATCCCGGTTAGTCAGGCACATGGGATCCACCAGGCGGCTGACCTTTATACAGAGGGCTCTAGTTGGGTATTTTTAGTTGCATTGCCCAGTCTAAAGTTTGGGGACTAACGAATTCAATGTGCAAACAAGCCATTAACATCCATTCTCTTCTCCCCCCCAGCATTAGGCAGGGAGTACTTGGGCACAGGTGGAAGGGACACACTCAAACTTATTAAAAAAAACTAATTTAAAAAACGTCAGTTTTCTGATTGTTTCGCCCGTCCTGCGGCACTCGCCACAGCAAACCTGGGGTTTGTTACAGGGAGCAGGATTTGGTCCTTGAAAGAGAGGCGTGGGCTGAGTACAGAACGGGACAGGGCGCCCATGAGGTCCCTTGTCTCTGGGACACCGGTCAACTGACTTCAATACTCTGCCTTTGTTTTGGGGCTAGTACCTACCTTCCCGCACAGGGGAGCTGGAGGTGTCATTCACATTTACCAGAAAGAGGTGACGGGCCAATTGGCTGAAATAAGAGATACTGGGCTCAGTCTCCAGATGTGCCCAACATCTGCCAGGTACAGCTGAGTGTAACCTACAAAGAAGCCATGTGCCGCTTTCCAGTCCTGGGACCCTCTGGCCATTGGTGGACCAGCCATGCTCTCGTCATGCCATCTGTCCCCTAGTCTGAGGATTCGGGAAGGGGATGGTTGGAGACAGTTTCAGCAGCTGCCTGACACCCAGTGATCCCCTCCTGGTGGGAGAATGTCCCTCTGGAGAGATCAGGGGAGGGCCATGACAGAACCCAAGCCAGGCCCAGGCCTGATAGCAGTGTTCCCACTTTGTTATATCGAGCAAACCTTATACGAGAGCCATTCCTGGGGAATGCTTTCCCTCAGAAATTGGGTTCTCGACAAGATGACGTGTTTCATGACCAGGGTCTGCTTTCTGTGAAAAACGGAGACATTTCCTCAGAGAAACAAACACCGAAGAGCTGGCGGATGGAAATGTTCAGGGTTTGGGGTTTTTTTTTAATGAAAAGTCAAAATGTTCCCACAGAGAACCCCTGCTTCTGAAACAGCTCAGCTGTATCCGTCGGAGCTCAGAAATACCCCCTGATGGCTCCCACGGGGCCTGGGACAGGGTGCTGCCTCTTGCTGGGGTCTGCTGATGGAATTCAGTTGTTCCTTGGCCAGTGACCCCACCCCCTGCCCCCAGGGTTTCTAGTTATCAATTCATTGTTCTCCTTTCCAGGTACGGCAGGGCCAGGGGCCCAGCTGCCAGTGTTGGCTCTTATTCAGTGGCTTCCTCAAGTGACAGGGCAGCAAACCACTTCACTTCTGGCACCCATGCCCCCAGTAAGCACTTTAGGAAGATCTCCCGCTTGCCAGGTAAGCTGATGGGATCTTCCTGCACCTATCACAGTTACTATTTTCAACCTCAAAGGAAAGGATGCAAACCCGACCTCTAGTGCACCAAGAGCAGCGGGTCTGGCAGGCTGGCCTCCAGAGTCATGGCTTATCTCAGCTGAAAGCTAAGCTCAAGCTGCTCGCGAAAGCGGCCAGGTGAAAAGAGAACTTTCCCGCTACTCGTGCCCTCTTCCCAGCACATCGTAACACCTCCGGAAGGATACACAGTCCAAAAGACGTGCACAGGCTTCTGTTGCTCAGTCTGTTGCTGGTTTTGAAATCTAAGCAGTTCACTCTTCAGAAGCATTGAATCAAATGTAAAGAGCGCGCAACACATCAATCTCCTGCAGCAGGAAGTATCAATTCCTGTTGTCTGCTGTCAGCAAAGCCATTTATGAAGATTCAAGCAAACCATACATAATTTGCGAGAATAAACAGATGGAGCCGCAACCCTTCCTAAAATGTCTGTGGTCGGAGAGATCAAAGCACCTGCCTGGCTTCATTTGCTAAATGAAAGGAGAAGCATCAGTGTGTCAGTGTGAGGAGTCTAGTGTCTGTTTAGTGAGAACTTGTCAGTTGGAGGAAACAGCCTTTGAAGGGTTAAATTCCATCCTTAGGGTGAATGAGAGGATACATGCCTAGCAGTTGGGGTCGAAGAGCTGAGCCTATGTGACCATGAGAATGTTACCTAATCATCCTGCCTCAGTTTCTGTGTTTAAGATGGAATGTTAGGAGCGCTTAGGAAAGGGATAGAAAAGAAGACAGAAAATATCATAATTCCACTATATGCACCCAGGGTGCGCCCACAGCTTGCGTACTGTGTGCAGTTCTGGTCGCCCCATCTCAAAAAGGATAGAGTGGAACTGGGAGAGGTTCAGAGAAGGACAACAAAGATTCTCAAGAGAATGGAACAACTTCCGTACAAGGAGAGACTGAAAAGCGTCGAGCTGGTAGGTTTCGCAAAGAGACCATTAAGGGGCGATATGATCGAGGGCTATAAAATCCTGGCTGGTGTGGGGCTAGGGAAGTGTTATTTACCCTTTCCCACAATACAAAAACCAGGGGGTCACCCCACCAAAGTAACGGGCAGCAGCTTTAATACAAACCAGAGGAAACGCTTATTCACACAACACACAATTAACGTATGGAACTCATTGCCATGGGATGTTGTGATGGCCCAAAGTATAACTGGGTTGGAAAAAGAATTAGCTACGTTCCTGGAGGATAGGATCAGGTCAGGGATGTAACCTCATGCTTGGGGTGACCCTAATTCTCTGACTGCCAGAAGCCAGGAGGGGAAGACGGGTACTGGTCACTGTCAAAGACAGGATACTGGGCTAGAGGGACCATTGCTCATCACATTCATCTGCCTCACAGGGGCCTAATTCATGAGCAATTCAAAGACAAATCTCAAAGGACTTTGCCGACATTAATCAACTTGGATCTGTGAACATTTGTAACCAGAGGGAACTCATTGTCCCTTCGCCTTTTGCATTTAATACCCTGCCCAGACTTCAATGCAATCGCTGATGCAAGGGTTCCAAAGAAAGGCCCAGTTGACACTCTACAGCCCAGCAAACAGTATGAAATGCTTTCATATCAGACACGCAGGGACTTCATTTAAGCCTGGGACAAGGAGAATGTTGTCAGTTTGTTTTTAAAAAAATGAATAGACTTGACTGTTTGACCACCACTCGTGAGAGAATGCCACAGTCTCCCTGTAAATTTGGCAAGAGGTCTGACACTTGTCAACTTTAGTTTATAACTGAAGACAACAAGCAAGCTTTCCTGAGAAGAATGATGCATGTGTGTTTAGGTGTTTGTGCTCGGAAGAATGCGTGGCAACAAAAGATCAAGCAAATACTTGGGGTCACTGGATCATGAAGGGCTTTATATGTTCACCGGGAAGTTTTCAAATCAGTTTAACCCTTTATAGGGAGCTAATCCATTGCCCGGAGCAGGGGCAAATATGACATTGTGGTTTTGTGAACAACAGCAGCGTTATTGTGGAATTTTGAACCAGCTGAAGCCTTTACAATACATGACCAGGAAGGCCCTTGAACATGGGATTTGAACAGACAGTGCTGCAGAACATATCTGATCAACCTGTGTCCAAGCAAACTAGTGACCATCAGAGATGGGCAGGTTTAGGTCTGAACATAAGAACGGCCAGACTGGGTCAGACCAAAGGTCCATCTAGCCCAGTATCCTGTCTGCCGACAGTGGCCGGTGCCACGTGCTTCAGAGGGAATGAACAGAACAGGGAATCATCAGGTGATCCAGTCTGGCTAGTGTTTCCTTTGCCCGGAGCCTAAGAAAATCATCAGCATTTTTGCAAGTGTCTTAAAGGGCCGGTCTCAACCACCTGTCACAAATCTGTCTGGAAGAAGGGGTTTCATGGTGCCACACGAGTTTCTGAATGAAGATGCTGGAGCTATGTGAACATAATTAAAATGAAGAAAACCCACAAGCAGAAACTCAGGCTAGTGAGGAGAACTCAAGCCTTGCTCAGAGTTGAGTTCTGACGCATTCTGACACATCGAGTCGCAGATGCATCCGAGCCCGCTTGTCAACATGCTGCTGCTAGTTCTGGCACCTGCAGGAAAAGCCATGTAAATCTTGGCATGAAAACGGACACCTAACGTCTGCCCGTGTCAGACACTGCCCACTGCAGAGACTGAAGGATGTCTTTGAAAAGGGTGTACAGCCCAATGATGACTGGTTCTTGCAGTCTGGAAACAACCTGATCAGACTGAACACATTCAGAGGCTTGGCCCACACTCTTCCCCTCATTTTGAAGATAAGCCTCCAGTTCAGGGTTCCCGTGACAAGTCCCAGTTCACAGGGATTTTCATGTCATCCACGCACAACTGCAAGGGGCCAGAGCTGGCATACAATGTCCCAACCCAAGAGTGAGTTTCTCTCTTTCTGTCTAGTTAAAGAAATCAAGTCACCCACATTTACTGAGCACAAGCCAGAAGCTGGTGTGCCAGACGTGTGTGAGCATGTGCAGGTCTTTTAATCCAAAGTTGCTTTGTTTAAAAAACAAACCAACCGCACCACCACCACGTCATCCCGCCATGTGAATTAAGGCGATGGGCTCATCCACACAGGGAAATGAACCGGAATAGCTCGTGTGGAATAGCTTATTTCACACGAGCTATTCTGGTCAATTACCCCACATAGACAAGCCCTTAGAAGAAGGCTGGATGAGTCCAATGGCTTTCACTAATGCTCACTCCTCGCTTGCCTGAGGGGTCCATAACCTCCATCTCCTCCCCCTCTGCAGACTGCCAATGCAGGCCCACTCATCTCAGCCACCGTTCCTGCAGCCCTACACAGGCCACTCGGGGCTCCATGTGGGTTTCTTTCCACTTCACCAGATCTGTCCTGATGCAACCTGCCTCTTTCTCCCTTTGCTGCCAGCCTAAGGGAGCCCTCAGGAGGAGCTGGCAGCAGGTAGGTTTAATCTGGGTCGCAGCCAGGGCAGGAGGGTGGTTCTGAGCGGGGGCGAGGCAACGTAGAACGTGGTCCACCCACAGGGGCGGCTCTAGACGTTTCGCCACCGGCGCTCTGCCGATCGCCGGTCCCGCGGCTCCGGTGGACCTCCCGCAGGCGTGCGGATGCTCCACCGAAGCCGCGGGACCAGCGGACCCTCCGCTGGCACGCCTGCGGGAGGTCCACCGGAGCCCTGCCTGCCGCCCTCCCGGCCACCGGCAGAGCGCCCCCCGCGGCATGCCGCCCCAAGCACGCGCTTGGCGTGCTGGGGCCTGGAGCCGCCCCTGTCCACCCAGGAGTGCCTACTCGTCCTCTTTCCAGCAGCCTCCGGCCACCCCCAAATCCTGTCCATTAGCCAGTGCCCTGGGGACGTACACCCAATGATTAGCCAGGTCCCCAAAGCGTACTGCCCTTCTGGCTTCTCTAGGAAAGGGTTTAAAACCAGAACACGTTGGTTAAAAATGTCACTTAGGGCACAGGCAAGCAGGGGCCAACCTGAACATCTTAGTGCTTAGGGCCCCCAAGGGCTTTGGGGCCAACGAGGAATGAGGAGCCTGGCAAGGAACCTGTGAGATGGCCCTGACCAAACCACCAACACAGCCCTAGCTGAACCCTCATGAAATCCTCTCCCTCTCTGAAACGCCTGTGGTTGCATCTCCTGTCTCGAGCTTGGACCGGTTCCAAGAGGCCTCTCCAGTGAGCAATCTGGATGTTTCCAAGCGCAGCAAGGAGACATGTATGTAACTTACCTCGACTTCCACGGGAGGGCGCTCCCTTTTCCCCGCTCAGATGATGGCAAACCTTTGGCTGAAGCCCACGGCAGGGAGGCTATTCCCATTGATGCTGACAGTTCAAGTTGATGTCCAGCATGAATACAGGTTTGGTCATCTCCACCTAGTGCCTAACGAATGCTTGTCCGCATCACTGTGCAGTCTGACCCAGCGGGCCGGCTCTTCTCAGCAGCAGTCCCAGGCTGGGGAAGACAAGGGTGTCGCAGGCTAGATGTGACGTGCAATGGCAAGGTGTTGCTCTCCAGGCTGCCTGATGGTGCTATTGCTCCCTAGCCATCATTAATAAGACCTAGCCATGGGAGCGCCTTTTCATTCAGCAGTGTAAGAGCTCTTTACAGGAGCTGGGCAAGTCAGGTGAGCAGGGCGCAGAACCCCATTTCCCAATCACTGGCCCGTGAGGTGCAGCCGTGCGCACACTGACATGTCTGAAAAAGAGGAGTCAAGCTGGGATTCCTCTATCTAAGGCTAGATCTACGCTAGCACTTTTGTTAGTCAGAGGTGTGAAAAATAACACCTCCCCCCCAGACTGACGTAATTTTCACCGACAAAAGTGCCGGTGTGGCCAGAGCTATGTTGGCAGGAGACGCTCTCCCACCAGCAAAGAGCAGCAACCCAGGAGACCTTACAATGGCACAGCTGTGCGGTCTGTAGTGTAGACACAGCCTAAGGCACATGGCCACATCGCTGCAGTACCTGGACACCTCACAGCCTTTAATGCATTTAGCCTCACAACACCCCTGTGAGTTAGAGCAGCGCTTATCATCCCCAGGGGAGGAAACCGAGGCACAGAGACGCTAAGTGACTTGCAAAGAATCTGTGGTGTAGCAGACGTGAACCGGGGTCTCCCATTGGACTAGCCTTCTTCAAATAACCCGTGGACCCTAATATGTTCCAATACTGGAGCTAGAACTAAGCAACCGAGACACCTGCCAAGCCTCCAGCTGCAGAAAGCAGGTGCACCACGTTTCCCTCTTGTATCTACCCCATCACTGCCTCCTTGACCTACAGAGCCCCCGCCCCTGTGGGGCAGCATTTGGGGAGAAGGCCACTGCTCTTCTCTTCAGGTGCTTTGGCCCCCAACTTTGACCCATGCGTCTATCCTCTCTGCACCAGGTAATCCAGACAGCCTATGGCTCAAAAAGCAATAGTTACGTTTGCACCTCAATTAGCCTCAAAAATGGTGGTTCGGAGTGCGAAGGATTTTCGGCCTGAATGCCAACTGTCTGTTCTGGAGAGACAAGGTGGGCAAGTGAATATCTGTTATTGGGCCAACTTCTGTTGGGGAGAGCGACAAGCTTTCGAGCTACAGAGAGGCTCTTCTGCATGTCTGGGAAAGGTGCTCAGAGCATCACAAGGGGGAAGAGACAGTTTATTCTAAGTAGTTAGCCCATATTCTAGCTAAGGGACCATTCAAGGTGAAGTGGGCCGTTAATTTTCTGTTCTCTACCTAAACTCCCACATACAGACTGTCGAGACCAGATTTTCTTCCTGTTCACTGTATGTTATTGGGCAGAAATTCACCCTCACGCAGCTGGTCTGGTACAAGGGCCAGGAACCACTTAAATCCCACTTCAGCCCATAGTGCTGAGCCTCTTAAATGGTTCCGGGGCCTTGGGAGATTTATTTACTTTTTTGATACTGGCCGGGACCTTCTGCCACCCTCTCCCCCAGGAAATCATCGACTTACTCAGAGCCTGGAATGAGTTTTTCCACAATACAGTTTGGAAACAGCAGATCACTTGTGCAGGCCTTAAAAATGTCTTTTTAACCAAAGCAACAATGCCTGTGCATTCAGGCTGCCTACACCACAGCAGGCACCTTGCCAGCCTCTCTCCTAGTGGAGGATAGTTTAAATAGGTGGCAGAGGTGAGCATTTTAACAATCACATCAATTACTGGAACCTTTTATGTATGTTAGTGTCTTCTTTTTTTTTTTTTAAAGGGCTCATCATTCCTAAAAATAACTCCGAATCATTAGTTACATTTAATTGACGGTGCTTGGAATGCAACCTCCACAACACACAAACCAAATGGAAAATGACATACCATCAAATTAATGCTCCCAAACCATGATAAATGACTGGTTAGATGATTAATGCTTCTATTTCTTGGTTTAAGCGAGAATGATGCAGCTTGGGTCTAGCATTTATCTGCGTTATCTGTAAAAGGTCACTAGTGTCCTTGAAATAAATAGGAATATTACCCTAGCATTATGCCTCTAAATATGCTGCAGCCTCCAGCATCTGCTGAAACACCAGTTCCCATGTCTCTTCAAGACGAGAGGGAAAGGTGCTGAAAGCAGGAATGGTACAAGGCCCCATCAAACAGAATGACTAAATAGGAGAACACAGGAGATCAAAATGCTGCCTTTGCTGTATCCCAGGCCTCAGTCAGCACAGAACGTGGCTCAGTTCCTTCATTACCACAGGTAAAAGCAATAATGACCCACGCCGAGGTCTCTTTTGGCTCCATTATTATTGACATCTCAGGCTGTCTCAGAAAATCATTCCCTGATGATACGTCTGTGGAAATTGGTTGTCAGACCAATAATTTATTGGATTGGATTTTTGACATCTGAGAGAACTCATTTCTACACTGACTATTATATTAAATTGTTAAAAGGCATTTCTTTAATAGTTTCAGAATATAAACTTTTAATGGGCTTTAGTCGGCTTGCTGCTCCTCACCTTGAAATGGCACAAATTCTCTTTTAGGTTCAAAGGATTCTGGCTCAAAAGACACCCCACGTCATTAGAGATAATTGACTCTGTGTGTGTGTGTGTGTGTGTTCAAAGGAGGCCAAGCAATCAATGAGCGCAGAAACTGAACAGCGCCGTTCCCATCTGTGCCAAGAGGGGATTGCACAGGTCCGGGTCCGGCGGGCCTGGAGGGAGCTTGGCTCTTCTCTTTTACAAAGAAGATTTTCCCTTTTCCGAAGGGGAATATGTAAATCCAGATGTGCCCAGAGCCCAGTAAAGTCGTTCTTGGTGATGCCATGCTCACTGATGATTAAACGTACAAAGCAAGATCAATGAGGTATGCAAAACGTACTGCACTCACCTGTGCGGCCCAGGGTTTCAGTAGCTGGTTCCAACAAGAGCTGCTGCGTGGAGATTAAAGTCTCTCTTGTTTAGCAGCAGGGAAAATGCAAATGTTCTTCAAACAAGCTGTTAATTGTTAAGCCACATTATTTAAAGGTAATAATCACTGGAACACCTTGTACTGCTCAGCTGAGAGACCAAAAGTTCTCTCCGTCACGGACTCCAGAAAGAGAAGGATGAGTCTTGTTTATAGCCTCTGTCGAATGAAAAATATTTGGCTGAGAAGTGGGGCCTGGGGAAAGAAAGGAGGTGATGGAAGCGTGAAACAAGGGGTTAGACGGAAATGACACTGGCCCCCCTGCTTTTCCTGTTCACCTCCATTGCTTCAGACCCCCTTGCAGGAGCTGAAAAACAACATGTCCTCCTTGGCCAGTCGTGTCAAGTGCTGAGCCATCGGTTCCTGCTGGCACAAGGGCCGATGCTGTTGGCTTGGCCACATGCTTGTTGCTTCCTTGACTAATGGCATCCTGATGAGGAGGAGAGTGTTCTTGGCTAATAGTTACTGGATCATGGAGGAGCAGAGTGTGCTCTGCCCTCATGTTATGCTGTGACACAGACTTGCAAAATGTAGATCAAGATCCAGATCAGGATCCACATTTCCCTAACATTTGAAGGTTTTTGGCTCTGGGGTTTTGGTTTGGGCCCAGCTCTAGTGGTGAAATGAATAATCACACGAGGAAGAAAGAGCGAAAAAGGAATATTGACAGTCCTTGCAAAACCAGCAAAAACCAAACCATACACTGTCTTCATAAACTCTGAAATGAGGTTATTCGCCCCCAGAACAGGCTTTTGAACAATGGCTTTCCATTTTCATTTTCAGGAAATATAATCCTGACCCAGGAAAACCATACAAAGCTTGAGCATGTGAATTTGGAGGTTCCCCAACTCTCATGGACCGTTGTGGGCCTGGGAGAATGTACCAAGCTTTTTGAGATCATGCTTATATTCCTGGCAACAAAAATACTTTCTTCCAGATTTCGGAGGCCTTTGAGAGTGGCCTGCTATAAAATATGGAGAAAGATCCCTGTGCACGTTTAAATCACCTCCTGTAATCCTGACTCCCTGGCCCATATTTCTTTTAATTATTCTCATAAATGTTTTATTCTTAGACCACTTTCATAGTTTTCTGCAGCTTAAAGGGCTTTTTCTTAAATACACGCTTTCCTGGTGGCTGTAGAGCTGCAGTCTTATAGCCGGAGCCCAAACCAAAACCACCCCACTCCCTTATCCCAGAACCCAGGGGAAGTTCTGACCCAGAATCATGTCCAGATATGAACTCTGGGACCTGAGCTCATCTCAGACAGAGAGAGCCAAGGCCCCAGTCCAGCAAAGCATGAGCCCAGCGTTGATCACATGAGTAGACCCTTCACAAAGAGACATGCAATGGGCAAGACTTTGCTCTCCGTTAGCTCAGTGTGAGTCTGGAAGAACTCAGATAAAGCCAGTGGCATTACCTTGATTTACAGAGGCATAAGTAAGAGCAGGTGGGAGCCTAATGAATTTGGGGGTCTCAAGTTCCCAGTTGATGTATCTACCTGGCAGAACAAACTGGGCCATGGCACGTCAGGACTGGCACCAAGGGCCATGGGGAATTAGCTGGCCTCTTGCACGGGCAGGGTGACAGAGGCTTTGCTGTCAGTGCCACGCTGTACCTATACAGCGGGGAGAGAGGGTCCTTCAGTGCCCAGTCCAGCACTTCACACAGGCATGCACACACCCAGCTAAATTCAGAGTATTTCTCCACGTGCTCCCTCTTGCCAAGTTCTTGGGCACACCCAGCCCTGCTCTGCACTCATTCAGGGACTCCCGGCTCCCCTGACGCTCCTTCACTCAGGTGCCCGTTTGAAACGCGCCGCCTCTCTCCTCCTGCCCTGAATCGACTCGGGACACAGCCTCATGGCGAAGGCCCATTGGGCTCCAGCACAGCTTTGGTCATTCTTCTTGGTGGAGATGGGAATGTTCCCCTTCATTCTACCCCTCTCAGCATGTGTGTGTGAGGGGTGGGTTGGGTGTGTGTTGGGGGGGACTTTGTCTTTATTTCAGCCATTGCTGCATATAAAAGCAGAACCTACACTAGCACGGTCGGTCTCTCTGTCCCCCTCTAGTAGCTAGACTATGTCTCGAAGCTGCTGCCACCATGCTCAAGGACTTGGTCCTTCAGCTCATTCAGTAGAAGCCTGTGCTTTCTGATCAGAGGTCCTGAGGCCAGTCCCCAGGGACACCATTACCATGGAGATGTCAGCAATTAAGTGCAGAGACATTCCTCCTTCTCCAGATTCACACACATGCCAGAGGCAAACTCCTCTGTAAAACACTGACTAGGGAAAGCAAAAAGCCAATGCTTGGTAACTCATTCAGCGCTGTCTGTCAATGACACATAATTGGGAATACCTTCCCCCAGGGCACAGTGTCTAGGAGACAGTCACCCCTCAGTGCTGGCATTGCTATTGATATGGCCTTGCTTAGTGCTGTGGCCGTGTTAGTGCTACCAAACGTGAGACCTGGCTTGAAGCCTTGCCTTGGCCATCAGTGGCAGGAAGTGCCGTGGAGACTAGGGAGGAGCCAGCGAGTTGCAAGTCCCTTGGCAACAACAGGGATGCTGCATGGTTGAGTAGGAGCCTTGTTAATGGAGTTCTGAAGGGAGCAGAAGGACAACCCTGCTGTTCGGAGTGGGATGTGGTCTGTATGCAGTGAGAAGGGGAAGGAATATAGCATGTGTGTGTATAAAATAAGGCCTTCTGACTAGACTCAGGTTTAGCCCAAATCCCAGTTGCTGGGGGCCCACTTTCTGAACCCCATCAAGCTTATGAACAAGAGCAACATGTCTGTGTTACGGGCTTGGGGAATGCACTAGGCCAATATCAGCCTTTCTTCTTTCCTGTCCCTCAGCTTTCCTCTCTGCCGGGATACAGAACAGAGTTTAATCTTGTCAAGGCTTTGATCTAGCTATACAGAGCGCAGTCTGAGAGAGCCAGTGACACAACGTCACGAAAGGAAAAATATCGACAAACTCTCTCTCTGTGTATATAAATACACAACAGTGTACTGAAAACCCACAAAACAATTGCGCGTATTGTCAATGTAACTCCTTGAAGATAGCACTTTCCGTGTGCTCTCCCCAAGTGTTAGTACTTCTTACTGTCACAAGCTCAGTGCAAGATATAATTATGTGTGCACACATACGTGCAATCCCCTAGGGCTCTTCTCTGGGAGGAGTTCCCCTTCCCAATCCCCGAGGAATGGAGTGAAACCCTCTGTAGGTCATGCCAGCTCCCTAAAGGTGAAAAACAAGGGATAATCCCACTGTCTCCTTCAAACTCCCCTTAAGTCTTTGCAACAACAGTCTGCAATTTGCTCAGCTTGCAGAAAGTGTAGTCTTCTTCTCCAGTGAGGTGAAGGAGCCTGCGGTTTAGATCCAACAGAACAGGCAAAGTCCCCGGAACACAACCCTTAAGCAGACTTTTCTGGGCCTGTCGCTGCTCCACCATGGCTCCTCTCCTCCTCTCCTCCTATTTATAAACTCCTCGTCCTCCCCTTCAGTTCCCAGAGTGACCGGGTGTGTCCTGTGGGCTGCTTGCCCACAATGGAAATCATCTAAGTAGTGTCAAACACCTAGACTGCGCCACACCCGTTTTCTGGGTGATTCTGGCCCATCCAGCTGAGTGCCCCCGCTCAGCTCTGCAGGCCGGCAGAGCCCTCCAAAATAAAACCAGGAGCTATGTATCCTGCCTACCACAGCGCTAAATGCTGCAGTCCAAGGAAGTGGGCTACATAGGCACCTCCGGAGTCTCCCAGTGCCCTGACTGCTGCCTAAGCAGAGGCCTTTGGAAAAAGGGTTATATATTGTCAAACTGGGGTGGGATCAATTGCCTCATACCCTTTCTCTGGGAAGGCCCAAGTCTGTGGGATAAAGCACTGCTCACCCCAAACATTCAAAGATCACGAGGCAGGCCTCAAAGAACCGTGACGGGAGCTTCAAATAATGAGTTTTTAAACAATAGTACATGTTGGGTTCATTTTATTTGTCATCTGGTTCCTGAGCCTCTGGGACACACCTGGGTCAGGTTTTCAAGCTTTTCTCCCTAATTATGAAGGCTAGAAACTTGCTGGGGGTTTTAAAATGAAAGTTGAGAGTCTCATGTATTCACATGACTCCTGGAGTAGGGCCTAGCAGAAAATCACCCAAATAGCAGGATCAAATTGTGAGAGTTGGCCACAGTGAGAAAGGGGGTCTGCTGGTGTCGGCATAATGTGTGTTATAACGCTTGGCGATAATTGTCCCCTGCTATTAGCTTTCCCATGTCATGTATGTTCTGTTTGTTCCGTTTCAGCCTCGCTAGTGCTTTAAGATACACTGATGAAAAAAGCTAAGAGCTGGGCATTATTATCACTATTATTCTGTACATCTCATTGTACAGCCAGCAACTCCACAGGCTTCGTGCAATTGGATGTCAGTCTGGGTTGGCCTGCTCTAGAACAACGGTTGTTTCAAATGGCCAAGAGGGACCGTCACGTAAACACAGGTGCTCACCTGTCAAGCTGATCTTCCTCCAAAACTCATTGTGCTGCCAGCTCCTTGCTAAAATCCTACTTGATTCCTAATATCAGCTAGTCATTTTGGATGCTCTTGGACAACACTCTGTAATTCTCTTGTATTTTCTTTTCAGTTCAACCACAAAAGGCCTATTGTATCTGGTTAAAAAGAAAAAAAGTGGCATCCCTTGTCTTGTATTAAATCGGCTCAAGTCCTGTCCCCACGCAGTTTATTGTTAGCACAATCATTCAGTTTTTCTTATTGACTCATCATACATCCTGTATAATGCCCAGGATGACACCACATTTTGCAGGCTGGAAAGTCCCTAAATACGTGGCTTAGAAAGTCAGAAAGCAGAGCTGACGGCTCAGGGGACTAATGATGCTATCTATAAAAGGTCTTTTACTTCTAGGTTGACGGCTCAAATTCTACCTTGATTGGAGGGGACTGAACTCTTGTCACTCACGGATGCTTGAAATGACTCTAGTGGACACACATTTTAGCAAAGTGGTTAAGAAAGGGAGCAAACTTGGATCAGGCCCTTAACACTGAAGCTGGACATGTGGCAGATTTCACAAAGTAGCACAAAAGCCGTTTCATCAACAGTAAACTTAGCTGGGTATTTTGGTTACCCTGACTTTAGAAGACCCTTTTGCTGAAAGGCAGATATAAATTGCCATTCGCAGAGTGGCAGTAAGCAACCAAATCCCCATGACACCCGTATCATGTCCAGAACACCACACGGCTGCATCTCCCTGTGTCGTGTACTTGCATCATCTGCAAGACTTTTAATAAGAGCACAGAATTCCACTTACAGGCAAGATTCTTGGGTCAGCTTTTCAACCCATATTTTCCTTTTTGGGTTGCTCCCCCTATTTCAAGTATTTTGGGGGTGTCTGGTTTCGATTAACACATGCTACAAGCACAGTCTGGAAAACCCTTAAGTTCACCCACAAGCTTGACTGGGCTTGAGGCAGGAATCACTGGGTGAAATCCTCGAGCCTGTGCCATGCCGGAGATCAGATCAGATGATCACAATGGCCCCTTCTGCCTTAAAACAGACACCTCTACCTTGGGCGAGTCCCCTCCCATATCTGCAGAGGCAAGTGTTGGTACGTGTGTCGTCTGGTTGGTTTTGGGGTAGAGGGTGAACGTTTGAGCTGTGATGCTTCAGGGACCTGCAGCTTTTCAAAGGGCTCGCATAGTGCCAGGAGGTGCAGTAAGAAAACACGACTACTTGTCTGTTGTTCAGTGAGGTGTGTTCCCCGTAGTGGTGTGCGCCCAGTGCACCGAAGCTGGAGAACTTAGCCTGGCAACACCTGCACCCTGTGGCCCTCCCGCTCCCCTAGCTATATCAGGGCAGTGCCGCGCTGACCCCCTCAGTTCCCTTCACCCCGAACGTCAGGAGGACAGCCTCCGCTGCAGAGGGGGTGGGGTGTGGAGTACACGTCCGCATCACAGCTCAAAGAACAGTTACAGCACGGGTAAGGAACCGTGTAGTCCATGTTGGTGCCTCCCAAGCAGCACGAGCAGGAGCTGGGGCTCAGAGTCTATGGCCTGGGCTACACTAGCGGGGGGGTTCGGACTAAGATACGCGTAGCTGAAGTCGAAGTATCTTAGTTCGACTTACCTGGCCGTCCTCATGGCGGCGAGTCGACCGCCGCGGCTCCCCCGTCGACTCCGCTTACTCCTCCTGCCGAGGTGGAGTACGGGCGTCGATTCGGGGGTCGATTTATCACCCAGATGAGACGCGATACATCGAACACTACCCTCTGTAAACAAGGACTGCAGGCCTGCCGTCCCACAGTTCGCCTCCGAGCTGGATGCAGTGGCAATGGCACAGTGTGTTGTGAACGTACGTACAGAGGACCAAGAGGCAGCCCTGCAAATGTCCAGTGTAGGCCGTCACTTAGCAATGCCATCGACATCGTCAGGGCGCTCGTGGAACGAGTTCGCGCCCTTTGAAGAGGCGCAGCCTGAGCTGCCTCATACGCCGTCACGACGCGGGAAGTTACCCACCTGGAGATCATCTGTGAAGAGACTGCTCGCCCCTTCGTTCAGTCCGCATCCGAAACACACAGATGAGATGAAGAGTGGAAAGGGTTAGTCCGACCCCGGCAAACAGCCAAAGATGGCCTGACATCCAGCGTGTGAAGACGCCTCATCTGGGCTTGGCTGCGGCTTAGGGGAGAACACTGGTAGATATATAGCTTGGTTCAAATGAAGCTGAGAAACCACTTTAGAGAAAAACTTAGCCACAGGGTTACCTTATCTTTGGCAAATGGCGTGTAAGGAGGTTATTTTCCATTCTGATGTTCTGCAGCAAACCATTCACTTCCACTGCTCCGTCCACTCGAGATCTCAAAGCATCTTGCAAACTTTGTTTCATTAACCCCTCACCACAGTCCTGGGGGCTAGGAAAATATTATCCCCCTGCCACCAAAGGGAAAACCAAGGCACAGAAAAGGCTCAAGCCAACATTTTCCAACATGAGTATCTAGAGTTACAGTCCACAGTTAGGCACCCTGTGAAGAGTGGCCAGATTTGGCAGAGTTGTGGAGCACCCCCTGAACTCAACCATGGAGCTTAGAATGCTCCACAGCTCTGAAATAAATCAGGCCCCTCATCTCAGTGCCTCACGATGGACCAAGGGCCTCACTTTTGGCACCCAGTTTTGGAAAGTGTGGCTTAAATAACTGCCCATGGTCGGGAAGAGATCCCTTTCTGCTGGCTCCCAGGGCAGCGATTCGATCCCCATGTCGCCTGCCCTGCTTTCGGGACTTGGATTCATGTCGGAGCAATCAGCAGACAAGCCCAGTGGCCTGGTCTCCCACCCTGTTGTCTTCTAATTTAATAGTTGGCTCTTGCTCAATGTTCCTCGGAACACAACTGCCGTACCAAGAGTGCTGTTCAGCTGCAGAGAAAGCAGGAATGGCTGCTGAGGAGACACCGGCCCAGACTGGTTCACCTGGGCTCTTTCCCCACAAATCTTCTTGTGACGTTGCAAGTACTAGATCACCCTTGGCTGGTTCTCCTGAGAGGACAGGCTACCGCTGCCTCGCAGGCATTGACACTCACCCTGCGGTTGGCATTTCGCACAACAGTCAGCCTGTGACACAGAGGCAGCGCTCGCAGAGTCCAGGCAGAGGCATTTGTGCTCTGAGTCACTCAGCAGGGACTGGCATGTGAAGTCACTTAGCAGGGACATCTACTGGCATGTGAAATAGCAATAACTAAAAGATCCCAAAGGGAGTCTAATCCAGCCCCTCTCAGACTCCTCTGCCTGTGTTCCCTTTGCTATTCCCAAAGGTATCTGTGCCTTAGCTCCCAGCTCCTCTCCTGATTTTCCTCCCAGAGGGTTGGTCCTGAAGTTCGTACACAGTCCTGATTCCTGTCGATGTCACTGGGAGTTTTGCCTGAGTAAAGACGCTGTGTTCACCAAAGACCAGGAAAGTGGCTGTACAGTCACCTGACGCGCTGCCAGGAAAGATGATGGGCTGTGCAGAAGCTCTTGCTTAAGCACAAAGCGTTGGGGTAATTTGAGCAGTTAGCCTCAGTCCAATTACCATTCCTATGCTGGTTTTCACTGCCCTCGTCTGGTCTCTTTTAAAGCTCCCCCACTACACCAGCCCTTCTGGACTGGCAGGACTTGGACACTGATAAAGAAGGGAACTCAGACATGGATTTTAGGCCCCATTCTTTGGCTTTTCTGCAGCCCTAAATGTAACCCAAATGGTTTGCGTTTCCAGCCTTTCAGTAACTCAGCCCTACGCAGTTCAGGGGTTACTTTGCCTGTGGGAGCAAAATGATTTTTTTCTGGAGGCTTGATACTAATCCAGATACACCTAGAACCAAATTTTCCAACTTTGTGGCCTCTTAGAGTTGCCCCAGTAATTTTGCTTCAGAGCCAAGACCTGCATTTACCCCCATCAATCTGGCCACTCTCAGGTTCAGAAGCTCCAGAGGTACATGGTGTCTGCAGGAGTGGCAGCAGATACTCATGCAGTCACCACTGGAGGTACAACTTTAGAGGCCAGGTTAAAAATCGGGCCCTTTATATTAAACCAAAGACCGAAGGGACCCAACCTAAGGAGGAAGACCATTCTGCCCATGCAGTGCACATAAAACAATGTCCTCCTCCCAGACAGGAGATGAGGTGCTGACTAAAACAGGTCCTTTGGAAGTGGATCTATCCCAGTGTGTTGTGTAATCTAGGGGATGGCAGGTCCTCCAAATTGGCCACGTTGGTTTCTTGAAAGGCGAGGGAGATCTCAGTGGATTTTACAGCCACAAGGTTTCTTTGTTACAGACTAGCCAGGTTGAGAAAAAGCCCTTTGACACTCAGCTCAAGACCATTTTTCGTTTAGTCTCCTTGATGAAAGGTGAGTTTTTGGGCTTCTGAGGCTTTGACAGCCAACCCTGCTCCCACCTGAACCTTTCTCTGACGCTTATCAGATCCCAGCACAGCCAGGAAAATAACAGCACAAGGGTCCCGCAGTTTGTCACAGGGGTTTCCAGGTGAAACCGCCACTGAAAGACTGAAAGACCTGTTCTCATCTGCAGCCTGCATGTCCGCACGGGCAGAGGGAGTCACAGGCTCTGTGAATTTAGAATAAGCTGGGAAAAGAACGGCTTGTTTGCTGAGTATATATATAGAGAGAGATGAACAATGGCTTTTTGAAGGAAACAACGGTTTTTCAAGGAAAATGTTGATTTCCTTTGAACTTTCTGAGGAAAAAAAATAATTTTTTGGAGTGTTTTGATTCTTGTTTTAAACAAAAAACCCCAAAATGTCCACAGGAGGTTTTGGGAGGCGGGTGTGTGTGTGTGTGGGGGGGAATTAAAAACAATTGGCATTTTTTGACCAGCTCTATGTCCCTTCCTCACGGAGCCCCCACACTGGGCTCTGCGAGGTGCCAACTCCACAGGTGTGGATGGGGCTAGGGGGACTGCTGGGCCCTTTCAGGTCTCCCCCTACAACAGCCTAAGGCCAAAGGGACTTAGACGCGCTTCCCCCTTCACGGTGCAGATCTGCCCTTCAATAACACCTTAGCGTCTTCTGTATCAGAAGGGCCCCCAAAATCTCCCCCCATTTGCAGACTGTTGGCAAAATCCTGCCGTGAGATGTGTGAGAGCAGGGGCTGTGCTGCAGAGCCGGATGGCAAGCTAGCACTCACCAGGCCTCACTGGGGCGCTCTCTGCTGTCCTGGGGCAGGGCCAGGCCCCTGGGATCCCAACACCTGTGCCATAGTCTGGCTGGGACGCTCACTGCTCATCTGAAGGTGCACCGCCACCTGCCCTGAGTCATCCTACCACGCACCAGCAGGATGTCCTCTGAGTGAGGCCTAGCAATCGGGATGGGATTGAGTCTCAGTCATTCATTATAAGATATGCCCATGGAAGGGCTGATCCTGCTCTCAGTAACAGGACAAATTCCAGAGCAACTCCACTGACTTCAGCAGAGCGACTCCGGCTCTGCATGTAGCTGACTGGCTTTCCCCAGGCACTTAAGGAGACCAGAGCTGTCCCAGCACCTCCTTTCTTTCTGGGAAGACTGGAGTTTCAGGAGGTGCCCTTTAAGCCCTCAGCTCAGCAAAGCCGTCAGCATCCTATTGAACTCAATGAGATTTACGTGTGTGCCTAAAGTCAATCACCTGCTTAAGAGCTCTGCTGAACTGGAGCCTAATGGACCCCGAGCAGAGCATCCTTCCCCTGCGATGGTGCAAGCCGGATGAAGCAAGCAGCCAGTGCTATTCACTCCGACTGCAGCACCACTTTTTGTCAGCTTGAGGCTCTTTACTAAACATTTAAAGGAATTTTCTTTTCCTGCATTAGGCATCTGCAGCCTTCCTTCCAGGAGGAAAGAAGTTGTATTAATCAAACCTTCCCTGAAATTAGACACAAGATTTCAGTTAATCGAGTACAAAGTATTAAATCACCAGCCGAACTACTCGCCTGTTACTTTTGCAAGGAATTACACTTCTATAAAATTAAACAGCATGAATCTTAAAGATTTACATGGTGCTTTTTAAACAGTTTTCAGTATATTTCAATAGTTAATAAAACCAAATGCTGCTTTGTGTAAAAGGCAATAGATTACAATCTAGTGTATTTTACTAGCACTCAGTGTGTTCATCCAACACCTAATATGTTAAAGTTGGAATCTATGAAAAGCACTTTGTGGAGATTAAAAGCAGATTTATCACAGATGTGCCTCAACATTATGCTTGGCTTGAACCATTAGACTCCTGGAGTTTAAAGGTTAGACTTTAATGACTTCAAGGAAATCAGTTACTTTTTAAAAAGCTTTAAATACATAACGAAGATACTAATGCCATTTCCAAAAATAAGAAAGGTTTTTTTAAGAACCATTCACAGAACGTCTGAGTGGAACACTTTAATGTCTGCTTTTTATAATCACTTGAAAACACAATGTATGCCTAAAATAGCAGTTTAGCCCTCATGCAAATTATAACTGGTAATTTACTAGATGAAAGCATTTGTCACAAAATGTGGGGACGGTGTTCTTGTTACATGGCGACAGTCTCCAGTTCTTCAAATGCCGATTGCGATTAACTGATAAATTGGTTATCAGTTAATTATTAATTCTGGTTTGATTATTTAATTCTGGTTTGTCCAGGGCACTGCAAATGTAAAGAGCAAACTAAGGTGGACAACTGCCGTTACTAGTTGACTTCTGAAACAGCCCTTGGGCTATGGGTATCAGTTATTAAACATCCCTAGAAACAAACCCTCGTATAACCAGGGAAGAACAGAAGACTCCATGAAGTTGACTCTGCAGATCTCATTTAACTGAAAATGACTTAGGGCTGGATTTTCAAAGGTATTTAAGAGTCTAAAGATGTAGGTAAGCACCTGGCCCAGGAACACTGATTTCACAGGACTTTAGGGGCCTAAATACCTTGAAATCAATGGGCATTAGGTGCCCAGGTGCTTTTGAAATTCCCCTTGGTGCCTTTCTGCATCATGTGCCTAAATACCTTTCAAAATCTGGCATTTAGGTACTGCAGAGATGAGTGCTACCAAATGCCTGAGATACGCAAGCAGATAGGTAGGGATTCACGTCTCTAAGGCTCTAGTCCCAGCCTAACCACTGACTCAGTGGGTGTGTCTACACTGCGTTGTCAGAGCAGTGTAAACTCAGGTTTGAGCCCCAACCCCGTACCGTCCACACACACATCTGTCTGACTCTGGCAAGCGCTCGGACCCGAGACTTGGACCCACCTGGGGGAATAGGTTGAAGCCAGAGTCCCACAGTGACTCAGGTCCAAGCCCTATCATTGGCTGTCTGGACACAGCTCAAGCCTCAGACCTGAGTCTGAGGTCTGCGCAGTGCAGTATGGGGCTGCGAGACCTGGGTCCAGCAATGCAGTGTGGTCACTCAAGCATGTGCTTGGAAAGAACTAGCCCACAGGATCGGGTCCCACAGCCCTATGTTTACAATGCAGTACCGACGTACTCAGTCGCTCCCCTTTCCCGTGACTCAGTTTACCCATCAGCAAAGGGAGGTGTTCTGTGCCTCAGAGGGATATTGTGAACAATAAAGGTCCCATCCTGATCCCCCTGAAGTCAAAGTGCCATTGACTCAAACAGTTCTTAAAGCACTTTGCACTCTTCAGATGAAAGGTGCTGCAACAAGTGCTTATTTGTTACTAGCGACCAGAGCTGCGCTGACATCTCCTGTATTGTTAAGCACTGACCGAGGGACAGGAGCCCCAGTCTGAGTGGCTCCCGGGGAGCAGGAGCAGGGCTATCAACCTGATTCCTTAGTTGTGTTGATTTTCTTTACCTGCCGTGAATTTCTTTACACGGTGATATAAATAGGCTCTCTGATGTCTGCTGTTTATTGTTTCTTCTGTTTGCTGTTTATTCTAAGCTTTGCCATTTATTGCTGGGAAAGCAGACCCATCTCTGGCTGAGGAGGACCCATTTTGGAACTCAAGTTCATGGTTTCGATGTGAAAATAGCTATTTGCCTAAAGCAAAATGTGGAGTGGGGACAGGGGGATGGGGGTGGGGGACAAAGTGCTGAAGGTTCTCACATAAATGAGAATTCTGATCCATTTTCAGAGCTGTAAGCTCGGCTCCCAACAGAACGCAAACAGACAGCTGATACCCTCTGACATCATAGCCTTGAAAACCAAACACAGCCTAGACCGAACTACCCAGAACGGCTGATTTGCAATGAAAATATCTGAGGCCATCTGTGGACTCAAATGGCTTATGGTCCCTGGAAAATTCCTCATTTAGTTCATGGCAGGAGCTGACTGGAGCCTTAGGTTCTCCTTATCCTCTGTGTGTATGAGTCAGTCTGTCTACAAGGGCTAGCAGCCTTGAAAGACTCAGAAAGCATCATCATGGATCAGCAGTCTCAAGGTCAATTGCATCTCTGCCCTACCACACTGAACGAGATTCTTGCCTATGATATCTGACTGCACAGCTCATCAGAGCCGGGGAACCCGGCCCGGTTGCCTGCGAACAGCGACGGGTGACTCAGAGTTCTAACCTGAACTCCTCCAACGACTCACTCAGGCCTCGGGTCTCAGTTTCCCCATCTATACACCCAGGCTAGTATTTATGTGCCCACCTCCTAGGGGCGTCATGAGAATTAGTGTTTGCAAAGTGCTATGCGAGTGTGAGGCACGATTATTAGTGCTATGAAGGCCAAAGCTAAAGGAGGAATTGCAGGGTCTGTTCAATAAGTGCCTTACGCATACGTTTCCTGGCCCTGACAGTATTTCATTGGTGATAATCCCAGAATCATCCAACCAGAGAGTCTAAGGCCAGAAGGAACCACCTGTCTACGTACTCTGACCTCTTTGCATCACAGGCCACCACCACCATGACTCAGTCCAACTAATAAAGAATGGTTAGTGCCTGGATAGGAGCTCCACCCTACCAACCAAGCCTTCTCCTCAGGACTGCTCGTAGGTGGGTGTGACTGTGGAATGTTAATGCATTGGCACATCAGCCATTCACTGGTTAAAGGAAGACAGTGTCAGGGCCAGCCTAGGGCAGGATGCAGGCCATACAGCGCAGGAAAGGGAGACCTTTTTCCTGCCAAAGGAAACTTTGGACTCAATCTGCTCATGTTTCTGGGTAAAAGCATCTCACTTAGGAAACCAGCCAGGAGGCACCGCTCTGGCCTGCCGGCTGTGAACACGCGCGCATGTGGAGAACACGTGCCTTTGCCACTTAGCACCCAGTGGGGCGTCCCCTTCACGAGAGATCTGTCGGCACCTCAGACCTTGCCTTTGTCTGAACATTCCCCCACCATTGCTAACACCAGCGCAGCTCCAATGGCAGCTCAGGAGCACTAGTTAAGGTGTCAGAGGCCGCTGGCATTTACACTGGGTTAAGAAGACCTGCTCAGAGAAGGCGTAAACCCTATTGTCTGCAGGAGCTTTGTCTACACTAGAGCTACTCCTGCTGCCATCAACAGTAGAGCTGAACCAGGGTCAACAAAGATACATATACAGCCTCAAACAGCAGCACATGCTAACACAGGGCCAGCTCTGTAAGGTCTAAGAGGGGGATTTTTGGTGCAAAGGGATCTGTGAAGCCAGCTGTGGCCAGTGGTGGTGGTGGGACGGAATGGCTGTTCTTCCCCTGAGTTCTTTGTCATGCACTGTCTTCTCAGAGGGCATCTTTAGTGTGGCCATTGACATTGTCTCAGACAAGCAGGTCTGAGTCAGCACAAGAAATGAACAGTGCTCCATTTATCTATTAGCAAAATACATACTTTGAACATGAAGAATTTCCATGATTATATGTTTGCTCTTTTGACTTGCAAGCTAGAAGGCAAGGCAGGGTATTGAAACAGAGCCGAAAAATCAGAACACCAAGACTAACATGTGACATCTACAAAGACCCCAACATTTCTGGCTAAGACATTCCAGAAGAACCATTTTTCCCCTTCATCTTTTTGGATAAATTTTAATCACCTGGCTTCCCCTTTATCAATGCTGCAGAAAAAAAAAGTGTGCCTGCATTATTGGACATACAATTGAACTGCAGTCACTGATCTTAAATATCTAACATTTAATTTCCACCCTTAGTCAGGTAGTTGGATGGGTAGCTACTAAGATTTGCACTTTCAATTCATTTTAAGGTGAAAATAAATGAAGGCCTTTTTTTTCCCTCTCTTTTTTTGCAGGAGGAAATTACACCCACAGTCAGGGAGGCTGTTCAGCAACCTAGCTGAAAATGTGCCTTTTAAGTGCTCCTGAAGCAGCTGGTAGCCCTGGAGGCCAGAGCTGAGAAAATGCACCGGGCCTGATTTTGATAAGCAGTTCCCATTTTTGTGGCGGCCAAAGCTACAGTTCAGACATCTGGGTCTGCTCCAGCTCCCCTTGCAGTCCATGGGAGTTTTCCTGCTGACTTTAATGGGAGTTGCAAATCAGGATCTTAGATCTCTTCTTCGTAGCACCTGCGCCCACCACTAATTCTGGGTGCAAAACTCAGACCACAGACGCCTTTTTAAAAAAATGCCTACATTGCTCAGACATGATGAGATTGACAGTTGGATTAGAACTTGGACACCAAGTGGAGCATGAGGAAGGGATGCAGAGGAAAACAATCAATAAAAACAAGGTCAGAAATGGCAAAGAGAACAGGTAGAATGGGGACCAGGTATGGAGAGACTGCAAAAGAAAAAAAAATCCAATTGGAAAAATGCAAAGAGCATATCAAACTCATGCAGGCCAGCCAGCTGTGCCAGCCTCCCCATTGGGGATATTTCTGTCCCTTATAGAGAGCACAGCTTCCTTCTAGCTAAAAACACCAAAACACATTTATTTTAAAGAGTGTCTAAAGCTGATGACCTTTGCAAACTCACCCTACACTTGCAAACCTTCTGGATCTGAAGACTAGAAAAGCCTCCACCTGCATGTAGCTAATCCTTCTCTGCTGGAGACATGAAGCTCATAGAAATGGGAACAACACGGGCTGCCAGAATGCAATCTCCCCAGGCCTTCTGTTTCCTTCTGGCCCTTATTTCTTAACCTTGAACACGAGGGACAACCTCTAGGGGCCAGAGGATAGTCTAACCTCTGTGCCCATCCAGGCTTTTGGTGAGAAAGGTGCTTGCCGGGACTGGATTGAAAGCGCCGCACGTCATACAGGCCAGCAGGGCCGGCTCCAGGTTTTTTGCTGCCCCAAACAAAAATATTCTTGGCTGCCCCCCACCCCAGCCCTGGGCTCTCACCCCCCCAACCAGTGCAGCACCTGTAGGCGGCTCTGTGTGCTCCTCGGGACGGCCCCCAGCCCAAGTGTCCCGCGCTCGGAGCCTGCCTGGCCCAGCCCCAAGTTGCGGGCGCTGCTCCCCCGCAGTGGCCCCAGGGGTGCCCCCCGCGCACGATGCACTGCTGCTGCCAGGGCCGGCTCTAGGCTGGATGGCCTGAATGCCGCCCCTGAAAACGTGCTGCCCCAAGCAGGTGCTTGGTTTGCTGGTGCCTAGAGCCGGCCCCGCAGGCCAGTGAAGGAGCTTCAGAGGGTAATGGTGACTCTGGGTCACAGCTCAGCCAGGCTGGCATTCGGCTAGTTCCCTGTGACGCCTGAGCCAGCAAGAGCAGTCCTTGGAAGGTCTCACGTCTGATCAGTGGGAGCGGGGGGTCCGGACGCTCAGCCCTTGAGGGGATGAGGCCCCACGTTTACATACACGAACGCTGAGGGTCACCACCTTCTCAAAATGCAAAAATGGGACACGTGGCCTCGCCCCCTGCTCCTCTTCTGCCCTTGGGGCCCGGCCCCCGGCCAGGCCGGAAGCCGGAGCTGGGCAGTGGTACGAGCTGCCCAGGGAGCCTGGGCCACTGTGGGAAGCCCTGGAGCCCAGGGCAGGTGGAGGATCTGGGACTCAGTGGCCCTTCGTCCTGGCCCTTACAGCTGCCCGGCTCTGGCTTCTGGCCTGGTCAGGAGCGTGGCCTTGGGGGAAGAGAAGGGGGCGGGGTGAGTGGGGGCAAAGGCCCACCTCAGTCCCCCTCCCCACATCGGGAAGAGGCTGCTGCCGCCCCTGAGCCTCGGGCAGGCGCGGAGCGGCGTCGCAGGGCATCCTGGGTGAATGCTGTCCCGGCGTCATTCGGCCCGGGACTGGCACTCGCAATTTACATTTCGGGGCTGCCCTGCCCAATTAGGGATGGGTGGTACTGGTCACCCTACTAATGCTGCCCTCACAGTCACCCCGGTATGTTGCACAGGAATCTAGAATCCAGGGGTCTACGAGGTGTTTTAATTTGGTTTCATTGTATTGGCCTCCTCGTCTTAGCCGGCTTCCACGTTCACTTTCGTGGTAGCTGCACACGCCAGAACATACGTCTCCGAAGAGATTTTGCAGAGCTCCTGTCCCACTTCTCAGCACCTCATCTACACGTGTATGTAGCCAGGTGTGTAAACAAGCTGGGTGGCAAACATGGCACCCAGGCAGGCCGGGCCAGGGCCCAGCAGCCCAGGTTTGCTGGAAGAGCTGTGAGTAAGCGCTGACTCAGGCAGTGCAGCAGCTATTTCAGTTCTTCGAGTGTAACCGTGTGCTGCTGCCTGTGCATCGCTGCTGGAGTCATCTGTCAGATTTAGGTGACAGTTCTCAAGCTTATTGTTCTAGATCCATCTTTTGCTTTTTTTTTTTTTTAAATAATAGATTAGCATTTATATTTACTCTTTAAGGTGTTATCAAGGCAATGAAAAGCGTGTCACGATTGTCAGTGTTAATAATGGTGAATAAAGTGCATTCCAAACACAAATCCTCCCCCTGCTCATTGAAAGCTAATGAGATAATTAAGAACTGCGGAATCTCCTGTCAGAACAGGATGAAGATAGCTTTGTGGCTTCGGTACGGTGGAGTGTTGCTCAGAGAGAAGAGGCGCACCCTCTCCTCTGGGAGTATTGGACAGAACAGGACTGTTCTGTAAAGCCAAGAAAATTAGCTCTAGCTGATTCCGGGTGCAATTCACTCCTGAGCAGACAGCTTGCACAAGGGCCTATTCTCCATTTAATATTAATCGCTGCCCCTTAGCTAACACTTCTCATGAGTACACCTCAAAAGCGCTTTACAAAGGAGGTCAGTATCCTTATCCCCATTTTACAGATGGGGAAACTGAGGCACAGAGGGGGGACATGATTAGTGCAAGGTTACCCAGTGGTCAAGCCAGGAAAAGAACCCCACTGTCCTGATCCCAGTCCAGTGCTGCATCCATTAGGCCACACTGCTTTCCAAGTCTCACTTCCCACTGGACGGGGTGACTCTCACTTTGAGAGCACACTAATGGCAGTTCTGATCTCACCAAAGCCAGTGCCCTGATTTTCAGAGGTAGGGTATTCAATACCCTGTGAAATCTAGGTCCCTTTTCATGTGTCTCAACCTGGGCACTGAAAATTGAAGGCACTCAAAGTCACTAGTCACTTGTGACAATGTTGGACTTACTGGATGTTGCTGAGAGCTACAGAACAACCCACAGGGCCAATCAATTGCTAGAATAGCCCACTGCCTAGTTCTGGTCAAATATCAGCTAGCAAGAGCCACTGGTAGCCTTTTTTGGGCTTTGCTAGCTAACTTATATTGCAAGCTTATGATGGCGACAGATACAGCATTTCTATGCTAATGCATAGCGTGGGTCTTTTCACCAAGCTAACGCTGTGGTTAGCAAAACACAAGAGAAAAAACAGGGAATTCCACAGCCTGGCAGTGCAGTTTCCAAAACACACACTTCTGGCACTGAAGGGAGGGGAAGAGATTTCCCAGACAGTCAGGCTCCCACGGTTCCAAGTCAGAGGTAGTGAGGGGATGTTGTTATATTCCTCAGAAGCTCTGCTGCTGGCTATTGCAGGAGCCAGGGCTGGATGGGTGACGGGCGGCACTCAGCCAGTTTGCCAACTCCTAGGTGCCCATGTACTTTGCAAAGTTACCCTTCAAATCAGGAAATAATCAGAGCTGGCTGGGAAGCTGTTTTTCCGTCCTGTGGAATTTTTGGAGAACATTTTTCCCATTTCAAATTGGGACGAAAAGTCAAAATCCTCCAATTTTTCACCAACTGAAAATCAGGGAGTGGGGTGGGAGGGAATCAGTTTGTTATTCAAAATGCTTCATTTTGATCATTTTGAAAGGTTTCAATTTTGGTCATTTTGGACGATAATGAGCTTACACCGCTAAACAAAACCAGAATTGTTCATGTCCAAAGGGTTGAACGGAAATGTTTGGACGATCTGACTGTTCTTTCCAGTGGAGAAATCCATTGAAACTGACCCTGTTCGACACCAGGTTTTGGCTTGGACGAGCTGGCATTTTCCGATAAAAATATATTTCACTGAAAAATTGCTGACCAGTTGTAGCAATAATATTGAGGCACAGGGAGCAGCTCTGAGAGTCCCAACCCAAAACCACAGACCTTGCTTGCTGTGTTGCCTCAGGTTTCTACTCTAGTTGGGAGGGTTTAGACTTTGTGGGGAGGGTGTTGAAAGTATCAGAGAGACAGGGCAGGTACCAAGATAACATGCCGCCTGCCCTTTCTGCTTAATCCCCTGCTTGGAGTTCCCAGGCAGCTGCCAGCAGCTGAGTTTGTATAGGCAAAAGATGGTGGAGAAAAGCACACACAGCGATAATCACAACACCCCTATCTGCACACCAGCCTACAGCTCACGCATGCAGACACACAACTCCACGGCTCTTTCGAGGGAGCTGTAGAATCAGGCCACCAGCAAGCCAGGGCCTCCTTTCCTGCTGACAGTACTTAGGGCGTGAGGCAGATTCTTTCACCAGTGGCTGCTTCCAGAGAGGGAGATAAAATGCACATCTGAGCTCTGCTCTCTTTCCTATTGAAGGCATCCAGCCTTTGTCTTTCAGCAGCAGCCTATCCTGCCATACATCTCGGATTCTCTCTTATGCCATTACTTTTGTATTATTATTATTAGTGATTTATTTAGCGTTTGCATATTCGCCGAGCCAAGCAATAGCGTTCTTAGTGGCGCTCTCTGAGCCCGCCCCTGAAATTCACTAATTACAAATGTTCAGTCTTTTTTCTTATCACAAACCAAGCAACTTCTGAGTGCCAACCCACATCACAAACACAAAAGTGCTATAAAGCCAAGATAGTTACCCAGTGCTTGGATTCCCACCTATTAACTGCAGAAACAGTGTTGTTCAACTGGACAGGCACTTGACTGGGACTCAGGAGATCTGGCTTTGCCCCTGACTTGCTGGACAATCTAGGGCAAGGCAAGTCGCCACTCTGTGCCTCAGTTTCCCCATAGATATAAAATGGAGATAATCACACTGATCTCCTCTGGAAAGTGTTTTGAAATCTGTTGTTCAAAAGCACCATACAAGAGCTGGGCAGTATTGTCATTGCTGCACTGTTCCCAGCACACAGACTTCCATGTGTTATGCCATTACTGTGCTCCGGAGGTGGAAGGCAGAAGTGGCTTTCAGCCGCCATTGGACTCCCTGTGTTCAGAGCTGCTCTAATATTTTGCTTCCTGTGGCTCTGCATGGGCCCTAGGAAGGTGGGAGTGGCTAGAGTGCACTGTGCTTCAGCCATGACCCGCTGCTGCACTGTTCCCATTCCCCACCCCTGGCCTGCCCCCTACATCAGGGGATGGGAGAATGGCCCTTATGCCAGCTCCTCACCTGCCGGGGAGGCCTCTTGTGCAGAAAATATTCTCAGGGGCTCATTTCAATCCTTTTAATACCATCAAAAGTTCCTGGGGATTTGCACAGAGGGGTTGGGCCAGGATTGGGCCCTTGAGTAATGATGCCAGCTCCAGAGAGGGTGCTCACTCCTGGCACGCCTTCAAAGAAACTCAAGCAACTCAGGGTCTCTCACGCCCCCCAGGAATTTCTCGGTTCCGGGGGGAGGGGGGAAACTGGAGGAAAGTGCAAGCAGAGCCTGAGGTCTCATCACCACATGGACTAACCATCATGCTGCTTGAATCGGCAGGCCCTGGAGCCCTGCATCTGGAACGCAGCACGTTTTTGGAATACAGGCCTCCTCCATGGTATCGGCACATCATTGCCAATGTTCTCCCCAGCTCTGAACGGAACACTAGCTCTCTCTCTCTCTCTCTCTCTCTCTCTCTCTCTCTCTCTCGTTGGGAGACCCATATCTGTTCAAGGAACAATTAAGAATTCAATCGACTCTCTCCAGTCCCCCCCCGTCGGATGTGTACGTTAATGAAAGTCCAGGCACTCCCTGTTAATATTTCCCTGCCCATCAGGCCTGTAGCGTGTGGTAAGAATGAGTGCTTTCGCTCATTTATGCAAACTGAAATTTGCATCAGTCCATCATTAGGCTGTAGCTCTTATTTTAGACTAACATGGTTAACTTCATAGGGAAAATTTAATGGAGCATTTCGTTCACATGCAGCACTTCTCTGACGTTTTATAGTCTTTGGAAGTATAACTAAACAACGGACAAAGTCCAAGTCCCCTGTAATTCTCTTGACTCACTCAGAAAACCAAACCAAACCATTTGTACTAAGAACAGGTGTGCAAAAGTCAGGAGATGCAAATTTACCCCTCATTAATTATTGTATTTATTCCATGATTCCACCTGTTCATATGACATTCTTTCATAACAAAGACTTCTCACAGTAGATTAAAGTGCACCTTTATCATTATTCTGAAAGGTGTTTCATACGGGAACATTAGTTCTCCTACATTATTCTCGCATGTTATAAAAAGTGTCTTTGTAAAATATTAGACAGCAATCAAGATTAATTTAAACCACATGAAACATGCATTGCTGGTTTGTTTGCATTTTCATTCCCACCGACACAAGTACTTTGGTACACGGCTTTAGATTTTATGCATTAGCCATAGACCTAATTAAATGGTGCATTCCTGCATGTGAATAAATCCAGCCTTTTTTCTATTCTCCCCACTGATTACAAACTCCAGCAGCTAGAATACTGTTGGGAATAATGGTAAGCAGAGTCTTGGGGTACATCCGGGACTTTATAGAAATATGGGAGGACTGGAGGATCCCAGGCCCTACAAATGCAAATGGGCACCTAGTGGGACTTGCAAAAAACCCCAAGCAGATGAGCTGCCCAACACTCATGGACAGTCACGTCTGTAAACTCAAGCAGGAACCTATCTTCACCTTTAAACACTTGAAAATCTCTCCCTCAGTGTTCAAATACTCTAGGCAGGGGCTCTGCACCAAATCCTAAACTACCAAGATGGCTGAAATAAGAAAGAGATGGGAGTTGAGGCAATGCAGGGAGTCAGAGACCATCGCTTCTTGCACCTTGTCTACACTGGCGGTGTTGGCGTGCAGGGTATGCCGCAGTGAGGAGCAGGCTGCGTCCACGCTGCAGTGTGTAACTACACATGGTGGGTAGTGAAAGGCTCTGGCTGGGGAGAGGGGAACTGCCGGAGGTTTTCCCCATTGCCTGCCCCTGCCAGAGCATTTGCCCACTGCCGGAGCCTTTCCTGCAGCGGGGAAAGGCTCCGGGGGTGGAATGCTCCACTGTTAAAAATAGCAGTGTACATGGGAGGCACGGCTTGGGTGTGTAGAAAGCCCATGTGGGTACATACCCTAAGGCTCTGCTGGGTCTGTGCCCCACTCACTTAAGCAGTAATGCCTCACCGTCTACACTGCTATTTATATGCGTGGCTGGGGCGGAGGGGGTGTGCCGTGCCGTGCCGTGCCGGTACTCTCCACACCCCCATAAGTGTAGACATAGCCATGGTGATCACCAGTTCCAATCCAGCCCAGGTCAGAAGCCACCCTGAGTGGTTTGGGTCTGTTTCATGACTCATGTGAAATAAGTTTGGTAATTACAGTTCAGGTTTTAGTGGGCAGGTGCCTGAAACCACAACACTCCCAGCCAAACTGGCAGCCTCAGCAGAGACGCCCAGGAGACATTATTTCCTGAACCCCGCCAAAAAGGCTTGAGTCACATTACTGGGGAAGCCTCCATTCTGGGGGGTGGATATGCAGCACCTGTCCTGTAGCTAGAGCACATCAGAGCTGTCAGCCTGGCACCTTACAGAAGCCACAAGGCCCAAAAGTGAAATTCTTGGTGAATTAACCCCTGGATCGTTAGCTGGCAATTTTGCAGTTTATGGAGCAGACATTGAGACGCTTTGCAACTTGTGTGCAGCAGTGAATGTAAAACCCAAAGTCACAACCATTTCCCTGGGGGGATGGAAACTTTTAATCTTCATTCATTTTCAGTTGAAATAATTTCTGCAATAGCAGAACGTTTATAGTGCTTTTAAATATAAATTGTGCCATCTTTATCAACCGACTGAGCAAAGACTTCAAATTCAGAGATTATGGTCATTTGGAGCAGGAGTATTTTATCACTGAAAATCATAGCCCAGCAATCTCTCCTTCTCGCCGCCCCAGGGGCTGCACTCAATGTTGCTTCACTTAACATTCAAGCCACATACTCCTCATGGAGGACCTATCAGCCAGATACCTGAAAACACATTTTCAACTCCAGCGAGCAATTGACTTTCAAAGCTTGTGATGCTTGTCAGGGTGTCTCATAGGGCAACAAACAAACTCAGGATAGAAGGATGTATCCATGCTTTCTCCAGGAGAAAAATAGCAGGGTGGGAGAAGATTCAGGTTGGATTTTAACACTATTTATGGACTTTAAAATATTCAGAGGAAAAACCTTTGTAAAACTTTGATCTGTTTTGCTGCACAGACATTGTAGTTCACGCACAGGGACTAAGCATCCTTTCCCTCTTAGTGTTTCTGGCCCAGGAGCTCATGGCTGTGTTGGCCTGAGTGGCACCGGCTGGCGATCCTGGCAGTGCTAGCAACATCCAAGATGTCTCTGTCACAGCATTGCTCAGCTTTCACAAGAAAATCCGTCAGTTATCCTGCCCACAGCACCGCCAACTTGCAGGACTTGTCAGGACTTTTTCACCTTCAAACTCCTTCCAGGCCCCTGTGCGATCATCACTACGGACCAGGTGCTGAGACGGGGAGGTTAAGTGCCGGGCTGGAGGCCACTGAGGGAGGTACTAGAGCTCAGGAGTCGCTGGCGCCTAGGCCTGGGTTCAGATCCCCAGCCCACCCCCCTCTCTCTATGGGATGGTGCCTGAACAGCATCCCTTGGCTTTCATTTGCTGTCTCTTTCGGATTATCCCGACCCCAAGCTGGAGTTGCTGGCAGGAATGATCATAACGAGCCTCCCTGGGGACGGGGAGTGGGGGAGGGAAACTTCAGCAGGAACTGGGGGAGTGACTTTTGTTTCCTCTGACAATGGGTGTCCTTCGGTGCAGGACAAACAAACAACAAGGCTGGATAATGATTTAGTCTCCTTTTTCTGAACACATGAATAATTGCACACACACACACACCCCAGTCCCTGCAGACCACAGCCCCGCGCCAGCACCAAACGACTTGTCGGCATTACGTCACTTTGGGTTCAGAAGGAATTTGTAAGCACCTTGTGTTCGCTCCTCTGCTGTTACCCACTCAGCAGTTTATGGCAGGCCAGTCAGGAATCGAGCTCATATAAATGGTACCTTCCTGAAAAACAGTGACTGTAGGTGAGCTGCAGCACAGCACAGGTGTGCAGCGTCGTGTGCCTAAGCAAAAGGTAACCATGGCTGGGCCGGGAGCAGGGAAGAGCCTATATCACAGTACTTAGAGTTCTGCTGGGCAGACACCAAGGCCCAGATCTGCAAAGATATTTCCGCACCTAACTCCCACTGAAGCTCTTTGAGGATCTGGATCCAAGTTGCTCTTGCCTAGTAGCAAAAATAAAGCCTAAATTTTAACCCAGGGTATCGTTTTCACTGCACTTCTTGTTCCCTGCAATCAAAGCCCAGCTATTCTAATAAATAGTTAGAATAAAGGATGTACCGCCTCAGGGTCGGCTGCTTTCAGCTCCCGGCATACATCGCTGCCAGCGTGTTGGATCCTAGACACTGGCTGCCTTGTGAGAGGTCCAGATCAGATAGTTCCATCAGATACTGCTCTGCCCCATTGCATTACTGCTGGAGAGGGGAGACCTTGCCTTCAGGCCTTGGGGAAAAGCTACCTACCGGTCACTTTGCATTCTATTTACTAACTAACCAGCACCATTTAGCTCACAATCAGCCCATCTTGCCTCACTAATCTCTCCTCCACCAAATCCCGAGCGTACATTGGGAAAAGCCCGCACTTTGTGCCAGCGGGAAGTCTGAGGCACACCGGATGCAACAGAAATTCTCAGAGTGGATAAGAGATCAGAGAGGAGAATTTGACTCACTACCACTGGCCTGTAATTAGCGGACCAGGGTGCTTATTTTCTGCAAGCCAGTTTTCTGAATTAGTGTTTGGACAAAGTCTGTCCGCGTGCAGTGTAAGTAGTTGTTGCTCTTTATTATCTGTATTGCAGGAGAACCTGGGAACCCTACCCTGCACCAGGGCCCCACGGTGCTAAGCACAAATACAGGAGCTTACACTTTAAGGAGCTTGGTGTTATTTCTTGTTTCCGTTCTTAGCTGGTGGTGAATCAGAATTTCCCATTGAAACCAGCTGGACCAAGCTGTGCTGGGGTCTGTACAGTAGGATGCGTCCTGGGAGATCACCCAGCAGGACACTGCACAGCTCGATATAGCGGCTCCGACCTGAGCAAACATTTCACCTCGTGTTGGTGAGAAATGTGCCAGCTCCAGTTCCCAGAACAATTCGGTCTCATTTTTGTGGCCTTTTGGCTTTGAAGTGAGCTGGCTGGTTGTGTCTGCAGTGCAGGTGTCTGCCAAGGGGCAGTTTGCAGATGTGGTCGCATGGACAGAGCTGCACGATCTGCTTTCCCATTGATGCCACAACAAGGAAGGGATTGTGTGTCCCCAGGACGGCAGCTGTTGCCTGTTACTCGCCGCCAGCAGGCTTGGAATGCATCTCAGAACCAAACCAACATCGCACATTGAACCGAAGAACCAGCCTCCAGTATTTAAAAAGTGCTGCATTCCCGTCCTCTCCCTCTCTTCCCCTCGCCTCAGTCCACATGCGCTGCATGCAGCCCTCCTTCCGCCTGGGGTGACCAGACAGCGAGTGTGAAAAATCGGGACGGGGGAGGAGTGATAGGAGCCTGTATAAGAAAAAGCCCCAAATATCGGGACTGTCCCTATAAAATTGAGACATCTGGTCACCCTACTTCTGCCCCCCCGATCCATGTCCCATTAGTGTTCTCTCCCCCTGCCATTTAGTCTTTCCATTTAGCTAATCCCTTTCTACCATAACCCTCCCTATGAGTTAAAAATACCAACACCCCAGCCCCTCCGCCTCTTCCCCTGCCAGAAAGCTCGCGTCACTAACAGGACGTGTCCAAGCCGTCACTCTGTCTGTCCTGGGATTACTTATTGGCATTATTGTAGCACCTGGGGACAGGGCCCCACTGCTACACGCCGTGCAGACACTGCACCAGAAGAGGGTCCCTACCCCAAAAAGCTCACAGCCAAACATCAAAGACAAGACGGGTGGCTGCAGACAGAGAGCACAAGGGAACTATGGGACAATAGTGGGCGGCAGGACAGGCTGTTGTATCAATACTCCAACCAACTAAACATTGTCAGGCTTGTTTTCTGTGGACCGCAGCCACACAATATATATATGACCTGTACGGAGGATGTCACATGGGCCACAGCTGTGTGTTGATTGGCTGCAGGCTGAGAGCCACTGCACTACACTGATCTGCATCACATGCATCCGACCAAGTGGGTATTCACCCACGAAAGCTCATGCTCCAACACCTCTGTTAGTCTATAAGGTGCCACAGGACTCTTTGCTGCTTTTTTTAGACTGATCTGGGGTCACCTCCTAGGGCTGCCTCTTTGACAGTGGGTTAGTTGCTTAGCGTGAAATCCTGGCCCCATTGAGGTCAAGGGCAAAACTTCTATTGACTTCACTGAGGCCAGGATTTCACCCTTGATTTTCTCTGTGCCTCTATTTCTCATCTGTAAAATGGGCATAGTAATATGCCTTTTCTCCCAGCCTGGGTCTGCCTGCTCTTGGAACAACTTACCAAAGGTCGTGGTGGATTCTCCATCACCAGCAAGGGATGTATTTCTAAGGGATCGGCTCTAGTCCAAACAGGAATTCACTCAGGGAAGTCCTATGGCCGGTGTTAGACAACAGGTAGACTAGATAATCTCAGTGATCTGTTCTGGCCATATAACCTATGTATCTTGGGTGTGTGGGCTGTCTCTTACTAGGAGTTTACACAATGTCTAGCTGAGTGAAGCTCTGATCTCAGCTGGGGTGCTCAGGCTCTCCCATGATACAAATGATGGCAAATATCTCCCGTAACTGCGGGCTGTGCAGATCACAGCTGCCGCTAGGAAAGTCATTTATTAGTATTCCTGGGTTTCCGTTTGATCCAGTCTCAACAATTTTGCCTGCGTGACACACGGAAAATTTATAAATACAGCAACACAGAAACGTCTCAGTTCTACATTTTAAAAAGAAAAAGATATCAGAGCTAAACGCTCGTTTCATTGTCCACATCTTTTCTTAGGGTCAAAAATGCAGGGAACTGAACTACGACTAGGGCTAGGTCTTCGTGTTCAGTAACTTTCCGTGTCATGATGAGAAACATGCCAAAGCTAAAGGACACAATGAGTCTCACTAGTCAGGTAGCAGGTATTCAGCCCACAGTTTTTAACCCAATGGTTTGCAGCCAAGCAGATTGAAATAAGCAGCTCTTCAAGAGGTGCGAACGTTCACGCCCATTGATCTGAAGGGGTGTGAACTTTCCAGCTAATTATGATCACTGACATGCCAGCTTTGTTATTCACTTCACAGCTGCTTCACTGCGGTGCTCTCTCCACTTGTTCAGTGCAGCTGGATGTACCTGCTACGTCTGGATGTAACTAATCCGTTTGACTGTCCTCCATTCCTAGCACATTTCTTAAATATTCCTCTGCCCCACTTTCCTGAGCTCTGGATATAGACCAACTGGCAGCCTCCATTGTTATGTCTCTTAGCCAGCCTTAACGAGGTCTTGTAGCCTCCTGCTTCTCTGCCTAGCCAGGCTGGATTAGTTCTGATCAGCTTGTGCTTTGATTCCAGACTCTGGCTCTTTGTGATTTCTTGTTCGGTTTGTACTGGTGGCTGCGAGGACCACGACTGGACACATGGCATCGTGAGAGCGACGTAGCTTGCCGTGCTCTGAAAATCCCCTGCCAAGAGTGCAGTTAGCTTAGTAAGAGAGCCTGATAGATGGGATTGAATTGTGGGACTGAGGACCACTTGCAAAGGAGAATAAATTGGGCTCGTGCCCTTTGTTGTTTCTTTATGACGTATGGATATGGCGATCTCTGGTGCAGATATGGTGCCCATCACCTAGTATCAGAGCAACTCACACTTTTTAATGGATAAATGTATAAAGAGGGTGTGGGTGTGGGAGTCTAGGGGAGGAGATTGTTGGACTGTTGTGCTCTAGAAATTCAGGTCCCTCTACGCTGGCAGAGTGAGGACAGGAGGATGAGTGCAACACTGACATCCCAAGAGTCCAGAGAATGGGTACGGAGCCATGGCGAGGGGAAGGCACTTCAGCTAATGGGTTTCCAGTCCTTTGGTTGTGTTTGTCACGGCGCATGGGATAGAACTAGGGCCCAGATTCCCAGAAGGTCTTTAGGCACCTCACTCTCATGGAGTTCAGTGGGAGCTGGGCACCTAAATACCTTGGAGGACCTGGGCCCAGCTGGATATAGATCAGCTTCAGCCAGAGATCTCTCACCGGCATGGAGCCCACCTGGGCTGGGGCCCGGCTGTGTCCTCACAGCTCAGCAGAGTCAGTGTCTGGTCCCTTGTGAGTAGTAACTAGATTCCCTAGAACCTCACCTGCATCTCATGAGAGCATCAACTGCTCTTTGGGGCAGGGACAAGCGTTTTGTTCTTTGTCTGCACGGCAGGGTCCTGGTCCATGCCCGGGGGTCAGACACTACCACAAATGACAAATATACAGAACAACGGTTGTACCGCCGGCTAGGTAGACAGACCAGGCTGAGTAAATGCAATACAGACTTGGGAACACTAGAAAGACCTTCAGCAAGAAAAGGGAGGGAGGGGGAAATATTGCTGTTACACCTTGTAAGTTAGCTTTAATAAAGCATGCAAGCAAATCCTTCTGACCGCAGCAACGCCACAGCATCATCTCTGACCTTCTGGGGCAGAGAAACCAAGTTTACTACTAGGTCAGGCTCTTCTGGCTGGAACCTTCTGAACAAACATCCCACCTGCTCGGCATGAGCATTCGAGATCCAATGACCGTTCTGCAGCAAGAGGGGGTGATGCCACTGCTGCTTGCATGCTGGGTACCCATTGGCTGCCTTCTTCAACCACGAGTGTGGCTGCACTCCAGGGGCCGTGCATATACACGGGATCAATAGTGCTTTGGGATCCTTAAAGCTGAAGGCTCTCCACCAGGCTGCCCTAGGGGGCTCCCAGGGCAGAAGCATCACGGTTTCCAGCTTAAGGAAAATAAGTCCCCTCTGCATAAACAAACACACACCAGCTTGGGAAAAATACTGCGTTGAATTGTGTCTGGTGACTTTGTAGTGTCAACTGATGCTCACTAAATGTTATATTGAAACTGCTTAACTCACAAGGTTATAAAAAAATGGGGAGAAAAATGAACAATAAAAAAAAGAGCCCAGGTTTGCCTTTATGCGGCTGCCTGGAACTGCTGACAAAGCTGCTCCTGACAAAATCCCAGCAGGAGGGGGAGAAACTGTCTCTTTGCTCTGTCTGTCTCCCGCTGAACGAAGCTCACTTTTAATGGGCTGAATACATACAACATACAGCTGACAACAAAGATGTTAGACTAACCTAACAAGAGAGTGAAACAGAAACAGCACACAGCGAGTAATTAGAATCTAATTAATTTGCATTTCACAAGAGAATCAGAGATGTCAGGGGGAAAAAAAATTCCCAAAGATTAAAGGCCTCGCAGAGCCGGGAGAGGGGTGAGTGGAACATTCAGAGCAGATGAAACTGACAAACAGAAACCAGCAGAGCCAGTTGGGATGCAGAGAACTAAATGGTAGCAGGTGTGAAAGGGACAGGTCTGGGAGCCCCCGTGAACAAGGGTGTCTATGGGTCAGCAAAATTACAACAAAAATATCAAAACAGCAACTTTTTTATGTTTCGCAGCATTCCTTCGTTTGCAGTGTTTTCTCCCCCTACCGCTGGATGGCTTTGCCAGAGGATTAAAAAAAAGAAAGAAGACGACAGTATCACTAGCACATCAAGATACTTGAACTGGCTTTGAAGGGAAAATCAGACATTGCACAGACTTTAGTCGCTCCACCAACAGAATTACTGACTGTGACTTCCGTCGCTAAGACAGTAGCTTCCCAAAATTAGTGCTCACAATATGTTAATCTTTATGTTCAACACTCTATTTCTTAATGCTGGCTGCTCCTGTGAGGCAAGCGATTCAGGAGCTACATAACATCAAGGGAAGATTTACCGCTTGTTTCCAGAATGATAGCACCAGACAGAGGAGTGTGTTGTCAGAGATGCCAGAGAGGCCTCACGAGCCATAAGGAGAAAAATAAAACCCCCATCAGATCTCTTTCTGCCGCATTATTATTGTTGCTACATATTGACAGCTGTCAGGAACACCACGCCAGTTCCTGGCATCTCTGCCCAGCCTGTTTGTCTAAGCCGCTTCTGTAATTAACTGCTTTGGTAAGGTTGGGGAGGTCTCCGGGGAAATTTGAGATCAGCTAAGTTCAAATGAAACCGAAGCCGTATAAGCTTCATGTTTAGGAAAGGCAGGTAATGCCTATGAAAGACCTGGGTTCTCTTGCGCCATACCTGCCTGAGTCTCAGTGGATTGCAAGGTATCATTTCCCTTGGGATTTACAGGACAAATTGTAATGATTCAGCGCAGTATCTTGGCAGCAGAGAGGTGGAGAGACACCTTTCAAATGGTTTTTAATCTATGGAGATGCTCTTTTGGGAAACACCCGGAGATTTGAATAAAGTCGTTTGTTTTCCTTTTATTTCCAATTCAGTTTGTGAGACTCGGCAGAATGGAACTGGCTGCAGCTGGGTACGTCACGTTTTTTAATCAAGTGAGAACCAGTTTGCTTGGTGCAGAACTCAGGGACTCCAAAATGGAGGATTTCTTCTGCGGGGGAAAGAGGGGTGGCTGGGGAGTAGGGGGCATTGTCATTTACACACAGAAAAAGCAAAGGAAAGGAGCTAATGCTACGGCTGGCATCTATTTCACACGCCAACTTAGGGTTTCCCAATACAAGTTTCAGGATCTTTATTTCTTTAATGTCCTTAGTCATCATCCTCACACGCCCTGTGTTTAACCAGCCACTTGGAAAAATGTTTGTCTCACTAATTATTGCGTTTTGGATGTGATCATTAAGGAGCGGGATGACTGGAAAGACACGATCGAACAGCACATTGCTGTCCCGCTGCTTCCCCTCGGGATCTCCCTGGGCCACTTAAACATCCTTCCTACCGAGCTGCAGCAGCAGCTTCCAAAACTCCCTTCTTGCGCGCACCAGCCACGAAGGTGGGTTTTGGCCACAGAATGGCTGGGCCAGTGGAGGTTGCAGTAGCAACGACCAGAGGTGATGAGGGCCTGGACAAGAGCGTAAGATGTGAGGATAGAAATCAATGGTCAGATCTTAGAACTGTTGGGTAGGATTCGGACGGAGCCGGACTGTGAGGTGCAAAGGAGAGAGGGAGTCAAAGGTGACCCTCACATTATGGGCTTGGGGGCAGAGGAAATGCCAGAATTTCAGTTACGGAGGAGGCGTCAGAGAGGCAGGCTGAGGTGCGGAGAGCCAGGTCTGGGGGGCTCCAGTGAGGAGATGGCAGCTGAAACCGCATCCACAAAGGAGATCACCCAGGGAAAGGGCCTAAAGGGAGCAGAGGACAAGGACCACTAAGGTAGATTCGGAAGGAGCAGCCAAAAGGGTGGGAGCAGGAGAGGACAGAGCCATGAAAGCCAAGAGAAGGGCAGAAAGAGCATGGGGGTTAAGGGGGATTGAGTATGGACCATAAGCCCAGAGATGTGGCTAGCAAGGGGTCATGCCCTTGGCCAGAAGAGCTCCATTGGCGTGGAGAGGCCAGAAGCTGGATCAGAGGGGATCCAGGATGGTGCTACAGGAGAGAAATGCTGGACAAGAGCTGGCTGGATGAGCTCAGAGGAAGAGCAGAGGTGGGAAGGAAATTGGAGAGGGAGTCGAGGGCTGGCTTTCTGTCTACACTGTGATAAAAAAATCCTGTGGCAGCCAGGAGCGCCGCCAGCATTTTTGGTGCCCTAGGTGGCGGAAGGTCCCGCCCCTGAAATGCCGCCCCCGACAGAGGCGGTGGAAGGTCCCACTCCCGAAATACCGATGATGACCGAGGAGGCCGAAGATCCGGCCGCCGCGGTCGCTGCCCCCCCAAATGTTAGTGCCCTAGGCGACTGCCTAGGTTGCCTAATGGGTTGTGCCGGCCCTGGTGGCACCAAGTCTCTGAGCCCGGATCCGCTGACTCAGGCTTGCGGGGCTAAGAGCAGCAGTGTAGACATTTGGGCTCAGGCTGGAGCTGGCTCCGAGACCCACCCTCCCTAGTGGGATCTCAGAGCCGGGCTGCACTGCTGTTTCTAGCCCCACAGCCCGAGAGCCCGAGCCAGCTGGCCAGGGCCAGCCAGGGCCATGCAGTGTAGCCGTAGCCTGAGGGCACAGAGAGGCTTGTTTTGTGAGGGGAAGGAGAGGCCGAATCTGGGAAGGGTATCCAGCCATCATGAGGGGATGCGGTCAGCAGGTCAGGTGGAGGGGTTGGAGGTGAAGAATATGTTGGGGGGGGGAGATGAATCCTAGATGGGGAGGGGATAAACTCCTGCTTGCACCAATGTCAGCCTACCCCAATGGCCCAGCTATCCCCCAGGGCCGGCCCAGCATGGGGTGCCACATTCTCACGCCATCACTTCTGTGCAAGCTGCAGCTGGCTCCTCTCTAGGGTTATTTGCAGCCTTTCTAAAATTAGCTGGAGGTTTCCTGATCAAAGCCCACGAAGGGCAGACATAACACTGGGGGGGCTGTGCCGGCACATTGCAATCCAGTTACGCATTCTGGGCTATCCCACGGATTTGGCTGGCCATGTCAGCGCTTCCTTCAGCTCACACAATCAGATAAGGCCTGGAATACAGGAAAGTCCCTGGTCTCTTATCTGTGCTCCAGAGAACAGTCATATCTTCCGCTGTATGCTAGCCGGCTTCTCACAGGCTCTTGAAGCCTGAATATAAACATTTGCTCATGTTCCAGCTATCGTTAGAACCACTTTATTACGTTCTTCCCTCCTCGTTTGGCAGAAAACATTCCAACACACACCACCAGTTTGGGATGTGGGGTGTTTTTATAGCTGGCCCTCCCACTTTCATATTTTCAGTGCATCAACGCTGCAAAAATGCTGATGGGTATTGATTTTTCTTGGGAAAAAAAATCAGAAGAGATGCATTTAGCCCAGTTGGTCCTTATCTTTTGATGGGAGTTAAAATGCTGATGATATGAGAAGGTTTCTTTCGGCCAATACCCGGCAGTCATGGGAAATGCGCCGCAAACACTGTTCAAGTTACAAGAACCATGGTTTGGGGCAGCAGAGAGCTAGGGGGATCTCCAGATAGGAATATGCATTCTTCTCTCATTGCGCGCGCACACACCTCATTAATACTAACAAGAGCTGTGCAAATGCACAGCGGGGACAGAATAGCCCCCTAATTAAACCTCCATCTCATTTCAATGCTCTCAAGGGAGCCTGATTCTGCCATATCATAGTTTTAGATCAGCATAAGGCCACTGAATTCAACTGAAGCACTCCTGATTTACACCAGTGCATTTCCAGACCTTCAGCCGGGAAAGCAACATGATATCATTTCTTCGGCCCATTCCTGTGGAGTCCTTACTCAGACAAAACTCCCACTGAAGTCAAAATATTCAGAAAAAACAAACCGGCTGCTCTAATTGAAGTTAATGGGAGCTGTGCCAGAGCAGCGACTGCAAGATCCAGCCCTTCATTCGCAGTCTGAGTACTACAGAAATGTTGCCACAATATGAGGAGGTTGTGAGTCACCTAACCACTAAAACCATCGGACCGAGCCCTGTATCACTCACAGGCTGGGCAGGGAACTCACATGCATTGATGGCTTCATGTATTTTTCTGCACTGCACATGTGCAGCCTTTTGCCAGAAACCGACTGCTCGGACAGGCAATTCCTCTCACTCCCAAACATGATGGTTCGAAACCCATTTCTGGATAATGGCTGGGTCATTTTCACATGGAGAAAATTAACTTAGGAGGGGAGGCTCGTTTTACCTAGGCCTTTCCCCCAGGTAGGTAGATAAGGGAGCTTCTGAAAGCTTTAACATTCGTTATTCTCTTTATCTGTTCCCAGAAACTTCTCGCCACCAGCAGCAGTTCACACGGAGTCCAGGTGTGTCCATTCACCTGCACTGCGAGATAAATAACCCTCTGAAGTAAAATATACTGCGGCGTAAACCCCACAGCAAGCACAGCGAGACCTGGGAAAAAAGACTCTATCCTGCTAAGAGAGCAGGAGGTTCAGCTGGGACAAGCACGGGCAGCGTCACTGTCTTTGTGAGGCTCTGAAGGAAGCCTCTAAAGCTCCAGGATAATGAGCTTGGACACGGGAAGACTGAGCTCCCTGACAGGGGGTGACTAAGGGTGGAGAGAAGGCGAGTGGAGGGGGCCCAAATCAGCAATCTCTTAGTGGAATTTTAATGCAAGGAAATGGCTAAATATCCAAGCCTTGCTGTGGAAAGGCAATTATACCCCACAGCAAAGACCATCACTGGCTCTTGAGGGGCCAGGAGACATCTCCTGGTGCTATCAGTGGCAGCAGAGACCGTGAACACGGATAACAACGTGCAGAAACAGCCTATAAATGCAAAACAAAATAGGCTCCTACCTTAGATGGGTCCCTGGAGAACATCAGAAACAATTTGTGCTGTGCTCGAAACAGGAGGGCCCAAGTCTCAGAGAAAGTTGTCAGAGGAACAACTCAGAGAAGTTGTCAGAAAAATTCCTCTGACAATTCTGCCACTGTCACCAGCTCAATTACAGCACAGTCCTTCAGAGACATTTGCAAACAAAATAAGGAAGATGAAAGATTAATGCACAGTTATCCTGACAGCCATCAGTTAGGCTGTGATATGTTTCTACCTCAGGGATATGTGGCAGACATTATTCATAGTTCCCTTCTCACTTGTCATTATACAAATCTCAAGCAATTATGGCTTAAAACTATATAAAGTTCATAACTTTCCAGTGTGATTTGCCTGTAGATTTGTTAGTTCAGGACAGACCCAAATTATACAATTTATGAAACCCAATCCACATTTTAAACCTGAATATGTTATGGCAGAGATTAGAGACTCACAGTGATAATTATGCTAATGTTGTTGTGTTGATGTATAACTGGCAACAAAAAGTTGTTCTGAAATGTCTATTTATGGGTGGGGGGTGGGATCTTGCCATCTCAAGGCAAACACATGGGCTAGCAAAAGCAGACAAATTAAAATGAAAGATTTTTTAAAAGCAATTCAGGTCTGTACAGGCTACAGTCCAACAGGCAGGCCTGGTCATTTATTATTCTTATTAACTGTTAATAAGGTCACCCGTTATTTAGGTCACCTGACACTTCCCACTGCAAGACCCCATTTTCAGTTACTTATAACTTTGCTAAACTTTAACTATTTGGGCTGAAATTTTCCATGTCATGCGTCTGCCTCGGGCTGAATTGTTTTTTGGAAAATTTCAACAAAAAAGTATTCAGCTGTTCCCAATAATAAGGCTAGGGAAAATGCACTGTATTGCCTAAAGATTCTGGTAATTTTTCTCTTTGGACAGCTCTAGAATTCTCTGTGCTTTGAAGCAGGGTCTTGCAATTTGGCAGGGGGATGCCCTACAAGACTGAGATGTGCCTTTTGCCATCCCCATGAAAATCCACTCAGGCTTGGCAAAGTTATGAGCCTCTGAAAAAAGGAGTTTGCACACGCTCAGTAGAGACTTCCTACAGCGTTGCAAGGAAAAACCCTGAAGATTCTGTCTGTACTGAGCAGGGCTGGTTCCAGGCACCAGTGTAGGAAGCAAGTGCTTGGGGTGGCCAATTCAAAGGGGCGGGGCTACGTTCGGAATCGGGGCGGCGCGTCCGGCTCTTCGGCGGCGGGTCCCTCATTCGCTCTCTTCCTCTTTGAGCTGCCGCCAAAGTGCCGCCACTCGTCTCCCCCCCCCCCCACTTGGGGCGGCAGAAAAGCTGGAGCCAGCCCTGGTGCTGAGCATGCTCTGTTCTGCACTGCTGGGAGCCATGCCATGTCCAGACACGGGCACTGGAACTGAGAGCAAGGAGCTCCTGAATGGCCCAGCTACTGGGCCGAGGAAGAAGCTGCCTGATTTGAATGCAGAGGGGGCAGGCGGGGGTAGATTGAGACAGGGGCTTTGGGAAGGGGGAGAGTGTGTGGAACTGGAGGCTGGGCAAGGAGACTGGGATGGGGATGAGAAGCTGGAGGAGTGAGGACTGGCTAGGTGAGGTGACTGGGACGAGGATGAGGAACCAGGGGTGAGGAAGAGACAGGTTTGAAGAGTTGGGGCAGGAGGAGTCAAGCATGGGAGGAAATGAGCAGAAGAGTTGATACCTCCAGCGTACATTCCCTGCCAAACCCTGCAACAGAACCCACGATTCCCGAACCTCACCATTCCTCTGCTGCCAGCAAATACCTATGAAACCCACTGGCCAAAGAAAATAGTCCCAGCCTCCTCTAGTGCTAGTCAACATAAAGGATGATAACCTACTACTGCTACCAATTACCCGCTTAGCTCAAGTGGCAGAAGTCTGTATGGTGGATCTAAAGGTTCCCATCCTGCCGGTGACTCCTGTAAGTGCCTATATGAGGCCACAAAATGGAATTTATTTTTCCATTTGCATTATAAAAAACCCTAGGAAACGACACACAAAAAGCTACATTAAAAGGACATTATTAAGATTCACAGTCGAGCACTCCAAAGTTAGGCGATGCCAGAATTTAAGTTACTCACAAAACCTGAATTTGGCCCCTTGTGTGCATACGTTGAGAAACACTCTTTGCTTGCATGATCACACAGTGCTTTTTCTCAGGACCCCTGCCTCGGTCAGCACCCTGCCCCTGAAATGAATCGGAGCTGTGTAGTGAAGGAGGCAGTTTGTAACGAAAGAGGCAGGGTTCCTCCAGACAGCAGTTGGAAGATGCATAGTGAATGAGGCAGGGGATTGCAGGAAGAGAAAGGAAAGGATGGGTTCCCGGTTAAGACAGTTGAATGTTGGTGGGGAACTCGTTTCTATCTCTGCCTATGGCACAGCGGCGTTGTCTGATGCTGGGCAAGCCACTTAAACGAGACTTTTCACAGGCGGTCACTAACTCTGCGTTCCTCATTTTCTAGGTACCCAACCTGAGACCCTGGGTCTGACCTACTCACAGCGGCAAATGAAGTCAATGGCAGATGAGTGCCGTGTAATTGTAAGTACTCTGAAAATCTCTTGTCCTAGGTGTCTCAAACTGGGCACCCCAAATTCGTGGGCACTTGACCTTAATCTCTCTGTGCCTCAGTTCCCCATCTGTAAAACGGGGGTGTTAATAATACAGCTGACATTTATTAATGTTTGTGAAGCACTCGGATGCTCTACTGATGAGCGCCACCAAAAAGCCCCGGAGGAAATTAGCAATTCTGTCTTCAGAGCAGGGTTGGAATTGCATGCAGTAATTAAGGCCTGGGGCCACACACTGAATAATGAGGAGGAAAAAAATATTGAAAAGCTGCTCATTAATTGAGCACTGTCCACCCTATGCACCGAATGAGGCAGGAGTCCTGTGGAAAAACCTCACTGTTAGTATTGGGTGAGGATCACTTAATTTGCAGAATTATGGCGGAATGAGCAAAAATTGACTGTATTTTGTTCACCTTCCAAAGTATAGTTTTGGCATCTGCTTCCTGCGGTGTAATGCTGAGCATGGCACAAACTGCATTGTATTTTCTCTCTCTCAGGCAGGTTGTAAGATTTAAATTTTTAGCCTTCTTCTAAATTACATGGGCCATCAGTCAACTCTTTGAGATGTTTTGAGGAGACAGATTTACACAAACACTCAAAGCTCAGTAGACCCAGCGCAGTATCTTTTACACCAAGCAGGAAATAAATCATTGCTTGGTTTTTCCCCTATATAGCCCTGCAGTTTCTCCCAGACACATTCCAAGCCGGAGTCACAAGGAAGTTATTTACCAAGAAAAACAAGAGGGTTTTTGGTGCCCTTGATTGACAGACTGTGTTCAGCTTCTCGCGGCAGTGCAAGGAAAGGGGGGCATGTGGGAAGCTGCTCCCACTCCTTGCATCCCTATGCAGGGCTGAGGCACAAGCAATGTCATTGTGGTCTCTTGAGAATAAGGACTGCGGCTAGCTACTGGCTCCCATGGCATTAGCCACACTGAGGGTGGCTGGGTGGAGACAGGGCCACTCCTCTGCAGTGGACATCAGAGACGCACACACCCTGTGCCCTCTTCAAAGATGAGGCAACAACGGTTCCCCTGGAAACTCCGGGAGGCATGTAAGTCAGAGGCACTCGGAGAGGCAGTGCGCTGTGCTGGCCGATGGAGGGTCTGTTCCCGGCGCTAACGGTCAGAGGCGCTCGGAGAGGCAGTGCGCTGTACTGGCCGATGGAGGGTCTGTTCCCGGCGCTAACGGTCAGAGGCGCTCGGAGAGGCCGTGCGCTGTACTGGCCGATGGAGGGTCTGTTCCCGGCACTAACGGTCAGAGGCGCTCGGAGAGGCAGTGTGGTGTACTGGGTCTATTCCTGGTATCAGTGTTGAGCTGGGTGAGGGCGAGTCACTGGACACCTCGATTTCTCTTCCCCTCCTTTGTCCATTTAGTTCATAAGCTCATCGGAGCAGAGCTTTGCTCTTACCATGGTGTGTGTGGGGACAGGGTCTAGTCCCCAGGGCTGGTTCAGCTGGGAACCTCTAGACACAAACCCACTAATGACTCCCAGCTCCACTGCTGAGACCACCTGCCTCCAAACCCCCTCGGTGCAGAACCTGCCTTTGAGGCACCCCCGAGCAGGACATTTGTCTCCGTGCTCTGTCTGGGAGCGACAGGGTCTTGTGGAGGGGGGCGGGGGTTAGCTGCCACAGAAGGTGTTGGTTTTATTTCATTTATTTATTTCTGCCCTTTTATATCTTCCTTTGCAAGCCGGCCCAACCCAGCACACCAGACAAAGGGTCCTAATATGCCATCAGAAAAACGTGTGCTTTCTTAAATTGACACCTGCACTTTTACTTTGGATAGTGACACCTGCGCTCATAATAACATCGCCCCGACAATTAGCAACACGAGAACTTTCATCGCCAGGCCCAAATTCCAGGCCCTGGAATGGAGACAATAATTAGTGCTCAGTTTTCTAATCATATTTATGGAACCCCACAAATTCTCATTCTCAGCCTGCTCTTGGGAATGTAGCAATTTTCAGATGCTAGCCGGATGTGAATGGGAAGGAACGATCAATATGCTCTTTAGTGGAGTTCTGACCAACAGGAAAGAGGCTTGTATCGGAAACAGCCTCTGCCAGAGAGACCATCCCGTTCAGAAACCTGATCTGCCCTGTGCAGCATACATGGATTGCAACTCAAAATAGGGCTTATGTGAGACTAAAAGTGGGGCTTGCGCCCATTGCTGGCCCTCTGCTCAGGAGTCAGCTTCACCCTGCAGAAAGTCAGCCTGGCTACGCCTCCAGGGAAAAGCAGAAAGAGGCCTTTCCCCATTCCCGACTCAGCCCTCCATAAGGAGCCCTTTGCTGGGTTTAGATGCCCAAGCGGGAAAGCTCCCATTCACTCCCTCCGCCTGGAGCACCACTGCCCCACACTCCAGAACCCTGTATGTTTAAAGTTAGCACATTTCAATGTAACAGGACTAACATATGGACAACTGTCAAGTTACAACTCCTCAGGGTTCCGGGGAAAATAGGTGATTCCAGTTCTAAGTAGTAAAATATGCACATTCATTTAGAACAGGAGTAAAAGAAAATAGTGGAGGTAGCCTCAGGGTAGCTCTACCTAATGCGCTGACAAGTTATGCAGAATTCTTGGTTGAAAATGTGCTTGCCGGTTCATCCGTGTTTATCCTAGCAACACGAGTTCTGATAGACCGGCCCCTTCCCTCCTGCCAGCGTGACTGTCCTAGGCTGGCTACATGCATTAGCTGAGCCCAACCCATTTGATGAGGAAGTCACACTTTACTTGCTGCTACGTTTCCATCCCAGTATGGTTCTGGTGGATTTATAGGGGCTCAGGATGGGTCCAAAGCCTGGCTGGAGCCTGAGAGTCCTGTCTCACGGCTGATAAAGTGTTTCCTCTTCTGGGAGCACCATCCGGACAGTGTTCTGGGGACGCCTGCCATAGCCTCTCTGTGCTGCTGGCTGGGTCTAAGCTTAAAACCTCAGGCCCAGAAACAATGAAAAGCAGAGATGAAATAAAGGATCCTCCTCTACCTTCTTTGTGCCTATTTCCTGACCCCGGGCTCACGGACAACGCCCTCCACAACACTACCTCTGCTCTGACACGCAACACCATGAAATGAGAAGGCAAAGCACTGCACCATGGTGCTGCTGGAGCTGCTAATGAACAACGCTTTGCACGGGTACAGGAGGCTTTCATCTAGTGAGCGTCGAGAACATTCCAGAGAACACTGCAGCCTCCCAGCACCCCTCATGGAGCCACCCCTATGATACAATAAACAGAAAATGGTGGCACTACGAGGTCCCCATTGGGCACCAATCTTCTCTGCTGGCGATTCCAGGCTCTCATTGAGATCAGTGGAAATACTCCCATTGACTTCCATACGGAGGTCAAGATGGTGCCATAGCACAGTGTCTGTCTTCTTCAGTCCAAGGCCTTGCTGCTAAAAGGGCTAGGAACAGGCGTGCATTAGTGCCAACGGTAATACTGCTTTTGTTCAATACAGGCGCCCAGGAACTGGTTATGGGGACTGAGCTTTTGTCAGATGGGTGGGTAAAATCTGACCCGCGGCGGAGAGATGCTGTGTCCCATCACCAGCCGCTAAGCTCAGCCTTAGCTGCAACTAGCTTTCGTTATTTTGTGGAAAAGTGGGACCTGGCTGGGCTCCGAAAGGAATGAGCAGGTATCAATGCTAAAGTAGAAACACCCTCCACTACCATCCTTATGGCTCAGTTAATTTATTAGAGGCAGACAAACCTTTGGGATTAAGCTGGGTACTCCCCAGGGCAAGGTCGTCCACTGGTGTTGAAGATGCAGGGCAGGCTGGGTCAGGAGACAAACCCTGGATGCCTGGGAAGGTGACAGGCTCCAGGGGGCTGCCGAGGGGCAGGGAGTGGGTAAGGATTCCCACTACGGATTTACCACGCCCTGGCACCAAACTGGGCTGGTCAGCTAGTGACATCCTCTCTGGAACACAAGGGCTGCTCTAGGATCAAGGCATCTATGTAACTCTATTATAGGGACTCACATGGCACCTAGGCACTTACCTCCTTTTGATTACAATGCTCAGGTGCTTTGAAAATCCCACTACGTGCCTAAATGCCTTTACAAATTTGCACCTAAGTGACTTGCCCATGGCCACACAGGAAGTATGTGGCAGAGCAGGGAATTGAACCCAGCCCCAGACTAGTGCCAATGGGGGTAGCCTTCCTCTCTAACCTTTCCATTCGTAGGCAGGTCGAGGTGGGCTCAACCAGCCCTTAGAATTCAACACATCAGAAGCTACAGGGCTAAACACAGTTATTCTCTCCCAGGCAAGCAGTGCTCCAGGGACTATTTTTTGACAATTGAGACACATGCCTCCCTCAGCGTTCCTATGACCAGTTAGGTGGGACCACAGACGTTAATTGGTGAGCATTAATGTGTCGCTTTTCAAATTCCCCTTCTCCTCCAATGTAATAACCTTTCAAGTTCTCCCACAATATGTGTATTTAAAGACTTGAGGGGTGCGCGTGCGTGTGTGTGGGGAAGTAACACCGTTTGATTTGCTGCAATGAAAGATGTCTAGTTCTAAGATTATTAAAATCTACCTGCTGCACAAATCAGGTTCTTCCATTATGCCATCAATAGAATATCCTCACGCAGAACTGAACAAGCGTAAAAAAAAGTACAGCCTTCATCTTTTTATAAGCTTCTTTTTCGTGCTAACATTAATGTTAATGCCAATTTCATCTTTGGCTCATCAGAGTAACTTAAGCATCTTTCTTCTTTTTCTCTCTAGTAGATGAGAAATAACTGTTTGGAGGCCCCATCTTGCATTCCGTGTTCAGGCAAAAGCTTCCATTCAAGTCGTTGAGACTTTTACCCATGTAAAGAGTGCAGGATAAGCGCCTTGCTGGGAGATTTTACTAACTCAATGTGCTAGGCCAGCACAACAGAGCATAATTATGGACTGGGCCACAATACGGACTCCAGAAAAGACAAGCAAAGCTCCTTAGTGGCATTCACCTGTGGGTCGAGCGGGCCGTGAGCCGTGTCCAGAAAACTGACACCAACCAGCAACGTGTCTTCAGTCGGTATTTGCTGTAGCCCAGCAAATGATCACGGATGGTGATGTCACCTATCATCTCTGCTGTTAGACTGTTACAAGGGAAGGATCCCTGGCCAGCAATAGGAACCCTTCGGACAAATAAATGCACAGGGCCCAGTTCTGCCCCCTTTACTCCCATGAGTAGCACCTTACCCCACAGGTCGTCCCTCTGAGCTCATGGGGAGTAGCAGAGCTGCCCTCTTGCGTTGCCCAGTTGGCTACGTGGTTCCTCGATAGTGCAGATCCAGACTTCCGGAGCGAAATCCTCTGCCCAGCTGCACCCATCCCAAGGGGCTCAGCAGATCCCCGGCGACTGTAACATCCACGTAATGACTGACCCTCTGCCCTCCCCCGCCTCCGGCCACTGCCGCTCCACCGAACCCTCTGCAGGAGAGTAAACACTGAGCTGCACACAGGGCCGGGCGCAACCTGGCAATCAGCTGCCCCCTCGCAAGGCGACGACCCTCCCAAACCTGCCCTTTCACCCACAATACGCTCAGCAGAACCGCAGTGCGGGCCAGCCCCTCAGCCAGTCTGAATCAGACTCCCCAGGCCTGTGAGAGGAGCCCGACATGCACGAGAAGCGCTGGGTTTGCCCTCAAAATGCTTTAGGTTGACATCAGAAAACACAAAGGCCCCGTCTCTCCCTGTGCAATGCTAGCTGGGGCCGAAGATAGCGTCATTTTACTTTTATTGGATTCATTTCATCTGGAGGATAAAATTAGAAAAATCAACCGATTCCCAGGAGCCTGGTTAAATCAATACAACTTCCAGAGAGCAGCCCAGGCAGATAAAATAAGACCGAGGCCCCGTATGCAACATTTCCGAATTGGCAGACACTTTTGCATCATTTAGCAATTCCAGACAGTTTAGTTCAGCAGGAATAACGAATGGTGGGGCCGTTTGCAACTAGTTAAGTGACACAAAGGGTAGATGGGAGGTTTGAGATTCCAGGCAAGCTCAGAGCCCCTTTCAGCCTGAAAACCAAATATCCCAGGAGCACCGGCACAGCAAGGACAGAGGTAAACAAGAGCAGCACATTGCATGAGCCACATGGCAGCCTGGTCTCCACAGCTACTGCCTCCTAGGTTGCATTGTGACCTCATTTCTCTCTATCCCTGCTGGGGGCACACACCAAGGTGGGAGGGGCACCAGGCACCCACGAATGTCCCCTGACTTTAATGATGTGATTTTTCATTGCATTGCATCCCATGGGTTTGACAGTACTGAAGCGGAATAGCCAGGTGCTGAGACTGCGCTGCCGACACTCGGGAGCAGATTCTCTGTTCCGCCAAGTGCCCTTTATGCTTCACTGAGGGCATGAAGGGGCCTCGGGGAGTGGACATAGCTCCCAGCGGGAGAGCAAGATGGCCCCGGAGTGATGCAGGTGGCCCTAAGCTGCCTCCTGGGGGTGGCCGTGTGCCGGAGAAAGGCCAAAGTGCTCTGACTCCTCTGGACTCTGGGTAAGTAGCTGTACGTTAGAGCAACTCCTGAGGCTGTTCTTAGGGGCTGTGCTGGCTCCAGAGGCAGCCCGGAGACGCAGCGATGGTATAACCGCCCCGCCCCCCGGCACGCAGACGTGGCCTTCAGTCCTAGAACGTAACCTGTGTAAAACAAACAACGGCCCGAGTGGGACAGCAGGAAGCAGGGCAGGATTCCATAGCCCAGCAAGGCCTCTGGAGCTGCTAGAGCCTAGATGAAAGCAGTTCTGTTCTGGGTGCACTATCGGTTGATATGCAAAGCAAATAACTCCGAAAATGAAATCCAATGCTTCCCCATTAGCTCCCTGAAGGAGACCTGGAGTCAAGAATTATACACACTAACAGTGCTATCTTGCTGTCCCAGAAAGGGAAACACAAAGGTTAAGGGTAGGTTACTTGAAAGAACAAAAGTGATAAAATCAGAAGCTCTTATTCTGAGACCAATTCTTTAGAAGGTTATGAAGCACTTCCTTCCGATTCCCTTCTTTTGTTCTCTGTCTTTATTGCTCTGGTTGTACCGAAGGCTACGGGCACTGCTTCGTCTGAGGTTTGGTTCTCATGGAAAACAATAGCAATTTGTTTGGAAGATGGAAGCCTTAACTCCACTGCAGAAACAACAACCCCCTTTTCGAAATGGCTTTTTCTAGTATATCTCCCTCGTAGTCATGAACTGAAATCCTGCTCTCTTATTTTAATGTTGGCTTGCACGGCTATTAAAGCCAAGAAGTTAAGTGGTGCGTAATTATGGGATTGTAGTTGATAATTATAATCCCACGATGAAATCAATGCTTTGCAATGAAGGCCGCAAAGTCCGGATGGTTTGTAGCTGGCTTATTCCTAACGCCATAGAATTTCCTGTTAAAGTAATGGGAACCTGAACCAAGGGTTTAAAGAGCCCAATAAAAAAAAATCTCAGCTCTATTAACTCCCTCCAAATATCTGTGCTAAAGGAATTCACTTCCGACTGTCCTTTTTATGAAACAAATGTTATATAAATGATGCATGTGCATGTGCCCCCCACAAACACACAGTTTAGTTAAGAACATATCACGTTCCATTTCAGATGCCTATCAGTTTTCTGTAATTGTTTATAAAGAAATAGACTAATGGTTCCATCTCCTCTCCATTTTAGCATGGATCTATACTTATCTGTTACTATCGCTTCTCTGCAGCAGCCTAATACCACTGTCCATTTTATATCCTAGGTGCTTGATTTATTAGGTAATTTGTTCCTTTGCTGTGGTGCTGGCCTGCCTGTCATCCACATAATGGAATGATGGAAGTGCAAGCTATAGACACCAGGCATTAAAAACGCGGCAGATATGACCTAGCTAAGCTTGATGCCCAGAATCAATCCATAGCAATTTTTGTGCTTCTGCTTTGCCTGGGAGGGAAAAAAAATGATCAAAAATCAGAGCTCAGTGTCTGTCAGTAACCGCGCTTTGCCATATTGCACCTGGCCCCACTAGACGGCAGAGAGAAAACAGAGACGAGATCTGGATATTTGAGTAATCAGTGCGATGCGGCACTAGTGGAGTAGCGGCCACTGTCGGAAGACAGGATCCTGGGCTAGATGGTCTCACCCACTGCGACGGTTCTACATTCTCGGAGGCTGGCTCACATGAAGCTAAAGCATCCCTGCCTAGCCCCAGATCCCACAGCACAATCTTCCTGCCATTCAGTCCCTGCCACATTCAGTCCAACTGTCCAGTCACGTGCGCTTCATCCTGAATTGCTTTGTGATATGAATCATCCAATCGGGGAGCAGAAACCTGCCACATGTCATACGGAACTAACCAAGGGGATCTGATTGTGGGATCTGGTGCCAACGCCGTTCAAATTGCATATAAAATCTCCAAATGTGCATGATGGGAGCATTTGAACGCAGGACTCTGTTTTCTTGAGTATTCTTGCTAACTGGGCTCCAGTTTGAGGACACTCCCTGGCAACTCGGACAGGGCAGCCAATACAAATTTGCTTTCAAATGAGAACAAATAGTCCTAGGATGCATTTCCTGCCATATGGTCAGGGCACACCCACTTACTTACCTTCTTCCACCACTCGCTCCGGAAGAGCAGCGATCAGCTCCCAGCTGGGTTAGATTGTGTCATGCTGTAGCTCCCCTCGGTGTGGGGTCACCCCCACTGAGTCTGTCTTATTGTACCGGGGTGAATTTAGCATGTGGCCTTTCCAGGTGCAGGAAACCCGCAAAGAACAGCACCAGCACCCCGCTGTTGAACTGCTGTGCAATCTGGGGAGGAATGAGTTATGGACAGAGAGGCCACCCCAGACTTCCCACGCCTACGGTCAGGACATGTATCTCTGATCTCTTAGGGCAGGTCTACACTAAGGGCGGGGGTCGAACTAGGGTACGCAAGTTCAGCTACGTAAATAGTGTAGCTGAATTCGAAGTACCCTAGTTCGAACTACTCACCCGTCCAGACGCCGCGGAATCGAAGTCCGCGGCTCCAAGGTCGACTCCGCCGCCGCCTTTTGCAGTGGTGGAGTACCGGAGTCGACCGCGGCGCTTCCGGAGTTCGAACTATTGCGTCTAGATTAGACGTGATAGTTCGAACTCCGAGAAGTCGAACTCACCGCGTCGACCCAGCTGGTAAGTGTAGACTAGCCCTTAGTTGGGTAGATTATTAGGGACTTCCCAGCATGGGCCATTATCTTTGCTCCCCTGGGGACTTTTTCCTCCCATTCTTCCTGTAGCTAAATGCCACCACAGCATTTTCCTTTAATATCTAGATGGCCTCATTATGAAGGCCAGCAAGGGAGGAAGCCTGTGGTTAAAGTGCAGGACAGGGGGGTCAGGAGATCTGGGTTACTACTAACTGTGCTACTAGCTCACTTGTCTGCCTGAGGCATTTATCTGCCCTATCACCATAGCCTCTGGGCACCTCAGCACCTCTGCTGTGTTAATATCCTCACACCCACCCCAGAACAGGGCAGTGCCATTAGCGCCATTAAACAGAGAGAGACCAAATGACGTGCTCCAGATCACACAGGAAGTCTATGGCAGAGCAGGGAGTTTACTCTGGATCATCCTAACCACGGCACCATCCGCTTCCCCATGTATAAAACAGGGATAAAAATCCTGACCGGGCTGCAGCGTAGCTTGTTGTGTTCATGTTTGTAAAGTGCTGCTGCAAACCCTCTTTGTAACCCTTGGCCAGAAGTAGCTGAGGGAATGCTAGATAGTCACATCACTCTGCCTCACATCAACATACGAAGAGCTGTCCCGCATCAAGCACTAACGCCACACCGTGCTCATTGCAAACCCCACCCAGACACCATCAGAGCACGGAACAAAGGCTCCCCCAACACGTGGGAACCATCAGCCACCAGCAGATGGGGAGGGACTCATGTTATAAACAAGCTTCTCTATAACCTCGCTTCCAGGCTTCTGCGTGGTTCACTCAGCAACGCTGCACAGTGCAAAGACCCCAGCTCGGGGAGGGACGGAGGAAAACGAGGAGCTGAACCTCCGGCTTGCAGGCAGGGTCCAGAACTATGCCCCGAAAGAGGTTTTGGAACCAGTGTCCCTGCTCCTTCGCTGATGGCTCCTGCAGCTCAGTGTTCGGGCACCGGCCCATTGCCCAGCACATAAGAAATGAGAAATGTTGAGGGCTATTGAACACAGCACATTCTCCCTGTGGCTCGGCACAAGGTTATTTAGCACAGGTGTTGCTACAATGGTGATAGATTGGGAACATTCGCACAGCTCAATGACCCTCAGGCTCACACTTCCACCTGTGCAGGGAGATGCTCCAGCGAAGCAACGCTGGCTACAATCTAACTGATTGTAACAGCAAAACGGTGGGCTCTGGGCAGGGGAGCAGGTTTATTCTCTGTGCTGCTGCTTTTCTCTGGCCACCTTCCTTTGTTGTGCTGCTTCTCTCTCCCCGGTGCGTGTATGAGGGTGTTTAAAAAGGAAGCAAGAGAGGATTTTACATTTTGCCTCCTTTAATTGTGAAGAGTGCAGCGAAGATGGCCAGGAAGGATGGAAAAGCCAAGCAAGCTTTGAAGCCCAGGCGTCACCGATGCATCTCATTGCCCAGAGGATCTCCCACGCTGATGATAATCCCATCACCATGGGTGTGGACTACAGCAACAGCTACAAAGCCTCCAAGGCAATTGAGAGGTGCGTGGTCCTGGTTCCCAGTGCGCGTAGGCATGTGTGCAGTGCTCGGCCCCGCCGGCAGCGACGTTCTGTGCAGGTGAGGATGAACGCCCGGAACGGCCTCTGGCAAAGCACCGTGCACGCCCACCACGGGGGACAAAGCAGCCTTGCGTCTCAGTTCCATTACGCCAACTGCCCATCCCCCCAGTGTGAGTTAGAGCAGTTTGGAGGCTGCTCTCACTTCCACTCAGGCGGCTGAGGGCTCCCTAGGGAAAGCTGGACAGAGGAGAGATCCCTCGCATGGCAGGTGTTTCTCAGGGGCCCTTTCTGCACCACGTAAGACGCCGTAATGGTGCCAGAGCAGGGTCATGGCACGTTAGTGCTACAGATTGGGGTTCGAGTGGAAGTGGAAAGCCCCCCAGCATGTACACATGGGGGGGTGAGAGACCTTTGGGAAGTTAGGGTGTCTCTCTCTCTCCCCTGAATTTTGTTGCACCTTCTGCTGATCTCTGACTAATTAGGGGTTGATTGGCGGGAGCTGGAGCAGGTTTGCTGGACAGACACCAGAGCTATTCACCTCTTCACTGGAGAACTCGCTATGCCAGCAGGGAGCCGGGCTTACCGCAAAGGCCAGTCTCCCGAACGGCAGGACAGCTCTGACTGTGCAGCGCCCCATGGCGGGCTGCGGGGAGGGGCAGCAGGCCAATTCGGCGTCCAGGTAGTGTAGACAAACCCTAAGAGGGACCCAGACAGGCACTTAGAGAAGAAAGCTAGTCCACAGTCCCAGGGCACAGAGGGAGCCGGACAGGCTCTCTGGGGCTTCATTTCTGGCCCTACTCCCGACTTGCTCTGGGCCTCGGGCGTTTCATTTTGACCTCTGTGTTTCAGAGAGCCCACGCGGATTGGGTGCCCAGCTTGATTTTCAAATGTCCTTGGCCCCCGTCGGCTTAAACTGGAGCTGCAGGTGCTCCGCCCTTCTCAGAAGCTGGGAAGAGGCCTCTTAAGTTGTGCTCCTGGAAAATGGAGGCACCCAAACTTAATAGGCCCCTTTGAAAATTGACACCTCTACCTTCTCTGGCTCAGTGTCTCCCATGGGGGCGACACCGCTAACGCCTCGGGCATTGGGGAGGCCATTAGAGTTCAGACGGGGCTTTGAAGATGGGAAAGTGCTTCAGAAATATTAAGCTTTTCCCCAGCTTGTGGTGCTCTCCCTACTTTGGGACAAACTTCCGGCCCTCTTGGCTCATCAGTGTAAAGCCGCCTCTCTTTTAATCTCTCTGCAAGTTCCTTGTTAAACAGACCTGCCCCACTGACTCACCGCATTTACGATTGCAGCTGAGATTAGAACCATGATGCGCCCAGAAGAATGTCAGAAACACACTCTGGGCTAAGGCCTTGTTCTGCCTTTCCCTGCCCATGCTGGCCCTGTGTTATGTGACTGAAAAACAAAACAGGAAGCAAAGAGAAAGGAAAGTCTGATTTCAGCATTTTTACTAGCCTGGCTGCTTTGGCTGCAGGGCTTCTCAGAGAGAAGAGAGAATCGCGTGGGTGTGACCAACTGCCGGCGCTTACCGGGCTTCGGAGAGAAACGCCAGTGACTAATTGCATGGAGATAAGCCATTTTGAAAAGTCTCCTTGCTTCGAAGCTTTTCAGTCTTTCTGAAAACACTCACTCCAAGGAGCAAGGAGTGCGCTGGTGGTGACTCAGTCTCACGCCAGGCAGAGCATCGCTGCATTGCAAATGGAAAAGGCCACGCTCTCATTTACATCGGTGCAACTCTGGCCTCACTCCACTGCACTCAGTGGTGTCACGAGAGCCTGGATGTTCACTGGTGGCCCTGAGAGCAGAACCTGGGCCACCACGAATATGCTCAAAAGGGGCTGGAACTGTGACAGCTTTGAACCCCCTCAACCTTTTGGGACCCAGCTCTACACTTTGGGCTTTATCCTGCTCCCACTGACATCAGTGGTTGCATCGCCCATTGGTTTGAGCGGTCAGGACCCAACTGCTAATGGCTAATCTCTGGAAGATGCATCCTCAGCCAAACACCAGACACCAATCCCCAGCTCGAGCCCATTTTGAGCCTGCATACCACTAACATTTAGCGACTTGGAGCTTGCTGGAAAACAACCACCTCCTGTGCTACACGGGTAGGGAAAATGTGGCCCACTGCGTTTGTCTGGGCGTAGTTTGCATTTTTATTGGTCTACACCTAGATTTCAGCCTACAGAAAGGGTTTGAAGAGAATCATTTGCCATCAGACCTTTAATAATCCGCCCACATAGTACATTTAATTATTGTTTTTACATATGCAGAGCCAACATGCCTCGAGCAGGCAATCCAATATTGCATGCCATTCCTCCTGCATTCTTTGCCAGCGCGTGGCGCCCACATTGTTATGTTACCACTTGTTCCCAAGGCCACGGGACCCAGGAAGACTCATTCTGTTAACAACTGGGCTTTCCACTCCTTTCCATGGGGTTTGAGACACCTCCAAGTTCTAAGCAGGGCTTAATTTGTACAGTTTGGCTGGGAGCCACACCTGCTTCCACTGAGACAATTAGGGACTAAGGACAGGCAACCTGGTGGACAGAAAAAAACCACCAGCCTGACCCTTCACACAGCTCCCAGAAATGGCCCCCCACTCACACGCCTCTTTTCTCGCCCTCATCCCCGGGGCCCCCACCCCAATCATGAATTACGGCTAATACTGGGTCCCTCCCACCCCACCAGTTTCCATTGCTTCTCCCACTCCTAAACCTTTTCTCTAGGGTAATAATCTATCCCCAATCCTTCAATCCACCAATAGCCCCCTGGCTACCTCACTTCCCCCAGCTCTCCAATTAGCCCCAAAGCCCAGTTTCATTTTTACAATCCTTTCACTCTCCTGATTCGCCCACACCCCTCTGCCCCTCCCCAACATCCTGGGCTAGGGGGGCGATCACAAGTTTAGGGGCCAGATTTGGTAAGACCTTCCTTTCCCCAATGATGGGGACCCGGGCAACTGATCAACAATTTGTCAAATGAAATGTTCCTCCTTGCCCCAGAGGTTTAAAGCAAAACTTGCCTTTTTTCCAGAATATTGTTTGTGAATTGTTGACATTGTCAAAATTGTTCATTTTCTTGTGAACAAATATGGCCTTTTTCATGACAAAAATGATCAAAATAGTTATGGAAAGGTTTCAGTACCAAAACCACAGGCTTTTTGTACAACCCAACATTTCAGTACTCACGCTAGCAAAGTTTTTGACAAGTTCGAACAATATAAAGAAATCAAGAACAATTTGTTTAAGAAACAATGGGCCCGTTCCAAACCTTCTGAATGAAACCATCACCATTCCGAATGGCTAAATGTTCCGGCTAACCTTGTGAATGTGTGAGAGAAAAAGGGCTTTTGTTTTCCGATCCGTTGCCTGGTCACATTCTCTCCAGACCTCCAGCCCTGCAGCGGAACAGCACTCCGGAGCTATCGGGCAGTTATTAACAGAGCACGCGTGGTGCTGCCTGAAATACAGCCGCACGGAGATGGCCTGGCTCACTCTGCTTTGGAGTTGGATCAACACAAACTACAGACCCCTCGGGGCTGTACCATGTAGGCAGCGAAGGGACGGAATAGTGTGTAAATAATTGAGTCATTTCAGATTATGCTTCATTAAACTTCCCAAGATCTGGTTTATTTTTATATCTGCTACTTATCTCTAAGTGTTTCCAGCACAGCCCCTAGCGCTGACAAATTATTTTGACCTCCTTGGCTGCTCTGTTCCTGGCACATGGGGGCATCTCCTGGGCGCTGTTCTTGCTCTTGCTCAACCTGGGCATAACTTCACTGTGGCACAAAAACCGGCGGAAGGAGCCTGGGCCAAAACCCAGTGGAGCCATTTGGAGTCTTTCCACTGACTATTGGATCAGGCCCAGGAATGGGCGGAGGGCTGGTTGGTGAGTGGGGGCATCCCAGGGTGGAGCCATTTTGCAGTAGAGATGGACCGGACAGAGTAGGTAGATGCTAGGTACTGCCGAGCCTTGCAACGCTCACAGGCCTGGGACCAGGACTATTATTAACAGCAGGAGCCCAAGTCATGCACCAGGACCTCCCAAGTGCTAGGTGCTGTACAAACAGAAGAACTGCCCCAAAGCAGCACGGGGGCTTTGCGCTCTGAATTGTACCAGCTCATTGATTTCCCCTGGAGCTGGAGGTGGGAGCTGCATGGCTTTCCACTTCACTGGGAGGGGAAAGGGGGAGGTCAGTGCTGCCCAGCTGTTCACGGCCTGAATCCTTTGTTAGCAAGACCCTGTTGCTGGGCCCCAGGCAGACGCCTGCTTTTGGGCCTGCACCGTCATGAGCCTTGAGGGGGCCCGGCCAGCTCTGGGGTGGGCGGCGGTAGAAGTGTGTGTGTAGGGGGGGGTGCCAAGTGAGAAGTTGCAGCACAACTCGCTCCGGTTAGGCCTGGCCGTCCCTGCTGCGTTAATCTCTCTGTCCTCCCTCCCGGCCCAGCCTCCCTGCTTAGGCTCCTGCCCTGCACTCATCACTGCGCTGAAACGCTTAGTAATGGATGGGACCCTCCCTCCCCTCCCCTTCTTTGGTTTGCTCACCTTGATAAAGGTCTTGGGGCAGAAACCCAGGCAGCAGCCAGACGCCTTTATCGCGAGTGAAAATTAACACACACACTGCAGGGGAAGCTCCAGGGTTGTTCTAGTTCCCTGCTCCAGGCAGGTCTGCAGACTGGAACGTACATTGGAAGCTTGATCCAACAGGGAGTCTCTCAGGTGCGGCGAGGCGCACGCTGCGGGGAAGGCACAGCCCGTGCTATCCCCAGCCCCGTGTGCCACCGCTGCAGTCGGAAAGCAGAGAAGGCCTGAGGGTGCTTCCGCAGCGGGCTGGGTACAGAAGTTACTATAGGGCCATTACTGACCCTCCGAGCCGCTTCCCACAAGATCCAGAAGTCCGAGAGCCTGCACGTGCCTGCCGGGGCTCAGGGCTTCGGCCCCACTCCTGCTGGAGCCCCGAGACCCGCCACCCCACTGGGCAGAAGCCCCTACCCCACCACCCTGCTGCAAGGCAGAGGTCCCAAGCTCCCCCTCCCGCCCCAGTCTGGTAGATGGAGAATGGGGGGAGGGGCGTGGGGGGCTCCGTGAGCTGCACTTTAACTGTAAAAGAGCCGCATACGGCTCGCGAGCCACAGTTTGGCCACCCGGTCTAGAGGAAACGCACACAGGAGACCAGATTTCATGGTCCGTGATGTATTTCTCATGGCTGTGAATTTGGTAGGGCCTCTAGAGAACAGAACCAGGACGGAGACAGGAGATGAAAGCGATCAGACGCATAGAAAAATGAGCACGTGGAGACAGGTCTGCTAAAGCGGGGACTGTTTTAGACAGCGGGCAATACGCTGGGACCCGGGAGAGGTGCAGGAAATAATGGATGGTGCAGACGAGGTCACAGGGCAGGTTTACTCACCCTTTCACTCTCATTACAAGCGAAATGCAACACACGACTCTGCAGTTCAAACTGATAAAGAAAAAGTGCCCTGTTTTTTTTTGAACCACAACACCCACAGCCTCAGGAAGATCTATAAACTCTCACGCGTCAGGGTAGAGGCCAACCTCTGGCTGTCTGGGGTTAGGCACAAACTTCATCTACAAGCAGGTTATTCCCAAACTGTCCATTATGGGCGGAGGGGTTTTTGGTTTTGTTTCCTCTGGCCAATGGGAGAGACAAGGTCTGGCTGGGCTAGAGAGGTCACCGGTGTGACCCACTCTGACTGTTCCTCTGACCCGACTTTGCTGGTGGTGTGTTCACGAGGGGATTGGAAAGATGTGCTTTTGTTCTCGTCATGCTGCTCTTGTCCATCTTTCTGTCTGCAGCCACGCTCAGCCCGGCTCACTCCTCCACAGGGCGGGAGGTGTATTCACCCACCACCCCTCCTCTCTGGGTGACTGAGCAGGGGATGCGAGAACACTGCTAGCTGCGCCTTGCCAGCCCCTTGCCTATGTGGGAGGACACTAGAGGAGCACAGTGTCTAATTTCTCCTCTGTTTCGTAGAGGGCTGAGGCTAAACTTTCTCAATCTTTCTTCACCCACCTTGGGCTGATTCTGATTTCCATCAGCGGGGGGCTGGAGCCATTTGTACAGTGGGGGGGCTGAGAGCCATTGACCCAAACTGTAAACCCTGTATACGATGGAAACCACTTCAAGCCAGGGGGTGCAGCACCCCTAGTTCCAGCACCTCTGTCCACCAGTGTAAATCAGGAGCGACGCCAGTGAAGTCAGTGGAGTTACACTGGCGTATGTGAGATTAGAATCAGACCCCAAACTTTAAACACAGCACTTTGTCTCTGAAACCAAATGCTTCTCTGTAGCCCCATGGAGATCACTGTCGTTAGCCACTGCACCCTCTACATTAACTGAAAGCCGGGCTCTTCCGTCCAAGCGCTACCCTTCCTGCAGCAAGGAGAGCGGAGAAATATCCGAAGGCACCACAACTCACTGTCCGGACAGGCTGCATTAACAGCGTGATCACTCCAAAGTGCTGCAGAACACAAAATCTCTGAAGAGTTCATTTCCCTTCTAATCCATTGTATTTACCCCCACCCATCAGGCGGCGCGTAATCCGACTGAGGCTAGGGGAGAGAGAGAGGCCGAATGCAGCCTCAGCTGCGAGCATATTTATCTTTTTCTCCTGTTACGAGAAGGAAAGGGGCACCATTAAAAGGAACGTAGCTCCTCGTCTCCGAAGAGCACCTGAGGACTAGCTCAATGCTCCCAGAAGCAGCGAGTGAACAGGTTCTCATGTTATATAGAATCACCCAGGGTTTCCTTACAGATGCATGAAGCAAGTGAAGCGTTATGTGTTTGATTCACCTTGACATGCCACCGGGTGGAAGAAAAGTAGCAGCTATCTACAGGCTGGTGTAAGAGATCCTGGCCAGACATTCAGTGGCACTGGCAGCTGGAGCTAACAGGATGTGAGGAAATGCATCGTGGTGACACCCTGTAGGGGCAGGTGCATGACCCACATTTACAGTGGAGCTGCCATGTGGTTGCTGCTTAGCATGTGGGCGTCACGAGACAAGATAATCACCGTAGCCGATCACTGTAGAAGGAGAAAGAGTGATGCTCAGGCCAGCTGACGGAACTGAAGAACCATCATGCAGAACTGCTGCTATTGCCTCATGGCAAACTTAAATACGGAGTTAAATTCAGCCCTGGCGTGAGTGGGTGCAACTCACTTAACTCTAGCCTCCAGCGTCTTTATTTGTTCTCCCTCTTTTATATGACGTGAGCTGTGTTCCTTATCACCATACAAGGTAGGAGGCACTTTGCAATGTATGCAGAAGGACAAGCTCCTTGCTCCAAACAGGCTGCAAGGTAACACCAGGCTGATACCCTGACAAGTTCATCTGCTCCTGCTGCTTAGTCATTCCAGTTACAATCCCTCCCATATATGACATCACAAATGCCAGCTGTGACGTCACAAGGGGCAACTGTGACATCAAACACACCGGTGACAATGGAAAGCAGCATTTAGAGCCAGAATAAATCTAGGCCACTGTGGGTGGGGAGCAAAGCCAAACCCTGGCTACCATGGCACTGAATCCCTTCATGAGATTCGGGCCCCAATTTTGCACTGCTGAGAGCCCATTTTACACTGACTCCCAGCACAACAGCCCATGTATCCAGCCCTGGGAGAATTGCCACCAGGCAGGGGGATCCTCTGGAGATGTAACAGGCCCTGTGTCACCTCCTCAGTAGTTTACATGGCCGGGGTCTGTTTCTACCTAGCTGACCTCCTGCTGCTCTGTTGGCCCCTCTGCCTGCTGGCAGCTGCCATAAGTTAGTGCAGCCTTCAGGCCAGTACAAATTTAACAGCCGTGCAGCCAGCCCCTTTGCACCTCCTCCTTCGTCACAGCTGAGGAGCTAGAGCTTCGTCCGCACCCAGAACACAACTAGAAAATAGGTCCCTGGGGACTGCGTATCCAATGTAGAATTGCAGACGTACAAGCTGGCTTGGATCAGTGGATTTGAGTCCAACCCCTTTCACCCACATGGAATTAGAAGGAATTCTGAGTCAGAGTTCTGGTTTCGGGTTGTTTCTAAATTAGGAGCTCAGGTAGGAAATAAGTGGGAGGTGTGACGAAGTGAGACTGTTCTTAATGTTTCCTCTGAATACTCTGTGGGTGCCTCAGTTTCCCCTATGTATTTCTTAAGTCTCCAGCATGCATGAATGGCCGACACTCTGTCTCCTGGCAACAAATGGCCAGGGCCCTTCCCCCCTGCAAGGGGATGGCTAAAGGTGAACAAAGAGATCAGGTGACCTCCTGGCCTGGGAAAGAGAAAAAGGCCCAAAAGGAGGGGCTGGAGGGGGTTTTGGTTTGGGAGCTGGCTAGGGATGAGGAGTGAGGGCAGACGGGGTTGTCTGGCTCGCTAGGCCCCAGAATGGACCCAGCTGAGGGGTCCCGATCTCTGTACCTACAAGCTCTGTTTTAGACCGTGTTCCTGTCATCTAATAAACCTCTGTTTTACTGGCTGGCTGAGAGTCACGTCTGACTGCAAAGTGGGGGTACAGGACCCTCTGGCTTCCCCAGGACCCCACCTGGGTGGACTCACTGTGGGAAGCGCACGGAGGGGCAGAGGATGCTGAATGCTCCAAGGTCAGACCCAGGAGGTGAAGCCGTGTGAGCTTCTTGCCCTGAAGACAGTCTGCTCCGAGGGAGAGGAGGATCCCCAAAGTCCTGACTGGCTTGGTGGGGAGCAGTTCCAGAGCATCGCCCAGGGACTCCGTGACAGGAGGAACAGATAACCTTCCAAGCAACACAGAAATTGTTACCATGCAAAGGTCCCTAAAAATAAGAACAGCATCAGCGGTATTCACTCGCCATAGAACAGCTTCCAAAGTTTTCTACCTGAGGATGATAACAATGATGATTCTTTAATTCAAAGAGAGATTCCAGAACACACATGGAAGAGTTACTTTCTGGTCTGCACACCTCAGGGTCTCCACGATCTTTTACCAAACACCCACTGTATAACCAAAGTCACAGAAACTGAGACCTGTAGGCCTAACACGCTACCACTAAATACACGTCTATGGATGATGATGTAAGATGGCAGCAATTTGCCAAAAGAAATGACTCTATCCCATTAAAATAGCACCCTCAGCGGTGTATATGGCAAACCCAGAGGCATTTAAACTGACAGTGACCCAACAGCGCTGGCGCGCTATGAGGTGGTTTATTCCGAAGTGCCGTTGATACATGTGAACAACTCCAAGTTATTGGTATTGCCTAAGAGATGTCCCACATTTGTGTATTTGTGTTCCAAGGCTGCCTAGATACAAAGGTTTCATAGGATACATAGATTCTTCCCATCAGTGGCTTAACTTACTGTAGTGGCTTGGTAAGTGTGCTGCATAATGTCCTTGCTTTCTCTCTCTCAATGAACGCACAATTATGAGGCCATTGAATGTTTTGTTCTCGTTATGTCTAGTCGCCATCATCCTGCTACTTTCGCACTTGCGGGAAAGACATTCCAGCTGGAAAACAAACTCTCAGTGGCTTGTAAGGTAGGGCAGAGCCAGAGGGGCATAGTGGGGTTTATGAAAAAGGAGGCTGGCTCAGGACTGGGGGCTTTGACTTCCACCTAAATTGTTCCAGTTCCCTGTATATGCAGGTAGTTCATTCAGATGAACACCCCGTTCATGAGCGACTGAATCCTTTCACCTTTGCCATTTGTGAGCTGAGAGCCACCTAGACCCTTCCTCCAGGCCCTCCCCAGGAGGAGCAATTGGTTCACACTGTGCTCTCAATGACAGTTGTAAATCTGGAATAACTCCACAGACTTCCAACTAAGTTACTCTGCATTTACCCTGCTTTAATTAAGAGAACAATCTGGCTCTCTGCTCATAGGTTCACAATGAAAAAAAAAAAGTAAGACTTAATTGAACTGATTGCTTTTAATTGCATTTTAATCTTGATTTAATTTACTTTTAATGTATTGTTTAATCTGCATTTTTATGTCTCATATTTATTTTGTTGCTGTGCCATGAAGGCTGCTCTATAATTAAATAAATAAGGATGTTACCTGCAAAAAGGCTTCTGCTGTTAGCATGGTTAGCAATTCAGACCCATATTCTGCATAGTGCCTTGACTGCAGAGAGCCAGGCGCAGGAAGCCTTTTTGTTTGCCAGGTGTGTGTGGGTGGTTGAGGAGGGAGACAAAAGGCACAACAAATACATGAGGCAATGAAACTAAATGGATGGGTGTGAGAGGGAGGATTAAACCTTCTGCACGCCCACCGGATGTTGGGACACCAAACTCCGACCAGGTTCGGGAGGTAATTCCATGTGGAAATAATTGCAGATTCACTTATCATAACATTGAGAAATGAAAGAAAAAAGACGACAAATCATTAAACACGCTCATTGTGGTGGAAAGGTCTCCACCTCTAAAGAAAACCTTCAAGGACTGTTTGATTTGAATCCTGTTTATTTTTCCAACCATAATGTGGTAGAAATTCTAGACCAATACAGACATCTGCTACCTGACCTTTCTTAGCAACGGAATTCCAGTGGATCTAGCAGGAAAGACACCATGACGGGTGCTGGGGGACACTTTGCAATCCAAGGCATCTTACCACAACAATATGCCCCTCACCGAGCTGTCTCCCTCTGATTGTGTCGCATGACTTGACTTTGCTACCCCAACCACAGCGACAAAGAGCCCCCGAAAGGCCGATCAGCCAGCGGGCCTTTTTACCGTTCGCTGGCTTATTTCAGGTACACGCCTCCTGCCTCCCCTTAGCTTGCTCTTCATGTCAAAAGTGTGACCCAGTAAAGAGACAGGAAGGTGAAACTAAGCAGATGCAACCACCAGCCCTCCCCCTCACACCACCAAGGAGAATAAGATACTTTTAGGACAGGACAGTAACAGACAACGTCAAAGCAGATGCCCCAGTTAAGTAAACTCCTGGGCTCAAGACAAAGATTGCATGTCTCACAGATGTAAACCAGCCTCTTATGTGGTTATTGAAAGTGCAGATAAAAATGGTACCAAATGTGATTGTGTGTAGAGCACTTACGGCTGCGGGGGTATGTGTAAGGCCAGGCTTGCTGGGTGGTCTGCTCCGTCTTTCTAACCCCCTAATGTTGCACTTGCATCATATGTGCAGCCCAATGCAATTGCCATAAAATGTGGCAGGAACTGATTACAGAGGGCAGTGCAGGGTGGATTTATTTTGAAGTTATTGTATATCCTACAGCAAATTAAACCGCTAATTACGGACAGCTTGCCCTATGGCCCCCACCCTCTTCCTAAAAAAAAAAAAGTTTATCAGACCGGGGTGTCCCACTCCGATTATTTATATAGTGACTGGCAGCAGCTCTAGGGTCAGGGCACCGAGCAGCAGAGTCAATCAGCACATCTCCGCTCTGTGGCCAGCAGTAATGATCAGGACTGGAGTTGCCAGGCCAACCCGAATACAGGTAAGGGAAGCATCTGATTCACTCCCAGCAGCGCATGAGAGTCAGGGAGCCATTTCCAAAGGCCCAGTGGTTTTCAACCAGGAGTCCGGGGACCCCTAGGGCGCCGCGAGCAGGTTTCAGGGGATCCTCCAAGCAGGGTCATCGTTAGACTCGCTGGGACCGAGGGCAGAAAGGCAAAGCCCCACCGCGTGGGGCCGAAGCCTGGGGCCCTGAGTCCCGCCACCCAGGGCTGAAGCGAAAGCCTGAGCAGCTTAGCTTCGCAGGGACCCTGTGGTGTGGGGCCCCTGCTTGCTCCCCCTAACACCAGCCTCGCCCACACGGTCTGTCTCTGGTTCCTTTTAAGTAACTCCGAGTGCTCTCCCAGCTGGCATAAAGCAAAGCAGAAAATCTCCGAGCCTCGCCAAGAGGCAGCAAACAGGGATTGAGTCTGAAAGCTGCAAAAGGCCTCCGTCTTCCCCAGCCTCAGCACCCAGGCTGACGTGACTGGTTCTATCAGATAGCCTGGAGTGCTCTCGCCTCTCGTGGTTCCTGTCATCTGTGATTAGCGAGCGCTCTGCACGCCATCCAGCCGTATAGTTCACTGAGCCTTCTGCTCGTGGCGAGAACAGCCCTGGTCAGGCTCTGGGAGAAATCGACAAGTTCAGGCGGGCCAAAGCGAGAAAGGTGGTAAATGGCTGGAGGTGCGTCAGTGGCCACAAGCCGGGGCTGCTCGCCACCCAGACTCAGACACTAGACCAAACTCGAGTGGCTAGCCAGACCGTGGGGAGGAACAGACAGGCCAGCGATCTGGGAGAACCTCAAGAGAAGGATGAAATTCCAAGCAGCCCTCGTCTGTCACGGGGGAAGCTCAGGAAGAAAACAGGGAGGTTCTTCTTCATTGGACAGGAAATAAGCAGTGATAAGTGCTGTGCTAAGGGGTCCATTTATAACAGTAATAATACCTTGTTCTTACATAGCACTTTTCATCTTTGATCTCAAGGCTCTTTGCACAATGGGGACAAGGATTCTTACCTGCTTTGTAGATGGGGAAACTGAGGCACGGAGAGGGGAAGTTGGTTGCCTAAGCTCACCCAGCACGATAAAAGCAATGCTAGGAATAAAACACAGGACTCCTGAGTTGCAGACGTCTGCACCTACAGCTGTGTGAAGTTTCTGTAATAATTACATTAAAAAAAAGACCACGTGAAACTCCTGTAGGTTTCATTGCTGACTCAGTCTGATCATGCTCAACAGAAGTTTAATTAATTGAGGCTCAAAGCTTCCAGAGCAAACCTGAGCCCAGTTTTGTCCATTAAATAAAACACATTTTTCAGGGTTTTTCAGGAGAAATGCAGCAGTTATATCTGAGCTTTGCTTTGAGGGTTTAGGGTCCATTCTAACCTGTAATTAGAGATTGGTGTGACCCCACAGCACAGCTCCAACGAGCTTCTGGGAGACTGGTGGGTTTGAAATCAGAACGTGGACTGGGAATGGGATCAGCATTTGCTATGTCCCCTGTCTTTAACAAGGACCAGACCAAAGCCTACCTCCAGACACCCCTGAACACCGGGATAACAGGCCATTTACCAAATCCCATTCTCCTGCCCAGTACCCCGTTCTCCAGAACTCAGGGTGAAGCTCAGGGACAGGGTCAATCAGAACACACCAGATGGCACCAAATTAAAACGTTCATGAGAACCATCTGCAGAGGGCAAAGGCTGCATTGGGCACCTCAGTACGCTGCCCCTACAGAGCAGAGATCGGCGATTACCCAGAGTCACGTTCCAGGCAGTTCTTTGGCAGTATTAGAGTAAAATTACATGTTTTCAAGATCTGTCCTAAAGGATTTCTCTCTCACTCCCCACAGGTCCTCCCTCCTCAAACACTGAGTTAAGAGGCTCTCCAGAAATTTTAGCAACTTTATAGCTTTGAATGTATTTTTGTAACCCTAAAATAATGGTCCAGCCCATTCGAGGTAAACTCTGTGATGATCCTATTGGAGTAGCCACAGTAATTTGAAAGAAGTGTCACATGACGAGTGCTATTGCCAGAAATACACAAGGAATCAGTAATGACTGGGCTATACCTTTTAAAGTGAAACCATTTGTTTAGCATGGATTGAGCCTTGTAACCCTCTGGCATTGGCACTGCATGTACAGCCGCGAATGGGTCAGGCCAACCTGGCTTGGCAAGCCAGTGCGTGGGTAGGACGGGACCCACCCATTGCCCCAACACTATTTGCCAGTCAAGTTTGTTTATTTATTTCTTAATGTTGTAATTACCGAGACTCTTGGAAATGCCTTAGTAAGCAGAGAAAAGAGCCTGCGAAATCTTACACACAGGGTGCAGTGTACAGTCACCCGGGCTCATAAGCCAACTATATCACAGTCTGCATCAAATGTCTAAGCTGCTCATCATGAGAAGTGTTGAGATGCACCAAAAACGCCTCCACAAAACCAAAGCCCTGGGTTTCAGTGCGTGCATGCAGAGAATAGGAACATGGGTCAGGGCAGGCTGTGTAATGGTTACGTGAACAGGGCTGGGAGTCAGGACTCCTGGATTCTGCTTCCAGTTCTGCTACTAACTTGCTGCATGATCTTGGGCATGCCACCATTTCTCTGTCACTCAGTCCTCCCCCCTACCATCCCCAATCACGAACATAGGTCTTGAGGGCCTCAGCAGTCTGAAAAGTGTTTTCAAGTACCACATGAGAGCAAGCGTACGGTGACACAGCTAGAGGCAGCAAGCCTCCGAGCCCGGGTCGACACACACCGGCTGTGAACCCCAGTCCCTGGCTTCAGAGTCCGAGCCTGGATGTCTCCACAGCTGTTTTTAGAGCTGTGGCGCAAATCCGTGTCTGTCCACCCAGGCTCCGAGGCTTGCCGCTGCAGACTGACATACTCAGAGGCCCAGCATGGGAGATTCTTGTAGCCATATTTCTACAACTAGCAAATGTATGTAGTAGCCCGCAAGAGCCTGGAACGCTATAAAAGGGTCACGTTTGCTAGCTCTTCCCTGTAGAATGCGGTGATTTTAAAAACAGCCTTGGATTCAGCTAGAGAGAAGAATCCTGAAACTATGGTATTCCATCAACTCATGCCACATCCCTGCCTTAAATACAGTTTTAAATGCTGTTCCCCCCTCTCAGAAGGAAATAGCAGAAATAGAAGGACAATAAAAGGGTGCAGAAAGACCAACATTTCAAATCTATTTGGAGAATTTCAAAGGGAGATGAACAGCAGAGGAAGTGATAGGTCTATAAAATAACGAACGGCACAGAAAATGTAGAGAGGAGGCAGGGCCTACTTGACTTTTCCCATGCCAACAATAAGGGAGAACCCCCTTAAACGTGAAGGAAGTCGGTCTGATGCATGAAAAAGCTGGTTTGCGGTCAATACTCACTCAAGGTCACAGTTCTTTATTGGTCTGTTTATAAGCGAGCTGGACCCAGATCCTCAAAAGGCATTTAGGTGGCTAACTCCCACTTATTTCAACTGGAGTCAGTTGCCTGAATTCCTTTGCAGGGTCTGGGCCTTAGTGGTTATTAGGAGGTGTGCAAAAATTCTGCATCCAGCCTCCGAGGCATTCAGAAATCAGCCTTGGCTTGAGTTCAGCTAGGTGACTAACTCTTCCGGCCTCACTCTGTTCTTCCCTGGCTGTGCCGTTTGGCGTGCCAAGCTAACTTAGTTCGCTGCTGGGACAGCTCAGTGGGGGATGTTCTTTTCAGGGCATTGCCGCATCTCTTCCTCCGGCTGCTTCTCACTGGCAGTTAATTAGTTATCACTCTCTTTGGGCCCATGGTGTGTGGCAGGCAGAGGGCAGGCTGGGTCCAGTGAAGCTGAGGTTTTGTAAGCATTGCTTCAATGTTGTTTATGCAATCTCTTTGCAGAACCTCATTATTCACGATTTTATCTTGCCACTTGATATGCTTAATGGCTCAAAGGTGCCGTTGACTACATTTTTCCAGCACTTTGATGTGCTAGCGATAACTTGTTTCTGTTTCACAACCGTAAAGGTAGGTGGAAATCATTACCCTATATCAAACGTGGGCTTTGGCCTCTATTGGCAATGTGCTGGTTCCAGGCTCAGTGTTGCAATCAGCTGTATGCAGAACATGCCTTTTCAGACAGCGAGCAAATCTCTTGGGGGGAGAGAGCTCTGCTTAACTAAACTCCAAGAGCAGACACATCTGGAACCCTATTCGCTTAGTCACTGCTGATGCCAGCCAGGTGTTCTTCAGGCTTTGCCAAGTGCTGGTTGCTGGGAGGTCTACAGGCTGATTTTAAGTCCATAGTATGAATTCTTTGTATGGTGGTACCATCTAAGGGCCTTTAGCAGGACCACAAACACCATGTGCTATAGTCTGTACATGCACACTTTGATCTACAGTGTTCCATTTACAACCACATCCCAGAATCATGTCTGGGACAGATCTATACTGCCCCAAGAGGGGCACTTGCTTGGAGTCTTAACTATGTTTTTCTGAAATTATGCTGAACACATAAAAAGCATCACCTGCATTTAAACCATGAGTGTCTGAACGAGTGTGGAACCTGTTGCTGCCACCCATTGTCACCATCAGGTAGTTTTTCTAGTATACACTCAATTTTTCCTATCAGACACAGCTCAGTCAAGGAAGCAGATTTCACCTCAGCTGTCTCCTCTGGAGGGTCTGTGCAGCAACCGTCACATAATCGGCTCTCATTCCAGTCTCTCTATTAGTTAAATGCTGGCAGAACAAGAAAACCCCACAGCCCAGGTCCAATGAGAAACAGAGCTGAGCATGGCTAGCATGCTGCATCCTTGAAATTTTGGGGGATTTCATGCCTTCTTTCCAGATTGTCTGCAGACACACCAGACACAAAGTATGCTACCTCCATAGTTGTACATCCTTAAGAGATTCTCAGAAAAGCTGGGCCATTTTCTATTTGGAATAATTTTTAAACCTTCTTCTCAAAAGTAAGCCTTTCAAATTTTTCAAAGCTAGGCATCACACATGTCTTCCTGCTCAGGTCAATGGGCTCCTCTGCCGAGGGATCCGTTCATGCTTTTGAATAGTAGATGAAACAAAAAGTCAAAGTGAAATGCTCCTGCAGTCTAAGGAAGGCGTCTTCTTGAGGCGTCTTCTACCAGCAGCACCAGGTGCACAAACTTCTTATTGGCCTTGATTCAGCAGAGTACTGATCCCAAAGTCAATGGGACTTCAGCATGTGCTTCAGGCCTTTGCTAAATAGATACCTTAGTTAATTACAGAAACTTTCAATATTTCCATTGGCCATTCGAAAACAGGGCCGAATCACGCTTTACTTCTGTTCGATTACATCAGAAAAATACCAGGAATGATGAAATGGTGGAACATTAAAAAAAAAAAGGGGGGGGGGGGAAACGTATGGAATTTCGCTCCAACAAAATTTTAAAATTGATGTAAGAGTTCTAGACACGGGAGGCTCAAACCAGCAAGGTGCTGAGTCAGCAGGAATGAACACGGGCTTAACATTACACATCTGCTCAAGATGGCAGGTGTAGACGGATTGGACCAGCATGCCTGGCACTCTGTAGGAACAAGCCCGAGGCCCTGGTTATTCATGTGCTATTATGGTTAAACTTCACCAAGGAATTAATCATCAAAACTACATCTTGGGCTGCAGAGTCCCATGGGGGAAGTTCAAATTTCCAGTGCCTATGCTGCCTGGCAAACTCCGGTAGTGTCAACTGAGGGCTTCCGCCAACACTCAAATTAAATTCAAAGGGTAAAGGAGTCAGCTGGGCCTCTGTAGCATTTCCAGCTTCAGTTCGTGGAGTTCTGGCCTCTTCTAGGCACAGCTCAATAAGACAGGAGACCAGTTAATAAGCCCCAGACGAGTCCCCCTCAGAACACAAGGGTTACGGGACCCATATTGAACTTGTCCTGGGCTAGCTGTAGGATAACCAGGATATCATCTGGTTAAAGTAGGGATGCTTCACATTTAATAGGCTTGCCAATAATAAAGGAAATCAGTGGCAGAAGGATGGTGTCTGTTCATCTGCTTGAGAAGATTACGGAGAGGTCAATCTATAACTTGCCTCCTGGATCACCAACCCTCCTGCTGCTAGTTTTGTGGGCCAATGGTAATTTCAAGATTGGTTTCTTTGTCGGGATGGCAATCTGGGTGAAGTTCAATGGCTCGTTTCCCCTTCAATTAAAAGAGATCTGCAGCATGTTAATTTTACAACCTCTACGTGCAGGATGAAGTGTCTGGATTGCAAGGTTTGTACTGTACTCTGCAGTGCCACAGTGCCTACCTGCAGGGTACGACATTGACCTTTCTGATGCTCTGCCCTTGGACAGGCTCAGCTTTCTAGCCCTGGCCCTACAGGGGAGGACGCTAACAATGGTGGGGAAATGAAAAGGTCCCTCAGTTAAAAAAGAAAATGATGAAAATATCACAAGGGCAAGTCTACATTACAAACTTAAGTCAACCTAAGTTACATCAACATAGAGACACCACAGTAATTGAATCAGCTTTACACATCCACACTACGCTCCTTGTGCTGGTGGTGCTCGTCCTCACCAGCATAGCTTGCACCACTTGACCTATCAGTGTGGGACATTGTGGGACACTTTCTGAAAGGCAGCAATAGGCGAGGTAGACATGGTGTTGCTTATACTTGCACCACATTGACTTAAGCACTACATCTCTCCTGGAGGTGGAGTTAAGTCAGTGTAGTGGGCGAGTTACATCGTGGGAGCTACTTTTTAGTACAGGCGCTTACAAAGTTAGGTCGTAACACAGGTCTAAGACATTGTGTTATCAGGTGTGGACTACATTGTCTTAGAATTCTAGTACCTTTGGCTGGAGGCAGATGAGTGCACTACATGACTATCATTTCATGAGGACTAAGGGTGCTGGAGTAACATGTCAGAGCATTTCCAAGCTATGGAAGCAGTCCTGGGACATTGCTTTGAGGGGCAGGTGCTGTTGGGAATTCTGTGCCTTTACAAGATTGTGCAGGGGTACCCAAGGGGCGTTCCTAGAAGTGGACAATAACATACTAACCATATTTGTTCAGATAAAAGCCATCAATTTGCTTAGATGGCAGTCTTGGTCTTTCACTGTCCGGGAACAGTCAGACCCACTGTCATGGGTTCCAAAATGGGGACCTGCATTGGCTCCCCTAAGCTAAAATCCTAGTTTAGATCTGGTAAAAGCTACCACCACCCAATAATGTACGTGTATTGGGACACAGTCCTTCCCCAAAATCCTTGGGGATCCCAAGAGCCCCAAATCCATGGAGTTCTTACACCTAGGAGAAATAAACCATTCCCCCCTGCTTCCTCCCCCCTCCCTTTTCCTAGGAGAGATACCGGAATTCAACTACAGAGGGATACCTCCCTCCTCCCCTTTCCCTGAGAATCCACCCAAGGAAAGATCAACCAAGTCCTTTACAGAAAAGATTTATTAAAGAATAAAAAGAAAGTAACTGTCTCTGTAATACCAAGATGGAACAATACACAGGGTCTAAACTTATCAATCTCTGGAGAGAATTCCCCCTCCTTTCTTTTTCAGTAAAAGCAATAACAGTACAGAATTAAAGAAATTCTATAGCAAAACACAGAATTGCAAATACAGAAATAAAAGTATAAGAATACTAGTTCCTTGCTAATACTCACTAGCTTGAATAGAAGAATTTATTGCAGAAACCTGGGAGGACTTGATTAAGATGTCTGGACTCCCTCAACTCCCAAGAGAGACTCTCCAAAAAACAAAGAACAGGAAAAAAACTTCCCTCCACAGGGATTTGAAAATATCTTGTCCCTCATTGGTCCTCTGGTCAGGTGTCCACAGGTACTGCTTTACAGGTAGAAAAAAAACCTTAACCCTTAACTAACTGTTTATGACACCCACGCATGTGTTTGTGGATAAAGATTCTTACCAGCAAACACTCATGTGAATATTCCGGAGCACGTGGTCCAGACAGGTTTCTCTGGAAGCATCCACGAGGCAATGCTCAGGACTTGGATTTCCCTCCTCCTACTTGTAAACATTTCAGCCATCCAATTAAGGAGCAGAAGCAATACCATATGACCTGGGTGATCAGCTGCACATCGAGAATATTGTGCACTAATTAGCTGCAGTGGGACCAGTTCACCCCAGGAGCTGAAACAGGATATTGTAAACTGCTCAGACAATTTCAAAACAAACAAAACTAAAATCAAGAATTCTCAAGCAGGAAAAAAGGGCCACGTTAGCCTGAGAAGTTATTCCTGCTCTATAGTTCATGCTGCTGTCTCCATCACCGCCTGAGCGAGGAGCAGGGCAGTGGCTGGCACAGCGGGAAGAGTCCGCGAAGCAATGGTGATGCTTGTAGGGAGATAGTCAAGTTCCAGGGAAAGCATCCATCCATTCTGCTCAGCATAGTGTGTTCCCTTGACAGGGTGCCTAGGTTTGGAGGAGAAGTGGAGTACTAGAAAGAGAGGCCTGAAAACAGAGACAGATCGTCTCTGAGAGAGGAGGTGCTTACCAAGGGAACTGAGGCGTGGTAGAGGCACACCATAGAGGCAGCTGGCAGGAGAGAGCTCCGCCTGCCACCCCACCGCGCTTGGTGCGCGGCCCCTCGAAGCCAATGTGGTTTGCAAACGAAGGCTATATTTGTTTTTTCAAAACCTCAAACCTCCCCTCCCATCAGCATGTGACAGCGACAAGTGAGGAAGGAAAATCTTAGCTGAGTAACCCCCTGGTGCTGCAGGACGGGGAGCTGGGATGTTCTGACCCCTGTCGGACACTGCAGCTGCGGTCTGTAGTTCTGCTCAGAGGATCACAAGGCAAAGGCTGCCATGCTCACAGCTGCCTATTCTGCTTTTGTGAGCCTCTCTTCAGTTTCATTTCCTGCTATCTCGCAGCCTCACTGGCTTTCGTTTGCCCTCCTGCGTTCTGTGACACCAGAGTCCCAGCTATAAATACATTGCCCCATGCCTTGTACTGCGTTTCCTGCCTGCCCTCTGCTGCAGCGGGAGCTTCTTTGCAGAGTTCTCTTGGGAAAGTTCATGCACCGATGCCCAAAGTGCCAGGCAGACGCAGCGTGGAGGGGTGGCTTGTCACCACTGTCCAGGAAACAGATTCTGCAGGAGTTGGAGCAATAGGAGGGCTGGGCTAGGAGTCTGGAAAGCACCAACTCTTGGGCCTTGTAAGCCTTTCCAAACCACCACACAAGCCGTTCTGGCTCCTCTGTAGCACAGGTTTAGCAGCTGGTTGGGCTGGTGGCCCTGGCTCTCAGGCAGCTGAGGTAGGTGTGGTCAGAGTGGTTGTCACTCAAGCAGAGGCAAGGAGGGTGTCAGTGGCTGGTGGGGAGCTTGTCACTGAGAGAGCAGGGAACAGCGGGGTCACGGCGCTGCCTGCTGTGGGGACAGGAGGACTGGGGCCTGGAATTAATCTTGCAGGCATCAGAGGATCACAGTAGGCTGAAAATCACAGGGGACAGGACCAGGGTGTTGCTGGGAAGGGCCAGGCGGCAAACCACCGGGCCCTAATGCCGTCACTTACCCGCCAACCTTATACAAATGTTTCATGATCGTTTCATGTTTAGAGAGAGAGGATTCAGGATCTTTGGATCCCAGAGAGGCCCCTGGCTTCCTGGAGTTTTATAGGTTTCAGAGCAGCAGCCATGTTAGTCTGTATCAGCAAAAAGAACAGGAGTCCTTGTGGCACCTTAGAGACTAGCATTTATTTGAGCAGAAGCTTTGGTGGGCTACAGCCCACTTCATCGGATGCATGTATGCTGTAGCCCACCAAAGCTTATGCTCAAATACATTTGTTTGTCTCTAAGGTGCCACAAGGACTCCTGTTTTTTTTAGAGTTTTACAGACAATCCTCAGTTGCTGGAGTCCCTGGAAGTGTTGCTCAAGGGAGATACATGGAGAGCTGAATCTCTCCGGCCACCAGCTTTGTGTGGCTCTCAGGCTGGGTTGCACGGCCTTCCAATGGTGGCGCAGTGCATCCAAGAATGAGACCACAATGCTCCAAATAAGAAAGTGGGTCCTCTGAGGAGCTAAGGAAGTAAATATGGAAGCGTCTCAATACTTATGGTCCATTCTGCAAAGAGCCCCTGTTCCAGAGAGCACTTAAGCACACACTTCATGTCAATGACATACTTTTCTTTCCTGCACAGGGATGGATTTAAGCCCATGTTTAACTGCTTTCCTGAATCATGGTTTCTGTGATTCCTGGAGATACCAAATATCTACTCCACTCAGCTCCTTACCCGATTGTTTATAGGAATCCAAAACATCATGAGGTGCCTGATGCCTGCCACGAGTGCAGGGGACTGGGCTAGAAGACCTCTCGAGGACCCTTTGAATCCTACGATTCAATATCTGCTCCAGTGCTAGGCACCAAACGCTTGTGCACCTTCCCCTGCCCCCGCGAAAAATTGCTTCCTGGGCGTGACAAGAAGTGGGCCTGGGCGTGACAAGAAGTGGGCCTTTACATTTCCCCGCTTTGTTCCCCTGGAATGGAGGCAACATTCTAAAGGGAATTCTAAAAAGGCATGATCGTGTCTGAGAGCAGACACATGGATCACGTCCTCGAAATCAGTAGGGATCGTGGCAAGGGTTGTCTTACTCCAGCATGTAACCAGAGATAAGAACACCAGTTTCAGAGTAAAATGGTTTATTTCCTTTGGTATTAAAAAGTTGGTTTTTACTTCAGCATTTTGTTTGAAGCTCACATGTAACCCTACAACTGCTTGCTTGTTAAAGCTTTTCAGAAAGCAGTGTTGCATTTGGAATTATAGGCACCTAAAAGGGTTGGAGAAAAGTCACCTGGCCTGTCATTTACTAAAAATACAAAACAAAAGCACCCCTCAAAATTACAGGCATGTTTCTAAACACTTCACAGCTGCTGAGCGACCTCCAGTTTAAGAAGTTTTGCCCTGCAGAGATCTCTCAAAATGGCATTGATGGCAGACTCAAATACTTTGCAAAGAGTCTTGTTAGAAGCTGGCCTGCTGCAACATGGCTGAACTGAACTGGCCTTCCGGCCGACAGAGTCATTTTTTCCATTGTATTTGCATAGCTGTTATGTTTTCTCGCAGCCTAGCCCAAGCTGGCTTTCCCTCCGCACAGCTTCTGCTTCACAGTCGCGTGTGAACCAAAACCAAGGCTGCATGTGGTTTTCTCCATCTACCAGAGGTGCACCACTGTGGTTGTGGAGGATGGGCCCCTGGCCCGGAAAGCAGGAAGTCCTAGTTCCATTGAGTTGTCTCAGATTATGTGGTCACATGACCTGTGTGCGGTTAGCAGCATCTGACCAACTCAAACAGGACTTTGAAAAGCTCCCTTGCACCTTCGCCTGAATGTCAGTGCACTTGTTGTGATAAGAAGGAACTAGCTAGCCCAGAACCTACTCAGTTCAATAGAACAGTGTCGAAAGGCGGGACAGGGGTTAAGCGAACGGGGCCACTTTGCTCCTCCTTTGAAATGACCGGTTGCTAAAAATAAAGGCAGCCCTGTTTCCATACTGCTAACGATCAGACAGGCAGTTGAATGCACATCAGGTGGTAGGTCTTCTTTTGTTTGTAGGCTGTTGTTTTTTTATTTTCTTTTGGGTTTTTTTAAGTACTTGGCCACATGTGCAACTTGACACGTTACCAACAGACTTTTCAAACCAGAGGGGGTTTTGTTTGTTTGAATTCCTCAGGGACACATGCAATCCCAGCCCTGCACTCACACACCCAGAAAACATACCAGGCGATTTTATAATTATGCCAGGGAGGGCCCTGTCCAAAGAAAGGTACAGGCCTACTTATAAACTAGCCACTTTATTCAAGGGTTGAAAGTCTTCAGGTTTGGAGTTCTGGTTTTTTGGTGGTGTCTGGTTTCTGGTATAAATTACACACTACGACATAGATCCTTCTAAAATATGGCTTCTAAATTGAACTTGCCTGCTTAAGAGGGATATTTTTCCATTAGAAAGAGGCCTGTAATTTTCCTGTGGCTGTGGCTGTGGAAGGAGAACTGTCAGGTTCCCTAAAGGACAGCAGCCTGAAAGTCAGTCTCTAGGGGAGGGAGCGAGCATCATGTCTGACTCCCTGCCTGGGATGTCACCCCCCCCCCCCCCAGTCAGTGAGCCCAAGAATTTGTGTTTGCCTAAAGCATCTTCCAGAAAGGCTCCCAGGGTTCACTGGAGACACCAAGAGCTAGAGAATCTGTCACTTCTCTTGGGAGTTTGTTCCAAAGGTGAAATCACCCAGACTGTTCAAACTTGTGCCTTTTTTCCTGTTTGAATTGGTCTGGCTTTAACTTCAGCCATTGCTTCTTGTTCTGCCTCTCTTCTAGTTGAAAGGGCCCTTCAATATCTGGTGTTTTCTCCCCAGGAAGGTCCTTATAAACTAATCAAGTGCCCACTCAGTCTTCTCTTCTGCAATCTTAAGAGGCTGAACTTTTGAAGTCTCTCACAGTCAGGCATTTTCTCAAGACCTCTGATCATTGTTGTGGCTCTTTTCTGCCCCCTCTCCAATTTTTCAACATCTTTTTAAAACCGTGGACCCCAGAACTGAAGGCCCTGTTTCAGGCTCGGTCTCAGCATTGCCACATACAGAGTTACAAGTCACGTCCCAACTCCTTTGCCCCAAGGGTCGCATCAGCTCTGTGTGTCACAGCATCACCCTGGGAGCTCGTGTTGAACTGCTTGTCCTCTATGTCCCCTAAATCCTTTCCAAAACCATTGCTTGCCAGGATACAATCCCCCGTCGCCTTCATTCCTTGTTCCGAGATGCATTTTAATACAGCAAAATGCAAGATCACACATGTTGTTTGAATGGGCCCAGCTTACGAAGCCATCCAGATTATTCTCTGCGCCTGCCTCGTCCTCACCATCCCACCAATCTTTGTGTCCTCTGTACATTTGACCAGCAGTGATTTTATATTTACTTCCAGACCATTGATGAAAACACTGAACAGCATCAGACCTAGTACTGATCACTGCAGCACCCCCACTCCCAAACCCTCATCTGTGATGGTGATTTCCCATTGACTATTCTTGAGATCTGTCCATTAGCCAGTTCTTAATCCATTTAGCATGTGCTTTGTCGGTATTGTACAGTGCTTTTAAATCACAAAGCCATGTGGTACGAAGTCAAACACCTTACAAAAGTCTATTACATCTGTGTAGTCACCTTTATCAATCAAACTTGTAATCTCCTCAAAGGCTATTTGCCAGACAACCGTGCTGACTAGCATTAATTATATTTCAATCCTTAACATTCTTTATTAAGTGAATCCCATGTCAGCTTCTCCGTCATGGTGCCCAGGGTTGGTGTCAGGCTAACCGGCCTATAGTTACCCAGGTCAGCGCACTTGCCCTGTTTGAATATTGGCCCAACATTAGCACTGTTCCAGGCACCTGGAATTTCCCCAGCAGGCCACGTTTTATGGAAAACGGACCTCAGCAGAGCAGAGAGCTCCTCAGCAGCTCTTTGAGATACAAGCACAGAAAAGCCGAACTCACTGCAGCGAATCTACAGCCAGGGAATCAAGTGTTAGGAGCATCATGCAACTTTTCCATGGTTAAGGAGCCCATTCTGCAGCTGGCCCCACATGCACCACAATGGATTAGATTGAAGAAACAGGGCCCGAAGCAAGAGTAAAAGTGAAATCATTATTTATTTGTATTGTGGGAGCACCTCACTGCAGGCATTGGGCCCCCTTGGGTTAGGCACCACACACAACGCACAGTTCCTGACCTCCATAAAGGCGAGATTGCGATAGAGAGGGCTAGGATAACTTTTGCTTATCCAGTGCAAGGAGGCCTGATGGTTTTTAGAAGCTTAATATGAAGCATTTTTAAAGGCCAGAATTCAGATGCGTCCTTGTCAAAGGGTAATGCCGAGCCAAGCACAGCCTAGGAAAGCAAACAGAAGGTTATGGCCTAACTGCTTCTATGCACCAGTTCTCAGGGTTTCCCCCAGGGCCGGAGGAACCTGTTTTCCAATGACAATGGCTCTGCACCTACTCTATTTCCATATTGCGTGGGATGCTTTGTCCCCGATCACCTTGTGCCCTTAGCATGTCAGCCCTGCAAGGCAGAGAAGCTGCATTTCTCCATCTCTCCGATTGGACACCACCTATGATAATGCTGGTGAACAGCCGAGAGACAGTGGAGACTGGGAACCAGGGACAATTGCCCATGAACATTCATTCAGATTCAAAAGCCAGTTTTATTTTGCTCATGTTCTTCTCATGACCCGTGCCTGAATAGTCCAGCCCCAGCCTGAGCAGTGGCAGAGATTCAGAAGGTTAAGCAGAGTTTTATGCAAAGCTCATCCAAATGATAAGAACACCTTCAGAGATCAGAAAACGAGGTGCATACAGGGCAGCGGAGCAGAAGAGTTGGTTGGTTGGGAAGGACAAAGATAAACCCAGGCAATAGCACCGATTCTGCATCTAATTTTAGCTGCTGCCACGTCTGGTGCTCTCCTTACATTTGTGGGTTTGCTCCTCTTTGCTATGTGCAGCAACAAGAGGCACCTTTCAAAAGCCTGAATCTGCTCCTGGAGCATTCCCCCATTTTCCCCGCCACTGCGAACAGAACAGGGAGGCAGGAAATTACAGAGATGCCACTCTGGCTGGTGACGACGAGGGCAAAGCCAATAGGCTGGCAGCCAGCACTGTCTGTATCACCCCGACCTTGTTATAAAGCTGTGGTGCAAACAGACAACAAAGCTACACGGTGACTCATTGGCCTGAAAAAGGATTTCTTCCCACTGCTGCACGAGTGACACTTCCAGCCATCGAGTCTACCACAAAACCAACGCCCTGAACAGGGTGGTGAAGAAAGTAATCGGTAATTACAGTTGCACATACCCTACCCAAGATCAGTTGCAACATCCCCTGCATATAATATACATTTACACAGTGCTAGCAACTAACAGCATCCTCTAAAGTGCTCCAGGTAAAGTTGTCACTAGCAACAACAAACAATATCAGCCTCAGCCATTGTGGTAGGCTGGATTATTAGTGCTGGAAAAACAGCTCCCTTAACACCGTCTGAACCAGCTGAGATTCATCTGTGTCTAATTAGCAGAAGCTTCATTCATCGGTTGCTTAGCTAAAATTCTCTCTCATCATGGAAAACTTTGCTCCAAGAGCTAACGCCCAGATCCTGTTGTGCATAGAGCACCCTCCACTCCCAGGAAGACTTATGGGGACCGTAGCACACTGCAGGGCCAGGTCACTACATTTTCAGACAGCCTCAACTTCAGCACTCCCACTTTTGCTGGTGCGACCAGACCCAGCAAGGACACACCTATTTTGCCTGACTGTTTGTGCAAATCTAGTTGTCCATCAGCCAGACACCTAATTTTCACACAAAAGACACAACTGACCTGTTTTATGCAGGAGGTGGATGTAGGAAGGGGCTGAGAGCTGAAAATTGGACCTAAGACAAAAAAAAATAAAATAAAAGTAAAAAACCCTGTTTACTGCAACTTGAACAGTTTCTTTGGCAGGCAAGGGGAAAAATGATTTTTTTTTTTAAAGCCACAACTCACAGAAGGCCAAGCCCTTAAACAATCATATCTCAAATTCTGTTCTCTTTCCAGCTCACACTTTTATCAACTCTTATTTATCTCACACGATCAGTGCTGAAAAAGCAGCACTAATATTTCCACTTTAAAAAAAAAAGATGCTGAATGCAAGACATGCCATCTCCCTTACTTGAAAACTACACTGTGGTACAAGAAAAAGATGTGCTCAACTGTTCCAAATTATTTCCTCAGACAATTGCATCTTTCAGGTACACTTTGGTGTTTTTCCCCTCTTCTCAGTAAATCAGAAACTTTCTGATGTGATATCAGTTTCTGAATCTACTTTGCTTAAGAAAATGTTGCTTGGAATAGTTAATAATCTCCCTTTCCTGTTCTCTCGCATTACCTCTGGTGGTGAATTCTTCCAAACCTCCATAGTGCGCGCACACACACACACACCACCCATATCTCCATACATCAACCTTAATTCATCAACAGGAAACAAAGTACGCCCCAGGATGTGATGGCAACCAATCTCACATAACCATAGAGTTGAAAAGGAAAAGGAAAGGACACACTTTTCCAGCCAAGAACGTGCTCAAGACTCAGATGTTCCACAATGAAGTCTAATCACTCTGAAATATTGCAAATTTTACTAGTCACTCATTTCCGGTTTGAACAGGCTGACCAGAGAGCAAGTGTGAAAAATCAGGACACTTTCAGTTTTATATTTTTTGCAGGGGAGGGAGGGATAGTTGCGTTTATAAGATAAGCCCCTAATATCAGAACGGTCCTGATAATATCAAGACATCTGGTCACCCTAAGTGTGAAACCTGCTAACTCCCATAGACTGTCTCTCTTTGTGACAACGTGCAAGCAGCTTTTCCACACAATTGCTGAAAATGTTGTTCCCATCACCTGCTGGTGGACAATTTACTCTGCGCTCTTCAGAATCGTGTTTCAGCAATGAGACAGTCAGAGGTGCCACCTTCAGCATTTTGACAGGCTGACGTGATTTTGTCTAGCAGGTATCAGAGGGATTACGTTAGCTTGCCTGAATGGAAACAGCCTCCTATCCCATCCTGGGGTTCAAAACTCGCCTTGCTCCACACTGCACAGGGACTGGCGATGGTCCCGAGCCCTGTCATTCAGGCCCAACATGGGAGAGCAGTGCCCCTGGTTGGGAGTTGGCTTAACATCTGCAACAGAGACCAGCTTTTTCAGTTGCCAACTCAAGTTATAAAGGGTGAATGTCGACAGTCATAGCAGGTTTCTTTCTTTAGCTTTGCTAATAGAGATTTTAGGCCAACCTCACAACACAACACAACACAACCGTCTACATTTGCACCCCTCAGTTGTGCACAAGCACATTCCCACAGGCTGCACCTTCATTGGCAGGCACTTTGCGGATTCATGCACAGATCCAGTAGTTCAAGGTCTTCTCAATTTATATGGCTCTTTGCACATGCCAAGCTTCTGGGTGCTATTTCAGAGGCAGGATTCGACCCCTTTGAGAGCTCCAGCTGGAGAGAGGAGCTGCAGCATGGAATTGGACTCAAGGGGGAAAAAAGTGACTTTGTGCCACTTTTTGTGCTACCCAGATTCAGACCAAAACAGTCGCCAGCATAAACTGGAGCAGCTCTGGGGTGTCTCCTCTAATTTAAAGCAGCCTTTCCTGCATGTAGCCCCCTGCTAGTTTACTCCTCTGTGGGAGACGCTATGGTGGCTGGAGAATTATTGACATGACAACCTCACAGAAAAGCCGGCAGGGTGAAAGTTGAGCAACGGAGAGGGGGAGGGGTTTTTATCAGACTCTTTAAAACTCTGAATGTTGCTTACATCCCTGCAATATCAAGGGCGAGTTAACGTTTTGGCTCAAAGAGCCATCAGCACACTCATCCTTTCGATTCAGGGATACGAGGAGACAGGAAACACGCTCCCAGACAGCTCAGTTGTTCCCCCAGTACAACTGGGAAAGGCCAGGCACAGCAGTCTGAATATTTCGAGAGTAAATAATCATTTCAAAAGCCTTTCAGGTTTCCACAATATACAGAAGCAAATATTCTCTATCCCATAGTCATGTGTTTGTACAGCACCTAACACATGGGGGCCCGATCCAGGACTGAGGCCTCCTACCTCCTACAATAAGGCTTTAATAAAAAAGTCCTCAGCAGGCCACCTTTAGGAGAATGGAAGACTCCCTAGAAGAGGGAGAGAAAGAGAGGATTCCCCTGTAACTACCTGCGCTGGACGGCCCCCCAGATGGCAGCTAGTCACTTCAGACTGCATCCTCATTACCAGCCCCCACATTCAGTGCGCAGAAGCTGTCAGGACTCTGGGCTTACACAGCTCTGTATGTGGAGAAAAGAAGCGTGACCCAAATCTGCCCCCACGGTTTAAAATGAAGCTGTTTTGAGGTCTGAAAAGCTGTTGTGCACCTGATCTCTGGCCTTTCTTTCTGGTTTCAGCTGGGACCAGAAGAGGAAGCAGCAAGAGCTCTCAGAAGGGCTGTTCACATGCTGCTTCCAGCCTGGGGGACACCAGGAAGTACTGAAAGTCTCATTAGAGAGTCTGCTCTTGTGGTATTTCCAACACAGGCGGGTTCGGTGAGCTGTTTTAGAGCAGATGCAGCAGAGTCCTGCTAAAAGAGGCACACACATCCGATGAAGTGAGCTGTAGCCCACGAAAGCTTATGTCCTAATAAATTTGTTGGTCTCTAAGGTGGCACAAGGACTCCTCATTGTTCATGCCCGGAAGGATTTGCAGCTCCAGGCTCTCCTGGCTTGATTTACTCTGGGGTGCACGGTCGTCTGGAAGGAGCAAGGGCAGCCTGCCTTTAACCTGCTGCACTTCCAGCGCGGCTGGTGTAGTTTTATTCCATGGAGGCTTTGAAGAGGGAAGGAAGGAACAGCGAGAACAGCACACTCAAAACCCACAGGTTTGGCGGAGACCTCTGAGCCAGGCGGCCAAATGGTTTGATTGCCACATGCATTTACACAAGGATAATGAGCGAATTCATGAGAGGGGATCTGGTAAAGTATTACAGCATAACTTCTAATGAACTGTCAGAGTTCAGACAGATCTGAGCAGAGGCTCAGTTAATGCAGAAATACCGTGTGGTTTTGGTTTGTGGCTTCCAGCTGATCTCTCTCTGCTGCTCTGGCAGCGACTATATTCTTTCTGTTTAGCCCACAACTGTCAGCTCTGAGATAATAGTTACATACTGTAGTTTGTGCCTCTTGAGGAACACAGACATCTTTACACAGTCTCTTGCCTGCCTTCTCCCTGCAACTCTTCCCCAAGGTGGCCCAGGCAGAGACGGTTAACCAGATCTCAGTTTCAATAGCCGGCGAAGGGAAGCGATGCCAGGATGGTGGCATTGATAGATAGCGATGACAGACAAGTACCAGCTGGCAGACAGACCACGAGGAAATCAAAGGCAGCAGCAGAGAGGCAATGATGCATTTGAGAAGGTGTCTTAGTTCACAAGAAAGGAAAACATTTGTGGGCCTTTGGGCAATCCCCTTAGTTTTAAAGAACAGGGGAAGGTTTTTTTGTTTTTTTTTAGCAAGGGGAATTGTACTCAGAATTCCCTGCAGGCCAGTACCACCTGAGTCACAGGACAGGCTGGGAGGCTTGTGCTGAAGAATTCATTCACGAAGGGCCAAGTTTTAAAGTCCTTAACAAGGCAAATCTCTTATTGAAAGTCAATGGGCCAAAGCCTGAGAGGTGCTGAGCATGCATGTCTCCCTTTGGGACTGATCCTGCAAGCTGCTAAGCACCCTCAACACGTATTGAAGCTAAAGGGGGCCAAACTGAGACCCTTTGAGAACAACCACCATTAGGTTTCAGAGTTGACCACGCTGAGCTGGATGGAGCTGTAGTTTCCGTCTGCCTTTCTACCACAGTGCATCAGGTCACATTCAGCAGGTTTTCCTGGCAGCCACAAGAAGGCTTAGAATTAAAATGAAAGGTCATTCTGCAAGAACTGCCCTGGGGCCTAGGGTAATGCTGGGTTCAGGTACCACCGAGGAGTGGTTCCATCCCACCCGTGGGTGGACTGGCTGGAAAATGATGTAAAGCTTGAACAAGTTAGCACGGGGCCGGGTCTTGCAGACTTCACTCAGTGCTTTGGCTGCAGGGGAACTGAAGTCCGCACGGATGTCATTAATGCAAAGCACAAGCAGGACATGTCTGGCCCCCAGTAGCCTACCCAAGGTCACACTGGAAATCCGAAAGCACACTGGGGAAGAGAATGCAGATTCTCCGAGTTCCAGACCCCGCCTTCCTCTTTAGGTGGGCTGATTGTCCAACGGGATCAGGAATTTCGATTGCAGCTCATCTCTCCTTAGATGCACGCTTCTCACTGCAATTTGTACAGCCTTAGAATGTCATTTCCAACCCATCGCTTGATGGCAAAGCACACGAACTACAGCTGTCTGCATTACAAAATAATTGGGCATATTAGCATGTCATAAACAAAGCATCCGAACACACGGGAAGAGTTCCCCCAGCTCTGTTCACTCGTTAGATTGGACCTGGAGAAGGAGCCAGGCACTCAGCCCTCCAAGTGGTCTCTTGCCAGCCAAAGCTGGGGCAATTGTTGGAGAGAGGATTGTGATGATCAGGCACGTTGAGCAGCAGCAGAACCAACTTTGTGTTAAAAATACAGCCCCAGCATGCTCCACTCTTGGCCTGTCCACTTCTCCTCATGGCCCAGCCAGGCCTCTCCCACAGCCAGGGCACAAGATGGGGGCTTTTGTGATGTGGACCCCAGCCTTGGAAGAATGGGACTGCGGCCAATGCACAGCTCACGCCATACAGGCTACTGCCCAGTGTGAAGCACGAAGGTCAGGGCTTTCAGAGGGCTCCGAACCCACAGCTGGGCCCAGATTTTCCAGCAGAACTTAACACCCATTAAGGGAGCCAATACGCAGCAAGAGCACTCAGCATTGAGAGCAGTGGAGAATCCCCCTCCTCCTCCGTGGGCTCCATGGGAGTCGCTGAGCACCACGCTGTTCCTAGCCCATGTCTGCAGAGGCTGGGCCGGCAGGGTGGCACGTCAAGAACACGCGGTAAGTCAGCGGAGAGAAGCAGGCTGCTGTGACTCCTTTCATCTTCATTACTGCTAACGAAAATACCAAACCAGCACAATTTCTCAGCGCTCCCTACCCGGCGGCTGCCAGGGCACTGCTCCCTGCCCGCCCCCTCTTTGAAACGCAAATGTCGTTTGGATCCAAATCAGCCGTTTGTTCGTATTGCGTTGGGTACAGACAGCACATCAGCTGTTCACTGCAGAGAGACCTTGGGATCAGAGACAGGGGGACCATACTTCCCAAAGGGAAAACAGGACACCGTGCAGGGCTGGCCCGAGCCTCCCCCCCCCCCCAGCCACTTGCCCAGTGCCCCCTCCCCCTGGGGCACTGGGCCTACCCACCTGCAGCCTCTCCGCCACACAGTTGGCCCTGGATGCTCACTTGAGCCCTGCCGGCCCCCCATGCCAGGCTGTCGCTGGTTGCTCAAACCCTGCCTGCCCCCAAGCACTGGCACCCTGCCTGCCCCCATCCCCCCGACCTGCCTCTCGCCCTGCGTGGGGCTGGCATCTCCATTCACACCTCCCCCATTCGTCTGACTGCACCGCACCCCACTCCTTTATCAGAAGTGGGCATTTGTCCTGTTTGCTCTTGCCAACCGAGCAAGTCAGCAAAAGCAACCGGGACAAATGCCCACTTTAGCCAAAAACATCAGGAGGGCCAGGACAGGGCTTAAAAAAAGGGACTGTCCCAGCCCAGACAGGATGGATGGTCACCCTAATCAGAGCTCATTTCTCCAGTTTCATACCCAGTTTTCCCAGGATCCCTGAGATATCAGTGTCAGGTCTGTTTGTTTCTATTTCCTTTTAACACGGAGTGCTGCCGTGCGGGGCACATACACACAGCGCTCCCATACTGCCAACAGAGGGATGCCATTTGATCAGTGGCGTAACACTGAAAGGGGGAAAAGACACGGCTCAGGAGCACACACCTGCACCACAAGCAAACAGCACCATGACTAACACAGGAAGACATCAAACCATTGCCTGGTTTCGGAAGCGGAGCGGAGCTCGGGGTACAGGCACACAGCTATGTCATCCCGGTGTTTCTCAGCCTACCGGCGACAGGGACTTCCAAGGTCTATTTTCTCCTGTTCTAGCTCCTGTAAAGCAGGATGTCCTGGGAACCTTCCCGGGCTTTGGGCTGTGGCTGGTGAGCAGACAGGAGTGCGCTTGTCTGTCGCCATAATTACTCCACCTCCGCGAGAGGCGGAAGCTCTGTCAGCAGGAGAGTTTCCCACCGACGTAGCACTGGTGTGGACGGTGTAACTTACGTCACTCGGGGGGGGGGGGTCTTTTTCACAACCTTGAGCAACATCTGTTACATTGACGTAAGCGGTCGTGTAGACCAGCCCACGGCGCGTGAGACTAGAAAAGACCATTTGTATTCCATTGCCTAGGCCCTGAATTTCACAGGACTTTGTCCTACGTTCTTCCCATTAGTAAAAGTTTATCTAATTTCTTTAAGTCTCTGATCCAAAGCCTACTGAGGTCAACAGAAAGACTTCCGATGTCTGATCACTCTAACTATTAAAACCATCTTTCCTGATGTCCAGCCCACTCTTTTCCTCCCTCAGTGTTCAGCCGGAGCTGCTATCCTGTGATAAGATAAGTGTTTCCTTTCATTTATATCATTTCCTTTAAGCCATTTATAGACTTCTGTCCCTCTTACCTAAGAAGTCAACTTTGCCACCACAATCCACTCCACCACTCTCTCCACAGATGTCAGAGCAGGTGGCATGTTAGTGGCCCCTTCCTGTGCTCTCTCTCCTTAAAATACAGAGTCCCCACAGCCAGTGTCTCTGTCCCTGGTGAAGAACCGTCCTGGGATGGAGACAGAGCGTAGTGGCAAGAGTGCCCTGGGGCACTGGTAGTTCCACGCTTGGGACATATGGCAAAACGAAAATATTTACCTTCCACTGGCTTCACCCAGCGTCGCATTTTCATCTCCCAGAAGGCGGACGCAACCCCCACCATCTCTATAGCGAACAGTCCAGTAGGGGGCTCCAAAGCAACCGTTCTTTGGAGACCATCCCCCCATGCACCTTCATGCAGCCGTTGCAGAGGGCTTCTATGCGCCCTTTCAAAGGTGCACTTCATTAGCTGGGTCTTTATTATTTTATAGCCGCATTACAGCTGTGTTGCACTGTATAAAACACACGGGGAAAAACCCCACAGTCCCTGCCCCACATTGCTCACATATCTAGGTTAGGCAAAGGCACGTTACAGAGTCTGGCCTTGAGTAACCCACGGGTACATGGCCTTTTGTGTACATATGCTGGCCCTGCTTTATCGGTATTAATCAAATCTCTTAAGAGGATGACACCATTGGTGGTGTTTCCACTTTTGTGTGGAGTGCAGAGACGCACGCCTGCGGTTTAGCTGGGCTGCAAATAAAACATCATTAATTTACCGGCAGGCAGGATATAAATAACTCAATCAGACAGTGCCCGAACTGAAGGCAGTTCTTATTCCTGGCATTGCAGGTTAATGAGCACAGGTTCCTTTTTCTAACACAATAGCTCTAAAAATAAGAGGTGGACGAGTCACACTCACTTGTGAATCAGGCCCAGGCATTGTAATTTCCATTCTGATTCTGTACCTCCCGCTCCCCCCAGCTCTGGATGAATCAGAGCCTTCCCCAAAATCAGACTTAGTGGACAACCAGCACTATCTCAAGTAGGGTAAAGAGAGCGAGGGACACCTGGCAAGCTCATGGTCTCTCCTCCGAGATGACATTTGATTTAGGACTCATAGCAGAAGGTAGGTCAATTCTAAGATGATAAACTGGAGATTTTCCACAGCTTTACTATCATTTGTTTCAAGATAATATGTCTGGTAATTAAGCAACGCCGGGTGTTATTACTTAGGAAACTACCCAACAGCGTTGAAGAGGTGCAAGAGCAGATCTCCCAAGGCCTGGTACAGGCAGGAAAAACCTCTGATGCTTCAGATTTAGAACAAGAGAGGAAGCAGGAAAAGGCAACAGGATATCTCACGTCTGCTCTTTGTGCCCCAAACCATTCTGCACAGCTGAGGTGTCAATGTTGATGGTTACGACTCCCCCACCCCTCTAGTGTCCAGGGGTGCCAGGTTTGTATCATTTTTGGTGGTGCCCAGAATGCGTCCAAGCAGAGCCATCTTGTCCATAGTACGGACCGGGGCAACCACCCTGGACCCCGCGCTTTAGGGGGCCCCATGCTTTGGGGAACATGGGGTCCAAGCAGAGCCATCTTGTCCATAGTACGGACCGGGGCAACCACCCTGGACCCCGCGCTTTAGGGGGCCCCATGCTTTGGGGAACACGGGGTCCAAGCAGAGCCATCTTGTCCATAGTATGGACCCCGCGCTTTGGGGGGCCCCACACTTCAGGGGGACGCGGGGTTCAGGGCAGCCAGGGGGGCTAGTGGGAGGCCTGGCTCCGGCAGGAGCAAGGTAACCGGCCCCAGCCCACCCCGCCCTGCCGGCTCTCGACATCGCCTGTGGGAGGGGTTGGAAGCGGGAAAGAGGCGGGGTGATGGGGGTTTGGGGGAAGGGGTGGAGTGGGGGCAGGGAAGGGGCAGAGCAGGGGCGGGCTTTGGTGAGGTTGCTCACTGCTGCTGGTGCCAAGCCCCTCACTAGCCCCTCCCCTCCCGGCCGCCCTGGAGCCCGTGTCATCCTGAAGCGCAGGGCCTGGGGCGGTTTCCCTGGTCCATCTTATGGATGGGACGGCTCTGAAAACAGAAGCCCAAACATTGGTGGAGCCGGGCCCACGTTCCTAAATATTGGTGGAGCACGGGCAGCACGGGCCCATATAACTCGCCGCCTATGGTAGTGCTCCCTCCCCGCCCCCATCCCAGCCCTTTACCGCTTTTTTAAATTTAGCATTGGAATGTTTAGTCCTTTTCTAAGGCATCACATCGGTGGCTAAAAGGTTCTTCCTTAAAGTAGGCATTTCTGTGCAAGTGAAATGCTTTTGCTTAAACAACACTTTTCTAGGTGGGGATGAGGAGAGTTACTTTTGGTTCAGAGAAGCATTTAAAATTAATTTTAAAGATTTCACTGATGGAAAAAGGTCACTGACATTTAAAACGAGAAAAAACACACCAGCACCAAAGTGATGAGAAGTTGTAAAGGTTTCAACAAAGAATATTTGACCAGCCGTCTTTGAATTATAGTGACATAAGTCTGTTTAGGTTTAATATAAAATGAAGAAATTCCTAACCAAAAACTTTGTTAAAATAAAGTGGACTGAGAATGTCACCCATTGTAACAAAAAGAGATTAAAAAAACCCACACCAAACTGTGACTATTTAAAAAAAATAAATAAGCCTTCATGCTAGAATCTCAGGACATTCACAGGTAGTCTCTAAAATCAGCCTTAACCCTGCCCCAATATCCCCACCCACTTTCTACTTATATGTCAGCGACCAGCTTAGTTGACCTACAGTAGTAGACACAGATCACGGTTATCTCCTCCCATGCTCTACATAACTCCCTGAAGCTCCTCACACCCACCATGTAATGACCAGAGACTCAACCAGTTCCTAGTTCATTTCCCAGTAAAGGTCATTTCCATGTGGCAAGTCATAAGGGTCTTCAGCCTACAGGTTGAGGATGAGTAAGAAGTAGTTTAGTGTTTTACTAAAATGGTTTTGAAGAACAATGTATTCTTATATTGAACTCTCTTTCAAACAGGGAAGCTTTGTCTTTCATATCTATATATACCCACATGCTGCTAAGCATTTATTTGCGTCTCAGACCAGCATTCTAAGGGTTAATCCATAGTAGGCTTTGCTTCCTCAACCAATGTGTTACATGTTTGTCAAATGCAGAAGGACTGAGGGCAATACAGAGAGTTGAAATGTCATGATCAGTTATTCAGCTTCTTTTCCGTGATACATGTTTTAATAAAAATATAAACTGATGAGTTATAATAAATTAGAGCTGGGTGAAGTTTTTTAATGAAAAAAATGCAGATTCAGTGACACGGAATCCTTTTGTAAATTCATGTTGGTTTGGCTGAGTTGTTCGTTTAGGAAAAGAACAAAAGTTATTCCAAAAAAATTTCCACATTTTCAAAATGAAATCCTTAGGTTTTTCATTTTGAAACCATTTTTTGTTTCAAAGTTTCCTTTAATTTTATTCAAAAACAAGTTTAAAAATGCTCAAAATCAAAATGACATGTTTTGTTCAACCCAAAACTAAACATCTGACCAGCTGACCCCAAACTAGGTTTTTTGTTTTTTACTTTTTGGAACTGCCAGTGAATTAAAAATAATAATAAAATAAATAATAATAATAATAATAATAATAGTCTACTTAGCACTTCATGTATTTTCCAAATGAGTCTATAAACATTAGTTAACATTTGAATTCAGTAAGTTTTCCAATACAAAGCACCAGTTCTGTTTGCTAGACTTTAGTAAATTTATTTTGGGAATTCTGTGCATCATTCCCAATTAGGAGAGTTCATATTGTTCCATATAGAAATATATTGAGAATTACAAGGAAAATTTAAAATCTGACCAAGAGTAGTAGAGAGGTCAAAGTATGTTCCCTGGTTCATTCTAGAACAATGTTTCCCAAACTTGGGACGCCGCTTGTGTAGGGAAAGCCCCTGGCGGGCCGGGCCGGTTTGTTTAACTGCCTCGTTCGCAGGTTCAGCCGATTGCGGCTCCCACTGGCTGCGGTTCGTTGCTCCAGGCCAATGGGAGCTGCTGGAAGCGGTGGCCAGTACGTCCCTCGGCCCGCACCGCTTCCAGCAGCTCCCATTGGCCTGGAGCAGCGAACCACAGCCAGTGGGAGCCGCGATCGGCCGGACCTGCAGATGCGGCAGGTAAACAAAATGGCCCAGCCCGTCAGGGGCTTTCCCTAAACAAGCAGCGGCCCAAGTTTGGGAACCACTGTTCTAAAACATAAATGCATGCAAAATGTGATGATAATCAGACTTTATTTACCATGTGTTTTGCATCTTCAACAAAACATGAGTGGGAAGGAATTCGTCCCTCCCAATTTCTCATTAACAGGGAACTTAAAGAAGTGTTTGTGTGTATGACATTAGAGCAACTGGAGATGTATAAAAACAGGAAGTTCCAATAGCTGGTCCCTTCAGTTCAGTAATACCCCATATTTCCCCAGTATGCCTGGACCTGTAACGCTAATAGTAGTTGTAGTAGAGCTCTTACACTGGCTTTGCACTGGGTCACTCTCATGACTCATGACAAAGTAATGGCACTGAACAGCCTTGCAGAAGATCTTTAGCACAAAACTAGCAATGCACATTAATCATGGATCGAGTTCCAGAAAAGAACGAGCCTGTTATGTTACTCTGAAAGGAAATGGTAAGGGAGGGACCTTCTGACTCAGCTGGTCGGCTCTGAGAGATCACTGAAGTCAATGGACCATCGCCACAGACGTCAACTGGACAAAGATTTGGCCTTGTATGTAGATTCATAGATTCCACGGCCAGAAGGGACCATTGTGATCATCCACTCTGACCTCTTGTGTAACACAAGCCATATCATTTCCCCACAATAATTCCCAGAGCAGATCTCTGTGGTTGGGATCCTATCTGCCTGCTTCAGTGACAGATTTTTTCATTGTGTTTACTCCCATTAACACGGTAAAGCTATGGGCCCATGCAGAACCTGCTGGTGTTACATGAGCCCGGAAGAATTCATCTTAACATTCAAATTACAGCTTGATTTTGCAGGACAAGGATGTTAGAGGGATTGGGAAAGCTTCTTTGTACTTGTAAACTTCGGAAGCCCTTGGAAGACAATGAATACAGAGTGTCACCAATGCCTTTTAAAAAAAATAGTATAAACAGAAACTCTAATTGCTCCTAGCTACTTTTTCAAGGCCTGGGCTGACCTCGGGGAGACTTGAACTTCTGAGTCTTTAGGATTTTGATTATGGAACATTTTAGCTGGAATTGAAACGGGCCAGACAATTTCATGACTATCAACAGCACTAATCCAAATTAGCCTGAGTCTATTGATCTTCGGGGCATGCAGCAAAGCACATCTCTTTACAGAGCTGATGCAGAGACAGGCTTTTGAAGGAAAGCAGATTGTGGGGGAGGTGGTTGGGTGGCTGGGGGCTGTATAAATTTGTTTTTATAATTTATGGCTGGATTTTCCTGCAGTCCCAGGAATAGGTCTGGCAGAAGCAGAAGACCAGACCTGCTGGGCCAACACTCTACCAAGTCTTTCATTCCCATCCCCACCCCCTGAATAATAAAGAAACAGGATGGTTATAACTGTACCCTTACACAGCATGCTTCACCCAGAAGGATCCCAAAGCATTTAACAGATTGTCCACAAAGGCATTACGCCCCATACGGCAGAATACAGGAGCCAGTTTGATACCAACAGTGTCACATGCACGTTGTTAGGAGGGAAACCGAAGAATAGCTTCTCCTACCGAAAGCACAGCAGAGTTTGGTATTTGTGTGTTGGTGTGGCAGACAGAACGTGATTAATTACCCAACTTTGAAGTTGGCCACAAATCCAGAGTTAACTCACCTTCTCTCACCAAAAACATCCTGGGATCTCTAGAGACCAGAGTGAGTCAGGGATTACATTGTACATCTCATTAGAGGTCAGTTACCGAACCTACTGTCCCACCACCACCACAGCCTGCTGCAGCTTGGGCTCCCCACAAGATCTCCGGCCAAATACAGAGCAACTCCAATGCTACTTAGCTTAGGAAGTCAAACTACAGCCCAGCCAGAGGCACAGCAACATGGCTCCTTGCCACTTGTACTCCTCAGCAAGCCAATGTTAATCCGAACAGCATTAGCACACTGCAGAAATGGCTACTGGATACTCCTGATTTTACACCTCCAGCTACTATGCGAGAAAGCATTCTCCTGTATTGTTTGAAGTATGTGAATTGCAATACCCATGCATCCCACTCACTGGTTTACCAGTGAAGTAGCAGGAACAAGTTTCTTTGAGGAAGCGGCGGGCTCCCCTTTGACCTGCTCTCACTATGGTAGTCCTTCCCTGGTTTCCCCTTGAGCAGCGATTGTCTGCACCGTGCTGCTGTTTTTTCATTTGCCAGTGCTTAAAAGGATTGAAAAGATTAGGGGATTTCAATTTAGCAGCATGTCAGACAGCTTCCTGCTTGTGAATAACATGCACTAATCAATAACAGTAGACCACAGCCCACAAAACTGCTGTAAAGTGAAAACAATAATAATTTTGAAAAACCCAGAGACGTGTGCTTTCAGTTTCTCTAACTGATCGCACTTGGTTAATGGTTTGTAAAGCACAGGCCAATATAAAAGTAAAATTGCCTAACTTGAACCAGATGTGCAATCTGTCATCCTGGAGTAAAGTAAAGATCTCATTTTATTTGCATCTAACTCAAGGGCATTACTGATAGAGAAGGAAAAGAGAAAGCAGTCCTTAGATCCCCAATCAATTGATACTCTGATCTCAGCCCTCTAATAACCTGTGCATAGTTAAAGCTAATATGGTAAGATAAGCATAGATTAAAACCAGGTCTATCAACATCTGTCATAAAAAATGTCATCACAGACAGCATAATGGAAGTTATGTCTTAGCATTGGGCCTGCACATGGGCTGGCTGTTATTAAAACGTGTAGTGTCAATCAGTACTCGGAGATCAGCACTAAGATATCATTGTCATTCGTCGTAGCATGACTTTCCTTCCTCCCTCCTTCTCTTTTCACTTTGATTGGAATACAGCCTCCTGGGAGACATGAACTCATCACAAATGGCTTCCCAGGGATGGGAGCAAATGAAATGTAACAAATCTCCATTTGCAATTTTTGGAGCACGTGGCTAGAATGGAAAATTGGAATCTGGTGCTGAGATCTTTCCTTAGTGTGTTACAGTGCAGTTAATAGTTCCTGCCTGCTAAAATAAACCCATTATCACCTTCATCTTTCATTTCCAGCAGAGCTAAATAATATGGTAAAATGGCACAGCTGGTCTCATTTAGTCCAGGATTTTTCACTTTCGCAACATATGCAAAAGGAAAAATGGTTTATTTCAGTTTTCTTGAGAGCTCTATTACACTGTAGTCAAAATGGTGCTTTTAATGTACCATTGTGGCACGTTAAAGCTTCTGTGGTGTTACAGAGCTAATACAGGTGATGAACTTCACACACACACACACACACTCTCAGTGCTATCGCCATGGAAAGTTTCTGAAACATGCAGCTGTGTACTCAGTTAGTCCAAGACTCCAGGTTTGACTCTTTAAAGTTCTTCAAGTTTTAATATCACTTGGGGCTTTCTCTGATTCTTCATCAAAGCCAGGATTTCTCTCGCTCTTCACTGGGAATAGGAGCTCCAGGCAAAATTGAAATCTCACATTAATGCCTACTCATACCACTAAAGTGAAAGGAAATCAATGTTTCCATGATAAACCCCAGTGTCAGTCAATTATTATAATTGGTATGAGTCTGCTCCAGCTGAAACTTGTTCCAGGATGATGATTTTATTTTATTTTGTAACTTCACAGCAGGATCAGTTGTCATCTTCAGCCACCCGGATGGCTACACAAAGCAGAACTTACTGGCCTCAGGTGAATGTTTAATGCCCTGGTAGCTTTAAGCAGCTTCATGTTCTTCAAATGAAATGACAACAGCACTTCCTATCAGCTGACCTGCTCAAGTTCAGTCACTCCCGCTCTCTCTTTAGGGGCATAGATGGCTCTCTGAGCACCCCACAAACTTCCAGAGATTTTATCCTCCCAACCCAGCTTGGTGGCTGCTCTGTGTTATCCCCCTGTTACAGGTGGGGAAGGGAGGCACAGGTACAGTAAGTGACTTCGCAGGAATTCCCTGGGGGATCTGGGACTAGAACCCAGCTGCAGTGCTGTAACCACTAGACCATAGTTCCTATGGCAAAACTCCCATTAATTACAATGGGGTAGGATCAGCCCTTAATTGCTCTGGCAGTTTGCTTTTCATCTCATCTACCTTGAGGAATTTGACTGAGGACATGCAGGCGGGTAGTCCTGATAAAATGAGCCTTCCCATCTCCTGTATGCTCTGTATTATATTAATGACCCATAACAGAAGGTGTCCCAACATAGGGTGTGACATGATTGTCTATTACACTCTTCCAGGCCTATGACTCATGTATTAAAGCTCCCCAGCTGCACCGTAATCTGTCTCCCAAGATGTAGCTACTAGGTGATGAGCTGCTCATGAGGGCCCTGCTCTGTCGTATCTCTGTGTGTGGAGCCCTCTTGCACAAAGCAGCTGCAGCACAGGGCCCTTAGTGAGCCTCCTGGGTCAGGTCTCTGCAGCCAGTTGGTTCTAAACAGGACGGAGTTGGTTCATGTGCAAAACTGTGTTTGAGAGAAAAGAACTGTCCAAAAGCATCATGCCTGAGAGAGATAAAATGTTGGGCAAAAATGATGGCAGAAGTCTCCCTTGAAACCTCAAAACCCAGGAGATTCAGGGACTAGATGGAATTTCCATCCTTAACTCAACTTGCTGAAGTATGTGCACCAGCGAGCCACAAAACAACAGTGATACCAGATAACACAGCTCATTTAACAGACTGAGGTACAGAGAAGTTAAGTGGCTTGACCAAAGCCAGGGATAGGATTTCCCTCTCCGAGTCTTGATTCTCCATTTTCTGCTCTAACTACTAGTTATTCCAAGACTCTAGGTTTAAATCTTTAAAGTTCCTCTTGCCAGGCCACATGATTATCTTGCATAGCGGCAGAGCTGTGATCCATTAGCAAATGACCTTATGTGGGAGCTGTATCGTTCTCATTTTAAAGCAGACCCATGGCATGGTTTTTGCTCTCTCTAAATTTATTTGCAGCTGAATTGTACAAAGATAATGAAAATATTCCATGTTAGGATAGATGTAAAAACTAGATCAACACAGCCCTTTGTCATCTAAAATATCTCTAGATCAACAGGATGAGCCCCCAAACCCCATCATTAACATTCCCCAGCCAAACCTGGCTTTCATTTTTCTTAACAATATTGCCCATAGCTTTATGTATGTTGCAGCTAGCTGTACTGTTAGCCACCATAAACAGCAGTCATAAAGCATGTGTTAGAGAGATGTCACTTGCAGGATTGCTAATGGGTGAGCCTAATGAATATGAATGGTCTCTTCATAAATGTAGTTTTGTGTCATTAAATTCCTTCACACCTCAGTGATCGTGGAAAGGTTACTCAGAATTAAATGTAAATCACATATTTGCTGGTATGAAACAGATCAGCATGTCATTAAAAAAAACATATAATTTAATAAATGGCACAGTCTCCCCTCACTGGGATCTATCTGATAAACTCAGGGCATCCTGTCATGTGGGTTTTTCAGTAGAACATGATACAAACCTGGAATTACTAAATATGTACAGTACAAAAAGCAGTAGCCCTTAGTTCTCATCACAACTGTGAGCCAGAAACGAATGGAGTTATTTCACCCACGCTGCTATCTATAATTAAAAGATTAAGGAATGTGTTCTGTTGTGTTATAAATTAATGGACTCATTGCAGACTAAGAGGATGGCTTGGTGCCAGTAGCATCAGATTTCAAATACACAAACTGCCTTGGAACAAAGAATCCAGCACCCAGCACTGGAGTACAGGTAAAAGACCCAGATCCACCCTAACTCTGCCCCTCGTCCTCTCCCCTCCCCAAACACCGTTGGTTTTCACTAAATTTCCAAACCTTTATTATACACAAGTAGGTGGCAACAGGAAAAGAACGCTGCTTGTCAAAACCTCGTCACACAGGGTCACATGATTGCAGTGGGAAGTGTCCCACTTGAAAAATTCCACCCTGCCACTGTATAGCAATGCAACAGGAGACCATCTTGGGTAGCTGTAAGGAGACTCCCCGTACACAAACACCCCCGTGCTCACAGACAGCACCACACAAGTCGTATGGAAAGAATGGGAGTTTTCCGAAGCTACAGAACCGTCCCAGCTGTCCGCCAGTACAGCCCCGGAGCAGCCTACTTTAAAAGGAGCTATCACATAGTAGCATGTGAGGAAGAGCTGATTAGTAATTAAACGGCTTTTAAAAACAAAACCACTAAGACTAATCCCAACAAAATTGGAGCTTCGTCCAGGCGACTCTTATTAATTATTAGCATCCTGGGTGATTTACAAGCAGTGGGCTGATTGCATTTCAAAACCTATTTTATTAAAGGAGTAGCTTTGCTTCTGGCATAGAGTCTCCACTGTTTATTTTGGGCACTTCGGACACTGAATACCTCCCAGCCCTTCTGTGCAGATGCTAAGATCCCGGGCCCGGATCCTGCAAGCCACTGCCACTGGAGTCATATGCCGGCAGAGGCTCTGCCCAGAGCAGGGGCAGGCTGGGGCCAGGTTGCTCACTGCTGCTGGCGCCAGGCCCTCCGCTAACCCCCCAGGCCGCCCTGGACGCTGTGTCCCCCTGAAGTGCAGGACCCCACAAACCACAGGGCCCAGGGCGGTTGCCCTGGTTCATCCTATGGATGGGATAGCTCTGCTTGGACCCGTTCTGGGCACCACCAGAATTATTCAAACCTGGCTCCCCTGCTTCCATGCAGCGCACAAGGCATCCAGACGGATGATGTTCTGGTGTCTACACCCTTGTAAACTGGGCCTGATCCCAAGACCACTAAAGGAGTCCTTCCATTGGATCAGGCTGCAGTGTAAACAGCCAAAAGACTCCTAGCCCGGAATGTGGCGTCAGCTCCCCAGACAGTCAGCTGATCACGTCCGGTGGGAGAGGTAAGATCCTTCGTGGTGCGTCAGTGGAAATCTAATGCTGCGTGAGTGCAATAAGCTGTGATCTGAACCCTCTTTCTATCTGCGTTCTGGAGGAAGGGTGACTTCATCTTTCAGCTCCAACCGCTCATTATTTCCCCAAAGAATTGATAAATCTAAGGGTAAGAAGGAAAAGGTTGTTTGCTTGTTTGTTTTTTACATCAATATCAGGGCCAGATGGGCCATTTCCAGACGATCCCTGGGGCCTACTCAGCTATTAAAGATAGAAATTATATCTTCATAACCCAGGATATTGCTGCTTGCTTATTTATGACTTGCTCCATTTCGAGCTTGTTTATACTAGACAGGGAGCTTGATAATTTTCATCCAATCTACTTCTCATAGCTCAGGGCAAAAGAATGAAACCGCTCAATTGCAGAGCACTTCTCCATTACTGCCAGGTAAAGGCAGAGTGAGTCCATCTCATTTCTGCCCTGCTCAATAACAAAATGGGATTCGGCTCCTTTTGGGAGGGTTGGTTTTTTAAATCCGTTGAGGAATTGTGGCCCACACAACCGCTGAAAGGCAGCACTGCATAAATCCCAATGCAGTAATTACCCATTTGGAAACAGAGGCTTTATAGGGGGGAAAAAGCATCAGCCAGGATGCTCGGTTCGCTATTCCTACTTGAGCTAACATCCTCTGGGGGCTTGTAGACAACATTTAGCATTTCCAATCACAGGCTAATAAAACTAACCCATTACAGCTGGTGCAGGAGAGCTGCAGTCTGCATAGGTTAAACACTTTGCCTAGGTGTGAAAAAGCCATTTGCAGATACAGATTGAGGAAGGAAAACTCAGAAGAAGCTGAAGTTCATGGCAGCCACCAGGGAAACAAGTGACTTCCCCACCCTGCCCAGCTGGCTATGCAGAGTTCAGTAAGACATGCTGGCAAGGTAATACTCTTCCGCCGTAATCTCTGCAAAGAGCCTGGCAGGTGATTTGTGCAAAGGAAAATCCAGCTCCTCTGAAATGAATGGAATAAGAGTTTGCGTCATGAAGTAATTAACGTGAGCATACTGCATATGGGGACAGCAATCTGATCTCTCTGAGGCATCTTTGAGCAGGGGGCTGGACTAGATACCTCCCGAGGTCCCTTCCAACCCTCGTAGTCTCTTATTCTATGATCTGCGTGTACCTGGGGGTGCGGCCTGCATGAGTAGCGTGCTCAGGTACTGACACGTATCGTCTCTGCAGCACTCTGCTGTTTCGGATTTTAAATCATGCCGGCACAAATCAGATGTATTAATTAAGGGCCTGATTCTGCGATGCTGACACCTTTGCAGCACATCGGGCTGGAGGAGTCAATGGGACAAACTGCTCAACATGAGTCCTGCAGAATATGGGCCTTGGCGAGAGCTACGTTGCTAAAACAAAGACCAAGAGCAAGCTCTGGGGCAGAGGCCAAATCTTCAGCTGTCTCTGCACAGCTCTTGGCAGCAGGAGGGGCCCAGGCTAACCAGGGGCGGCTCTAGGAATTTGGCCGCCCCAAGCACGGCGGCACGCCGCGGGGCGCGATCTGGCGGTCCCCTGGTCCCGCGGCTCCGGGGGACCTCTTGCAGATGTGCCTGCAGAGGGTGCGCTGGTCCCGCGGCTCCGGTGGAGCATCCGTAGGCACGTCTGCGGGAGGTCCACCCGAGCCGCGGGACCAGCGGAGCATCCGCAGGCACGTCTGCGGGAGGTCCACCCGAGCCGCGGGACCAGCAAACCCTCTGCAGTCATGCCTGTGGGAGGTCCGCCGGAGCCGCCTGCTGCCCTGCCGGCAGAATGCCACCCCAAGCGCGCGCTTGGCGCGCTGGGGTCTGGAGCCGGCCCTGAGGCTAACCAAGGGCTCTGACCGCTGTTGCAATGGACATGGAGGAAAATGCAATGTAATATTAAATGCTAGTAATGCTCACCTCCCACCTTGTGAGTCACTAGCTTCAGGCTCTGACGGAGATATTAACAAGAGGGAAGCCCAAAGATGGGGCCCACTCAGTGACAAAGACCTGGTCTCCATCACAGAACGTTTAGACTTGGACAACGGCCGCTGGAGACTCTGGCTGATAACAGCCAGGACGGGTGGCAGCGTGAGAATAGGGGCTGGACATGGGAGAGACAGTCTCATCCCCAGGCCATTGAGGGCACAGTTGTTTCAGGACACAGAGGACTTTGTTTAATGAATCCTTGAGCTGCTGAAAACAGGCCCAGTTAAAAAAAAAAAATCACAATTGGGCGAAGGGACAAGAATCCTGGACTTTCAGCTCCAAAACCACAAGCCTCTACTACTTGAGGTAAAGGAGACATCCCCTACTAGACACCAGTAGTAGTAGTAGGTTCTCTATCATTTCTGTGGGCCAGCCCTGAGGGGACAGCGTCACACACGTCTCACAAGCACATTGCATTAGGAACATGAGAGTCCAAGGAAGAGCCAGATCTACTTTTCTTTTGACCTACATTGAGGAGGTGTACGTTGAGTCTGTGCATTCTTCTCCCTGAACTCACGGTCGGTTCATGTTTTAAATGTCAAAGCCAACAATGTTGAAAGGCTTTATTGCTTTCTGTGGAGCTGATGAATATCTTCTATGAGGGAAAGAGTAATCTTGCAATATGAAGGAGCAGAGAGGTTGAAGGCTTCGCTGTGTGAATTCCCCACAGAAACCTCAGTACTTGCAGCAAGAACAGTTATCAGAAAGACAATATGAGCAGCATGGTGTTCTCACTAGCTGGGGGACAGAGGAACTGGGCCTGTGCAGTAATCTTTCAGTTTCTAGTAAATGAAAGCTCAGAAAATCCACTTGCCTTCCTGATCAGCAAGGGGTGAAAATGCCAAAAGGGCCAGTTTTTAGAAGCATTATAAGGCCTGGAGAATCAGATCGATATGCTCCCTGCCAGCTGCACAAGACAAGGCTTACGGAATTGGGCTGGAAGTTTGCAATGTGAGGGAGCAGTAGCTCAACAATAGTTTCTCTATCTCGAGCAAATCCAAGGCCCTTATCCCCTTAGTATCTAAGCACCAAATAAAATGATGACACGGTAGACAAACTAATGACTGTTTCTCTCTCTCTCTTTCTCCGTTTGCAGGGTGTGGGAATTGGTTGAGGTCTGTATTGTCTGATGGTGCGTAGTCACCGTTCTTGGGCGGAAGCTCTCACAGAAAGGTGCGCATTACATTTAGATCCTCATCCACTCGGGAGAGGAAGGGCAAAAGTGATGGTCTCTAGTTGCTGAGGGAGGGCAAGAATTGGGGGAAATAAGTTGTCATGAGCAAGGAACGGCCAATGTGCGAAAGGTCTCCTCGATTAATGCCCAGAAATTGCTACATGCAATTACAACTGCAGTTGGGCAACATGAACAAACAAGCTTCATTTGGCCCTCAGCTCTGCACATAGGCGTGTGTGCCACTCCCTGCCCTCGCAGAGCTGACCACATGCAAAACCTGGGCACGTGCCACAGGCGTCTGTTTGGAGAGCACCCTACGAGCGCACAGTGCCAGACGAGGATTGTACAGAAAGCAGGACTCTGCTCTGGGCAGGAGCAAGCCGGCCCACGCTGGAGTTCAGCTGAGGGAGTTGGGCTTCAGCTCAGTTCATAACTACAACAGAGTTAAAATCGGGACCATTTTAGTGAATTTTGTTCCAGCAGATAAAAGCAACGTCAATAACGTGTGCAGGTTACCAATGGCATCCTACTCCCATGATCTATTTCCCCATGACACCAAGTACCCCAGACCTGAACTGCTCAGATGAGTAACCTGCAGAACCCACAACCTGGCCATTCACACAGTGATTAATTACGGCAAACCCTGCTCTTACTGAGCCGTATACAACACCTTTCTCCAATGGTCCCACCACAGTTTACAGCAGGTAAATGTTATTATAACGCCCGTTATTCTGCCAAGTGGGTGAAAGGCTGCAAATAATGTATGTATCTTGCCCAAGATCATACAAGAGCCAGTAGCAGGCCAGGAAATAGAAGCAAGGAGCCCTCATTCACAGCCCCCTGCTCATTGTGCCATCTCTAACCATCCACACGACCTCCATTAACAGGAATGCAAGCACCATTCACCATGCTACCCAGAACCGGAGTGCTCATCGTGACAGCACCACCGGAGAAAGATTCATGCTTAGAAAGACAGGGGGATTCTGGCATGTGCGTGGCTACAAACACTAGCTGGGGCTCTTGGGAAGGACGAGCCCAAGGCCAGTTCCACGGAAGTCAAATTAAGCCTTTCTGTTGACTTTACGGGGAGATGGATCAGGCCAAAAATAAGTTTGGGGGTTGTCATTGCATCGTGACCTCTACAAGGGAGGCCTCTCTCTGTGGCGCTGGCTACCGCCACCACTCCAAAGACCGAGGGGATGTGTCAGCTTCACCAGCTTTCCAGAGAGACTGGTTCTAGCGAGTGGCTGCTAGCGCTGGAATCAAGGTCAAGGTGAAGCCAACCTGTGGCAGAGACAGACCCAGACAGCCTGGACTGTCGATGACGTTTGGATCCAGATCTGAACTTTGTGCTTCTGGCTAGTCTCTGCTTGGGAGTGAGTGGCACCAGCTGAGAATGTTCTGACTACACCGAAGGAGGGTGTGGGGCGGGAATCCAGATGGTACCTTAGCCAGCGCAGACCTCTCTGCTCAGGCAAAAGATGACTGGATCATTCGATTGCCTCAGCTTTGGCTCTGCAAGATAAGTTACCAGCATGAGAAGGTTTATCATAATCCTGAGCTAAACAAACAGCAATGGGATGGCAAAACTCCCGGTCATCCCAGGTGTCAGAACTGGGGCACTCTGGGCCAGTCAGGCCAGTTCTACCCCATTCACAAGAATGGCTGAGCTCTCTTCCTGCGGCCACCTGCATGCCAGATGCTGATTCTTGCCACGGTGACGGAGAAGCAGTGCCTGCTGCTCTCTTTCCATTATGCTGCTGCCCCGTTTCCTGAACTCTGGACAGTAGCTGCTGCTTAGTGTCAGCAAGGCTGCCAGTTAGTCTGACGGGTGAAGCAGTGTGGCCAGGACAAAATGGGCATCGAGTTGAAAGCAAACAAGCTGTTTGTTTGTGTGAGCTCACAGTGTTGCCCCGGCCGCATGACACAGATGCTGCTTGCTCTAGCTCCAACACCAGAAGCCTGACAGGAGGCTTTGCCTCCGATTATCCTCTGCATACTCACATGATGAGACGGCACCAGCCAGAATTGCATTTTCCATTGTGCCCAGGAGCCAAAGAAGCTAATCTCCGAGCTGCCCAGTGTCATGGCACGGCACAGAGAGTTCCTTCCCAGCAGCACATCCAACATAGAATGAGATGCTCCGTTTGGTTGCAGCATCTTGCATAAGGCAATGTTTGACCTTGATCTTGAAAGCACAAGGAATCTGTATTCCTCTCATGCTGCTAGGGGATGGCAAAGTCGAGCTGATGATGACCCGGTGGACCCAGACTTGGGCAAGTTTGCTCTGCTGTGAAAGTCTGAATCGGAGTCCGTGTCAGCGATAAAATTACTCTTTTCTCTTTCTGACTGTCTCAAAAATGCCCAAGGCTTAATTTTTCGCAGCCTGAAACATATGGGAGATGACCTGTTGGAAAAGGTGACCCAAACTGGAATGCTGTTGTGGGCTATTTGGTCTCCCAGCCTTGCAATTTCAGCAAAGGGAATCAAGGGGTCAAGGAGCAGAACTCCTTGGAAGTTCATAGTTTGGCTTCAAAGGATTTCATGCCCATAACTGCGTGGATCTAATGTACATGAATTCCCTCAGCCCAAAATTAGCCTGGAGATCTGGAGGTCAACTCTTCCTCCAGCCCATTCTACCCTGGATGTACTGTATTGTTTACACCTCTCGTTTAGCCTGCACATTCATAGAGAACAAGGAATCACAGCCGTCAATTATTCCTCCCATCAACCCGCAAGAGAAGGATTCAAGTCCATTGGGGTTACAGCTAATACCACAGCGGACTTCCTGCTTGCTGGTGGCAACATTTTCACAGTGAGGTTACCTTCCTAGCGATTTAGTGATTCTGATTATTTTTAATAACAAGCACTAATGTGCCATTTATTCTGAATGCACTGCATTAGCTGTGGGGATTTCTATGTTGAGCTCCCCCAAGAACAATGACCCAGAGTCACTGGAGTTACCCTAGGGATGCACCTGGCCTCCTGAACTCCTAATAGATTAGTAGATAGATAGTAGATTTCAGTGGTTAGTGCCCAGGATACAAACACCTAAGCTTTGTCAGAGCATCTGTAACCTAAGCAGAAGCAATGACAACGCACAGTGAAGTCAATAGGAATGGCAGATGCCCCATGCCTTTGAAAATCACTTATTTTGCTATCTAAATATGGAGTTGAGATTTGAGCTGCACTGGTTTGAGCTGCACTGGTTGATGAGATTTTTGCTCCCTGAATGGGGTGTTTCCGCTGTCATGGAGATGATACCCTTCGTCAGTGTGGAGAAGCCTTGAAAGAGCAATCTGAAAGCATCACTTACAGGGGGCCTGCAGATGATTTTCTTAAACATAGAGATCCTACCCTCTTGTGCTTCCTTTCAAAGGGCCTGGAAAGGTTTATGGGTTGTTTTCCCCAAAAAGTCTTTGTTTCTGCTTGTTTTGCAACACACACACACACACACACACACACACACACACACCCCTCTCAGAAGAGGAGGGGAGTAAATTATTTACAAAGATGTCCTTTATCCAGAACATTAACTAGTTATTGAAGGAGACCAGGTGTTAACAAAAATCACCAGGTTTAATTTTAAAAAAAAATGCCTTCCCGTCTCTGCTGCTCGGCGTTCCCTTTTGACTCCGCGAAATCATTACTCCACCAGATCTCCAGCCATCATAGATTTGTGTCTCAGGCAGACAGGACCTGAGACACAAACCAAGCAGGTCATTTTTTAAACTTTCAGACCCTCTTTCTCCAGCACAAAGAGGCAAAATAAAAGGGGACAATTGTTGTTTCCTTCGCAGGTCACCTTCACGTTTCCTCCAGCTGTTCCTCGCGACTGAGAGAAAAATGTGAAGAGCCAGTTACGGAAGGAAGGTGAAAAACTTTCTCCTTCTCCTAGGTTGGCGTGTTGGCTTATACCCTCTCTCAGTGCTTTGTGCCTGTCGAGCATCAGTGAAGCCAGAGTCCAAGCTCCGATTTGGAGGCCTTCCGCCTGACCCCTCCACTCACCCCCATCAAAACATTCCTGCATCCGTTCACACAAAGAGCATTTCAAGGTTCTTCTCTGAAGCCGAGACTGCGGCAGAGCAGCCTGCCCTGAATGTTTAGTTTAATATCAGCAATGGCGGACTCCATCTTTGTCCTGGACCAGCAGTTAATGAGTGCTGGCTATGATAGACATTCACTGAACTCATCCTCCGGAGCTTCCAATCACAGCTTATTAATGGTCACAAGCCAAAATAAAGCAGCGGGAAGCTTGACCCTCAAAACTTCAGAGGTCTGCTGGTTTCTATTTGAACTGCGGATAATTACATTTAATAGGGGCTAGTTTTTCCCACTCTAAATAGCTGAACTATCAATCTTTCCTTTAATAATGAACAACCTCTCCAGATCATTTACATTCACTGTTTCTTTTGCAACACAATACCCCACACATTTATCTTCTCCTGACTTAAGATAACCTCCCAGTACAACGCCTTGTTCACAAATCTGTTCCTCCAGAGAATGCAGCAGCTTTTAATATGGAATTGTTAACACCTGAGCTGGGTTGCGGGGGAGGGTGCGCATGATGAAAGCAATTGACATAAGCGAAACCTCTGTGTAAGCCCCTATCTTGCTAAGACTTTGGCCTGCGCATAATTTTATGCACATGAGCAACCCCATTGATTTCAATATTTACACACAATGCATAAAATTACACACGGGATTAGGTCTTTGAAGGATCAGGGCCTTTAACAGGAATGTAGAGCCATTTTTGTAAAGCTTGTACCGGATAGGAAAAAGCTATAGAATGTTTGGAATTAGAAATATGTGGGGATTTCTGGGTATGGGGGGCGTTATTCAGGAAACAAGGAAGGAAATGTCTGAATAAATTAATAATAATAGAGTAAACAATTCATCTTCAAAGCCCTAACTCAAGACCAAGGCTGAGTTGATTATAATCCCAGTTTTGCGGATATTTGGGTTTGCCAGCCCTGATGTAGCAGCACTTACATGTAATTTCCCTCCACTGATCCAGCCCTTCCCTGCTGCGCAGGGAGTTGGAGCATCGCTAAGAATCCAGTGGGAATAATGTCACCCAGCATCACTGGGGTGACTCTCAAATCTCCCTAAAGCAGGAGGGAAGTGAGCTGGGGAGGGGAATGGGGGCTGCTTCCCCCATTGTGGCTTAAGTAGTTTCTTCAAAGCTCTGCCCACAGCCTGGGGGGCAGGGAGGAGTCGGGCATCCATGTCCCCAGTCCGTAGGCATCTGTCTAGTGCTTGGCCTGGGTGCTGGGTTAAGGATGTGACCTTATGCCACAAGATGGGGTGGGCACAATGGCCTCATCCGAAGCCTACTGAAGTCAGTGGAAAGACTCTGCTGGACACCAATGGGCTTCGGGCTCAGGCCCTCTGTTTCTAAAGGCAGCAGAAATAATACTCAATGTTCACAGTTAAAAACCCCCAAACTTCATTGTGCAGAGACCCACTGCTTCCCTTTGAACAGCGAGGACCCCACGGCCAGAGTCTGCCACTGTGGTGTAGCGCAAGCGCTGAGCGGGTCCACGATGCCGCATGCCTCTCGGGAAGGGAATGGCTGCACGCTGCAGCAGACAAGCGGCTGTTTCTGTCCGTCCCTGTCTGGCTGTCTCCTTGCCCCAATGCGGGCCCGGTCACCTCGTCAGCCCTGGAACGACTCCTGGTGTAAGAAGCAGATGACCTGACCTGCGAGTTTGGAGGTGCTGCCAAACTCTTTCACTCTCCCCAATGAGCCTTCTGGGGTTGTTTTCCAGGAAAGGGAAAATGATAAGGACAGGGCTGTGTCATCCTGAGCAACCTCTGGGCCGCCCACAAAGCTCTGTGCAGGCTGTAAAGGTTTTCTGCTACATCTGGGTAGGGTGTGACCAGAAGAAAAATCTATAGAAGTTCTGTTTCAGGCTTCCCTGGCAGCAAAGGCATCATATCCACCCTTCTCCAGTGATCTAACCCAGTTCTGGTGTACCCTGGAACCGGTTCTCTTTGTCCTCTTGGTGCCAGTCCGGGTGGTCCAAACCCAGCCTGTTCCAGTTAATTACATCACCCCCCACGTGCCCGCAAGATGGGGAATGCGACATATGACAAGTCACAAGATGGATGATTATCAGAGGAACGGAAAGCAGGAGGCCTGGGATATTTTTGAATCCCCCAAGCTCATCATGTGCAGTATATCAGCACCGTTTGTGCCATTAAAGTTAAGCACCTGCCAAGCACATCTCCGCGGTGCCTCTATTTTCAGAGTTGCCAAAGTTTGATGTGGGATAAAATTGGACATGGACCACCTCAGTGAAAGCCCTGGTCTACACTAGGCGTTTAAATCGGTTTTAGGAGCTTAAAACCGATTTAACGCCAAAACCGTCCACACTAGGAGGCACCTTATATCGATTTTAATGGCTCTTTAAACCGGTTTCTGTACTCCTCCCTAACGAGAGGAGTAACGCCAGTATCGGTATTAACATATCGGATTAGGGTTAGTGTGGACGCTGATCGACGGTATTGGCCTCCGGGAGCTATCCCACAGTGCACCACTGACCGCTCTGGACCGCAATCTGAACTCGGATGCAGTGGTCAGGTAAACAGGAAAAGCCCCGCGAACTTTTGAATATTTCCTGTTTGCCCAGCGTGGAGCTCCGATCAGCACGGGTGGCGATGCAGTCCGAAATCAAACTAAAAAAAGAGCTCCCGCATGGACCATGCGGATGTGATCGCTGTAAGGGCAGGCAAATCCGTTCTATCAGCGCTCCGTTACAGAAGATGAAATTCAGAATCCTTTTTTAAAAATCTCCAGACAGACGCCATAGCAGGGACTCAGCGCACTGCAGCGTGACAAGTGTAACGGAAAGCCAAAGAATCAAATGGACGCTCATGGACTGGAGGACTGAAGCTATCCCACAGTTCCTGCAGCCTCTGAAAATTATTTGCATTCTTGGCTGAGCTCCAAATGCTTCTAGGGTCAAACACAGTGCCCGCGGGTCAGGGCATAGCTTGGCAATCTACTCACCCACCCCCCACCCACCCCCAGAAGCGAAAGGTAAAACAATCCTCTGACTCTTTTACATGTCACCCTATCTTTACTGAATGCTGCAGAGAGACGCGATAGTGCAGCAGTCAACACCAACATCCTTGCTCCCCCCCCCCCGCCATGGGCGGCTGATGGTACAATATGATGGAAATCCATCCTCATCATCAGCATCAGCTGATCATGCAAAAAGCTGGAAATCCATCCTCATGATCAGCTTCAGCTGATGGGACAAAAGGACTGGTAACCGTCCACGGCATCCGCCTATTGGCCCTAATTTTTTCTGGTGGATGGATGGTGCAATATGGCTGGTAACCATCCTCATTATAGCAACAGGGGGCTGAGCTCCATCAGCCCCCACCCTTCATGTGTAAAGAAAAGATTCAGTTGCCCATGGACTAGCAGTGGGATGCTGGGCTTCTCTCCTACACACTGCTTAATGTCCTGTCTGGACTATCATAGCAGCTGGAGGCTGCCTTCCACTCATTTCTCACTAACAAGTCAGTGTGTCTTATTCCTGCATTCTTTATTAATTCATCACACAAGTGGGGGGACAATGCTACGGTAGCCAAGAAAGGCTGGGGGAAGAACGGAATCAACAGGTGGGGTTGTTACAGGAGCACCCCCTGTGAATAGCATACAGATAATTTCTGCAGGCTCTGACACAGAGCAGCTGTGCTCTCTGGTTCTATGATACGGTGGTTCTCTAGCACACTTGCCTATATTAGGCAGCACTGATTCTATTTTTAGATACCAAAAAGGTATCTAAAAGGTATCCGTTCTATCCGTTCTATCAGCGCTCCGTTAGAATCCTTTTTTAAAAATCTCCAGACAGACGCCATAGCAGGGACTCAGCGCACTGCAGCGTGACAAGCGTAACGGAAAGCCAAAGAATCAAATGGACGCGCATGGACTGGAGGACTGAAGCTATCCCACAGTTCCTGCAGCCTCCTAAAATTATTTGCATTCTTGGCTGAGCTCCAAATGCTTCTAGGGTCAAACACAGTGCCCGCGGGTCAGGGCATAGCTTGGCAATCTACTCACCCACCCCCCACCCACCCCCAGAAGCGAAAGGTAAAACAATCCTCTGACTCTTTTACATGTCACCCTATCTTTACTGAATGCTGCAGATAGACGCGATAGTGCAGCAGTCAACACCAACATCCTTGCTTCCCCCCCCCGTCATGGGCGGCTGATGGTACAAAAGATGGAAATCCATCCTCATCATCAGCATAAGCTGATCGTGCAAAATGATGGAAATCCATCCTCATGATCAGCTTCAGCTGATGGGACAAAAGGACTGGTAACCGCCTCGTCATCAGCCTATTAGCCCTAATTTTTCTGGTGGATGGATGGTGCAATATGGTAACCATCCTCATTATAGCAACAGGGGCTGAGCTCCATCAGCCCCCACCCTTCATGTGTAAAGAAAGATTCAGTTGCCCTGGACTAGCAGTGGGATGCTGGGCTTCTCTCCTACACACTGCTTAATGTCCTGTCTGGAGTATCATAGCAGCTGGAGGCTGCCTTCCACTCATTTCTCACTAACAAGTCAGTGTGTCTTATTCCTGCATTCTTTATTAATTCATCACACAAGTGGGGACAATGCTACGGTAGCCAAGAAAGGCTGGGGAAGAACGGAATCAACAGGTGGGGTTGTTACAGGAGCACCCCTGTGAATAGCATACAGATAATTTCTCATGGCTCTGACACAGAGCAGGTGGTTCTCTAGCACACTTGCCTATATTAGGCAGCACAGATTCTATTTTTAGATACCAAAGGAGGGATTGACTCAGGAGTCATTCCCAATTTGCTTTTGCGCCCTGGCTGATCGGCCAGGGGCACTTATAACAGCAGCCAATGGTACAAAACGATGGAAGGTGCAATATGGCTAGCAACCACTCTTGGCTTTTGCACCCTGGCTGATTGACCAGGGCACTAGCAGCAAATGGTACAAAAGGACTGGTAGCCATGATCATCCTCAGTTCCAATTTATGGAAGGGTTTGGATGGTGCAATATGGCTAGTAACCATCTCTGCTGTCATGCAAAAGCAAAAGCATGCTTCTGTGTAGCGCTGCTGAATCGCCTCTGTGAGCGGCATCTAGTACACATACGGTGAGAGTCACAAACGGCAAAACAAGCTCCATGGTTGCCATGCTATGGCATCTGCCAGGGCAATCCAGGGAAAAAAGGCGTCTGCCGTTGCTTTCCCAGACGAAGGAGTGACTGACGACATTTACCCAGAACCACCAGCGACAATGATTTTTGCCCCATCAGGCACTGGGATCTCAACCCGGAAGTTCCAAGGGGCGGGGGAGGCTGCGGGAACTATGGGATAGCTAGGGAATAGCTACCCACAGTGCAACGCTCCAGAAATCGACGCTAGCCTCGGACCATAGACGCACACCACCGATTTAATGTGTTTAGTGTGGCCGCGCGCACTCGATTTTATAAAATCTGTTTTACAAAACCGGTTTATGCAAATTCGGAATAGTCCCGTAGTGTAGACGTACCCAAAGGACACGTAGTTTTGTCTCAAAGACATTAGAAAGAAGAAGAAGAAGAAAACTGATTGGCCATTTTTAAGTTGTTAGCAGAACCAGGGGTCTGGGAGGCCGATGAGGCAAATCACCTTCCAGAGGAACTAACTCCAAGGTAGATTTGATTGAATCAGGATGGTTTGGAAAAGAGAAACAAAACACAGGCTCTACTACAGCTAGCCACTGACGTTTTCCAGTCACACTGTGCTAAGGCCCAGATTTTCAAGAGTGGCCACTAACTAGCACCTTGCGCTGAGGGCCCCAAATCACTGGCCACTTGGGAAAAGCTTGGCTGAAAGTGATTTTAGCACATGGACTTTGTGCATGTGCAAGCCAATGTATTGTCTGTAGTACAGCAGCACACCAAGGTCCCCGTACAGATTAGGCGCTGGACGTATTCATAGCAAGAGCCGGTTCTGCCTCAGAGTTTACAGGCTACATAAACAAGACAAAGAGTGGGAGGAAAGAAGTATTATTATCCCCATGTTACAGAGCAGGAACTGAAGTGACTTGGTCAAGGTAACACAGGAAGTCTGCAGCAGAACAGAGAAACCCAGTTCCCTAAGTCCCAACCCTGTGTTTTAAACCACCAGACCAGCCTTCCCACCCCCCACCCCCACCCGCTTCTGTGGAGTTAGAAGATGGACCATATAGAAAGCCCCAAGTACGTCGTTCCATGGTGGACTGTAGCAACGGAAGAAGTGTCACAATTGATTGGGTCAGTGTCACAGTTAGTTGGAAGGTGGGAGGCTCCCGCCCCACCCCCGAACATTTTTTATGAGAACAAATTTATATTTTCATCAAACATTTCAATGGAAAATTTGGACTTTTTGTCAAAAAAAAAAAAGAAAAAACGAAAAGCCCCCACATTTTGTTTTTGGCTGAAAAATGCTGGGGGTTGGGGGAGGGAAGGTATGAAAAAATATTTTTTTAAAAAATGAGGAAAGCAGCCACATTAATTTTGTCAGAAACCCAATTTTCTATCAACAGAAGTTTTTACGGAAAATTTTTGACCTGGTGGATGTATTTTAAACATTCCCTGTGCTCTCATTTGCATCAAATGATTTGTTTTAGAGGAAATATGCAAACCCACATTAAAATGACACTGGATCCCATTTAAACCTACAACAGCCAGGATTTCTCCCTGCCTCCCTCCCAGCCACCGTGCTCCCATTGAAGATCTCATTCTCTTTAAGGAGGCCTCTGAGCTGTGAGTTATCTCACGTACCTTTGAGCTACATAGGTCTGGCTGAGTTGGGAACAGACTGTCAGCCTTTAAGATTTCTTTACTGGTGCGTGGGTTTAAGCCAGGCTCAATATTACCGTAATGGAGTGTGTGACAGATAGAGCATCGGTTCTTGGCCCTTTGCTATTTAACATTTTTGTCAATGACCTAGAAGAAATCATAAAATCATCTCTGATACAGTTTGCAGATGACAAAAATAGAGAGAGTGACAAATAACGAAGAGGACCGGTCATTGATATAGCGCAATCTGGACCACTTGGTATGCCGGGAGCAGTCAAACAATAGTGCTAAATGTGAACAAAGACTGTCGGCCATGCTTACAGGATGGGGACTCTAGCCTGCGAAGCAGTGACTGAAAATCATTCGGGGGTCGTGGTGGATAATCAGCTAAATGTGAGCTCCCACTGCAACGCTGTGGCCAAAAAAGCAACTGCAATCCTGGGATACATAAACAGGGGCCTCTCAAGTAGGAGCCAAGAGGTTATTGCACCTCGGTATTTGGCGTGCACGCTGCTGGAATACAGTTTGCATTTCTAGTGCCCACAGTTCAAGAAGGATGTTGACAAATTGGAGGGGGTTCAGAGAAGAGCCATGAGAATGATTGAAGTATTAGGAAACCTGCCTGATAGTGATAGACGCAAGGAGCTCCATCCATTTAGCTTAACTAAGTGATGGTTAAGGGGTGACTTGATTTCAGTCTATCAGCATCTACGTGGGGAACGAATATTTAATAATGGGCTCTTCAATCTAGCAGAAGATCTAACAAGATCCAATGGTTGGAAGTTGAAGTTAGACAAATTCAGACTGGAAATAAGGCTCACGCTTTTACCAGTGAGAGTAATTCACCACTGGAACAAGTTACCAAGGGTCATTGTGGATTCTGCATAACTGACAATGTTAAAATCAAAATGCTTTTCTCAAAGCTCTGCTCTAGAATTAGTGTGGGGCAGGTCTCTGGCCTATGTTACACAGGAAGTCAGACTAGATGATCACAATGGTCCCTTCTGGCCTTGGCATCTATGAATTCCATAGTGTGGGCAGCTGAAAAGAGTGAACTGAAACAAACTATGGCACTTTGTATTGGGGATGCTATGAGCAGCTGTGTGTTCCCAGAGAACCGTACACGCACCCAGAAAGGTTCTTCTACAGATAGACCCATTTTCAGCTGGAGCACAGAAGGGGCGTTGACTTGGCCACGGTCAAATAGCGAGCCAGGAAGAGAACCCACGGGCTTCCCCGCTCTAACTGCTAAGCTGGTACCATGAAAACCCCCCTGTTGAGCTGACAGGGCTGTGTATGGAACCAAGGGTAGTAACTGGGCCTGCTCGTGTCTTTCTGGGAAAGGTGCTTTGTGAAAAGAGCCCAGGGTGTTCCTCTCCGAGGCCTGCTGTTCTGCGAGCCACGGAGCCTGCATTACGAAGTGCCGTGGTTTGCGCTTCCACCCCCGCTGAGCTCTCTGCACCACGTGTGGTGTAAACTGGCTCCGAGATCACACGTAAGCCCTCCAGGATTCCTATAGCAGCACATCAGGCTAGTGCCACAGGATTAGGCAGCTCATATATTTTTCCTTCAGGGATTCAGATTCTTCCAATCATTCCAGGCACTCAGGGTAGCTATAATTTAAATGGCTTTAAATAAGCCATTAGATGGGGGTTGGGGTGAAGCACCCTTTGTGAGAGTGGCATAAATATTAATACAGATCAGACTGCAAACAGGTTAAAATTAGGATGCGCATTGTTGAAGCTTTCCCTGGCCGAGCTGCTCGCTGGGCTGTGAGGAGGTGGCAAAGGGCCGGGGTGACAGGAAGGTGGTGCAGAGCTGCCAAGCTGGTACAGCAGTCTCCGCCCCTGCCAGTCACAGTGTTCCTGCACTGGATGGTGTATGGAGACGTGTATGGTTTCAGTGGGAGGACACTGGGGCCCTGTCCCTTCTGCTTCCCTCGGGCCAGCACCCATGGCCCCTTCTCCAGATTGTAGAATAAAGCAGAGTCAGTGGCTCACAGCATTGCTCATAAACGCCCAGCATTTTATCTTAACATCACGTAGACCGGAAAGGGGGAAATAACATCCCAAGTTCTCAGTTCAAATGTAAGAGCTTCCTAGAATTTCAGCGATCTAAATTACGTAATTGCATTAATGGAAAAAGCCCTTAATTCCATGAAACATCTAGAAAGGAGGGGAAATGGCAGCCTCTGTGCTGAGCTTGGAAACCCCAGGAATGCTCTTTCTCCTGAATGTTTGCAGAGAGAGTTGGGGCAGAAAGTTGGCTGCGGTGAAGAGTAGCACTCCATGCCATCCTAGCACCTTGCCACGTGTGCTCCCAAATACACCGGCCCCTCTCCTCCGCTTCCCACTCGTGTTCCTCCTGCAGCAGAGCACCCAAAACCTTTGTTTGCACCAGGGCCAGATTCCCCAGGGCTCAGCACTTGCAAGTGGCAGCAGATGTTCGAGAGAGTTCAGTGGCCATTGGGAAGCAAAGGCCAGACTATCCAGAGCGCTCAGCACCAGCAGACACCCAAAGTGCCTTCTGAAAATCTGGCCACTTCCTTTGGGGCATACGTGGGGGCTGAGTTCTTTGGCAAATGTCTCCCCCGTTCCTAGATTTGCAGGCCACGGGGGACTGCTGAGTTGATCTAATCTGACCTCTTGCGTGGCCCAGGCCAGAGACCCTCCCCCCAGGACTTCCTGCCGCCAGCCCAGCACTTCTGCTTGACTGCAGGTGCGGAGGCTTTGTGAAAATTCCAGCCAGTGTGTTGAGCAGACACCAAAGCAGCCGGGACACAGTCCCGGACTTGCCTCTGGCTTGAGGCTTGGTCCTGTTCCCACAGGAGCCAATGAGAGCTTTGTCACTGACTGCAACGGGGACAGGACTGGGACCCCAAGGCAACCAAGCTACGAACATTTTCATAAAGAGCGTCTTTGTGCCGACTGCCGAAGGCCCAGCAGACCCCCAACTTCCATGACCCCATGAAAAGCCACAGGACCTGCGATTGCTTTGGTTCGTTCATTCTCCCAGACTCTGCCCCCCTTCATGCAGTGGCGAGGAATCGTCATCCTTCGCACCCTACATCCCTCTCCTCTCGCCTCTATCTGCTGCCTCCATCTCCTCCCTTTCCAAAGGGAACAGGGGCCTCTTTCTCTCTCTAGCACCCACTCTCACCTAGGTCCCCCAGAAAGCATCACTTTCTTCTACCTGACGTCACAGGCTGCCCACTGATGCTAGACTGTGGCTTAGCAGAGATCATCACAGTACAGCGGCCAGTGCTTTCTTGTTGTCCAGCCTGCCTGCCCCAAATTTCCGATGCCCAGCAGCGCACCCTGAGACACTCTCCCTTCAGTCTGATGCGCTACAGGCTCAGCTCCATACACAGCTCACACACCTGCACAGTAGTACCACAATCTCCTGTGCTGCAGCAGAATGCGGGAAAGCACCACACTCTGCAAACAAGGGATTGCCAGCTGGGGAACGGGATTTGAATGTAGAGCCTCTTTTCCCACCTGTGTGGTGGTGGGGGCTGGGTAACTCCCAGTGAGAGCTAGCGCCTGATTCCTCTTCTTTCGGGAGAGGCTCTTTCTTTTGCTCTGACAAGTGATGCTATCAGGAACAGGTTAAAGATGCTCTGGGGGCTACTGGAACGAGCACAGGACTGGGAGCCAGCAGCTGCTGCGTGCTAATCACAGCTCGGTTGACAATGACCCGCTAGGTGGTCTGGGTAAATCCCGTCCCATCTCTGCCTCGGTTTTCCCATACGGGGAAAGATCTGTGCAGCACTTTGTTGTTACTGATAATAACATGCCCACTAATGATATACAACCAACCCGACCCACGACCCTTTTAACGTCTTACCATCCCTTCCTGCTCCAATGAAACCTGCCTCACTCCAACCTGCCTCTCCTCCCACCACCCCTCCCCCTCGGTGTAGGGTGACCAGATGAGAGAGATGAAATATCAGGATGCGGCGGGTGGGGGTGCAACAACAACAACAGCAGCCGCCCACCAATAGCCGCCGGAGCATGGGAAAAATTGGTGGGGGCTGAGCACCCACCAGCAGCTCCCCGCCCCCCGGCATCAGCTCAGCTTCACTCTGCCTCCACCTCCCCTGAGCTGGCTGCCGCGTCCTGCTTCTCCCCCTCCCTCCAGCGCTTGTGCCGCCATACAGCTGATTCGCACAAGCCTGGGGGGGGGGGAGGAGGAGGAATGTGGCGTGCTGGGGGAAGAGGTGGGGCCAGGGCAGAGATTTGAGGAGGGATCCAAGGGGAGAGGGAGGGGCGGAGTCAGGGCGGGGCCGGGGTGGAGTTGGGGCAGGAGGGGTGCAAGCCCCCTCCACCTGTGCGCCGGAGGGCAAAATATCGGGACAATTCGTGTCCCGACCGATGTTCAGTCGGGACGCGGGACAACAAGTAAATATCGGGACAGTCCTGATAAAATCGGGACGTCTGGTCACCCTACCTCAGTGAGGTCCATAAACATGGACCCACATCTATGAAATGAGGCCCCTGCCCGTCATTATTGCCTGATGCTGAGTGCACCATCCCCAGGGTCTCCCAAGCACATTGCCTGTCCAGTCCCCGTCAGTTATCGGCACGGGAAGCCCCCCCAGTGCAGACCCCATATCTTCCAAACACCCTGCCAGCACTGACCACGGAGTAACAGCAACAGCCTGAGAGTCGCTCCTGCACCAGACCTCACTGAAAACACACAACTGCTTCCTACAGGCTCCAGCTGGGAAGCAGATTTTGGAACAGGGCTTGGGACTACTAGTCTACTGGCCCCTGGGGCTACTGGTCCTCCAGTACAAAGCAAGAGAAACCAGTAGGGACCAGCTGAAGGATTCTTAGTGAGTCTACTGGGATTTCCACTCCACCATTGCCTTGCCCCGCACGATACCGACAGTACAAACAGCAGAACTGTGCAATGCACTCGTTGCTCAGACCGTATTAACACACTTCATTTACAGAAGCCTTACTTCACTTCTACCAGCCTCTCAGCTTGTAGAGTCAAGTTTCACACACGGAGACACATCGTTTATTGTTCTAACTGAAGCTTGCTGCATCTCCTTAGGCACAGGCCCTCGCCCCGGTTGCCAAACCAAGGAACTTGGCTAAATACTGAGGACATGTCGGAAGGTGAGAGGAACACTTCTCCCCCATCAGGTTCAATAGGTGGACCACTGGGTGGGGGGCAGCCACAGAAGGAAAAAGAGGGAGGAGGGAGTACATGCCAGAGGGATGCAAAGGTGGCCTCTCTTGCCCCATAGGTTCTCTGCTTCCTATTGGCCAGCCAGAAGGAGACAGGAGCAGACTGACTCCTCACTCCGCCAATCGTTAATTTAAACCCTTGTCTCCATTTGAGCTGTCCCACCCACAAACGAGCACCAGGGCATGGCTGTAGACCGCGTGTGTGCTGAGACCTGGGTGATCTTCCCACAAAGTGCCGCAAAGGCCAAGCAAGCTGAAAACATCTCTAGATCCTAAGTCAGAGCATGAAGTCTCAGTTTTACCAGCGTCCTGTCAGCAGGCGAATTTTACAAACCGACCGCGGTGCCTTTGTTTAAACAGCTTCCAAAGCAAGTGATTTATACCATATGTTTCAAGCATTCATAGCGAATACTCTTTAATTAAAAAAAGCGTAGATGGCAGGAAGATACAGAATCATCAGAGAGCTTGCAGGATAAAGGGAGAGAGGAAAAATCCTCTTACTCTGTAGAAAACACACCCTGGCTTTTTTTGTAATCTACCCTCCAAAAACATAACAAGTAACTTAGCAGAAGTCCCCTTTGCCATGTGTTATCAGGGTAATATCGCCATCCGATCAGCCTTGCAGCAGCTTTGCATGTTACACACTGCTGGGATTCCAGGGCTGCCGGGATTCTTCACATTCAAAGTCTGTTTCATTCCCCCTTCAAGTCGATACAGTATAGTATTGCTCCACCAGCATGTAGCCCTTTAACCACCAGTTCATAAATATTTGTGCAACCGCTTCAAACCCCACGAAACCTCAGTGACATTCCGTTTTCTGCAGTGTGGCAGGCAACTTTCTTCAAACTTTTAAATTCGGTTCATTAATCATTTAGAAAAATGTGCAATTACTTGAGTCCAATTACAGAAAATGTGCAACTACTTGAGTCCCATTATAAGCCCGTATGAAATGCCAAGAACTTGATTAGAGTAAAATCACTGCCAGGCCCATACACTTCAGAAGAAAATATTGTGTGTTATCCTAGAGGGTGAAAAGAAATCACCATTTATTTACACACAAATGTGTCTAATCCTAGCTGACAATATGGGAAATCTCTCCGATCAGCTGTAACGTGATTGCCATGTTCCCTTAAGGAAAATATGTCTCTCCCTTAATTAAAACAAGGCCTGAACTTGCTTTAACCTCTTGATTTTATAGTGAGAATCTGCTCTGATTTTTCCACAGGGCTCATAATTACCCCTCAATTGTCTGGCCTGGTGCTGGGCTGGTCCTTTTACTGTATTTCCCACTTCCTGAGGCAGAGTTTCCTATTGTGAGATTAGAATTCAGTGATTCCGACTGATCGCCATTTGCCATTTGACTGTAAAGATTAAAAGAAGAAAGAAATATGTCTGGTTCTCTCCCAGATCTCATGGGAGATGACCTCCCTAATCTTTGCAACCAATTGGCTTTTTTCACTAATCTGTAATTACATGAACTGTCTCCTATGCAAATCAGAAATGTCTCAATCAATCAGTGGTAACAGCCCCTCAAATATTAAGGGTGCGTACATAGAACACCCTCACGTGGGGCAGCCCGGCTTTAAGCTAAACATGACTACATCATTTTATTTAGGTCAGCATCTTCTGTATGCAAACAGTCTGCCAAACAATTGCCTCTGTCTGGAGGAGTGATAGGTACTATTGTTTATTAGGGATTAGACCAAGATTTACTTTGTGCGTGTGTGTTTTCCCAAATACACAAGTTAAGATTTTTTCAGGAAGAATCTAGAACTGAGGGGTTTAGGGAGGTGAATTAATTTACTGGGCCTGTGTACTTCATCCCAAAAGAAAATCCTCTATAAAAGTATAATTTTCTTCTTGTTATTCATGATTGCAAAAGAATAAGATTGTTAAAAAAATCCAGTAGAATGGATGTCAATATTGGCAGGAATTTGAATTTCTATGTATGCCAGTTAAATAGACTGTGCACCTTCCTTGGCTTTCTTAATTTTAATTAGGATAAAATGTACTAATCTTACTGACTTACAAATGGAGGTTTGCCAAGAGGCCAGCAATTGAGCTGAATGATATTGGCTTCTCTTTCAGAGCGCGTCGCACTTTTTGCTAAATGCTATGTAAAGACCGAGCCCTTCAACTTCTTTTTTCAGATCATCTCTTCAGTTTTTTTGGCATGTCAAAAGGCCAGATGTTTTTTATTTGAGAGCAAATTGACACGTTCAATTACATTGTGCAAACAGTAAAGCCAGCCATGAGTAAACAGGCAATGACGATTCATTGAATTTTATGGGTCGCAATAATGTTTATGTAATTTAACAAATTTCTGCTTCATGTCAGCTTACCACAAGAGTTATTCATTCCAAAAGAAGACACAGCTTGCAGCAGAGCCCCCACATTCGTCTGTCTCGAAGCCAAGCAAAAAAAAGTTTAACCATGACAATGGAATAGGAGTGCATGTGCATGATAGTATGTATCATATTAGTAAACCAGAGTCTAAGGAGATTGCTTGTCTTGTGGTTTTTCAATTCTAATCTGATTACCCCTCTTCCCTTTCTCTCATCGAGCCAGAATGCAAACAATGGGAAAGCCAAGCATTTCTCCGCACAGATATACACTCATGCGGTTCTGTCAGAAGGTCATGTTGATTTTTACCATAATGCGTCTTCGAGGTCTCTGGGACCCTATGCAGATTCAGCAGGCCTCCTCTGTGAATCTGGGTCTCTTCAATCTTTAGTTAAGCGTATACCTGGGTTGAATTTCCCTGCCGATGAACAGCACATTAATATTACAAACTCTTCTGGCGACTTACATGCGAAATCACATCAGACTTCAGGGCATGCCAGGGAAGTCAAACAGGTTTGCTCTCCACTGGCAGCTTTTATCACATCAGTCTCATTAATGCAGATTGACACCTTGCGTGTTCCCAGACATGCAGGGACACTTCGCTGAAGGTCACGGGTATGGCGCGAGGTACAGATGAGGTGATGCATGGAAGGAAGAATGTTGAAGCCCAGGGACATGGCACACAATGAGTTCAAGGAAGAAACTGTTCTCAGGATGGCAAGGCCCAATAAGCAAATAAGAGAGAGAAAGTGGCATTGAAAATCCTAGTAGCTCATCTTATAATAATATGAAGTGACAACCCCTGCCCCCCCCGACATCAAGCAAACAGCAATGAACTGTAACCAGCGGGGAACAGCACAGGGGTCAGGATGCAGCCATGTTGCCAGGCCTAAATGAGACCTCAACATTATATTTACTGGCAATTCAAGCCAAGAGGAAAAAAAACAACCGAGGCCTGGTTTGCTAACACCTCTAAGCAGGGGTGGTGCCTTTTACGCAGTTCATTAGTGAGATTCCTCCCAAGAGCAAGTGCCACGCCTGCTAGCAAGTGTTGCGAGCTCCAGCCTAGAGCTTTGCAAACGGCTAACAGGTTTTGCATTTTACGCACCAGCCCAGTCCACGTTCGAACGTGTGGCCCCGAATCGTCCCTGCTGCTACGTGGTAGGGCAAAGCAGCCCTAAAGCTGGAGGATATGGGAATTCCATCTGCCCACGGGAATCCTCCTGGGACGTGGCCACGGAAAAGGCTGTGGTCGGGGGTGCGGGAGATAGTGCCACTGTTCCCAGCAGCAGCAATGAGCCAAAGAGAGAGATGCCGTCAAGTTGTTCTTCCTCGTGTCCAGCAAATGCAAAGCTCAAAGTTACCATTCAACCCCCTCATCCAAATTTCTACCTAGTGGAGGGCCAGAGGGTCAGACCCTATGAGCCAAGGCAATAAAAAATGCTGCCCGTTCAGTAAGCTCTTTATAAAGCTGCTTTTACAAATCGTTATTTAACTCAGTGCAAGTCACCGTCAGAGCAAGGCCAATCAGCTGAGCAGGAGACACCTTCTCAGAGGATTTTTAAGTTTTCTATGAAAGACCAACAAGTGCCTCCAGTGCAGTGAAACCGTTCCTGGGCGGATGGAAGGAATTGCTTCCCACGTCCTCGCAGAGGCCAGGATTTGGTTTTGCTTTGCACTCTTCTGATCAGCCATGAGCTGCCACGGCGCATCCATCCCTACTGAAAATGCAGATTGCGACGCAAAGTGAGGTCCCTCGCTGGGCTGTATTTGTGCTAGTGGCAGGTGCCCGTCTGACCAACCGCCTCTGGCCACAGAACAAGCACAGCATGGCGATGGCAGCATGCGGGTTCTCCCATCCCATCCCATCCTTCCATAGGAAAGGGCCCACCCTTGCGGGGTCAGTCCCATGGAAGAACAGAAACCAGTGGCCTTTGCGGAGTGGCTGAGATTTGCCCCTAGGCAGACAAGGAGACCACCCATGAGCATTTCCAAGTCACCCATCACTGTACAGTTCCACGGGGTAGGTGTTACTTTGGGACGACTGGACAACAAACGGGCAGAAACCAGGAAAATTTCATCCCCTTTTTTCTCATCCAAATTCAAAATTCTGATGAAAAAGGTAATGGAAAGGTTGAATGTTCTCTTTCCCAGCGCTCCAGCTGTTCCAAAAACGGGAAGACATTTTAGAGAAAAATTGAGATTTTTTGGTGGAAATTTCAATGACAAAGTTAATGGAACATGTGAATTTTGAGAATTTTCAACCTGCCCCTGATTAGCTGCATTTAATCCTTGGCCTCTCTGTTATCACTACCCCCGAGGAGCCCAGTTAGCACCCTGGTACCTGTGAGTTGGGCACCAGACTCAGACTAATTTTTACATGCAACTAGAATTAAACACAGTCCTGAAGGGGATCTGTGCTCTAGACCCAAGTGATTGCTGTCAATATAATTAATTTCAAGCTGATCTGAGCATCTGATTAAGTTTAGCATCACCATAAAAACTAAACAGCTACTTAAAACTAGAGTAGAGTTTATCAAATAGGTGACATGATGCAACAGGAAGCAAAATAAAGATGTTAATTAAAATAATAATACATTACCACAAAATAATAATGTAGTCAAATAAATGCCAGAGAAATTCTTTGGTGGCTCTTTCTTCATGTGTCCCAGATAAATAAATACGTACATGCAATATCTTCCTTCCCTAGTTACACTTTCTATGACGATTCCAACAGAAAAAATGTTGTCGAACTGGAGGTTGGACAGCGTATGTCTGTGTCACACACTGAGTTCTCATTGGGGCAGAAAACTCGAGGGATATGGGACCACCGGTAGGTAATATGTGACCTTTACTGCGTGTTTGAACAGATGCAGAAAAACGTGCCCCAGAAAGCTCCAGAAGTGTTTCCCTTAGCGTCTCTCTCCAGGAATGCTGCCCTGGACAATCACACTTCTGGGAAAGGTGGGATTGGATTCGTAGCCGAACGCTCATTTGGGGATGAGATTTAAACCTCTCCTTCCCGGCATAACTGCACACAGTCCAGTATTAGCCCTTTTAGATCAACTGGTGGTAAAAAGCCTAAAGGGGAATCTGTTCAGCTGCTAGGCCAGAGATGGCTGAGACAACTTACCCTTCTCTTCTGGGGTCATGTGTCTCCTAAGAAAACAGTTATTTATTCTGAAGGCCACAGAAGCCTTAAAATAAAAGGCCTAAGATAACACTGATATGATCACACAGATTTCTGAATTGATTTATGCTGCTAGCCTAAACAGAAGTGACTCACTGGTAGCAGAGGAATATTATCCCTCAGCTAAACAAGGACTTAGTCAAGGGTGCTGTGACAATGGGTCATAGTGAAGGGAGAGCCTGACCTCTTATTCCAATCAAAATTAACTGCTCTTCATTAGCATTCTCTCACGCCACACACTGGCTCCATTAATATTCATGTGACTGCTTCCCAAATACAGTAATTACAAAGGAAAACAAACGTGTTGAGTGGCGTAGTTTTGTACTGCAGAGGCTGCAGTTATTGCGCTGTTTGCTGTTAGTAAATCAGTGGGAATACTTTTCTTGTGCACCTGCTATTTATCTAATGTAGCCCCTTCTCCAGCAGCAGCCTACCAAATGGCTGACTCAGAATTCACATACCTACTCATAAGAACAGCCATACTGGGTCAGACCAATGGTCCATCTAATCCAGTGTCCTGTCTTCCAACAGTGACTGATGCCAGATGCTTCAGAGGGAGTGAACAGAACAGGGCAATTATCCAGTGATCCATCCCTTGTTGAGCAGTTCCAGCTTCTGGCAATCAGAGGTTTAGGGACACCCAGAGCATAGGGTTACATCCTTGACCATGTTGGCTAATAAGCTATTGATGGACCTATCCTCCAGGCACTTATCTAATTCTTTTTTGAACCCTTTTATAGTTTTGGTCTTCACAACATCCTCTGGCAAAGAGTTCCACAGGTTGACTGTGTTGTGTGAAGAAGTACTTCCTTATGTTGCTTTCCAACCTGCCATCAATTCATTTCATTGGGTGTTTTGAGAAGAGGCAGATAACACTTCCTTATTCACTTTCTCCACACCAGTCATGATTTTATAGACCTCTATTATATTCCACTCAGTCCTCTCTTTTCTAAACTGAACAGTCCCAGTCTTTTAAATCTCTCCTCATATGGAAGCTGTTCCATACCCTTAATTATTTTTGTTGCCCGTCCCTGTACCTTTTCCAATTCCAATAGATCTTTTTTGAGATGGGGCGACCAGATCTGCACGTGGTATTCAAGGTGAGACTGGATTTATATAGAGGCAATATGGTATTTTCTGTCTCATTATCTATCCCTTTATTAATGATTCCCAACATTCTGTTCGCTTTTTTTTTTTTTTACACTGCCGCTGCACATTGAGTGGATGTTTTCAGAGAACTATCCACAATGACTCCAAGATCTTTCTTGAGTGGTAACAGATAATTTAGACCCCATCATTGTATATGTATAGTTGGGATTATGTTTTCCAATGTGCATCACTTTACATTTATCAACATTGAATTTCATCTGCCATTTTGTCGCCCAGTCACCCTGTTTTGTGAAATCAGTCTGCTTTGGATTTAACTATCCTGAGTAATTGTGTAACATCTGCAGATGTTGCCACCTCACTGTTTACTCCTTTTTCCAGATCACGATGGACATGCTGACCAGCACAGGTCTCAGCACAGCTCCTTGGGGAAACATGCTCTATACCTCTCTACTGACTGTTTATTCCCACTCTTTGTTTCCTATCGTTTAACCAGTTACTAATCTATGAGAGGACCTTCCCTTTTATCCAGGAGTACTTACTTTGCTTATGAGCCTTTGGTGAGGGAGCTTGTCAAAGGCTTTCTGAAAGTTCAAGTACACTATATTGACTGGATCACCCTGGTCCACATACTTGTTGACACCCACAAAGAATTCTAATAGATTGGTGAGGCATGATTTCTCTTTAAAACAGCTATGTTGATTCTTCCCCAACATATTGTGGTCATCTGTGTGTTTCAATTCTGTTCTTCAGTACAGTTTTACTGGCCTGTCATTCCCAGGATCACCTCTGGAGCCTTTTTTAAAATCGGCATCACATTAGCTATCCTCCAGCCATCTGGTATAGAGGCTGACAAATGATAGGTTACATACAACAGTTAGCAGTTCTGCAGTTTCATATTTGTGTTCCTTCAGAACTCTTGGGTGAATCCCATCTGGTCCTGGTGACTTATTGCTGTTTATCAATTTGTTTCCAAACCTCCTCTGGGACAATTCCTCAGATCTATGGCTCAGGTCAGGGAATCAACAGCGAAGGCTGATGCAAAGTCACACAAGCATGCAAGAAGTAACCCTTCTGTTCCAGGGTATCATTGTCTCTCTCATTTAGTAATGATTTTTATTCTGGCGCATAAGTCCTACGCTACGTCGTCTCTGTGATGTTCAACACAGACTAAGCATAATAGAGCTACTTTGTGCTTAAATAGCACCTTTCATTGGAGGCTCTCATGGCTTTACAAAGATAGCACTGCATTATTATCCCCATCTTACTGATGGGAAACTGGAGGCACAAACAGATTAAGGCCAAAGTTTTCATACTTGGCTGCTTAAAGTCAGGCACCTAAATCAATGGCCCGATTTTCAGAGGCACTAAATACCGAAGCCAACGAGAGCTCTGGGTGTTCTCTGATTTCAAGCGACTGTATTACTTTTATGACAATTATGTGTGACTCAGTTTACTCACTCCCTGTAGTATTGCTGCCAACTTGGTCTCAAGGAATTTCTCAAGTACTTTCCAGAGAAGCTTCTTGGGCTAAGGAGACAGAGAGGGTGTGTGATTGTCCGACTATCAACAAGAGAACAGGCTTAGCCAGAGCAGAACAAAGGGATATCTGCAACGTAGGTGAAACCAGATCTGTCCCAGCCTCTATAGGCGCAGAAGAACCACCCCACCCACCCCCAAAAAAGGGAGAACAAAGAAGCAGAGGGGTTGGGCCAGCCCTTTATAACCACACCAGCTGAGACGTTCAAGAGAGGAACCAAGGGACCTAGACCCCAAAGAACACTTGAGAGTGGTGAGGAAAATGAGGCAGGGAATGGTGTGTTTATTGTGTTACCTAGAGCTGATGTCTCCTGTGCTGTCTAAAGTAAAAAGCGATAGTTTTAGAAATCCTGCAAAGTCTGTATCCATTGGCTTCAACTATCACAGGGTTAACCCGAAGGGGTTAACTACAAACCAGAGTGCTCGCCAGGGTGGAGCTGTGGGAAAGGGTGTGCTGAAAGTACTGGGGTGCCATGGGGGTCAGCAATTGTCCTGGGGACCTAGGTCAGCTGGGTCCCACTTCCAGGAGTATCATATCTTAGAGTCCCTAGCACTCCCACCCTCATCCCAAAAGCTGGCTGCTCTAGCACTAGGACCGTGGTGCATTGTGGGAAAACTTTACTGCCTGCCCTGCCCGTTACCAGGAAGCAGCTCGCTTTGCAAAAGGCTCGATGGAGTCGCTCTCCATTGCAAACCCCGGAGGCCTCTCTGATATTGTGCTTGCAGATCAGTGATCAGAAGAGAGTGGGTTACCACTGATCTGAGCTGCTGCCATTTGCAAGGGGAGCCGGCTGGCTTCCATTTATACCAGAGAGTGGATTTCAGATTGTTGGGCTGGAGAGGACTAAGGAAGCTGTCCCATGGAATTGTGGGATACTTTCAGCTGACTCCTGGGACCAGAGTCAGGCAGGGCTGCGTCTACACTGCAAAGCAATAGGGTTTGGACCCTGGGTCCTGGCTTAACTCGAGATCAGACCCTCCAGCCCTGGGTCTGAGCCTCGGGTTAGTGCAACTGCAGTATAGACACAAGGTGGATTAGGCTTGAGCCTGGGCTCAAGCATGGCTTACCTTGCAGTGTAGACATACCCTCAGCGACTTGCCCAAAGTCACAGAGCAAGTCAGTGACAGCCAGGTACAAACCCAGGCCTCTGGGTTCTGAGCCCCACGACTCGCATGGGGCTCGGAATGGCAACTCCTGCCCATACTGGAGGTATTGTTCAATAATTCTCGTTTTCACTGCTGTGTTATGGTCAAAACTAGTGAAGGGTGAGTCTCAAAATAGTCAGGTTCAACTGAGAAAAGCCCATGAAGATGTGGGTGTGAGGCACCAGGGTACAATCCAGACTAATGAGCAGCTGTGTCACCCCTGCCCTGCAACCTGGGGTCCCTTACCATGACTTCCTGAGGTAGCTCCCACCCGGGCTGCTCGCACACAGCCTTCCAGCATGCAAGCCACACCCTGAGTGCCTGTATGTCACTGCAGCCTGCCAGCCACACCTGGGTTACATTCAGGCTCTCCCCAGCCTTGGTTATACTGCAGGGTGAACCCAACACCCCCCCATTCCTGGATTTCCCCCCAGAAATGTATGTGCTTTCCTGCCCAGCCCTCCCCTGGACAATACAAGCTATATTAGGTCCATTATTTCTTTAAAAGGAGTAATATGCCAACTTATTATTTCAACTCGTTATTCGGACACTTCAGTTTAAAACACACTGGATTAGCTAAAACAATAAAATAAGTTTGTTAACTACAAAGAACTAGATTTTAAGTGAGTACAAATAATAAGGCAGAAAATCCAGAAATGGTTACAAGAAAAATAATAATAAAAAACTACCCATACCTAACTTAAACTGTGTAAAATTCAAAGCAAAGTTCTCTCATCAGATGCTTTCAGCCGCCTTACTGACCAAGCTTCCTAGGTCGGGAGCCCTCCGCCAGTCCAACAGTTGCTGCTTTTCTCCCTTCAGGTTCAGCTAATCGATAGGTAGGGAGAAAGAGAGGGGCCCATTGGGGTGTTTGTCCATCCTTTTTATAGTTCCAGTCCCCGCCTTGAAAAACCTTTCCAGCTGGGTACCAGGACACAAAAAAGTCTATGTGGAAGGGTGTTCCCTGCTGCTTTTTCCTCACCTGTTGGAGTTTCCTTTGTTTCCCTTCCTGCTTGATCACTCTGTTTACTGCTTAAATGCAAATGAAGCAGAGCACACACTCCTTTTTTTGAGACACACCAGCTTGCCAACTGCAGTTTGGGCAGGACTCTGGGGATTAGAACATGCATTAACAACATCATGCAGAGAAATCTTCTAACGTCATATACAATGTTGCCACCCACATTTTATCAGGACAATAATGAGCAGAAAATTATGAGTTTTCCAATGATACTTTACAAGGCATACCTTTGCACAGAGATTATTACACTAGCGTGTAGGGTGTGAATACAGGGGTGCATTCTGTTGCAAGGGGGGATTACGTGTATTATCCAAGCCTCTTGCATCTATTAAACAAAGTTGGGAACAGACTGTCTTGGAAGATTTTGGCACTTAGGTGTTTGTTCTGGGCCAGAACTCAGGAATGAGGACATGCACGACTCTGGAATAATAATGAGGAAAAAGTGAGCAGAACATTTTTGCACCTTAGAGATGTATGGTTAGAATTGGGGTTGACAGCGGGAGAAGGGGGCAATTTCTTTTTTCATCTAGAAGTGGACCTGAAACAAAACTGAAAATCCAGATGATGTGGACCTTAGTAGGCTCCTTGATAGGTGTGGGCAAGGCCCCAGAGGGGACCTGCTCCCGGTATCATTGCATGCTGCTTCCTTCGAGCCTGGTGCTGGATTCCCTCTGCTCTGGTCCTTTGAGGAGGGCCACAGTGAGGAGTGAGGCTCCCGGGGCTGGTGTAATGTGGGGAAGCTCACGCTCCCTCAGCCAGTGCTGCACCCCTGCTCTGCAGAGACATCCTGAAGCCTGACCGTACATGACAGTGCAGCCTGGTTTATATCAAGAGAGCTCCTGACAGCACCTGATGCAAAACCCACGGACATTAATGGGAGTCTTCCTATTAACTTCAATGAGCTGCGGATCATGTTCAACACACTGTCCACCAGCCTGTCAAAAGAGAGACAGACAGACAGACAGGAGATTAATGGTTGTTATGGTTTTACATAATTTAAAATAAATGTGGAATTGTTTTATGAACCCTTCAGCTTCTTCTCCAAAGATGTCTATTTGGCACTAGATTTTGCTGGTAACTATGACAGCGAGACTGAGTACAATTTAGATGATAAAATATAACTGCAGGCTGTTTCCTTAATTGATTTCTTTTGTTTCATTCTATTCCTCAAAGATTTGTCAACATTAATTTTTATATGCTTAACACTTTGCAAAGAGTGGCCAACTTTTTCAAACGAATGAGTGGAGATGGAGACCAAACGCTTCCCCAGCAGGGAACTGACACTGCGAGGAAAATAAAAACATGTGATCAGCAGAATGTTTGTGGAGTTATTAAATAGTATATGCGCCAGCAGTTGTTGGCAGAGAGATTAATGCTGGTGAACATTATTATTACTATTGGTCAAGATGAGGTCTTCCTGTGTTCATTGCATAGACCAACAAGCGCCACATTTCCCACGATAACATTATTTGATCTGAAGCTAGAAGTTTCTTAGGTTTACAAAAGTTCAAGTCAACAAATCAGCAGCAACTTACACAGTCATAATAAATCCTCATCCCTGGGAAGAAGTAATTTTTAAAATATTGCAAACTCCAAATGGCCATGGCCTTTAACTGTGTGCATCATGTCAGCCCACGACAAAGCTATAGGAATGAAAACGAACTGAATGGATGCCAAATCGTAGTAAGAACGTAGTAACAAAGAACAGGATATTTTGTGATTGGATCCTATTGTGTGTTTATAAGATTCACTCTGAAAATATAGTTTTTAAAATAGGTTACATTAAAGTGCAATTATAGGTTAAGTAACTTCTTGGCTTACTGCCTAATGTGGAAAAATGTACCGTGACAATCAGATAATACAGGGATTAAGCAAGGCGGCAACAGCTACTGAAAGAGGAAATTTAGCAAGTAGAGGAATCCTGTCCGTAGTTGTGACTTCATCCCAGCTGCATTGTCTAGGCCGGAAGTCTGGATTTACAAGGCCAAGAAGCACTAGAGGTTGCTGGCATTGTGAACTCTCTCAGGTTCAGAATGACTCGGAAGTTTCAAACAACATACAAAATGGAAACATTCTGAGTGTTTCCAGAGAGGCTGATCTTCCCAATGGCCTGCTCTGCCAAAAGCATTGGGCCAGTTCTTCATGATCTAATCCCAAGCTCTTGTGGAGTAGAGAGACTTCCGGATCGTTAGCAAGGGACCCAGCCATTGCTAGAGCTTCCCCAAACAAGCCTCACTACTTTTCCTTCTAGGGAACGTGCTTGGACATGCTAGTGCCACTTCACATCTCTCCAATACGCAGCCTTTGAGAGCCAGATACCACGCCGTCGTTAATGGGAGTGGTAACAAAGTGGCAAAGCCACCTTCACTGAAGAGACTTCAGAGTCACGACCAACAGCCCCACTTCCTGCCGATACATTTACACACACGCGATTGTCATGGGGATGGTCACTACGTTTAAAGCTAAATCCTCGCATCTGGATCACCATGTGTAACAAATCCCTTGCAGATCCCTTGCTTTTAAAAGAGGCCTTTCAGCAGATGGGCCCTTTCCCTCCCAACATACCTTGGGCATGTGCACCAGGCAAACCAGAGGTGCAGGGTAGCCCAGCTTACCCACTTTACATAAACCCCCGCTCCTGTAAACCACACAGCACTCGGGAGCGCTAGCATTAAAACAGAATTAGATTTATTTAAGTGAGAATAAAGATGTAACTAGAAGTGAGAAAAAGTGATGGAAACAACTGATTACAACACAAAACCAAATAATAAAACACAAACCTGGGTCCACACGTATTAATAAGTGCCTTTCCTATCTAATAAAGTAGGTTCCCCCCAAAGCTCAGCCTGTTTCAGAGCTCTCTGGTTTCCCAAGAAGCAGGATACAAATGTCCATGAAAGCACCCTTCTGCACAAGGGGTTTCCTCAGTGACTGGATCCAGAGGGCCTTTCCCTGCACTCTGTTACTCTGAAACAGGCTTTTGGTCTTTATGCACCACCAGGGAAATCTCCTGTCTGCTGTAATGGTCCTTTTCACTGGTTTCAATCATTTGCTGTCATCTGTGATGGTTTTCCATTGACTGTTCTGGGTGTGGCAAGGGTAGACCACAGAACCTAGCATTACCTGCTGACTGACTAGGGAGGGGTGACGACTCCCTCTTGTTTGAATGGGTCAGCACCAAGACACATTACCCCAGTGACTAATTTCTGCCCCGCATCCATAAAGCACACTTTCAATATAAATACATTATTCCTTAAACATTACCCTTACATACCTCTCACAATGCTTATGAACCTTGACAAGTTACAAGCTTTCTGTAGATACCTCACATGATATCCCTTCTGGGTCAATACCCGGCCTACAAAACGTGTTTCGTGTAGTGAGTTTGTCAGGTCTAAGGAGAGAACTGTTTACAAAGAGGGGACCCTTTGCCAAGGGGTCTCTGTGTCACAGAGGAAATCTCAAATACCAAACCAAGGTTAGTGTCACTAGCTAGAACAACCAACATTGTGTTTACAGATCTCATCTTGCACTTGTTTCTCTCTGACTCGTCACCCATGAAAATTTCACCCAGGAAAACCATTCAGTCTCCTTGGCTCCTTCCCTGAACTTCCGACTGGTTGCCCATGACCAAGCCATGCTCTTCTCACCCTTCATCAGAGGCCTCTCAGACCACCCTGAATGTTGCCAACTCTTATGGCTTCATTGCAAGCCTTGCAATATTTGGTGCCTTTCTTAAAGCATCAGCTCCCAGAGTCGTGTGCCAGAAAGCAAACAAAAAGAATCCAACCCCCTTTTTTTTCCTCAATGTCTCTTAGTTTCTCAGTTCCTGACTCATTATTTGTGAATATGTGGGGTTGGCAATACCACACCCTATATCAGTTCCCCACTGGCCACCGAAGACCCTCCCCACATTACACAGTCATAAACGACCCACATATTTCTAGGGTTAAGCAAAATAACTATTCTACCTAAATATCAGCCAGTGGTACAGACCTTTTACTAAGGGTTTGTGACCAGCAGGATATTAGAGCCACGTGGCATTCATTATTTAGCTTAGTGGACATCATTCACACAGAGAAGATGCACATGTAGAAATCCCACTATCTTCCTCCTCTTGTATCACTGCAACTGGACAGGTTTCGTGTAGAGTTTAAGGCCTCAAGGGGTTGTTGTGATCATCTAGTCTGACCAATATAACACAGGCCAGAAAATTTCACCCTCATTTAGGATGGCCAAACAGCAAATGTGAAAAATTGGGACGGGGGTGGGGGTGGGGGGGTAATAGGAGCCTATATAAGAAAAAGACCCAAAAATCGGGACTGTCCTTATAAAATCGGGACATCTGGTCACCCTACCCTCATTCAACCCAGTTACTTGAGAGGGAAACACTTCCATGACCCCGTTGCAACCTGAGAGTAACTAGAAGCCCCCTCAACAGGTTCAGAAGTTTGGCTCAGAGAATTTTTCCAAAGGCTTAGATGCTAACCTGTATCTTATGGGAATTCTCAAAATCTTTTGGAAACTGCTCCCATCAGGGCTGGCACAAGTTTTGCCTGAACAGCAGGGAAAGGCTCACATCATTCCAGCCCCCGCAATAAAAATGTGCAGTTAAGCACATTTGCTGAGGACCCCATTGCATTTATCCCGTTCTACATTTGGAATCCCGGGGAAGTTAGCAAAAGCAGACTACTTAAGCACAGCTAGTTCTTAGCGATATAATTCACTTTAATCTTTTAAGCATTTGACAGTATTTGCTTGAAAGAAGGAGCAACAAGTACATAATTATTGCACTAATTAAGCTGCCAAAACACAAGCATGCTGCAAGAGCACCTTTGAAACAGTGAGCCCTCGATTCATTAGCATCTGCTGTAAGCTTATTAATCACCTAACAGGCAATTAGCAAGCTGTTACTGTTTGAGACTAGTATGTAAATAAATTCTTGGGTTAATTTCTTCCTCTGATAATAAAGAAAACATTATGAAAATTAGCTAAGCGACAATGTAAATGATCTTGACTGTTAATTATATGATGGTGCTACATATGCGGCGGCCGCGCGCCAGATAAGGGATGTACCTCTCGCTCAGTGCACTGGTTTAAAAATAAAATTGTTGACATAGGTAATAAGAAGGCTTTCTGCATTGAAGTCACAGATGTTTGCCTTCAGCTAACCAAAACCAACTGCTGAACGACTGACACTGCAAAATGAGCAGCTCGGTTTATTTCCAGCCATTGCCGAGCTGCGTGCGGCACTGCACTGTAGCAAATCTCCATCCCAGGCTCAATGTCAGGAAGGGCACGAACCACTCCCTTCAAAGTGCAAAATGAGTATCCAGAAAAACAAACAGAAGGCTCCTGCTTACCTTGCCTGGGAACAGTTGTATGCACCACCTACTCCAAGCCTGGAGGGTGCAGTCCTGCTGATTCCAGTGGGAGCCGAGGGCCCAGAGCATCTTTCAGGAGTCACCTTCTGGGATAAGGCCCATTAACTATGGTGTGATTTGCAGCTACCTGTGGATTGACGAGGCTATTGTTGTACACGCAACTGATTGGCCCCCATGCTGACCTCACATTTACACATAGGTTGGGAGAGGGGTACTCAGCTGCCTGGTTTAGGTATGCATATAGGGGGGCCTACCAATTTTTGCAGGCACAATCTGCTGCACATGCAATATTTTACTTCACCAATGAGCTACGGCAAGATGACAGTACAAGGCAGAGATGCTGCCATCCACTAGCACCAGAAGTCCTCAGTTGCCAGCACAAACCAAAACCCCAGATGTGAACTCTGGCCCAAAGCTTTGGGAAAGAGGCTAAAAAATCTAGATCCAGACACTTAGCACACAGCTGGGGCAACTCACCTGTGATACCTGACCGTTCCTGTACACTGTCAAGTTGTTAAAGAGAATATAGTGTACAGGCAGCTCTGCTGTATAATTTGTATATCAATGTTTTGGTCTGTTTCCCATGTGCCAGCCCCCCCAATCCAATGGATTTCTGAGCTAGTCTGTTTCTCAGACTGGGGGTCCTGACCCAAAAGGGGGTTGCAAGTCTATAGTGGGTGGGGTCATGAGATCACAAAAAATAGGGTTACCATACGTCCGGGTTTTCCCAGACATGAGCTCTGTTTTGGTCCTCCCCTCTCCATCCGGGTAGATTTTTGAAATACAAACAAATGTCCGTGATTTTTCTCTGCTCGGCCTTTTTCCTGGCCTTCAGAGCTGGGCAGCCAGAGAGTAGCAGCTGCTGGTTGGGCACCCAGCTCTGAAGACAGCATCACCACCAGCAGCAGCACAGAAGTAAGCGTGGCCTGGTATGGTTATTTCGCTCTGTAGGGATCTGCACCGGAGCTGCAAAAGTTATGTCCGGTAGCAAGAGTGGGAGGTTGTCACTGCCTGAAATATTTTAAAAGCAAAAAAATTTTGAGGACCCGTGAGCTAGACTATGTCCTGCCCTTGGGACTTATCATGAATACAGGAGGGGGAGGGGAGGAAAGAAAAAGAAAAAAAAAAGGATGATTAAATAGTTTGAAAGTCTTCTTACCTATATCAAAAATACATTGTGATGAGTTTGGCAATGCAGTTTATTTTTTTCTAAAAACACCCAGCTCCTTTAAGTGTGCTCCAGTGAAGCAGAAAACTAATTACAGTGAACTGTACGCCTGTTATAGTGAAGAATTACCAGCAGCAGAGGTTACTTAATAATCTTATTAATTTAAACTAGTTTATCACCATCTTTTTGCCCCATAACAATGAGTACAAAAAGCACATCGAATATTTCACAATTAAAAGCATGAAACAAAAGATGGAGATTAAGGATGAGCTGAGGCACTTTAATAAAATGCCAGCAGCTCTGGAACTAGGAGCGTTCGGTGGCCTGGGGGAGGCCAGTCAGGTACTTGGGAACACAAGTGATTTTTGGCAGACTCCCCTAGTTTGTGACTGTCTGGAAGAGTCGTCATAGCATTAGACCTTCCAGTGTCTCTTCCAGACAGTAGAGAACACCCTCCAGACACGGCCGTCACCTTAGAATGCATCCCATAGTGTCTGAGGGGAATAGACTGCACATATTAAGTAAAGAAACGTGTTAGACTTGTACATTTAATGGGATAACCTAAGAAAGGGTCAAATCCCCCATGCTTACTCCGACAAAACTCCCCTTCAGATCAACTGCAACCTCCAGATTTGGCTCAGTTGATTGGCAGGTCAGAAAACTCCAGCTCTCTCCTGACAGAACTCTAATGCTGTTTCCTCTCTTTATTGACACAGTCCGTGGACCCTTGCCCAAAGGCTGCTCTTTGTAACATCACCATAGGTCCCATGCAACCCACTGAGGCTACCTGGCGTGGGTGGAGTCACTCAGGGTTTACACTGGTATGACTCAGAACACAGTTTGGCCCCACGTAACTTCCATATTGTTGAGGGCTTCTTTGCTGTCCGTACCATATGTTTCCTATCCAGTGGTGCCAGATCCTCACCTTGAGCCATCTCCTTCTGAGCTACTTCATATTTGATCTGCTTTTTAAGTTTAAAAGGCCTTGTATTTATGGATTCTTCCACTGCCAGCTTCAGTTCCAGAGGGGGAGTTAATGTGTTCTCACTGGTTTCTTTCAGCAGGCTCTAGGATGTTAGCCTGAGGTCACTGTATGTGCTGGCAAGAGGAAAAGAGCCACATGGAAGCGAGTGATGATGTGTGCTCATATTTATGCACGGTTCTGTTAGTGATGTTTTTCCACTCCTGACTATATTTTATATATGGGGAACTGCTCTGTAGCTACTGTACAGGCCTGAATGACAACGCGAAGGCTATAAACTGCTTAGAGAACGGTTTGTAATGCACCGCATGGGGGATTGGAAACAATCTATTCAGCCGAAGCTGGCTTGCCGTCTGAGTGGGAAATGTATGTTCTTAGTGGCAGCCCAGCAAAGCTTTCTGGGCTTGGTAGTGCTAGAAGCGGAGTGCCCTCAGCGCCTGCAGACTTCAGTGGGACCCAGGGTACTCAGCACCCCAAGCATCACACTACAGGCAGCCTTCCTCAGTTTCCCTTCTTGGGCTGTTCAAATAAAATGTCACCCAGGCTTTATGTGGTCAGAAATATCCCTCCCTGGGCACTGGGTGTATCCATATAAAATAAACACCAAAGAAAACTCACAGTCCCAACAGAAGGTCCATCTATCGGCAAGTCCACCCAAAACAGAGGTTTTCTCTCTCTTCCTCCTCCCAGTCCTTCGGGATTAAGGTTAAGTCCATAAATGGCTATTAGCCAGGCTGGGTAAGGAATGGTATCCCTAGCCTCTGTTCGTCAGAGGGTGCAGATGGATGGCAGGAGAGAGATCACTTGATCATTGCCTGTTAGGTTCACTCCCTCGGGGGCACCTGGCATTGGCCACTGTCGGTAGACAGGATATTGGGCTAGATGGACCTTTGGTCTGACCCAGTCTGGCCATTCTTATGTTCTTATGTTCCATTGAAGTAAAAGGAGCTGCACCAGCTGAAAATCTGTCAGGGAAGGACAAGAGAAGTCTTGTGTCTCAGATGGGCAGAAATCTGTTTTCAAAAGTAGCAACCTGGTAATCCACTGGACTTCATCTATGCCTTCTCCAGAGGCATAAATCCTTCTACTCTCCATGGATGATTTCCATCATCCCTCCTTTTTATTGTCCTGTTTAGTTCTGCAAATGGCCCAACTCACTTTTGAAAATCCTGTTACATCAGCCAGTTTCCCCACCGCCCCGCCGCACCAGGCTGTTGACATTTCTTTTTCAGTTGCATCTTGGAGGGTGGGGCGAGGGGGGGACCTTTAAATAGATTGTTTTTTTTTTAAAACTGCTCTAACATGAAGGAAAGGCTTAAACAGATTTGGTTCTAACATTATATTTTCCATTTTCAGGAGCATGCAACAGAGCTTCAGAACAACTGTACAAACCCAAGCAGACAGGAGCGAATGGCTTTTAAATGGGATTTTAGTACAATCTGTGTTTCAGTTTTCCTGATGACGGCTGGAAATCCCTTTAGTGTGATGTACTAAGAGACTAGGTTGGGTCTAGCTTAGAGAATGTAGCATTTTGGGCCATTAAAAAGTAAATTTTTCATGTCAAGGAAATCTCTTGAAGAGGGAGTGCTCATTTGTGAAAGAAATCTAGGTCAGGAAAGCAATGCTGGAGTAAAGAGCACTTGCAATGTTCCTATAACGATGGCTCTTCTGACCGGATCCAGCTACCTTCTACCTTTACCGGTCTTCCCTGGATCCAGGCAGGGCTTTCTTTCGAAGAATTGGGAAGCATTTCTAAATGTAAAACTCTACCCGATGATAACCGCCAGAGGCACTTAACATCTTCGCTGTGAATATAGCCTGCTGGAAGCTTGCTTGGCCAAAAATCATAGCCAGTCACAAGTGCAAACCATTTGTGGTTATTCAGCCTGAATCATATAAAGGTCTTGGTCTCCCACCAGCAATTTAGCTAGCTGGATACTGAGTTTGCATTACATACCAGATGTTTGTGAAAAGAACCAGTGACAAATGTGTCTTCAACTCTTGGATTGGAAGGAAAAAAAGTTACCTCTAGCTTTCCTGTGATATGTTTAATTATGCATGCAGCGCCTTGTTTTGATTAAATCTAACACAGCTCCATGCCTACCATTTGTTAGCACCCCCTCTGTTCAAACACAGATAACAGGCATTGAATGCTTTGGAGAAAGGCTAGCAAAATGCCCCACAAAATGATTGGACATTAATTCAGAAATAAAGTTAAGAGACACAGCATGGGGCAGTAATTGTTTCCTCCGGATTTGTCTCGAGTGCCTGCCCCGCAGACATTGGACCATCTTCATCATGCACATCTTCAAACATGCCCAGCCAGCCCTGCTGTACCTGGTCCCTGCCTGCATTGGGTTCCCTCTCCTCGTGGCCTTGGTGAAGGGAGAAGTAACCGAAATGTTCAGCTATGAGGAGAATTCCACGCCAAAGGAGGAGCCTGGGGACTCCAAAGACGCAAGGATGGAAATGGATAAAAAAAAAGAGAAGACATTACAGTCTCCGAAATGCTGATTAGCATGTACAGCCTTACCAGCTGGAGACCAAGGCCTCACTGCTTCTCAGAGGTGGATTACAGACTCGAATACGTTCACCATCTTGCCCACGGTGAAAGACATTGCCCAAGAAAGGAGAAAACTTAATACACAAACAGGGAGGCTCTGGCACTAACCAAAGATGGGAAAAGCGTTGGTCGGCACATGCAGATAACTGCAACAAACAGTCTGGGGTTACTTGTTAAAGGTCTGAGTCTTGTTATCCGTCCATCTTCTAGTACCTTGTGACCAGTAAATCAGCTTACAGGTCCTTAGTGCAGGGAACGCAGTCCAAGAGGCAGTGATTGCCATCAGAGGTGGCTGGAGGACCCAGAATGCTGTCAGCTCCGGTCCATGTTCAATTGATCTCCCAGGTTATTTTTATTAGTGATCCCTTATTCCAGTGCCATAACCTCTTTCGGCCGACGCCAGCACTGATTCACAGTTCCAGTGTAGCCTGCATTATGGACACAGCTAAAATCTTGTTTGATCCTGCACTTAGGGTCTAATAAGAAGAATTTCCCCTACAAGCTGGAGGCTCATCAGCTGGAAGGGACAGGGGACGAGAAAGAGCCGGGTATGTGAGTCGATCACAGGATGAGCCACCACCCTGAGCTGGCTGTAAAATAAAGGGCAAATGTGAGCTTAGGATATATTAGGCAAGACACTTTCAGTACAGACAGAGCTGTATTAATGCCATTCTAGAAGGCACTGGTCAGACCGCATTTGCAATATCGTGTACAAATCTGGTCACCCATGTTCCAGAGAGATGAATTCAAACCGGAGCAGGTGCAGAGAGGAGCTACCAGGATGATCAAGGAAATGTCTTATGAGCAGAGACTGGGAGAGCGTGGCTTGTTAAATTCACAAAAAGAAGGCTGAGTGGGGATGATTGATCTCTATAAATACATTAGCAGGGGGCATACCAGGGTGGGCGAAGAGCTATTGAAGCTAAAGGACAATGTTGGCACAAGAACCAATGGATATAAATTGGCCACAAACCAGTTCAGGCTGGACATTAGAAGATTTCTAACCAGAAGAGGGGGTGAGGCTCTGGAACAGCTCCCAGTAGGAGTTGTGGAGGGCAAACAATTTAATTAGCTTTGAGAGAGAGTTGGACAAATTTATGAGTGATTCTGTGATGAGGCTGCTTGTGAAGGTGGGGGAAGGGCTCAATTGCCCTGGGGCTCACTTCTCAAAGCTCATGCTTCAGGGTTTCCGCCAGCCACCAACAGGGGTCAGGCAGGGATTGTCTTGGGAGGTTTTTTTTTAATCTCCTCCCTCTGGACTATCCGGGATGGCCACGGCTGGAGATGGGACATTGGATGGGGGTGGAGAGGGCCAGGGCTCTGAGCTGGCATGGAGCCTTCTCTCTCTCAGGTGCGTGGCTGTCTGGTTCTTGCTCACAGGCTCAGGGTCTGACTGATCACCATGTGTGGGGTTGGGAAGGGCTTTTCCCCCAGATAGAACTGGCAGTGACTCTGGCAGATTTTCAGCTTCCTCTGCAGCATGTGGGTGTGGGTCACTTGCCATGATTAGGGTCTAATTCACTGAATCATTTCCCTGACACTGCAGGGGCCTCGGACTCTGATGCACCTCGGTCCCTCCTGTTGTCTGCCTGTGGCATGGCACAGTCTGTTCTCCTGTGGATCTCATTTACTTTGGTCTCATTTCAGTTGTTGGGTTCAGCGTGCAGGTGCTGGGGAGGCTGGTGGCCCATGAAATACAGGATGTCAGACCAGATGATCTTGGTGATCTCTTCTGGCCTTAACTCTCTGACTCTGGGAGCTCTGTGCTGGCAGCTCCCGGCACCCGCCTTGACGGCTGTTTCACAGTTACTAGCCAAGTCTGCCTGTGCCGGTCTAGAATCTGCCTGTGTGAAGCCCAGGGGAGGGGTCCTATCCTTGCCAGCATGATGGTGCTGGGGAATGAAGACCGGGGTGAAATCCTGGCCCCCGGGAAGTCAATGGCAAAGCTCCCGCTGACTTCAATGGGGGAATGAGATCATCCCTGGAATTCTGGTGTCAGTGAAAGGAAACGGATTAATGATGACAACCCCAGAGACCCAATTCCTGCTTCGTTCCAGTGCAGATGCAGCCCGGGCACCCTCCCAGCCACTCTCCCACTCTAGTGCTGCAGCCCCGTTCTGCGGGCATGGCAGCTCCACAGAGCCACCCTGATGCCAGCTGCCACTACTGTGCCAGCCCCCTCTTCCTGTTCCTAGGGCAGCCTGCAGGTGGGGAGAGGAGCCATGGGGGGGAGGGAGCAGCAGCACCCTGCCCTGCCACGCTGTGCTCTTCTGCATGCGCTTCCCAGACTCAGTGTCCTCTGCTGCACTCGGCACATTCCCTGCTGCAGCCATGGGCCCGGGGCCTCAGCGTCCATTGCTAATTCAGCTCTGCCTCCAGGGGCCGCCCTTCAAGGGAGGAGATGGACATTCCAGACTCAGCCAATGTCTGTCCCAAAGGCGCCAGAGGGTGGCAGCGGTTTTAGTGATGGGGACACACAAGATCAACGACACCTTTCATGGAGACACCCCAAAAAGCACCGTATAACTCCCTAGTGTACAGAGACTGGATTTGAACCAGTGGCCCACAGGTGAAAGCCCAAAATCCCAAGATCCGTTCCCCGACTAGCCAGTCTCCACATGATGTTGCTCAGAGCTCTCTATGCATGCTGGGCACTGAAGCAAAGCCAACACAAAGGCAGGACCACTTCACTAGGCTCAGGCTAAAGTACCAGGGCAGGCTGGTCACATCCTACCGCATCTTCAGGGGTGCCAGTTAGCAAAGAAATGGAAATGCTTTGATCAGACTCCATACTGGTATGCTGGAGCTTGCAAGTCAAAGAACACTAAGGCATTCTGTAGATGCTCTCTTTGGTCAGTATAGACACGCTTCTATAATGTAATGTCTGGGCAATATATACCGACAGTTGATAACAGAGGGGTCTTATCTGGCTCTACACTGCAAAAGGAACAGCAGTTGATCCATGTTTGACATGGAGAGACAAACATTCTTGGCTATTGTCACAAACGGTATTTTGCAGCAGCCTCTTGAGTCAGAGATCACACATCATAACAATGGTGCCAAGAAGCAGAGAAGACTCTTTCTGCAGGTTTTTCTTGTATTATTCGTTGTCCAAGCTCTGTGTTTCCTGTTGAATTTTGCAGCTAAGCAACAACCTGGCCGTTGTAAGCCCTCCTAGAATGTGTTTGTGGAACATCATGTGCCCAAAAACAAGCTGATCTCAGCTATGACATTGATTCAGTGAGTTCCTGACTAAAGAAAACGTAGGGCTCTGCAGAGGGATAGCAATTTATTACCAACCCCCCAGAAAGTAATTAAGAACACCAAATACTCTGTGAAACATTTCTGGACAAACAAACAAGCCAGCTGCCCAGCTGGTGCTAATGGGGAGGGAAAACACTTTCTAACTGAAACTAATTGGAAAGAATCATTCTGCAGCATGCACTACATTTTCAAATAACTAACAAGATTCTTGCTCATGGTGGCAGTTATAGATGGAGCAAGAAGGGAGTGTTCTGACCCAGATCTAGATTAGGCTCAACCTGGGTTCAAGAGTGAATCAGGGTCAAGTTTGGAGTCCATAGCAATGAAACCGTTTACACCAATCTCATTAGGTTTCAACGACAAGGAGGTCAGATGATTTTATGAGATTTCTGATGTCTCAGAATGAATCCCATATGGACAAAAAGAAAAAAGCTTGCTTTGGAACTGAGCATTATCCAAAATTATAGGAGCAAATTTGGATCCAGGGATCCAAATCTGAACCCAGCCCCACATTGTCAGGGATACTGATTTGAGGTTTTGGTGTTAGCTACTTTCCTCACTCCACAGCTGGCTATTTTTTTTTTAAAGCACCTGGTCCTGAAAGCACCTTTCACCCCTACACCTCTGGAACAGCAGCTTCCCTGTTAGGAATGCCTATCTGCTGAGACTGAAACACGCGTTACTGAGTGACAAATCGAAACATAACCCATAGGGGATAGTGCTGTGTTCTTTTAGATGGAATCAATGGGCCCCAAAAGCCAAAGACATTAACATGCCCCTGTTACTGTCCAACATTACACAGCATAAGGGAGGGATCGCTCAGTGGTTTGAGCATTGGCCTGCTAAACCCAGAGTTATGAGTTCAATCCTTGAGGGGGCCATTTAGGGAACTGGGGTAAAAATCTGTCTGGGGATTGGTCCTGCTTTGAGCAGGGGGTTGGACTAGATGACTCCTGAGGTCCCTTCCAACCCTGATATTCTATAATCTGATACCTATGATCTACTGTTCAGGGTTTGGTGTACAGAAATCTGTCTGCTTAGTACCATGGGAACACACCATTAGAAACCTTTTTAACCCTTTATTAAAGATAGAGAAAAGAAGGAAACAGTTAAAGCATTTAAAATGTAAAGTGTTAAGGCTTTCAATGTCACAACATTCCTTGTTCCCTTTCCCTTTAGTGGTGGAGAGTGTTAGAAGGAAAAACCCCCTTGTTTGTCAGTCTTTTAGAGGGTAATAACTCTCCTTTTTGGGGGCGGAAAAGAGAAAAGGTTAATTGAGAGGAACCAGAGAGGCCATGATCACTGTGTTATTAAAGTGCAATCTGCTAAAATAAGCCAAACACACACAAGAGGGGAGAGAAAAGAACAGCCAAGGCAGAAAATGCAGCATCCGTCTTTGGTGCTGACTCAGTGCTGGAGAAAGACAGGCAAACCACATGGTCCTCTCCACCGGGCCGAGACCTGACAAGCTTGGACCAGTGTCGGGCTGCTTAAGGCATTGCTTTGAGTTGCCTCTTTGGCCACAAGCTTACACCAGCGTTGCAAAATATACAGCCTTGGGCCGATTGTTATTAGACAGAAGGCAAAAGGAGAGGGATACAAAAGAGAAGCAATAGGTGGGGAAGGAAAAGGACACGGGGTGGGTGGGGAAGGACACTACAAAGTCTCACGTTCCCGATGGTGTTCTGGATAAAGCCAGAGTCGGTGGAGGTGGTGTCTCACCTAGGTCCATCTCGTTGGCTCAGTCTGGTCAGGACATGTCTAGGGATTAGGACAATGAAAGCCCAGTGGTGTTACCATGGATCCCAGGGTCCCAGGAGATGGCAGGGGTGGCAGCCATGAGGGTGAGGCTTGGTCCATCCTGTTCTCCCATCTTTCAGTCAGCAGCTGTATTCACTTCTTCTTTTTGACTCCCCCATCGCCCCACAAAGTCTTCCTTCAAGGACTCCAAAAGGGAATGACAGGCGGAATAGCCCCTCCCCTCATTATATTCACTAATTAGGCTTATTTTCCAGCTCACAAATTCTGGTTCCCTGCTTTCCAGTCCCCCACTTTTTTTTTTTTTTTTTTTTACATTTACTGGTCATGATCTTAACACAGTCCTTGAATTATATCAGGGGGCCTTTTTGTTTTTATTAATTCAGTCAGTCTCCCTTTTGCATTTTCCCCATCACCATGTGTTGTTATAGGTTATTGGGCCACTTTATACACTTTCATTCACTGTTCACAGCTGCTGAGCTCACAGTTAGGGTGAATCTGTAGGCCCAATTATCACAAGAGTACAAACCAGGAAGTGCTAGGGTCTTTGCTTGCACATCTCCACTTGCTGTGTAAGCGCTGCCTGCTGAATGCTCCTTTGGTCTATCCTTGATGAAATTAACATGTTTGTAATAGTTCTGGGCAGGACATTGCAGACAGATCTTCCTAGCTGAACTTTGGGAAGGAAAAGTGGCTAAACAGCTGCTTAAACACTTCCAAAAACCTCTCTGGCTGACAATGTGATGAAGAAGGTGTGGGATGGCGGGGAGAAGACCTGGAGGGAATCAATTTGACAATGCATTTGTCAGACCTTGTTGGAGAGGTTCTTTTAACACTGCATCATTTTCAGGCAGTAATTGAATAAAATAATTATTTATAGGCTCCGGCCATTTAAAGTCACAACCATAACAACAGACACCCCACCTGCCCCCACGTTCTTATACTCATGTAGAAACACATCCATTCCTCTCACAAATACATTCACACGTAGGTGGGAAATGGTGCCATCTCGTTTCAGCTCTCAGTGGCTGAGAGCCAGAAGTGCAAGGGGTCCTCATCTTCTTTCCTCATTTGCCACAAATGAGCTTTGTCAGAATATCACTCGGCTTTACAAGACTAAACAACAAGTTCCTTGTCTCCTTATGGATCTGCTTTGTAATTGGTGTCAGAGGAATGCCAAGCAGAAATGTAATATGAATGAAGAAAATCTGTCTAAGAGACAGGAAAGTATGGGACAAATAACTGCAGAAGAAAGCAATTTAACAGATGGACTTGCCAGCACTCCCAGAAACACCAGATCATTTATAAGCATGATAAAATTACTATTCAGCACCAGAAATTTCATGAAAGTGTCAATTATTGCATGCTGATGAGCTTTGCTTATCACTGCTGGAGGTTTTGCCTTTGTTCAAACTGAACACAACCCAAGGCGCAAATGCTATATATTTTTTCACAAGCACTCTGCAAATAGGGAACAAAAACTTTACAGAAAATAGGCTGACGTGTCATAGCCAGTGAACTGAGTTTCCTGTCCTCTTTTGGGATTGGAAATGTGCTTTTTAGATATTGGGGTATTTTTACCAGATTAAGAAATACGGTAGTTTAGGAAGATGGTGTAAAAGAAGGTGGATCCTGATTTAATAGGGCAGCCTTGATCGTGTTCCAAACGACGTCAATAGCAAAAGTTCAACTGAAAGTCTAAGCGCCAATGTGGCCCAGAACACTGCAGTGTTTGAGAAACATTAATGAGAGCAAGTTGAACGGGGTATCTGCATTCACTTTACATCTGAAGTCAGACTCAGATCACTTTGATGTACCTTGTACATAGTGAAATTCAGTGCAAACAAATCAAAACATTGCTCTTTTGCTTTGTATTTTAATTGAAAAATGATCCCCCCTTTTCAGAATGATCCTCCCTACAATTGCCAGACTATGTGTCACTGGCACAAAGAAACATTCCAAATGGAAGTGTTAACACGAACAGTCACAAAGTTTACAATTTGTTAAACTTCCATGGGTTTTGGAGATTCGGGTGGTCAACGAATGCCCAATGAGGCCTGAAAGAGTTATAATTAAGTGTATTTCAATAAAAGATGATTTATTCAATAATAATGTGTAGCTACAACTCCTTTTTCACTATACAAACATATTCGTACAGACTTAATATAAAGGAAGCTTAGCAAACATACTTTCACTGCATATCCAGTAAAAGGGTTAGTATCATAAAGTCAGCATATACCAACATTGACTATCATTTCCCAATGAGATTGCCATGACATCAGAGGCTGCAATGTTCCTTTGCACTAGGAACAGGAAATAACTGCAATATGTACAATAATGTCAGTTAATCGCGGAAATTTTGATGGAACCATATCCTGTTGCAATATGCAGGGTCCATCAAAATCAAAATGCTTCACAAAATCAGGTCAGTTTTGCCAGAATTTTGTTTTGGAAGAAAATTTCTGACAAAGTTGAAACATCCCGTTTTGACATTGTCAGAACAAAAGGTTTCTATTTTTAATTGCGAAATTAGTTTTTGTTTCAGTTTTTTTATTTTGTATTATTATAATAAAACATTTTTAGAAAGGCAAAATAAAAAAGCAATGATTTTATCGAAACAAAACATTTCAATTGACCCAAAACATATTTTTCCTCAGAGAATTTTGAAATTTTCTGTTTTCATTCTGATTCTGAACAAGGACATATTTCGAAATCTGAAAATCCCTCATGAAATAGAGCTTTCATCCTGCAGGTAGTTCTAATGATAACTATTGATAAATGTTGTCTTTTAATGCCAACCACTGTATCTACAACATCCTGGCTGAAAAAACAATAACACATCTCTTTCCCTCTCTCTCTGGTGGCTTTCTCTAGAATATTTTGGATGCATTATTAAGAGTCAGTCATATAATCGTTGAAGGCTCCAAACAACCTCTAGTAATCAATGCTAGAGAACATCACAACCACAGAATTGTAGCTAGCTTAACCAGAGCTATTGATTTGGTTAGCTTACACATTCTCATTCATGGTTCTGTGAAGGGCTTGGCCACTGCAACATTGATCCATTAAATACTTCATCAATGAGTCACAAGCAGAACTGCAAGCCCAGTTTTAAAAATAGATATGTTCTGAACCTATTGACAAGTAAGCTGAATCGCTTCATTTGTAGCTATAGAACCTCCCTTCCGTCCGTAGCACTGGGGTCTCAGGCATAGTACGTCTCAAACATTGTTTTTTTTTTTCAAATGAAGTTGTCTTGTGAAATGACCAGAAAACATAGACAGTGCAAAAGGGAATCCTGCTGTGAAAAGAACCTATATTGATCACAGGAAGACTGCGTTATTATTAAAGCTGACCTTGTCCATAGACTCTTCTACAGCTCCAAAGGTCATATCAAAGCAAACAGCTCCCTAATGACTAGAGATACTTATAGTGCAGCAGAACAGGATGTAAATATATCGATTGTACAAATGCCTATTTATACAGAGGCTGCTGTGTTGAGAGAGACCCTCTCCGCCCTCCCCAGCAATAAAAGGCAGTAAAGCCAAGGGATCAGAAATGCAATTGGCAACAACTTTGATCCTCCAACTGCAGCTGTCCTAGTTCAAGTCAGCAGTGAGGCTGAAGGGGGAAGAGGGGAGGATGGATTCCTAGAACCATTACCTTGATTTGTATATTTACTCTGTGCAAGTCAGAAAGATGAGCTACAGGGAAACGTGTGGCGGCCGGACATCACCCTGGCCAATCAGAATCCTGACAATCAAATATAAAGAATTAAACACAGACCATCTTTCAGGATCACACCCCCCCTCTCTCTACATACAAGCAGGAAGCACAGAGTGCACCACTTCTCTTTCACGAGGTATGGCTTGTCCTGGAATTCTTAATTCCAAGCTAATTAAGCACCAATCTGTTGAAGCATTACAGAGTAAGTAAGTAGATGGCAAAAATCTTCATTTGTGTTGGTATTCTAATTACTTAGCTCCAATCCGATCAGAAAGGGTTGGTAGTCAAGACGTGACTTGCACAGTCAGCAAAACATTTTACTCAGCTAGGATTATCATGCAATTGTTCTAATGATAGCACATGGAAAGGGAATCTTCTACCACCATGTGGCTGTGCTCTGGTGCTACACCCAGCGCTGAGAAACACATGGTTAGTACTAGGGCTTGAATAGGGGACCTCCTTTGACCTTTTCAAGCACCAATGAAACAGAAAAATATTGAGGCACAAGCTTAGGGTGTTTTGGCTCATTCTCTAGAAATGTACCATGTAAGCTGCCTACCTACTTGTCTGGAGGCTCTCTCTCTAACAAGGGCTGGAGAACAAACTACTGTAGATCTTAGAAGAGACTCATGATTTAGTAGACTATGCACAGGACTGGAGTCCTGAAACTCCTGATTTCTAGTCCAAGCTTTGCCACTGATTTGCTGTTGGACTTTGGGCAAGTCACTTCACCTCTGCTCATTTAGTTTAATTAGTTATTGTTTATCAGGGGCATTGTGCATGTAAAACCTTGCACAATGTAAATGACAATCACCATTATTAGCAGATCAGGAGATGGCAGGATGGGATGCTTAACTTAGGCAAATCAGCTGCCCATGCCGGTCTGACATGTCAATCTGTCATTTTATGCAAACGAGCAGCAGCCCTGCTGTGCGATCTCTCTCATGGCTCTCTAGCGCTGGCCTCCTGCTGATTGGAGAACACTGGGGATGGGCTAGAATGGAATCTCCATCCACCCTGACTCAGTCCCATGAAGATCAGTGTGATGCAAATTCCTACAGTGGGAGTAAAAAATTTGCTCTCCCAGAAGGGCTCCAAGGACACTCAGCGAGGACATAAATATGCACATTTCACAAGGAAATCCCCATGACTGTAGTACGGGAAATCCCCAGACCAGCTCTGAAGTACATATGCAAAAGAACGACAGAGACTGAAAGGTGGGTGTGTGCGTGTGCATATTGGTGTGAAATTTGACTGATTTTTCCTCTATTGAGGACAAAATGAGGATCCCGACTGAAATTCAAACACAAGCTCGTGTTACCAAATCTTTTCTGAATTGTCAGGTTTTCGTAGTTATAGACGTCCTGTCTAAAAGCCGGGCCGGGAGACGTGAAGCAGAATTTTAGTTCACATTTGTCAGTGCTTTTCTTTGGAAGATCCTTGTGGCAAACCCACGGCTGACTGAGCTCATCAGTGACCCACAGTCTGTTGGGTCCTTGTATCATCTCTGTCTTTCTGTTCCGGTTCCTGTCCTTGTTTTACAAAACGCCCAGGCTGGTTGCTACCAACAGCAAGGAAATCTCACTCTGTTTCCCTCTGCTGGTCTCATCTCTTTTCAGTGCACTCTCTGGCTGCTGCTGGAATATCCCAGCTCTCATTTCTGCTCGTGGCATTTTGTCAAGTCTCCTCTCCAGACTTCCCATCCAAAAGATAAACCAGGTGTACTCAGTGGCCCCTGCGTCAATCACTCTGTGTTTGTGTCAGCGGAGGTTGGCTTTCCTCAGTCTGGCATGTGATGACAGATGTATTTTCATCCCTTCACTGGAGAATGCCCAGTAGCAACAGCAGTAGGGAATAGGAGGCCAGCGTGGACAGAGTGTTAGGATCAGTCAAATAAGCTGGCCGCACGGAGGCATAGAGCCAACCTTTTCCTGTCTGGTGCTGAAATATGGCCAACCCCATAAGTCTATGGAAGATCTTGCACAGTAACTGCATACAAATCACTCAACCAAAGGTGTTTCCACTTAGCCAACCCCTGCCCAGATGACATTATTGATGACTAGCATTCAGTGTTCTCCTCACAGTGCCAGGAACAATCCTCAGCGCTGGGCCCAGAATTTGGCACTGCTGGTTCAGTGGTACGGTTTGACAGACTCCAAAATATCAGCATTTGAGGTTCTTTTGCCTGAAACGTTTGCAAGTAAAACACTGATTGACTTTCTCCCAGCCCAGACAACTCTCCAGCACTCAGGCCAGACATGGTAGTCTTTGTCCTGATACCCAGATTGGAAACTCATTTGGGAGGCTCTTTTTGTCAGCTTTGGTGAGCTGGTGAGGTGCATCCTGTGGCATTGTTTCTTCCTAAGATCTGGAGGCACCGTCACTTCAAATTGTGCTCTGTCAGGTAGGTGGAATGTCTGAAAGGCACAGGGGCTCATCATTTAGGATATTACTTTAAAAGCCTGAAGGCATTTGACCCTGTCCTGGCGGCCTGCCAGACCTCACAAGCTTAATGCAGCCTGGATGGGCCAAGTGAGTGGACAAGAGGCTTCCAAAGCAACCCCTTTGTGCTACAGCACATGTTCTGAAGCAGTCTTGTAGCCGTGTGCCAGGGCCAATACGGGGGAGCGGTGCCCTTCAAGATGCTCTCTTTGGGATGAGTTCCAAAAGCAAAGTTTTGACACTTCCTTGTGCTGGTTAAAATTCCCAGGGCTCTTTCTGGAGGATTAGGAGTGATAGTCCTGATTTCCCAGACATATTCCAACTTGGGTTACCATCTTCTGCCACCTAAAATTTCCCCTGTACTTTCAACTGGCTGTAGTATGGGTCATTCCCAGTGTTAAAGGGCTGTGGCAAATCACTGTGCTCTGTCAACCAGTTGACAAGTTTCGCAGCAAAACACTAAATTTAAGTGATGGCCAAAATAACTCCTGTGTGGAGCCTGTATGTCAGTTAATATTCCTGAGTGCTTTGAGATCATTTTGTCTGCATGGCGGGATAAGCATTTTAAGATACACGGTACTGGTAAATCAGTATTATCTTACACATGCCTGCACGCTATGTGTAATCTTAGGACGAAGGCATGATAGATACAATAAGTGGTGTCATCTCTTTTCTCCCAGTTGGGTATTCATTACCGGAAGCAAAATGATCAGTGAGGTCAGCAGGCAGGCACGCTATCTGTACGTCTATAATCCCTACCACCATAGTCTGGTTTGCCTTTTGCTGTTCTACAACTCTTCAAAATGATCACCGTGTTATTTTTAGCAACGTTTTGTAAAGCAAATCCACATGGCTGGGACTGCATGGCTCAGTAGTAATAATAAGCAGAGAAAGCACTTTTCACCTCCAGGCCGCTGGTTTTGCTGACTATTTAGAGAAAGTGGCAAGGCACAATAAAGACAGGGCCCCCGTCTCAAAGATCTTGCTAGACAGACCCAGTATCCATTATAATAGGTCAGCTAATGGTAACTTCACAGATTGATCCTGACTGTCAATTGTTACTCACAGATGATTGCTCGGTGGCCTTCATGCAATGAAATGCGGGTCCCAGTCCCCTAGACATTGTCTTAAATAAAATTGGGCCCTGCAAAGCGACCGTCACAAATAGCACTAGTTAAGCTTTGGTCTCTGGAGCATCCAATCCAGCACTTTTCATGGGCAATGAAAACTGTGTTCATGTCCTGGCCGACAGCTGGTGTACGGGACCAGGACTAGGCATCAGCCTGATGACGTAAGAGAGCAAGGCTCTGTACACTGAGCACCAGATACCGGAAAACCCAGATGTCATTATCGCTGCATCAAATCCATTGTCCTTAAGCATGTTCTAATGGAGCACAGTCAAACCTTCTCGGTGCTCTGACAAACAGGAGTAAACCGAAAAAGTTATACACTGAGCCGTGAAGCGCACAGCTCATCTCATGTGAATATGAATATGGTTTTATGACTGTTTTTATGGCAAGGCCCTTTTCTTTTAAAGTCCCTCCTGTCTGTCAGCACAGATGCAAGAGAAGGTCCTGCTTCTGCTGGGAGACTGCTCCTTTTGAATACTAAAAAACAAAAGGCTCTGTGACGTTAGATGGATTGGTACAGAAAAACATTTTGCCCCTAGACACAGAGTGTTTTAACAGGCGAACCAGAGATATTCCAAAAGCTACCCCGAGGCTAGAAATTTGAGCACACGGCCCCTAATTGTCAAGGCTCCCAAAGGAGATAGAGCAATAGACCTCTGCGCACTGCTCCACGTTCATGTATTCTTTGGCACAACCCAGAGAAGAAAGAAAGATTCTGTCATGCCAATTCTTTGGGGATTTTTACCTTGAACTCCACAAATAGAGCAAGGCTTGCTGATTGAAACGCAGCATGGAGATAACGTACAAGAACACAGATTATATTCCATAGCTGGAGAGGGACTGAACATTCTCAGCAAATTACCTCTGTTATGAGCTTGGCCATAAAAATCACCTCGCAAATGAATTTAGCTTTTCTCCTCTCCATGCCCAATCAATTAGCACATGAGTAATACCAGACCCATTAGGACACACTGATGCCGAGGGAGTTATGTCATCTGCTATAGAAATGATTGCTTAATATACCCGTTGGCTCAGAGGAACTCATACCAGAGCACAATCTACTGAAATCGATAGCAACAGTGAAACGATATTGTCTCAAACAAGAATACTGCTGGGTAGATAAGTATGCTTGAGCTCAGTGTCTGTGAGTCTCCAATGCTTATTCGGCTATAAATAATACAGGGAAACAACAGCAACAGAAAACGTTTCTAACTAGGAAAAAGGCCCAATTCAAATCATCGTCTGGTGATGAAAAATTACCCTGCACTGAGCATGGAGAGGGAAGAATTCAAGGCCGATTTTCCTTGGCTATTCCCTGTCCTCTGGGTTTCTCCCCCAAAAGGACAGTGACATTCCCACCTAATTTTCCTTAACCCTGATGCTGTGTGTGATCCTGCTTTTGCTCCTGCTTAAGTCAATGGCAAAATTCTCGCTGACTGAAGTGGTACAAGATCAGGGACTGTAAAGCTTAGGGGATAGGCTGGGTGGATGCACATGGCTCATACAGAGCAAGGAGAATGGATTTCACTTTTGTTTGGCACCATTGTGGGCTTCAGGGCTGATAGGCCAGGAGACAGAAACATAACACTACTCTGACCTTCTTCCCGGGGGGCCAGAACATCACCACCTTTATTGCAAGGAGATGTTTGATGTCCCTTCATTTCAGTCTGCTATGGCAACAGTTCGGTTGGAAGAGAAATGCCCAGTTTCTATCTGCTTTGAAATATATTTATTGTTAAAAAAACAACATAGCTATTGCCCCAATGCAATTATACTAAATGGAAATCAACCACTTTGTTCAGGAATCTCTGCACAACGTCACTGCGGCCCCATTACAGTCAGCCTGTATCTGAACAAAATGCCTCAACTCGGATGTCTCTCAGGGTCTGTCTAACGCAGCAGGCAGATGCCTGCAGCTGGCCCCTGCCAGCTGACTTGGGCTCGCAAGGCTCGGCCTAAGCAGTGCAGATGTCCAGGCTCAGGCTGGAGCTGGGCTCTAGGACCCTGCTAGGTGGGATGCCTTAGACCAAGCCCAAGCATCTACACTGCAGTGACCTGTAGACAAATGTCACTGCATAGGAGTGCCACTAATATACGCCACCTCGGCCCCTGTCCGGGGAAGGCAGTCTGGTTCAGGAGTGTAGGACAAAGCACGGTTAGCAGTTCGGTCTGCCAGAAGAGGTGACTCAGACTGACAAACTGAGATCAGAGTTGATCTCCGATTAGCTACACAGAGGAGATTTGATTTACCTTGATGCCCTCTCCTGAAATGCAGACCTGGGTATTATTGCAGAGTTCACTGCGATTGCCACTGTGGAACTGAAGTATTTATAGCAGAATTAAAACCTCTCTAAAAGCAATCGGCCAAAGGAGTGGCAAAACTGACTGCACTGCTACCAACTCCAAGCATCCAAAAATCACCAGTCAGGCCCGGGAGCACAACAGCCCCGCCCCCCACTCAGACCCTGACCGGGGCTCGAAATTTGGCCCGGGTGACCCTCTGCCATGACAGGGGGCAGCCGGTCAAATCTGAGTGGCATTACAACCCTGTACACCTGCGCGGTCCTTCCAGCACCAGGGGCACCTGCAACCCTGAGGGAGAAGTGGAGCAGGAGGCACCAGGAACCCCCAGTGCTCAGGAGGGTTGGATCTGGAGTTTTGGTGCTTCCTGGGAAAGTGGAGACCCAGGAGGAGGATGGGGTTTGGGGCTCCATAACTGCCTGGCTCCTGGTGGGGATCCTGGCAGTATGACTGCCTCTCTAGACAAGCGCTCGGGGCTGGGGGTGGGCGGGGGAGACCCTGGGAGGTTAGAGCAAGGAGTGGGTGTGGAGCAGGCAGACCACAGGGCTGGGTGCAGGGCAATGTGGAGGGAAGAGTGAGGGTCTGGGTGGCAAGGCAGCAGGGACAGAGAGAGCTCTGACCCCCCCCTTAGGAAAATTCTGGTTGTGCCCATGGGGTGGGGGGCAAAATATGCTGAGATTTTCAAATGTTATTTGGATTCTTTTGCATGTGCCTGCTGCTTTGGGGAACTCTGGGGCTCGTGTTCCCAAGCTTTTCTCCACAGCCACGAAGGCCAAGAGCATGTGTTTCAATGAAAGTGGATATTCTCAGATAACAGGACTCCAGGAGCTGGGGCATTAAATATTATGAGACTCCCAGCGAGAGCTGGCAACAGAGCGGTGGCCCTAATAGAGGCTGGTTTCCAAATTGTAGCCCTGTGAGGATACTTTGATGCTTTGTAAAGCCATTAACTTGTGTTTAATCCAGCCTGGTTCTTAGGTTCGATTGCTGCTCTGCTCCCGCAGGTGATAAGCGGGGGCCGGACTGAGAACGGGAAGACGTTTCTCTAGCACAGAGAAGTGTGGCTTTAACAGCACAGAGACTGTGTCAGTCTTAAACCGCCCGGCCTGAAGGATGTGTGAAGGGCTCAGTTCCCTGCGTGGGCTCTGCTGGCAGAAGCCAGAGGAGCCCAGGTTGCAGCCCCAAGCCACACAATGTCTACCTGGTTGAGGGGGGGGCTCCCCCTCTAGCTGGAAGCCCTGGAGCTATGCAGGGCAGTGAGCAGTGGGATGGTTCATAGAGCCCAGGTGGTGTTTAAAGCAGCCCTCCCCTGGAGGAGGTGAGCAGCACAGCTGGCACTTGCCCGAGCGCAGGGCACACAAGCCTCTGCCCTATGCACCACCCTGGGCAAGGGAATATTGGCCTGCACAGCCCTCTCAGGGAGCCAGGCTGCATTCTTCTTCTTCCCAGTGCGTCTCCACTCCCAGAGCCCTGCAGCCACGGTAGCCCAGCTCGGCCGGGCTAGCAGGATTTAATTTAGTGGCTAACATGGCACAAGGGCCCCCAGAATCAAGTGCAGCCAAGTTTGTCGGGCCGGACCCCTCGCCTTCAGCCAAAAGGCCTAACCCGCTAGGCCACATCATAGGCACTTGAGTCGTTGCGCCCCTTCCTTCTGCCCACATCGCAAACAAAGCGGAGCCAAGAGGGCCGTAACAATGACCGCAGCTTGCATTTAGCAAGCGGTGAACCAGGTAAGCTTCCAGGGGAAGCAGTGGGGCCTAGTGGATAGGGCTCTGAACTAGGCATCAAGAGACCTGGGTTCTATTCCTGCTCAGCCATTGGCTTGCTTTCTGTGCCTCGGTTTACCCATCTGCAAATGATTCCTTTGTAAAGCTCTTTGAGATCTACTGGTGACAAGGACTATATAAAGCAATAGGTACTGATGTTATTATTATTGCTGCGTATCTCAACCCCACTGGGAGGGTCTAGAAAGCCAAAGGGAGCCTGCTCCCATTGTCTGACCTAATCTGGGGTAACCCCTGTTATTTCTTCCCCTTCTCACTGAAAGGTGTGAGTGCAGAGAAGTAGGAGAGGCTCCCAGAGGGAGGCGTTCATCTGACTGGCTACCTGCACATGAGGTTTGACGTAATGCCCAGCTGTAGCTGATTATTTCCCTGATTGGATCTGTCGCTATCCTTTAGCTCTCTGTTTCTGCTTCTCTGTCTCTGGCTGGCTGAGATGGGATGATGATCTCCGGGGGCAGTGAGAGTTCCCCTAACAACGATGATGGTGGCCTTGTTTCATCTCTTCCCTCTGTGCCAGGGCAGCTTTTCTTTAGAGGGCCCAAGAGGATGCTGATACAGTAGCAAATAATTGCACAACAAAACTCTGAATCCCGCCCTGAAGTCCCATTTCCTTAACCCTGATGCTGTGTGAAGGCCCTGAAGTCCCATTTCCTTAACCCTGATGCTGTGTGAAGGCTTGACCTTCAGTATTAATGAAGAACACAATCTTCCCGGCCCCTTCATTTCACGTGTCAATATCAACCAGAGACCCCGTTTTCCTGGCGATAGAGGCGGTGAGGTGTGCGGATAAGTTACCCATTTGCAACAATCGCTTGGCCTTTCATTGTCATGCAGGTCAGAGACTAGAAGGCAAGATCTCCTCCTGGCAGGAATGTCTGAGCACACGTGGACACGCACACAGGCTTTGCATTAACCTCTCTTACACACCTTTTCTGTCGCCCATTACACTCCAGGCCACATTTTCATTTACCTCCACAAGCCTCCAACCAGCACCACCAGCCGCAGATCTGCCTTGGCTTGTACCAGAGCTTTTCTTTGGCAGGATTTACAGAGAGACCTTTCTCCCCCATGCTGCAAGCTCCCACACGGCCAGCTCCAATCCTGGTGGGCAAAATGGTACCGTAGTGAAGCCAGATTGGCACATCCTGACTGCCAGCAGTGATGCCAATGCGTTGGTCATTTAAACAGTGCCCTTTTGAGTTACCTGGCAAATCGGGATGCCCTTGAATAGAATGGGGGTGGTTTGGAGCATTATGGAAAAAAGCTGGCTTTCCGTATGCCCTTCATGTAACCAATGGTACCCTCACCGTGAGACCTTTCCAAGCCACATCCACACTAGTTTTAATAACTAAAACAGCACATGAAACGATAGGCACATCCGCTGCCTTGTTCCCATTAGAAATGGGCTTTGCACTGCTCACCTCCCCTCAGCATTCATGATTAGCTAATAAATGATTAAACATGCCAAGGAAAGCCAACTCCTTCGTCTCCTGCTTTCATTCACCAGCTGCCTGCAAGGGATTTCAAATGTCACACGCAGATGAAACAGCCTCCGTTGGACCCCAAGAATCTTCTAACTAGCAGCTTGCCCAAGGTCACGGAGCTAGGAACAGAACTCAGCTCCCCAGTCCCAACGCCTCTGTCTCTATCCCTTTGCCTGCAGTAACATTTGCCGACCTCTGAGTGGTATCAATCAGGGAGGAGCCGAGGGGAAAGCAAAGCCAAAATATTCGGTACCTGAAGAATCAGCCGTGAACACTTCGACCTTCCAGTGAGGGACGGCACTCTATAAAGAGCTCTAAGAGACAGGGCGAGAGAGAGTCTTGTGCTTGTGTCATGGCCTGTACATGCAGACACCCAACACGGATGCTCACTCTTGTACAGTTGTGCTAGTCAGCAAGTGATACTATGAAATTCAAGCATAAGTAGGACTTAGAAGGTGCATTGGCCTTGGGGGTGAACTTGACCCTATTACCCTAAGGCTCGGGAATTGGAGCAAAGCGTATTCTTCTCCCTCTTCTAACAGCAGCAGCAACTGTTGTTCATGTTCTCCCAACTTGCCACCGAAATACTGGTAGGGTGGGCGCCTGAAGTCAGAACAGTGCCATGAAAACGATTGGCCTCAAAGACTCTGTGAGCCCAATATGGGGGCACCTAGTGGCAGTCCAAGAAAAAAATACATCCTCTGGAGGAGTAGGTGTGAATCAGGAATCTGCCTTGGGAAAATCTCTTCTATGCCTGTCAGGTGGGCCATACTCACTGTCCAGGGCTGTCAATTCAGTGTCTGTACAGCGCTCACCCGCAGAAACACACTGCGCCCCATTATTGTAAGGGATGTTCTGTTCCCCTTTTTCATACCAGATGCTTTGTTACAGACAGATACAGTCATTGTCACAGCTTGGCTTCCTCAGTTCTATATAGCCACCCCTTAGCTTAAAGACTTATTCTCTTGGGCTCAGATTTCATCCTGTACATCGTCTAAAATGTTCCTTAATTTATCTAAGGGGGAAATCACATGAATTGATGCCATAGAAATCAGCGGGAATGGCTCCTGGATTTGTCGCTCCTGACAGGTATGCTATTTTAATGCTTCTAACAGCAATTTTTATTCTAACAGTATGTGAAGGCACTTAGATTTCTATACAGTTCTTACTTTTTAATCTCATATACTTCTTGCTGATGTCAAAGTGTCACCAGTTAATAGTCTTACCGGAAAAAGAGTGTTTCAGATCTTGTTCTGTAGTCCACATTGTGAATACATTAGAGAACCACTGAATGATTTAAGAGAAATTCTGATACCGCTGAACACGGGGGGCATGGCTAACGTGCCAGTAGATTGGATGGTTTAATACCTAGTCTCTCAGCTAGCTGCTAAAAAGCTGGGCTACCCACATTTTTCTGAGGGCAGTAGGGTTTCATTAAGGGAAAAACAAAATTTCCGAAGGCAGCTTCTTTTGACATTTCCAAGGCTAATGCCTTGGTCCCTGACCTGAAACATCCATCTGCAGAACCTGAGCAGGAGTCACAAAAGCGGGCCACAGAGAAGATCACACCTCTGACTGGGGGTGGTACTAGAACTTAACTCTCCTAGGCAATTTTTCCCCTGATGATTAATTCATTTCATGGGCACTTAGCAGGAGGAAAGCTGATACCTAATGCAGGAGGTTAGGTTCCTGCCATCAAACCGCTCACTCCCTATAAAGACGGGTTAGGTTACTATCAACATTTTATAGGTACTAGGCAAACCAGTTACCTGGGGTTAATGGGGCACCCCTGTTACTGCAGCATAGAAACGGGTGCCAAGAACTGAAGTTTTAGCAGATCTCTGTAGAACATTAGCTACACTCATCCAGCAGGAACAATTAGGAACACTAATATCTACAGATTTTAATCAGCACCCTTTGGGACCAATCATGTAGGTCACAGACTAGAAGTCAGGGTGTACATGTGCAACGGCTTCTTAAATCTCCCCTTTGCGTGCTCTGAGCCCAGCACAGCTGTGTGCTGGCATATGTCCCCGGGTCACGTTAGAACAGCCAAAGGGCGGCTGTAACTTGTGTCAGGCTGCAACAGGGGGAAAGGGTAACTGAGGGTCAGCACAGCTCCAGGGTGCCCCAGCCCCACCCATTCTTCTGTCCATGTCCCCTTTCCCTCGTTCTCTGCAGCAAGGAGGGGATTAGCATCAGTGCTCCTGCATCAGCTCTGCACTGCCTGAGGTTCGCTCTTGCACTTGCTAATCCTCCCTGGGCTGGTTAAAATGGCTTTGAGGTCAGATTACACTGCTGGAGCAGAGCAAGGCGGTCGCAGCATCGCTGGAGAAACAGGCCATTAACTCAACAGCCTTACTGGGTCATCAATCTCTTACACCTTTCGAGACGCGCAGAGTCAAGTACCCGAGCAATTTCAAACAGAATCCCAAGGAACCTGGGATGAGGACAGGAGAAGGTAACACTATTTTGTTCAATTTAGACAAGATCAAAGAGCTCCTCTCTACAGCTGTAGGCGCCCTGAGCAATATTTAGAAATACAGTCATCAGAGCAACTCCACTGATAATTATTCCAGCTCCACCGATTCCACCCAATTAGTTACCTAAGCCCTCCCCACCCACATCCACACACCCAGCTGAGCAAGAAATACAGACCGGAAAATGCTCTCACCGGTCCAATAACCGGCTAGCTGCTACATTAGATCAAATTCTGAAGGTCTTGAACTGCCACGGAGGTCAACAGGACTTCGGGCTGATGAGAGGCTTTGGCCATGCTAAATGTTTTTTGCATCTTTCTCTCTTTCTGTTCCAGCAGAGCAAACTCGAATTGGACTTCGGAAAAACAAATGAAATTCCCAAGCCTCTGAGAATTTAGCTCGTGCTTTTCTCGCCGACTGAACGTCAACTGGCAGAATCATGTGGCAACTTCTAAAATAGGGGGTATGGATCAGAATCCCAAACAGCAAAAAAAAAAAGACAATGGTCAAGGACTTTCATTTCGTTATTTACCACCCTATTAAAGATATTTGTGATCTACGTCTCCACCACAGCAGGGGTTTATGTAAAAGCCTCAGCGTCAAACTAATCAGTGGTTAAAATAACTGAAATGAGAAGTGAACCTCCCTGGAACTCTTTGGGTTTACCTCCTTATTTGTCAGCATCTCGGAGGGCCGAATGAGAAGCTCTTATTCACAATGGAACACACTGTGTCAGGTAGAACCTCCCTGTGTGGGATTTAGTTAGTAATTCAACACTAAATAATAGAGAATAAGACTGAGAATATATTATAGCCCTTATATAAATCCATGGTACGCCCACATCTCGAATACTGTGTACAGATGTGGTCTCCTCACCTCAAAAAAGATATTCTAGCACTAGAAAAGGTTCAGAAAAGGGCAACTAAAATGATTAGGGGTTTGGAGAGGGTCCCATATGAGGAAAGATTAAAGAGGCTAGGACTCTTCAGCTTGGAAAAGAGGAGACTAAGGGGGGATATGATAGAGGTATATAAAATCATGAGTGATGTGGAGAAAGTGGATAAGGAAAAGTTATTTACTTATTCCCATAATACAAGAACTAGAGGTCACCAAATGAAATTAATAGGCAGCAGGTTTAAAACAAATAAAAGGAAGTTCTTCTTCATGCAGCGCACAGTCAACTTGTGGAACTCCTTGCCTGAGGAGGTTGTGAAGGCTAGGACTATAACTGTGTTTAAAAGGGAACTGGATAAATTCATGGTGGCTAAGTCCATAAATGGCTATTAGCCAGGATGGGTAAGAATGGTGTCCCTAGCCTCTGTTCATCAGAGGATGGAGATGGATGGCAGGAGAGAGATCACTTGATCATTGCCTGTTAGGTTCACTCCCTCTGGGGCACCTGGCATTGGCCACTGTCGGTGGACAGATGCTGGGCTGGATGGACCTTTGGTCTCACCCGGTACGGCCGTTCTTATGTTCTTATGTTATGTTCTTATGTACTTTTCCTAGATTTCCTCAGAAACTTTGTTAGAATTTGCAGACTTTGCAAGGCAACCTGGGCCCAGTTAAGAGCAAACCTGGGATCTGTTTTGAAGGGAAGCACTGCCTAGCAGTTGGAACATGAGACTCGGTGTCAGCCCATCTGGAGTCTATTCCCAAGCTATCATTGACTTTCTGTGGGACACTGGGCAAGCCATCTAATCCTGCTGTGCCTCAGTTTCCCCATCTGTGAAATGGGGACATGTTAGCACACGTTATAACTCTGTCATTTCCCAGCATAGATAAGCACACAGCCCAATTACTATTTGTAAAGGAGTAAGAGGGAGGATGCTACAGAAGAGCAACGGGTTAGTTTTTGGTTTCACAACAAAGCCATGTTCACAATTCTGCATGGATTCAATGCAAAATTTGGATTTCAAACCCAAATCTCAATACTAACCTCACAGAGATTAAAACAAAGGAAAACATTTGTATGAACCCCTGTTAAGCAAAACCATTGAGTCACAATGAGCATTGCACAGAGTTTTCATCAGTGTCATTCCAGCTCTGGGAAAAGGGTCTGCCCCTTAAACAGTCTTTCTAGACAAGTTTGACACTGGCGATGCTATTGAATAAACAAGGATGAAACCAAGAAAGTTCCTCTGCACAGACTGCAAAAGAGGCTAACGTTTTGGGTTTGTTTTGGTCCTATATAGAGAACAGTCTCTCTTTTAAATCACTGGATGGAGCAAAGAATCTAGAGGATATTCCATACTACAGTGTACTGCTTTAAGGTAGGCCATGCATTGGGCTTAAATCCCTAATCGCTCTAGTAGCAAGGATGGTGCTACGGCTTTATCATTGGTCTTTAAAATCAGGAGACACCATGAGCAGCAGCTCTCTGCTCTCACTCCCTGTCAAAGACACTGGCAGTCTCTAATTGTTTGTGTAAATCTCAGTAGTCCTTCTACCGCGGGTCATGGAAACCAAATCTCAATGCAGCTGCAGGCTGAGGGAGGCGAGATTCAAAGGTTACCACCCATGGGTCTGTAGCACTAATTGCAAAAAGAAAAGGGAGGCAGAAAAAAGCCTATTACTTTTGCCAAGGGATTTACAAAGCATCATTTGCTACAGGTTAGCACTAGCTGCCATAATGATCTAACTCCTGAGATTACCTGTCAAGCCTCTGTGAATGTTAAATAAAAGGTAAAAGGGTTTAACTCTAACATGACATCTCTGTGCATACAGAAACAGCTCAGCTTCTGCTTTACTACAGAGGAAAGTGCACTCCAGACCCCAAACCAACACCGTGCAAAGCTGCAATTCAAGGGCCAGACATGACTGCAAACATATTCTTTGCTCTTTCCTTTCTTCTGCTACAAAGCAGATTGGAGGCACACATGGGCTTTGCTTACATCTCATTTCAAACAAAATATACAAGCATAAATAACATCAGCTGACAGCTTGAAGGCTTTCTGATCAGGGTGGAGAGGTACACGACTGATTAGCAGCACTTCCACAGTGACAGCATCACTGGCTGCAGAACAAAGAGGAACATCCCCCATATCCAAACACTGCATCACTTTGTAATTGACTGGACACTTGTTAGGATAAGACTATATCAAAGGTTAATCTACATCTAACATGTATTTGCCCCTGGGATGGGGAAAGCATGTTCCTCTGTGTCTCTCATGGAGCCCTAAGGCTGTGTTGATGTTTCATCTCATCTCTGGCGGGTTCACATAGGGGTGCCATCAGCCTCAGAGGAGTAGATGAACCTCCCTTCAGAATCCATCAGAGGAACTCCACAGGGTCCTAGAGCCCGGGCTCGAGCCTGAGCCCGAACGTCTGCAACGCCCCTTGGCCTGGGCCAGCTGCGGGTTTTTAATTGCTGTGTGGATAGACCCCGGGAGACTCCAGCATCCCATTCCCTGCTGTCACTGAACCACTGTGCGACCTTGGGCAAGTCTGCTCCTCAGCTAGTTCAGTGCCTTGAGAAGGGGGACAGTAATATGGAATTATCCGAGGGGCGTGAGACTCATTCACCTCTGCAAAGCACAGGGAATCCTTGAACTCCTGCTTCTGGTAAGGTAATCAGAAATGTATCTGTGAGTAACAAACTGTCCATCGAGCCCACTATCTTTTCACTCAGTGCTCACTGAAGATGCCTGGATCTGTGTTTCGGATTTCTAGAGAAAGCGAGATTAGAAAGGTACCAGAAAGATAGAGAGTAGCGCAATTAAAAACATCTCAAATATTTAAAGTGCTGTGAGAACTGCCAAGTTATATTATCTATGATGCTCATCCAGTCCCCTTTAAATTCCCAGATTACTGGCTACAAACCATTGATGCTTTCAGAGAAACTAGACTGAATATCTGTGAGCACCTACACACACCATAGGCCAGCTGAAACGCGGGTTAGCGTTCATTTTACTTCTAAATCGCATTTAAAATCCTCGCCGAAAGAATACTTAAGTCAAGTGATTAATTCACATCCTAATGCACATGTACAAGGGGAACAAATGAAGGTGACACGACCACTCAAATATTGGCATTTCCTGACTTCTGAGTATTTAAATTTGCAACTTTTTGAACTCGGTGGAGGTGGTGGGCAGGTTGTATGTAATTTTCTACATTCTTAATAAAAAAAAAGAAAAGAAAAATGTCCATCACATGGAAGCATTTTTATTTCTGCATGGTTTGTCATCAAGGCTGGGATGTTAGACTTGGGCTGAGAGTGGACATTCTATTTTGCAAAGGATTTCAAGATTTTGAAATCTGTCTTCCTTCTAAATCAAAGCAAAACCAACAATTTCAAAATTCTCCATGAAGGAAAATTCTCGGGGGGGGGGGGAGGAGGATTCATTTTGGGTTGATTGAAACATTTTGTTTAGACAAAACTAACATTGTTTTTTGATTTTGACTTTCTTATTTTATATTATATCATAATTAGAACTGGTTGGAAAATGGACATTCCATCCAGGAAAAATTAAGATTTTGAAAAAAAAATTCTCCCAAAGGGCCAAATGTTACAAAATTAAAAATAAATTAATTCAGATCAATCCGAATGTTTTGATTTGATCAAGTCTAAACTTTTTGTATAGATTTCATCTACTTTTAATTTTTAAAATATAAAATAATATTTTTTAAAAAAGTTGATTAAAGCCAAAAAAATCAAAGCTTTCATTCCAAAAATATGGAGAGCGAGACTGACATTTTTAAAAATGTTTTTTCCTTTTTTTAAAAACAAAATGCTATCAAAATCTATACGATTTCACACCAAAAAAAAAATCTGTTTTACCAAAATGGCATTTTCCAATGGAAAACTGTTTCAACTAATTTTTTTAAACCATTGCTAAAAAACAAACAAAAAGTCATTTCAAAATGAAAAATCAAAACATTTCATCCCAAATGTTCAAACAGGATGTTCCAAGAAAATCGACCCAATTTTATGAAACATTTAGATTCTGATGGAATATGGTGCTGCTGAAGTTCCTCCAACCAGCTAAAATCTTTAAATCCACAGAACAGTCCTTTCATATTTGAGCGCTTTCTCTATGTGGTCTGTGCACCAACAAGGATGCTTTGAGAGCACAGGAGAAAAAAGGTCTCATCTCCTGCTCTCGGTTTCAGCACCTAGTACTAAAAGACATCCCTGGCAGATGGGAGGAGCACTCACAGGGAAAAAGTCCTGCTCTGCTGAAGCAGCCATAGAATGGAGCATGCTCAGTTGCTCTGTGGAGATGATGTACATGCAGCACATAGGAGCTGTGCAGAGATGGAGTGTAACCTGCAAACTTTAGTGAGTCTCTACAGAGCGTGTGCAAACTCAGATTCTTCAGATGCTCATAACTTGACCAAATGAAGCATTTTTTCCACAGAAATAACAAGAGAGACATCACTGAGATGAGCAACATGCCCCTGCCAAATTTCAAGTACCCAAAAATTGAACCAAAGGTGCTACAGCTGTTCAAGGAAACAGTTATAAGAACGTTTTTAACCTGGCCAAACAGTGTATTTTTCCCTCGCCTCGTTTTCAGAAGTGGCTATACTCTTTTAGCTGAAGCTTTAAAAAAATAAATAGATAAAAATTAAAAATTGAGCCTGAGGCATGGAAAATTTCAGTCTGAGCAGCTGAAGTTTGACAAAGTTATAAGAAACTGAAACAGGGTCTTATAATGGAAAGGATCAGGCAACCTTAACTATCGGTATGACAACTAGTGCTATTATAAAAACTTTTTGGACCAAAGCCCAATGTCATTATTCAAGCAGTGGGAATCAATTGGCATTTTGCCTGAGTACTGACTGAGGGCGGACCTCAGGGTGGGACTCCTGGAAAGCTGATGAAGAACATCTGAGTAGCAGCGCTAAGTGTGTGCATTATGACATTAACATGGTTCAAGCAAATTATGTTATAATGTATCACTTTCAGACCTGGGTTCCTTACCGGAAAGTTGCCCAGGATCAACATGAATGCCCAGAAAATGAGCATTTACATGTCTATGGATCAATGCAAGCATCCAGTTGGAAGATTTAGATGCCCCTTTGAAGGCTGACTTTACACATACAAACACATAGTGATTTATGCAAAGACATACTGTACATGCAAGGAGTCTGGGTTCCAATCCCACAATGGGTAAGTGATCTCATTTTCCCCAGCTATTTATTTGGATAACATTGACTGTAGATGATTAATACATAAGGCTGTGGTGAGGTTGAGGCCACTAGATACTTACTGAAATACAGCCCGATTTCCAGAAGCAGGCATGGCATTAATTATTCATCCTGTACAGGAGATTTGCCACTCTCACTGCACCAGGCACTAAAATATTTTCATATGTAAAAATGTATTATGCAAAAGCTAGAGTAAAGCTGATCGCTCGGCAAAGAAATGTCCCGCTTTCAAGAGGTATCGTTCAGTAGGAAAATTTACAATCCTTTAATTCCATTTACAACACTGCAACACAAAGAGTAGCTGGAGATGGAGACTAAAAGTTAGGGTGACCAGATGTCCCGATTTTATAGGGACAGTCCCAATTTTGGGGTCTTTTTCTTATACCTCTGTCATGATTTTTCACACTTGCTGTCTGGTCACCCTACTAAAAGCGCCGAGATGGAAAGAACAAAATAAACAGGACTTCAAGGGGATCAGGATCAGGCCCCTTATCTGAAATCGGCATGCTCATTAAATTCTAATCAGGACTATGGCAAGGAAAATGTTGTGTAAAGATTTCACCATGATAAAAGCAGGAGGCATATTGAGTTATATAGGCACCATCTTGTTCTTATTTATGACTAACTGTGTTTTATATATATAAAAAGCCAGCTATAATTTGCTTATAAATAATTGACTTCTCCTAGATTAAAATCTCTTGAGGGTCTCTCAGTTTATTCACAACAAGCTGCTTCCGCCTACCGTGCAAATTAGGCCTTTCAACCTGTCTCATCTCAACCAGAAATGTTATGAAGAGTGATTTTTTTATCCCCTATAATAACCTTCAACTAACCTTTAAACTGAAGTGAATAATTTAGATCTTATTTTCATATCAATGGAGAAGTCAAGCCAAGCAATTATCTTTTATCTGTATACTCTGTCCTCAGAGCAAGGCATAATAAAGTTTTCCCAAGTGGGAAGAATGAGAGAGAGAGAGAGAGATGGTATCTGAAGACATTAATGCAACAATGAATTATTCAATAATGAGTACAAGATCTGTCATAAAAACACTGCTTACATCTGCACAATGTTCCGGGGCTCTGCTGCACACTCTCCACTTGGATGCTAGAAAGAGGCTAAAGATAAACATGACAAATTGGCAGATCATCTGTTCAATTAGGACAGGAGAGCAGGTGTGCGGTGCTGCATTTGTGGCACACGTTGGCACTGCTATGGGCCAAACAACAGACTGATGGGAAATACCTAATTTGCGTGACAGTGATTTAGAGCAGCTCACCACAAGGGTAGTGCTGAGGGGGGAAAAAGGAAAGCAGTTAAAAAAAAAAAAGGCAAGCTAAGGTTGAAATTCCCCACAGTGCTCATTAAAATTCTACTGAGCACATTTTTCCCAGCATCCCACTGGACTGTCCATGATCATTTTTATTAATTCATAAAATATTGCACCAGTGATTGAGGCGGATGATTACAGGAGCAGACAAACACAGGAGCTGGTGAAATATTGCATGTCTCATATCAAGCCTTTTGGAGTAAAAACACAGACGTTGCATGAAATATTAATCCCTTCTATTGGCCTTGGGCAGAGAAGGGAGGCAGGGGCAGTGAGCATCAGCAGAGCTGTGCAGTAAAAGTCATTTGATAATCGAGAGAGGCACTCTTTAAAACATCATCATTAAACTACCGGACACACTGTCCTTATTAAATCTCCTGAAGACAGATTTCCCCTCTGCTCCCAGGCTCAAAGAAAACTCTTGACAACTCCAGAAGTTTTGTCAAAGCAGCACAAAGAAGGGTGAAATTATCTTCTTACTTCTGCATATGAGGCTCTTCGTTTGATACTGGAGCCCAACCAGGCCTGAAACCAAAGACAGCTGAGGCAAATGAATCTTGTAGCCTGTCTTCCTTCAGCCAGGTGAAGCAACTTCATCGTCATCCAGCTCCCTCTTGTTTTATTAGTCAGAAAGTGTGGGTTTGTTTTGTTGTGTCTTCTAAAGAGACAATGCCCAGGGATTAAGAGAGCATCCTCTTTATTCCTGAACCTATTAACTTGTGGGAGAACTTCAAAAGACTGGAATCCTCTCCCTACAGGAGATTATCTGTAAAGCATCTGCGACATGCACACTACACAATAAAGCTTTACAAGATGCCGGGGGAGAGAAAGATGCAGTGTATAGCTGGGAAGGCTCAAGCACCTGGGAGAATATACAGGCTTGTTGCCCTCTGTGCTGCTATTTTCTGCCAAACTGATTCAGGTGGGATGAACAGACTCAGGGCTCTGGGCCTGAATGTCAAACCCTGCCTGATCTCTGAACTTAGCCTGATGGGCAGAGGCAAAACACCACTGTAGCTAAGCAAAAAAGCAAACCACAGAAGTGGAACTGGGCCCAGGGGATAGGAAAGGAGCGTGGCGGGGGAATCTCCCCCTCCTCTCCCTGGCTTGAGCAAGCAGCTTCCTCTCCTCCCGGGCTTGTGCAGTGAAAGCTCCCCCGTCCTCTTTCAGTCTGATTGAATTGGTGGATGGGCCCAACGCCACAATCCAACACCGCCCTGGAGAAGTTCACAACCAGTCAGACTTTGCAGCTTTGCCCGTCTAGCCATATAAGAGGGAACGACCCTCTGGGTCTTTATGGCTCTTCTTCATTGCTTGCGCTCCCATCCGCCAACGGGAAAAGGAATCACACATCCCAGGTTTGATGTCCTGAGCGCACCCGAAACCTCTCAGCTTTTCACTCCCTCACTCACAGCACTGGAGTGACGTTCAGGGTGTATCTCTGCCCTGCGGATATAAAACACTTTGTGCGCCCCTGACTCACTCTCGGCAGGGAGCGAAGGCGTGTCTCACCCCACCTATTGTTCCAGGCCAGAGGCTGTGTCTCCCAGAATCATTCTGTCCAGTCATGCACCGTGTCACTCTGAAGCTCTGTGTATAAAGGTGCTGCTCTGCAGGAAGAATGGGATTTCCTTTAGCAACCTGCTCCTATCCCTTTTGTGTATGTTAACTACTGCCCTCTACTGGGACCTATGAGCAGATGAGAGTCCCCTCCAGCGAACAAGCTATAATATGAAACCAAGCTCTTAACTTTCAGTTCTCAAGCAGAGATAGGGACTTAAAAAAATGTTCCAAGAAGCCTGGATTCTCAAGGCCTTGAAATCCATAAATCCAGGCAGGATTCTGCTCCCCGCTGTGATTAATTTTAGAATCCTGACCTGTCTCCATCCTCCCCCTTCCCACTTTTTATAGATACGATTTCATTTCTGAACCACAGAGTACTAGTTTTTCTCAGCATGAATGAGTCCTTCAGCGTTCCCTTTAATGCTTTCGGCAGGAGTTCAGGGTGTTTGGGTTGCAGTATTTAATAACCTTTTTTGGTTAAATGCAACCAGAATACATTAGACAATGTCTGCAAAGGCATCGTAGGCGGGCGTGCACTCAGAACATTTCATTCACACATGAACGGCGCCCATTGTTTCAAGGACTCCCACGTCACAAGCAGCAACACCCACAAGTTGAGTGACTGGCTTGTTCCAAGCCTTTTCTTTAAAAGGCTAAGCAGGCTGAAAAGCACTCAGCCCGCAGGTGATGGCTAGCTAGCTATGGCTATTCCAAAATCGCTGTTTTTAGACTCAAAATTAACTATTTTTTTCTGAGCAAATTTTTTCTGGGCCCTCATAACTCTTTTAATCTTTGGCCACCAAATATAAGTAGAAATTGCTATAAAATACTGTCTAGCCATGTTACACGCATACCTCCATATACATATATGTCTATAAAGAAAATTAACTTCAGATCAGAAAATTCAGTGACAAAGTTGCATCCGGAAACAAGAGACACTCATTCAATGGCCCTCACATTGCATAAAGCTAGATATTTCCTCCCCACCCCACTCCTATGTCTAAATGCTGGTGACAACTGAGATCAACTCATCCTATATCTGCTCAGATTTGGTTGGGGTCATGATGCTTCCCGTTATTATTATAATGCAATTTCCACCCCTGGGAAGATCACATGCCCCTGGTGGAAAACTAGAAAATGACTGATTCCCCAGGAAAAGCCAGTCTGCTCCAGGACTGGCTCACAAAGAGCAGTGAAATAGGATAATAAACAGCAATAAAACAGAACACCGGATTAGACGTCAAAACGAAAGTACCATTAAACATTAAATATCTTCATGTAATCTTTCCACTTAAACCAGTGATTAAACAGATGATTAAACAAATAAAGACTAATGAAACAAGTAAAGCAATCAAATCTTTATGGGGGAATAAATGGATGATTCAAGACGATATTAGAACAAATTGTCTAAAACTAATAGTGAATGTGTTGCTTTTGTCTAAACAGCATTTGTTATGTTCTCACTCAGTTGTAATCAAAATATTTGCTTAAACCAAGATGACTCTGAACATCTAAACCATTCTCTCAACAACAACAAAATACGTATTTTTCCAGGAATCATCCATCCCTATGAGTCAAATCTTGCTTGCCATATTCCTTTGGGCTAAGGCCTTCATCTTCAAAACATTTACATAACGTGCAATTTTAAGCATCTGAGAAGTGCTATTGACTTCTTCAGTAGGATTACGTATCTATGTAATGTCTGCAGGACCCAGAGCAAGGCACGCAGAATTTGGCCTGGCTTTGCTTCATTGTTGAAACGTTTTGGATGGATGGCCAGAAGAGCGAGCAATGTGGTGTGGAGCCCATGAAGAGGAGGGTTTAAGCTTGCTTGCATTTTATTTTTAAAAAGGAAAATCTTCCAGCATAATTCCTTGAGGTTTTGCATGAACAGGTATTATGTACACACATGCATAAAAGTAGGCTATACCCTTCTATGCATATTGCGGCCACATACCTGTGAACCTCTCTGGAGCTGTACTGCATCTCCGTCCCTACTCATGAGTAGGCCCGTTGGACTACCCAGGCAGGTAAACATTTGCAGAATTGGGCCCAAAGTTAATCCCTAGCCCACTGGAGTAAGTGGAAGATTCTCCTTCACTTCTATGGGCTTTGGATCAGGTCCTGAATCTCTCTTTCCCACTGTGTCTGTAACAAAATACGTTGCTTCTAGTTAGGCTACGTTGCAGTCATTACTTTATGGCCCTCAAAATCGCTTCATTCCCTGTTTGTTTGTCTCCTTGGTACAATAGTTCCCGCATTAATACCCAGCATGCATCTTCAGCCAAATGCCAGGCCCGATATTAAGGCACATTTATGTAAAAAGAAAGGGCTGGGGAGTGAATACTAGTTGATCTGTAGCAAAGGAGGGAAATAAAGAGATATCTGAGTTTTCTATCCACTGGAAAGATAATATCTCCAGATACTGCTATAACTTAGGACACAAACCAGCCAAAGCTCAAGCCCAGACTTCAATGGGGTCTTTGATGTAATGCACCTGAAGGCACATTACTAAAAGGTTACACTTGCAGCTCAAATATTTATAAGCCGGGTCAAATGAATATGTCTGGAGTCCAGACTGAAAAATAGGAGCCTCGTTAGTGTAGTAAGTGCAGGCCCTGATAAAGGCCCAGTATGAGGCCTGAGGCCTGAACTGAAGTAATGAACAAGACTTTGCTAACATAAAGCAAAGTTAAGCTGTGAGCCAGAGGTAGGCCCTGCTCACAGAAGCTGGCAAGGAAAGGGCTGATGCTGCAAGAAGATACGTACCTAAAAGGTACTGAACATTCACATACTTGCACATTCCACACAGATAATAAAGAACAGGCTGGCCCATCCCAATGACAGAGGCAAAAGGGGAATATGATGGATAGAGTTGTTTTGATCGAACCAACATGTACAAGGTAGAAGGTGGCACCTAAATACGTAGAAAGGTTGAACCTTGCGGTGTAGAGGGGTGGCCCCTCAATACGTCAGGTGTGATGTGTAACTTGTTTGTATCTGTGTATAAGAATGCATCCCTGGGGCGGTGTCTTTGTCCGGCCTAGGGGGCAGTGGAAAGTCCCACCACTGACTGAGCCGGGTCCATTGCCAAGAGGCACCTATTAGTAGTATGCCTGGTAGACTAAGTAATCTACGGGGAACTGCAATCTGTGTCCGAGGTCACAATAAACCTAGTCGACGTGACTTTGCATCTTACTAGACTCTGTGGTTATTGGGGGTTCTCGTCGGGTCTGCTGTGTCAGCTATCTGCGCAGAGCTGGGACAGCACACAGAGGGAACACACGCACGCAGCCGAGTGATATCAACATTGGAGAGAGCAGAGCACCGCACCGGTACCACTCTGACAACAGTTAGTATCTCAAAAATTGACAGACAGAGAGACAAGGAAGCGTAGCGCTGAGGGGGCTGGAAAGTCGGAATGGTTTCACACCATGCCAGGAACAATCTTGCCTCACTAGACATTGTGGAAGGTCACAGTACGTATATGACCCAAGGACCTCTTGATGTCAGCTGGCAGAGGGAAACATAGGGGTACCCCAAACCAATGTCATGTAAGGTCTCCAATAAAAGTCTGTGTCACACTGGTCATCAGAAGCATTGTGGGATGTATGTATCGAAAATATGTGAGAAGTTACGTAGTTCAGCCTTGTAGTTAAAGCAGGTCACTCAAAAGTAGCATGCCTTGAGACCAACTTCTCCAGACAGAAAATGGGAGACAGACACTTCCCTCCCTAATAGACCATTGCGTGTCTGACAATAGAAGTCTATTAGCATATTGAGTCAAATCCTAATGAAGTGCTTGCAGAGATTTCAGAAGGAAATTAACAGGAAGAGGTAAACAGCAGGGCAAGGGGGACACTATTTTCAGGTGAATATCAAAAGTCTGGCATGGTACATCTGAAGGTGCAGAGACACATCCTGGCATCCTTCAATCTGCAAAGGTAAGTTATCAGAGGCCTTGGTCTTATGAAAGGGCTTATCTCAGGCATTTTGGTAAGTACCACAGCCCTGAGGCCTGGCTGCAGCCTTCTCCCTTTTCTCCTCAGGGCTACGGGTCCTGGGATCACCTATAAGGTTGGCTGGTGCCTCCACCCAAGGAAACCCCTCCCCAGTGCAGAGAACAGAGGCCTGTCCCTTGGGAAAGTATTCCACGCCCAGCCTCATGGAGGAATGTCTGTCAGGGCGCAATAAAATAAAATAGCAATCCCAATTCCCAGAGTAATAAAACAGTAACCGGGCGTTATCAGGTCTGGGGTCAATGGAAAATAGCATCAGAATAATAAAAGAGAAAACAACAATACATAAACTCTGCCCCTCCCAAATGTACCGCCTGTACCCACCACCCCGGGCTCCGTCTCAGCGCCTGCCTAGGCAAATAGTGAGTTTAGGCTCAGTCTTTCATGAGTGGTCCAGCGCTGATGTCAGTGATAAGCTCAGAACACAATATCAAAACAAACAGGGGTGTTCTTATAAAGCATCCAGCCCAGGGATGTTGGGTCGGCCTTGTGGCTCTCTGGCCTGGATTCCAATGTACAGTCAGACTGGCTCCTGGTAGCCTGACCGTGGCTCTCATCAGCCTCCTGGGTTTCTGGTCTGTGCTGAGATGACACTGTCCAATGTCCCAGAAATCCCCCAAAGACTCAAAGTCTTCCCTTGGGTCCTCCCTGGCTGTGACACCTCTGTCTCTGCTCCACTCCTCCAAACACAGCCAAAACCAAGAGTAAACCCAAACCTCTGTCTCGGAGCTCTGGCTTAGGGCTGCTTCTGGTGGTGTTGGTAGCCTGTTCTCTCTCTGCCCTGGACCCTAGGCAGCCTGGGAAACGGAGTCCTGAGCCTCTGTAGCCATTGCTGCTGTAGCCCTGTGTGGCATTTCAGGAGCGCCCCGTCTAAAGGGGTTACAATTGAAAACACTGGGGAAAAGCACTTGGAGCAAACTATCCTGCAGAAGACAGGGCAATGCCTTAGGACCGGAGTATAATGCTCTAGAAAGCATTTTATGATGTTGTTTTATATGTAACTATTCTTATTTACTATCACTTGGATCTTGTTCTTTGGTGATAAACGTGTTCCTGTTGTCACTGTAACCCTAGCTCCATGCTGTGGACTACGCAGAGAGGAGAGCCTGAGTTGAATCTTGTAAGCTGGTGTGTGCCGTTCCTTTGAGAGCTCTGTGTGTTCTGCGGATCAGGGCAGGATGCTGGAGGGAAGCCCAAGGGCTCGGGGGCTGGGTGGGCCTCTCGCTAACCTGCACACAGAGAGCGAAGCCTGCGGAGGCCTGGGACACCAGGCTTCTGTTGCCAGAGCCTGGGGGAGTCAAGGAGCTGACCTGCAGCAAGCACAGACAAGACTTCCTCCTGCTAAGAGCAAGTGGTAGCAAGGTGCCTCACCGCCCTGGTTACCCCTGGGGAGTGTCACAGCGCAAGCTTGGGACACTCATTCGGACATGGAGAACTGCAAGGAGACCATAACAGGAGAAAACCGTCCCCTCTAGGTCCCTGTTCAAATCAAGCCTGGATTGGTAGCAACTGAAAGTCGTGGCTAGCCAAGAGCAGGACGGTGGCCAGATATGTTCGGTTATCCCCACCCAGGCCACCACCACCTCTAGGAGAAGCTGTGCTGGGAGAAGGCCATGTTGCTTGGGCAGGGAGTGCAAGTGGCTGCTACTGGAGGAAACAGGCCGAAACGTAGCCTGAACTCAGGGATTGGGCCCACAAAGCAGACGGGGGGCACAGCCTCAGCTAAGCTGGGAGAGCCCGGACCCAGCAGAGGGGCCCAGACCTGGCAAAGCAGCTGAAAGCAGGCCTCACCACTGCGAGCTTGCACTGTACCCAGGCATCAGAGACCACCAGAAAGGCAGGGGGTGCCTGATTTGGGACTAAAAGCTGGAGGGCTTCTTGGCCTATTGGTCGGTTAAGCAAGCACACTCTGCCATTTAAGCACAGGGGGCTCTGGGCATTTCGTTATTTACTGGGCTTATATGGACAACTCCCTGAAGGGGCCACTGTTTACAAACAGTGGTTTTTTCCCTGCCCAGATTAGACCTGAACATGGCACTTATTTCTGGGTTAATTCCTGCCTCCCCAAATGTCACGGAAGGGAACCAAGAGGGTAGGGCCTAGTGGGATTTGCCTCACAAAGGCAGGTGGGTTGGAATTTGGGAACAGCGTAGCAAATTGGGATGCTATAACCACCGTGGCAAAAGTCTGCTGATTGGAGTGAATCCGATAGCCATTTCAAACATATCACCGGCCCATAACATTTTAGTGTTATAGGCATCCAATGTTTAGCTTTTATATAAAAACAACCACTGTGCATTTTATCTCTGTAAGTCTTTTTCTTTCATCAATTTTGCATACAGGAAGATCATGTTTGCTCTAAATATTTTGTTTTTAAAGTCTCCTAAATTTTTTTAGATTAAAAAAAAGAAAAGAAAAGAAAAACTTTCTCCACACAAACTGTCACAGGCCTGCAGCTGCCAAACACACACAAACAAAGCTCTTCCATCAGAGCAGTTACTTAATTAAGAGGAGAAAGAGACAAGGCGCCCGACGCACAGATAATTACACACATTTCTAAGGCAGCAACTGCAGCGTACATGAGAGGCAGACTGTGGCACCCTAATGCATATTCATCAAAAGATGTAACTGCCGAGAACGTTTTGCGAGAAGACAGCAATATATTTGTGGAGCATCTTGGGTTCCTTTTAGAGAATTTAGCATTTGCCCAGATTTTCTTTTTTAGCCCCAATTAAATTTATAAACAAACCAACAAACAAAAAAGGCCCAATTAGATTTTAGTCAAGGCAGAAGAATATGTCAGGGGTGGTTAATTCACTCTTCTAGGCCTCGTCTAAACTGAAAGAAATGGGACGAGTAATTCACCTCCCATGCAACTCCGCCATTCGTCGGAACAGTAGAAACTGTAGCCTGAACAGGACATGGGTGGATTTGCTACCTTGTCTGCTAACCCAGCTCAGAGCAAGGTTCAGTGACCCAGTGGTAAGGGCTCCTCAACTCTGTCTACACTAGAGCTTCTGCTGTTGCCACCCCAGTAGAGCTCTGCACTGGGGGTGAAATACAGGTCCCACAGATACACTCTATAGAACTATCCATCAGAGGTCTCAGGGGCTTTGCAAACACCGAGAAAGCCTGGATAACAGAAGCTCAGTTGCAACCTTGAATATGGGGTGAATGGCACAGCTTTATTATGTAAGGTTTTATACTGCGATCATCAGCATGGCTAAAAGGACAAAGAACTGGCTCCCAAACCAAAACTAACCATAAAAAAGACAAGCCCCTCCTTCCAGGCCAGACCTTTGACTAAATCTAGATGCAAACTCAAGCCACGTTTCATAGAATCATAGAATTCAAGATCAGAAGGGACCATTATGATCATCTAGTCTGACCTCCTGCAAGATGCAGGCCACATAAGCCGATCCACCCACTCCTGAACTAATTCTCTCCCTTGACTCTGCTGTTGAATGCTCCAAATCATGATTTAAAGACTTCAAGAAGCAGATAATCCACCAGCAAGCGACCCCTGCCCCATGCTTCGGAGGAAGGCAAAAAACCTCCAGGGCCACTGCCAATCTACCCTGGAGGAAAATTCCTTCCCGACCCCAAATATGGCAATCAGCTGAACCCCGAGCATGTGGGCAAGACTCTCCAGCCAGACCCTCTGGAAAAGGCTAACAATATCCCAACATTGACCCTTTGTACTAATTACCAGTGTGGCACGTTATTGACCTATTGACTAAACCCGTTATCCTATCATACCATCCCCTCCATAAACTTATCCAGCTTAATCTTAAAGTCATGGAGGTCCTTCGCCCCCACTGACTGACAATTTATATCCGTTTGTCCTCGTGTCCACATTAGCACTGAGCTGAAATAATTCCTCTCCTTCCCTGGTATTTATCCCTCTGATATATTTAAAGAGTGCAATCATATCTCCTCTTATCCTTCGTTTCTAAAGGTTCTGAGTGTTTGGAACTGTTTTCATTCTGGGTTCCTGTACCATGAAGTGTCAGAAATCACATGACAAAGTCTCTTCTCATCTGATCCTGTGACACAGAGATCCCTTAGCAAAGGGTCCCCTGTTCTTTGCAAATATCTTTCACCTCCGACCTGACAAACTCACTACACCAAACACGTCTTACAGGATATTTATCTATAAAAGAATAACATGGGCGGTATCTACAGAAAGCTCCTAAATTGCCAAGATTCATAATCACTGCAAGATGTATGTATGGAAATATTTAAGGAACAATTTATTTATATTGAAAGTATGCTTTATAGTCTTGAAGTAGACACTGGTCACCAGAAGATAGTGTGCATCGGTGATGGCCCATCTGGGCAAGGGAGCATTGTCACCCCTCCTTGTTTGGTCGTGATGCAGTGCCAGGCTCAGTTGTTTAGCCTTCCACAATACTAAGACTTTGAAAGGGAAACTGTAGGAGGCAACAACAAAACAACTTCAAAGTAGAAAAGAAACTTTACAACAAGAGAGGGGTTGACCCTGTCTGCGAATGGCAACGAAAGGCTATTTTCAGTATAACACAGTGGAGGGAGAAGCACTCTGTATCCAGACGCTGAGAGAAGGAGAAAAGGACCTTTCATGGTGTTTGGATCCTGGTTCTTGAGAACCCAGCCAGCTCTGCAACAGACTGAAGGGGGAAATCTACTTAACTAGGTAGGAACGGGAACTATTGATAAGTGTAGACCCAGGGTCATGTGTTATTATTTGGTTTTGTGTTGTAACCATTGTTTCCACCACAGTTTCATTTCTAATTAAATCTTTACTCTCTCTTAAATCAACTGAATTTTGTTTTATTGCTAGTGCTCCCAAGTGCTGTGTGGTTTACAAGAGTGGGGGTTTAAGGTAAAGCTGGTAAATGGGTACACTGCACCTCTGGGTGCAGAGGATCTGGCATTTCTGTGCATGGCCAGTGTTAGGGGCTGGCTATCACAGGGGTATGATTCAAAGGGATCGGAGACTGGGGAGGGGGGACACCTCTTGTTAACCTCCATGGCAGAGTTAGGACTGGCCTAGCCCAGAGCAGGGTGCTTGAGTGGCTGAAGGGCTGGTGGTGTTAGGCAGCTGACACCCAAATACCCCAAGACAGACACCCTCACGCTGGAGGCAGGGGGTAACAAGGTGACTCTTAGTCCTGGCAACCTCAAAAACTATCACAGATCCCAGCCTGGTTTTGTAGACTGAGCTTTTTACCAACTGCTAGTTCCCAGCTAATACCAAATAGTTCAGATGAGCTTTGGAGGCATATGACACATGGATGCTTATCTAAACCGAACCTCAATACAAAGCCCTTGTGGTTCACCCATCACTGGATCACATGTTCTCAAAAAATAATACAAGTAGTAAAATTTCTCCTTGGGATGGGTCTACAGAAGACAGCTGCCTACGCCATGCATATATCTCCAAGGCGTTCCACAAGATCTCACTGATTTGCCTACAAGATCTGAATATTTTTCTTCTTCGACTCCTCCCTGAGCTGGATTTCCCACAGTTTCCACGTGCACGTTTCTGGTGGTTTTGCTTTAAACAAGTATTGCAGTCAAAAATAAATTCCTTCTTTAGCGTCCCTTGTGATGTTGATACTTTCTGGGGCCCCACCCGACCCCCACCTTTAACTTAATCTGAGGTGCTTAGACTTCAAAGATGTGGTTTCTTTAGGAACTGATACCCAATCACCCTTATCACAGAACTGGCGCATATAGTTGTCACATTCCCTGTTCCATTACCCTGAGTTTTAAAATACGGCTTGCACATTGAAGCAGAGCATGTACGTACAGTAGAGTGCACTCAGATCCCTTCACCTTTAAGGGAGCCCATTCCTGTTGGTAGAATACCGGATCGGTAGATGTTCTGAGTTAATCTGCTGCCAAAGAAAACCTCTCCTTTCCCCCATACTAATTCTACATAGGCGATTTCTCCCATTGAGGTTGACAGGGGAGGGGAATTACTTAAAGCAGCTGCTTTCCCTGTCTCTTTAACATTCAGCACAGCTAAGTAGCCAGAAAGGCCTGAGTCCAGATGAGTGTAACCGCTCCTGGTTATGCAGGTGAAGAACCCACCAATCACAGAGGTAGAGACCTGAGCCCAGCACTCACAGGCTTTGCAAGTTCAGAATCCAAACGAAGTTTGGGATCCAAGTTGCACTAGTAGGGTGTGACCCAAACCCTACTGAAGTCAATGGGAAGGCTTCCCCATTTAGGTCATTACTAGTGCATGAGTGAGTCCCAGCCAAGACTGATCTCCCCGAAACCTGGAGAGATGCCTGGTAAATAACGATACTGGGGCCATGATGTGCGTAGAGCTCACGTACCCTCCAGGTGGGAGGCCCCGAGAAGCAGTGGGGTGTTACTGTTTGACAGAGAGGACCTCACAGCAGCTCCTCCGCCCCTTCATTGCAACAAGACAGTCCTTCCTCGCTGGCACTAATATGGTGCATGTGCGGATTTGAGGCAGCGTTCACACTCAAGATTAATGCAAGTTCATTCAGATCATTTTGTTCTGTGTAAACAAGACACGACCTTCCCCCCTCTAGTAACACTGCAGTACTGAGCTAACGGGGAGAGTGGGGGACACATGTCAGCGGTGCTGATTTCTGCTCTCTGCTATCCTCACTGCCTGTGGCTCAGGCAGCGTTCACGGCAGCCCGTAATGAATCCAGGGGCTTCTAGCATGATTGAACACCCACATGAGGGCACCATGGGCCAGACCCTCAGCAGGTTTATATGGGCTACAACGGAGGTCCACCAGCAGAGGGTTTGGCTGCATTTCTTCAGCTCCACTCAAATGGGCCTGCAGCGCCTTCCTTCCCTTATGACTCGGTTTCTTTCTTCCCGTTGGCATTTGAGGATTTCCCCACCCTTATGGATGTGTCCGCAGATCAGAATATCGCCCCGCCCACCCCTGCCTTGTGAAGTTCCTAGAATCACACCAGCAGGCATGAGCACAGCCGAGGCACCTCCATCAAAGCGGCAGCAGGAAAGAAGTTGATGATTGGGGTTAACTTGGAAAAATAAACTTCTCACACTTACTACAACGTTTCCTTTTTCAAGCCTGCCATTAACGGGAACGTTCAAACCGCCAGCGCTAAACCCAGCCCCTCTTTGTAAGCGTTGGATTATGGCACAAAGTGATGTGTGTCCTGGGCCTTTTCAGATTTCAGCTCCTTATCCGCAGGAACCGTAAAGCCACTTGGGCGCAATCCAGCTCCTTTCTTCTGGGGTTGAAGTGGCTGTGACATGGCTGGCAGCCGGGATGAATTCAGAAAAGGGTCAAAGCAAGCTGGCCAAAGAAAGATCAAGGCCAGATTTGGCCCTTGGAAATGCATGCAAGGATCTTACCCTACATCGGAGGGTAATCAGCCATTGTTAGGAAAATGACGACAGGCTAAGTTCTTGGGGGCGGGGATCCGGGTCTGCGTGCATGCCTGCAGAGCACCTGGCATGCTTTGGGTGCTGTCTGAACCACAGTCCCCGTTGTAGCCCTATCCGGCACTCCTTGTATCACCTAACAGCCCACTCAATGCAAGGGGAGGGCCGAGTGCTCAGCGAATAGAGGGGCTCCCAGTCAGACAAGCCCTTGAGAAGTTAGCAGGAACACCGGGGCCAAAGCGGACTTTAAATCACGACTGCTAAAATGCAGTGAGAGAAGGTAGTGAAGCGAATTCTCAGCCCGGCAGCAGTTTGTTTGATTTATTGCAGCATCTCAGGGAGTGTCGTCTCCTGAGTTATTGCCTGGAGGAGACTGTCTGGTTTGTCCTGGATTGACAACTGGTTTTGGATGGAAAATGGAGTTTTCAATGAAAATTTGATTTTTGCGGGGGAGGGAGAAGAGGAATTTTACTGCTCTGTTACTGAGGGCTTAGAGAGTGAGGCGACCCACTCAAACCAGGGGATCCAGAGACCCATGTCCAATTCCTACCTCCGCCACAGACTTCCTATGTGACCTTGGGCATGTCACTTAGTCTCTCTGCCCCAGTTTCCCCTCAGCACAAGGAGAATGACACCGCTGCCCTGCATCACAGGGGTGATGTGAGGATAAATCCATTAAAGGCTGCACAGTGCTCACGGGGAGCTATTGTACCTGCTGCCTACCTGGACCCTTGAAATGCTTCCCACAAGGTGAGCAGAGAAGGAAATTAAAACAACAGAGCCCATCCCATGGCACAGGCTGGTGCCTGGGCATGCCAGTGCAGCTCTTCAGTACACAGACACCTACCCCGTGCTTATCTCCCCCTAAAATCTGCAGTAACTGTTTCCCCAAAATTCTTCCATCTCCTATTTCCACCTAAGACTAATTGGGTTCTTTCGCTGATGACCTCACCCCCATCATGGCCAGGGGCCAGAGAGGCCTTTTATCATCTGCCCCAAGCCCAACACTACAAGACTGTGCGGTGTGGTGAACCCATCCTCCAGCTGATGAGGATGGACATCACGCCCATGGGGCCTGCCCTCACCACGCCATGCATCAATGGGGGCGGAGAGCATCACTGAAGGGTGGTAGGAGGTGCTGCCTTTGTCTGACGGCCTGGGGAGAAGGGAACAGGCCATATATCCTGACATAAATCCCATATATCTGACATATGTCCTGTGTTGCACATGGCAGTGACCTGGTTACTTTCCCATACAGTATGAGTGCATCACTTAGACACAACAGACTATGCTGGAGATGCATTGGCTTCGTTATCTCCTTTTCTGCTTTCACCAGTTTCCATCACAGTCTCATCTCTCCCCACACCATTTGCCCAGAGTGGTTTCCATTCCATTTTTTAAAACAAAGAGAGGGACAGGGAAATGCCCCAAACTCTTCAAGCTCAGGAGGCTGTCAACAGACCTGTGAAAAATCAATGGATATTTTCACTGGAACAACTCTATGTTACAAAGCCAGGCAAGAAAAGAAAAAAGAACAGAAAAAATCATTGTGAAAACAGAGTGCCATCCCCTGCGCATCTGCTGCTTTCCTTACATCGTTAGACACCAATTTCCTTTCAAAAACACAACCACCAAACCCATCACGTATTTCACAGACAATGGCCTCGAAATGGCCACATTTAACAACGAGCTATTTTGGTAGTTCCAGTTTTTTAAGTGAAGCAGCCATCCCAGCCTGCCTGAAACACACCTGTCTCTCTTTTCTTTTGCCTCCTGCTGAAAACAAAGTCAAAAGGATCCAAATTAAACAGAAAGCTCTTGCTCCTGAAGTTTTCTGCAGTTGAGTTTCAGAGCCCCTCACCCAGGGAGTTTGTAATGGGAATGCTGGCAAGTCACACGGCGTGAACAGTGGACTAGCAATAACACGCCAGCAGAGACGGCTAGTGAAGTTCAGCTTCCACAGACAAACCAAAAGCCCATTGTCTGTAAGCTGAAAATCTACACATAAAATAAAAATACCCCCTTAGGGCCTGGCTGTAAGAGACTTCAGCACAGCCAGCTGCACGGAGAGCCGATGACTGGTGAGCTGCGCATCAGCAATTCTAACAGCCACTTCAGCCTCGTAGAGTTACAAAAATCATTAAGGGTTGGAGAGGAGGAGGAGAAGGGCTCCAACAGGAGACCCCAAACTGGCACCCTGCGATGGGAATACAGGCCCCGCTTCAGCTGCAGTAGGGAACTGGGGTCATGAACCCAGATCTGGGAAGAAGGAACCAGCGGGGGTTCCATGGGGATGTATTGGCTATGGGGAGGAACAGCTGTACTTAGGTGAAACATACCGCTGTGCAGAAGGCCAGCCTGCAGCCTACACCCCAGAACTGGCAGGAAGCCTGGCTATGTGGCTAAGGCCCGGGACTGGGTCTCAGAATATGTAGGGTCAAGTCCTGGCTCTGCCCTGGATTCCCTCCGTCACACTGGACAAGCCGCTTCATCTCTCTGGGGATAACGACACAAGAGCCAAGGGCTGGAAGTTGAAGCTGGAGAAATTCAGACTGGAACCAAGGTGCAATTTTATTTATTTTTTATTTATTTTTAACAGTGAGGTTATTAAGCAATGGAACAATGTACCAAGAGCTGCAGTGGATTCGCCAGCACGGACCACATTTCAGTCAAGATTGGGTTTCCTGGTTTCTAAAGATCCGCTCCAGTTCCCAAGGAATGATTTTGGGGGTGTTCTCCAGCCTGTGTTGCACAGGAGGGAGGACCAGCGGATCACAGTGGGCCCTTCTGGCCAGGAGTACGTCCATTCTCCCCCGCCCCTTTGTCTAGACTGAAAGCTGATCGGGGCAGGGGCTGTCTCTCACCACATGCTTCTGCAGCACCGAGTGCACGATTGCATTAATAACAAAGGGGCGCCGAGCCCCTCTTCCGGGTGATGCATGGCTCCAATTTTATTCTTACGATTGCACCCCTAGTGCTTGGGCTAATTTCCTTGCCCTCAGTGACAGCCAAGTTCTATTGCTCCCTTTTATATGAGCCATACTGAAAATAGTCACTGTTTCCTGTGCGCCGGTGGCAAGGATAAGAACCCTGTCCCTCCTGAGAGCAGGCATGGGCCACAGTGAATTTCTGGCAGGACCAAAACAGGTGTCTATCCACTCACCCACTAGCACTGCACAAAGCCATCCAGCTGGCAACGGGAGAGACGATGCTAAGCTAAGCTGCCTGGCTGAAAGTGAACTCCCCTTTCTCCTTTGGAAAGCTGGGAGGGTAGGCCAGGGGCAACACCTGTGTACTCTCCTACATTGCTATTGCTGCAAGAGAGCAAAGCAGCCACCCTCACAACAGGTTTTCATCACCACCACCTACTGCAGTGATGAATGGGATAAAAGAAGGAATAAGAAACTCTGAATATCCACTGTAGCAATCAACACACAATGGGAGTTAAGCACTCCCAGCCAGTGTGACGCACAGTATAAAAACCCAGGCCCATCCACACTGGGGCGTATTCTTGCGGGGAAAGCCACATTTCTAGGAGTGTGAGAAGAGCTGTAAAAAAGCAGGTAGGCCCCCCCTATACACACACACACACTGCTGTCAATTGACTGCAGGCATTAAGAGAAATGCACTCCATGAATGCTGTTCTAATCAGCTAATTATAAAAGGCTATGGCTACCAAAGGCAGGCTGGCCTGAAATCTCCAGCCAGAAATCAGAAATTTCAGCCCTGTGCAAGAGCAGAAAGAGAAGGGAAAATAATGAGTTTGACATTTTGTGTTGCCTCTTCTAGCCACAGGGCTCTCTGTGGAGTCCCCTGCTTTGTCTCCAATCCCTCATTAGACAGTGGATGTGGACACGGATTTTGGGAAGCCCCAGCACACAAACGCTGCGGTTCTCGTCACACATGGATTTAGTTCAAAACCTGTATTGACCTTTACATTTAACTTATGCAACTCCTCATCCTTAAGAGAAAATGCAGATTTCTATTCAGTCGCTGGAACTGGAGAAGATAGCAAGTCCATGACATGAATTCCAAGTCTCCCTAATATAAGTAAATTGTTTTGAGCATGCACAGCCATCACTTGCTATCTTCTTCTTCTTTTTTGCCAAGACTCATTACTATATTGTGGCTATTCTCTACTAAAGGGCATCTCTTTGAATGCATTTGCTTTTTTATTAATGTGTGCTAAGACAAGTCAAGCCTGATTATCATGAAGACAATTGCTGAATTCCCTCCTGGAGAAATCTCATCTAGACTGTGGAGGCGTTTTAATTTCAGAGACCCATTAATTGGCACAATTGCTTAAGCAGCTGCTTTCGCTGTCATTCTAGGACCACTTTATGAAAAACAGAGCTTAAAAAAAAAATGACAGACCAGCGCCTTCTCTACGGTAACATAATTAATGCGAGGAGCTTCCTTTGAGTTGCAAAGTAACAAAAGGCCAGATTGGCACCAAACTCTGTGTTATGCCAGCACCGCCAGCATGTGCAGACAACTTGCTCCTTTGGGTCCAATTGTCAGAAGTGCTGAGCATTCATAACTCCCCTTGAAACCTACTGGTCCTGCAGGCACTCTGAAAAGCAGGCCGGACTTTTAACTTATTGTGACTGTTCCTGCAGCTTTCGCCAAGGTTTTGTTCTCTCCTTGGAGCCCAGGAGCTTCTTCTAAAACTGCCAGCTTGATCACACACCTGGCTGTGTTAGCTTGAGAACCAAGCTTTCCCCGGTGGCTCTGGAAGGATGTGGGATAGGGCATTCCAATGGCATCCAGCCAAATATTTCCCCATTTCTTTTTTCTGCCTCTTTCAAAGCAAACCTAGAACATTTGCTCTAAAACTGCAGCGGCAGAACAGGAGGCTGCAAAGAAAAAGCATTCCAAAGCCAGAAACGCCGAAGGGAAATAAGCAAGTTAAGAAAGGTGGGAAATGAACATGGGCTTGGGAGAGGTCACCAAAGGGGTGAGCATAGTGGGGTAAAAACAACATGGGAACAATAGAAAAGAGGGGAAAAGAGGAAGTGGCTCCATCAAAGGTATGTCTGGGGGAATGGTTGGGCAAGAAGGGTGTAAACTGGATCTGAGTTATTGAAAGAGGTGCTTTCTGATCCACCCAGTTCTGCCCTCTAACACAGGGCTGTACCCAACAGTTGAACAAAGTCTTATCAGTTCACTTCTTTTCTATTCTTCTCAAGACCAGGATGGTCCCCTCTTCATTCATTCCCAGCAGCTAAGAGAACTGGAGGGCGCAAGAGACTGGCAATTGAGAACCAAGCCTTGACTCTAGCATTGATCTCGTTGTTTCTTCTTCTACCAGAAGAAGATACTGCCATGATATTTGCCTTGGGTTTTCATTTCACTATGTGTTTATGCTGCATCACAACCTGAGAGATGCTGTAATACAACTTCCAACCCAATAAATGCCAGGACTCTCAAAATGCTCTTAACTTGTCTTGACAACAAGGACTGGTCAGAGAATGTCAGATCGGGGAGCAGCTCTGCCTTCCTTCCATAGATCCTTGGTTCCAATCCAAAATCACTGCAGCCGGGGTCAGGTCCTACAGAGCATTTGCAAATTTCAGCTGGTACAGAAGGTAGCAGGGCACTTATTGCTGTTGCATACCAGCCGCATATTTCAAACCGCTACAACCAGCTTCCAAGTCATTTCGGTGCAATTCAATGTACTGGTTGATAAAGGCCTAAGTGATCTGGGCCCTGGCCAACTCACCTCCTCTATTAATTCAACACCCATTCAGCATGATGTCCAGCCCCCACCAGCACTGGAAGCAATTAGAGTCAGATAAATAAATAAGGCATGGAATCTGCATCTATATCTTGCTGCAGAGATGCCATTTGGTCATCGCTCCAGATGCATTTCTACACCACAGCTAACTTCTGAAGGCTGCTCAGCGGCCCATGCAATACAATGACCCAGAGGTTACAGTGCAGTTCTCAGCAGACAGGTTTTCACAACAGGAAAACCACCATCACAACTGGCATCAGTTGGTGAACTTGCTGGCACAGAGAGACCAGTGAATTAGCGGGCACAGATACCGGCTACCTTCACCTCTGGAGGTGGGTCCTCCAGGGGAGATTTGAGGCACATTGTGGGCACGTTGGAGGTGGCTGGGGTGCTTGAGGGAAGCTGAACCTGATCAAGGGATAAAGAGCGGAATTCAGTCTCTGAGCACCCTTTGCAAACAGGAAGGCTGGGACTTCCCAAAAAGCCTAATGAAATTCAGCGCCCAAATCCCATTCAAAGATCATAGGAGTTGGGTGCCCAGTGCCCTTTGGCCCCTGCAAAAACCACAGCCATCATTCGACTGTTTCTCTAAAGTCTTTGTGGGCCCACATTTATTTAGGTTAACTCCAGAAAGGCGGAGGATTGACAGCACGTACACCAGAGGACTCGCCCAGCCACAGCAGGGCAAGTTCATTTCAATTCAGCCAGGGAACCAAAGAGCCACCAGATCATAATGATCACAACCAACCTGGGCAGCATTCAGAGCAGTGTCTGCAATGGGAATAGCTCCCACACACATTGTCAGTCCCCTGAGCCGTCCAGCAGCTTCTTTAAGTGCTGGGAGTTTTTTATTCTAGATTCTTTCGTGACAACTATTGGTAGTTAGAGAGCTAAGGTGGAACACTTTTGCTAGCCTGAAATACAGATGGAGCTTTCTTCAGAGGATGCAGGAAAATCAAAGACTGCAAAGGAGATCCAGAGTGCACCCCTACAATCTTACTAGTGGGTATAGTCACCTGGAAAGATCTGTTTGCCAGTCTGGAATCTAATTAGCAGTTCCTTCTGTGGCTCTGGGCACATCACACAACCTCTCTGCCTCAGTTTCCCCAGCTGTAGAATAGGAATAGCACATCCCTCCCTCGTAAAAACTCCCACAACCCCCTGTTTTGTGCTCAAGGATCAGCAGTCCAAAGCTGCCCGCGTTGAAGCCCATGACATAACTCCCAGTGACCTCCCCAGGAGCAGCACTGGGACTAGAAGTGATGCCATATGAGGGATAATAATTGTTTTTCTTTTTACTATAAAACATTATTTCTCTCAGGTTATAAGCTCTTGACATGTGAGGCTACTCAGATCTCGTGCATTTCCTCCTGGTCTTATTGAGGTCTGCCCTTCTGCTTGTTGTACACACTGTGCTCAGTCAGCCAACCAGCACCTCCCCCGCTGGACGTCTTGTCCAGAGCTTCGTAACACTGTGAGCTCGTCACGTGTTTCGTAATGCAGGCCGCTCAGCACTGGGTTAGCTATGCCTCGCACGCTAGTCCTCTGGAAGGCTTCTTTGTTTAGGGGGAAATTTTCTAAGCCAGAAGGGGCAGGTGGGTATATAACTGCCCCTTGTGCCTTTGAAAAATCTCCCTTCAGCCTTTACGTTTCGGCCACATGCTGGGGCGCAATCCAGACCAGCAAGGGGTTGTGCAACTGCCCCGTCCTGTGGCTTGTTCCTTTTCTGAGCTTTTCTTTGAATGTTAAAGGAACGTAAACGTAGGACACTGGAATTGCAGCCATTCAGTGCAAGGAGATTTAAGGTCTTTTAAAATCAATGTCTTTGGAAACCTTATTCTGTTTAACATTCTCTTGCTTACTATAGAGAATCATAGAATATCAGGGTTGGAAGGGACCTCAGGAGGTCATCTAGTCCAACCTCCTGTTCAAAGCAGGACCAAACCCAACTAAATCATCCCAGCCAGGGCTTTGTCAAGCCTGACCTTAAAAACCTCTAAGGAAGGAGATTCCACCACCTCCCTGGGTAACCCATTCCAGTGCTTCACCACCCTCCTAGTGAAATAGTGTTTCCTAATATCCAACCTAAACCTCCCCCCCTGCAACTTGAGACCATTACTCCTTGTTCTGTCATCAGGTACCACTGAGAACAGTCTACATCCACCCTCATTGGAACCCCCTTTCAGGTAGTTGAAAGCAACTATCAAATCCCCCCTCATTCTTCTCTTCTGCAGACTAAACAATCCCAGTTCCCTCAGCCTCTCCTCATAAGTCATGTGCTCCAGCCCCCTAATCGTTTTTGTTGCCCTCTGCTGGACTCTTACCAATTTTTCCACATCCTTCTTGTAGTGTGGGGCCCAAAACTGGACACGGTACTCCAGATGAGGCCTCACCAATGCCGAATAGAAGGGAATGATCACATCCCTCGATCTGCTGGCAATGCCCGTACTTATACAGCCCAAAATGCCGTTAGTCTTCTTGGCAACAAGGGCACACTGTTGACTCATATCCAGCTTCTCATCCGCTGTAACCCCTAGGTCCTTTTCTGCAGAACTGCTGCCCAGCCATTCAGTCCCTAGTCGGTAGCAGTACATGGGATTCTTCCGTCCTAAGTGCAGGACTCTGCACTTGTTCTTGTTGAACCTCATCAGATTTCTTTTGGCCCAATCCTCTAATTTGTCTAGGTCCCTCTGTATCCTATTCCTACCCTCCAGCATATCTACCACTCCTCCCAGTTTAGTGTCATCTGCGAACTTGCTGAGGATGCAATCCACGCCATCCTCCAGATCATTAATGAATACGTATCATATTATATATATTATACACACATACACACCAGATTATATATAACACACACTTTTCTGTAGCAGTGATGAAGTTCTAGCACTTAGGCTAATTACTGAATTAATAAAGAACAATTCATCATTCCAGTAGAGTTGGCAAGACAGAATTCTGGGCTGTTCTTTGCCGCAGGCAAAAATATACATTCCCCATTTATTAATAAATAAAGCCATATCAGTGCCCTAAATTATCAGTGGAATAGATTTGCTAACCTAAAGCAATAGTAGAAACAATTACTTATTAATAAAGCAATAGCTAAATCTAATTACAACCCCATCAGATTCTGTGAGTAATAAAACCACAGTTGCCTTCCAGAGCTGAGGGACCTCCTGACCTCAAATCAAAGTTTAAACCATCCATCAGCTCCCAATACATTCATAGCACATCTACCAATTACCATCACCCCAGCGTTGCTCTCTGACAGGGGTCAGGGGTCACCTCATGCACTGGCTGGCTGTAAGCTAGAATAGAGCTTTAGAAATCTCATTATCCTGTTAACCATACATTTATCTGACAAGATAAAAGAGACTAGGTGACCAAGCTATCATTAAAGATTAATAGAAAGTATAAAAAATTCAGCTGCAACCAGCATTCCTGTTTAGTGCCTGTGATAGGCCTGACAGGATTATTCATCAGGGAGCCAAAAAGATTTAGGTCTTTGCTCTTGGCTTTTCATTTTAAGTCTTTAGTTTTCTCTCACACCCATAGACACCATAGGTCAAAAAAGGCTATTGCTAATTGGTTCTACAGGGCTTGAATAGAAACAAGTCAGACCAATTATAAAATCACTAGGAGTCTGAGGTGGTGATAATGCGAAGGACCCTGCTAGACCAGGGACTAGTCGAATTAGGGCTTGAGCTGTTTATCATAGCGGTTCTTCTTGTGGTGTTAGGCTATTCATAAATTGTACAGATCAATGCCTGTATTAATGTTAATAGAGGGCTACAAGGATCACTGTCGTCCCAGTGTGATTTCCACCCTCATTCTCAATTCCATTTAAGGTTTACATGAAAGATTCCAAGGCAACACCTTCACAGGAAGAGATGAGATTTCCCTGGTTTTAAGTCTTAAGTATTCTTTTTATTCTGCTTTGCTTTTTTCCGTTTGATCATAAATCAATGTCCTTCCCCAAGTTTCCCTAGAAGTTACATTTCTCATGCAGGCTCCACAGCTCTGCCCTCAATTTTTCCACCTGTGAGAAAGAAAAACCAATACATTAGGAAATGTGTTTTCTAAAATAAGGGTTTTTTGTTTGTTTTCTCATTTCACCCAGTGCAGCTGGGTGCATTTATGCCAGTCTCAGATGTTTGTCAAGGCACTGGTGTGTCAGGCTTGGGGTGTCTCTGCTATTTCTGATTCATCCAATATTCTCAAAGTTGTATCTCACTCCTAATACACCCACGACACTGGTGCCCTCAGTACATGCCCAGGCTAGGAAAATGTCCTGTCAACATACGGTGCTGCCTGTTGGAAGTGAAGTCAACAATGTCCAGCATTTTTATTTGGTGCAAATGTCCAGGCCTAATGCAATCAAAGAAAGAGAAACCCTCACAGTGAAACTGAGAGGAGATACTGAAGGGAAGTGCCAAATGCTTGTAGCGCTCCTGCTAGGAAGCGTCCTGTTGATGCTAATAAAGGCCTCAGTGGAGCAGAGTGCTTAAGGATAGGTATAACTTTAGCCATGTGAGTAATCCCAGTGAAATCAATGCACATGCTTATACTCAGATACCCTGCTGAGTTGGGGCCAGTACTCTGAGCAACCACTGCAGAATCGGAGCTTGCAAACATTTCCAGTGGAGAGGTACATGTTTCCACTCTTCTCTCCAAATACAGCGGGCTTCTACAAGCCTGCCCCCCTGGGAATTCACATGGGAAGAGCATGCATTTCTTTCTCATGATGATAAAGGATGGGATCCTTTGAGCAAATAACTGGCGTTAGTCTTATCGAGTGCTAAATGTTTTCAGTTAAAAACTCAGAAGCACAAAGCATTCTTGGTGCTGGAACATTAATGTGAACTTTGTGCTCATGACACACACAGCCCTGGAGAGAGGAGTCATCAACTCATTCCCAGCATGGGTCCCACAGGGACTGGGCAGCGTAAGCATCCTCACTGCTAGGGCTGAGTCGCAAAACCCGGCAAAAGCGTTCTGCAAAACATTCGGAAATGGATACCTTTTTTCACTTCAGGGCGTTCAAAATGGACCTAATTTTAGTTTTTTTAAAAATGTTAACTTTTTTTAAACAAAACAAACTGTTTTCTGATTTTTTCCCCCAAAAAACCTGGTTATCAGTCAACAAAATATTTCAGAAATGTTTGATTTTTGATAAAAATGTCAGGAGGAAAAGGTCAGGGAGAGGATTCTTTTGTTTTTTAAATGAAAAACGTTGATCATGACAATATTTTGTGAACGTATTTGTTTTTGAAAAAGGGCCATTTATCCACCCACCCCCTACACCCAGAAAGTCCTTTTTGTTCCAAATATACAGCATGTGGCCCAAACAGCCGGCAGAGAAGAATGACTTTTGGTCTTTACTAAGCAAAATTCAAGCCAGTGACCCCATGTCAGTGAGGCCTGGAGCTCGAGAACTCCAAGGAGTCAACATTTGTTTCCTTTCCCTGTTGGCTTTCCAGGCTGAGAGGCAGGGAGTGTGTGCATGCACTGCCTCGGCTTTGCCCCCTCTTTCCCCTCCAGCTGTGCTTCTTTGCCCTGTTCCTTCTCTCTCTCTCTCATTCGCTTGCTTCTGGCTGCTCTGTGTACCCGGAGCTGTGGCTGTTTGCAGGAACAATTCAGAAGAGGACAGGTCTTTATCAAGTGAGCCCCTTCGCACAGGACAGGGATAAGCCGAGCCAGTGCCTATATTGAAGGTTTGGCTCTGCAAGCAGAAGCCAGGGACACCAGGCTGCTTACCACAACCATAAGAAATCCATTTATCTCTGGTCTATATGCCCTGTGTGCATTATAGGACAGGCTATGACCTGCCCCTTCACTGACGCATATGGAGGGAATTAAGAAAGGCCTGGGAGCTTCCTGTCCATTTCTAGGTCTAGCCAAGAGCCAAGAACAGTCATAACCCTTGTATTGGAGTGACGGCAAGGACTGGAACAATGTTTAAAAGGGAACTGGATAAATTCATGGTGGCTAAGTCCATAAATGGCTATTAGCCAGGCTGGGTAAGGAATGGTGTCCCTAGCCTCTGTTCGTCAGAGGATGGAGATGGATGGCAGGAGAGAGATCACGTGATCATTGCCTGTTAGGTTCACTCCCTCTGGGGCACCTGGCATTGGCCACTGTCAGTAGACAGATACTGGGCTAGATGGACCTTTGGTCTGACCTGGTACAGCCGTTCTTATGTTCTTACTGTGTGCGTGTAGGAGGAAGGTACGTGCCAGCTGGCTGGCAGTGGAGGGGAATACACACTGCTACCCCTGCAGGACACATCTGTGGCTGCATCCCCCTTACATAGCAGGAGGGGAGGGGTCTGGCCGAGGGCCAACACCACATGGAGCTGCTACTAGGGAGGTCAGGGCGCCATCTTGCCTCTCTCTCACATTATTGTTCTTTGTTCCTCTGCTCTCCTAAACCAGGCTCCAGTGATGTTTGCTGTTAAAAATGGCAAGCCCCATGGAATGCCACCAAACTCTCCACATGGGGCCCTTAGCCCTTAGCCACCACCCCGGGGCCATCACACACACCCCAGCCCCCCACCTCACGTTTGCTCAGGTGTACTCAGTACTTTGGAAATTAACTTAGCAGGAGTCAAGATCACCAGGTGAACAAGGAGCTATTCAAAAATGTATCCAATAGCTCTGTTGTGAAGAGCTAGCTCCATAATTGGGGCATCTTACATCCCGAATCTTACCCGTGTAATCATTTAGTAGAGGTGTTATCTTCTGCAAAATCACAGCTTAGAGCCCTTTTTTTCTGCAAATTATCATGCGTTTTAATAGATTCAGCCCATTGTTTAAGATCCTGCAGTTGGGCAATTAATCAGAAACATAATTGAAATTATGCAGTGAACAAACTGGTCTTGTAGACATGCTCATTAAGACTTCTTGATTAGGAACAGATTTGCTAGTGACCTATATATACAAAAGTAGTGGGGAAGTTTCATCCAGAAACGAACAACAGCAAAGAAACCATCGGTAAATTTAAATTTAGTGGAGTTTACCAAATCCAGAAGGAAAAAGGGGATGGAGACCCACAGGCTGTGTAATAACCCCTTGAGACAGAAAAAAGCTTGTTCAGGGAGATTACTTTACTTTCTCTAGAACGGGTTTCTGATGACTAGACATGATCCTCCACCTGCCTCTAGTATTCCAAGTGGTACAGGAGACCGTGGCAATTTAACTAAAGAAATAGCTACAGTAACCTCAGCTATTTCTGGTATTCCCTTGAATGCCCCTACCCTTACCCAAAGAAATACTGCCAACACTGAAAATACTGAGGTTTGTTAATTGCAACATCTTAGTTACCATGGTGTGGTAGTGACGCAACCGGCAATTTCCCTGTGCGTGTCCAAAATAAGCCGCAAGAGACAAAAGGAGAAGATGAAAGCACTCAGTACAACATCATTCCCTGCCCCCCAAATCATTCCTTACTCTCCCCATATCACAGACTCATTTAGAGAATGAAATTACATCACACTTCAACAGGGTGCAGAGCCCCATCTTCCCCAGTGGGACTGAAGTTGCTAAAGGTTCCAACTTCTAACCCCATTTTAAAAATGCTTTCACTCCCTCTAAAGTCAGCAAGAAAGAGAGGAATGACAGACAAGCCCTCTCACCTGCCGAGCGAGCCCCCAGATTGGGGCGGATGAGCCAGGGAGCAGTTTGGCAAAACCAGGAGGATGACAACGTGCAGCGACTGTGGCTTTGGGACGCCCAGAAGAAAGAACATGTAGATGTTGGCTTTGGGCCAGGCAAAGACAAGCAGCCTACCCCCTTACCCCTCTCTCAGGGTGTCTCCTCTCCTTCTCTAACTTCCACCACCACCACCTCACGGCCCTCACTTTATCCCTGCACTGCTTCCTTCTCCTCAGCAGCACATTAGGTCTGAGGCAGAGCACACACAGGCCAGGCACAGAGGTGATAGTGACAGGCTTGTGCATTTGCATCTTCCTTTCCTTTGAATTCCTTCTAGAAATGAAGAGGTGCCTTTGCTTCCTGACCTAAAAGCATGAATGTACTTTGGATTCCCCCCTGCCGAGTTTCAGTCAAGTGCGACATCAGCACCAGAATAAATAAATAAATAAATAAATATATATGTATATCACAGCTGCAGGAAAGTTGTGAATGTCACAATTTTCAGGCTGTTTTGGGAGGATCCAACTCCTGGCAAATGGTGTCCAGCTGTCTGCTAAGCCACTGGTGATTTCCCCCAGTGGATGGAGTGTTAGCAAAAAGCCTGAGCTCTCGCAGCCTCTCATCTGCAGAGCGACGCAGGTGTCTCTGAAGTGCCAATGAGGTGGGAAATGAACTGCCTTGTGAAAGTTTGTATCCAGCCAAGGGAGAGAGGGAAATAAAACAGGGTAGATAGAAATGCCGAGATGAATGGGAGAAAGGGGAGAAAAAAGTAAGCCGGATAAGAGGCAGAGAAAGGGAAAGGGCCTGTTGTAGGAGCAAAGCAGTAACGGTGATGAGAGGAAATAGGATGGAGGCTTTCTTGGGAGACACTTCGCACAGTTGGTTTGCCAGGATCACTATTCCTAAGCAGCTCGTCACTTGAGGAAAAGTGAAATCAGACCCCTGGGCCTGGTGTCTAAACTAGAGCTTTTCAACACTAGGGAAATTCTGTAAAGTTTTCCCCACCAGTACAGCTCTGGCAGTCCTAGCAACACTGGGTTGGGTGAAGACATATGTGCCCTATCTACATGTCAGAGCCAGCACCACTGGTTACATGAGCATAGCTTTGCTGGGGCTGGAGAATCGGTACCAAATGTCCTAGTGTACATGCCCCTAGTGTCTATGACCCTATTCGAGGTCAAAGATCAAACCGATCAGGTTGCAGAGAAGAGAAGGCGAGAGCACAATCCAAAGTGAAGGTGCCCAAAACTTAAAAAAATAAATGTAGAGAAATATAAAACATCCCAGTATGTCCTGTATTACAAGAATGAATTACAAGAACAGCCATGTGTCAGTTTTCATAGTTTAAAATAAATTTAATAGGTGCTTCAACACTTACGCTATTCTGGGCATGGCGTTTGGATTCTATGCAGGCTGTGTTAATTGACAGATTGGGTTTATGATCCAAGAAACGAGAGTGTTGTCATTTCATGAAGACGTGGGTTCCTCTTGCTTATGTGCCATGTTATAATTGTCACTTTGCCATCTTGCAATCTTCGTCTTGTCTCCTTCGAACATTCCTGCCCTCGGTTGTCTCTTCACTCACAACCTTCATTAAGATGCTTCCAGGTGACTTCTTTGTGCAGGGCACTGAGGAACTCATCCAAAAGGAAGTTATTTCACTGAGCAGGATGTTGGCTCGGCCATTTTTGGAAACCACATAATCTACATTTTGTGCCAATGACCTCTTCTGACTTGGAGCTACCACTGCCAACGCTGTGAATTTAGTTACTTTGATGAGTCTGTATGCCAGTAGTGAAGTTTACCCAAAAAAGACTCAGGGCTATTTTCTGAAGCACTTTGGCAGGAGGATTTTTGTAACTTTCATTTTGCTTCCTGGATACAAGAGCAGGCCATACAGGCAAACAGGGGTAAGCATATTTATCTGAAGATGCAGTCATCATGATCAAAAGCACAGCATGGTCCCATATGGCCTTGAAAGTGTCTTTTTAAAGAACCAGAAAGCCAAAAGAGATTCTGAAAAACTCTGTCTTACACACACATCCAGGAATTACTGTATGACTGCTGGCGAAGACCACACAATTACTGAAGTTCCACTCAGTGAATGTGAGAAGCATGATACGTTTAAAATCTGTGGCAAGGTAAAATTTGACTTCAGGTTGTCTTGAAGCATGTAGCAATGAGATAAAAGAGAAAAGCTAAAGCTTAGCAAGAGCGTGCAAAAGTTGAGTTGCGCAAAACTGGGCAACAACACTTCATGTGTGGATTTTTGTAATTATAATCCACGTGAGTTCACAACTCCCTCAAGTTTCCTTTTGATCTTGAACAAATGTTACGTCTCCAAATCAGTTCAAGTCATCTGGTTTCACACCTTTGTGCAAAACAACTACTCTCCCTTGATTTTGATGAATAACTAACTGGGCCCAAATTTGCTCAATAATCAGCACAGGACCATGCAAAGGGACTGTGAATTTTAGAAACATCTGAGGTATCTGGTCTGAGTTTCAGATTTGTAACAAAGCAGAAAGCCAAGAGAGATGTGTATGACCTCATTATGAAGAGGAACCTTAACACAGAGAAAGAAATGCAGCCAACTTGATTTAAGGATCTATATATTGGCCAGGAGTGCAAGCCATAAAAGTTGGATCCAGATTTCAAACATTCCCAAGGTTTAGGGGTATTCAGATCAAGGAGTTTACATATAAGGGCCAGGTGCAAAACACAATGAGGAGCAAGGTCTGGATTCTCAACACTCTCAAAGTTTGAGATTTTTCAGATCTGTGGTTTAGTTTTGGGAGAGACTAATTACAATACAGCTTTAAGCAAATATGCATGACAATTGCTTAATATAATTGACCACATCATACGGTGCTAGGGTTTGCCATTCATCCCAATCTGAATCAGATTAAAGTACCGTGAATGCAATTAGCAAATTGACATGCAAGCATCATGGTACTTAACCTCACTGCAGCATGATACATGCCCTGTGACGCAGAATGGGCAATACCAACACTACTTCGGTAAACCTGACTACTGCATGGAAGGCACCATTCAGTTCTAATAGTTCTCACTGCATATGGCTCTGCAGTTTTCCCTCTAGCACTTCCCTCTTGGGAAAATTACACCCGTTGTGCATATTCCCATCACTTCAGCCTCAGGCCTGGAGAGGTCAGAGGACCGGACTGGACTGTGTCTTCAGGAGCCCTGGAAGCGGCACACCTCAGGAAGTGCAAAGCGTGGGATCCTAGTGCATGCAGAGTGATCCCTGAGTAAGCCCCAACACAGGGCTGTTTATTAGAACCTCTGGGCTGCCTCTGCTACCTGCCACCAAACCCAGGCTGTTATTGCCACTTCAGAGGAGTCTTAAAAGAATTTCAAAATCTTCCCCTCTCCTTTGCTTCCTCCTCAGCCTCACCCCTTGCTGTTCAAACCACCGCACCCACTTTCTAAGGTGGCTCTCAGACGGCCATCGGCTTTGTGCTCCCTGCGGGAATTCTCGCCATGGTGGCAACTTGCAAAGTTTGGAAGGAAAGTCCATATCTTTTCTAGTTAGAGGCATGATCCAGACAGAAGCTAGCGTGGAACAAATTATCTACCCTACATTAACTTCACAACGTGTTTGTCTGCAAGGCCCTCTGATACCACTAGACTCCAATCTTTTATCTACTTAGCAGGGGGAGGCAGAACGGAGGCCGGGGGGACGACAGAGTTTAATGACAGTGTCTGTTGAGCAGCAACTTGAGCAAAACCTAATTGCTTCCCTGAACCTGAAAAATATCAAACTGCATAAATAAATCTGCTTCAATTATTAATAAAGGAATTTACATTTTGAGTCTGAGCATGAGAATTAATTTAATTTCTTATGCTAAATTGGCCAGTGTGGCTGATAATTCGAGAATTAGAAAACACAGAAGGACGAAAAGTGAAGGTAAGACAAATCCTTTTAAAAAAACGGAAAAGGAATGATTCAGTTAGACCCAAAATAAAATCATTTTATTTATTTTACAATAATTAAAAAAAAATTGAACATGGACATGAAGGGCCTTCTCATCTGAAAATGTGTTTGAAATAGTTAGATTCTCTCCCTCTCTCATGTCTCTCTCACACACAGAATATATTATATTTACACATACATATATCACCAAATGTAACATTATTTCAGTCCTTGAGGAAGTCTAGGCCAGGATTTCTAAATCTGTGGCCTGTTTTTCCAGGGAGAGTTACTGAGTGAGCAGAACTGTTGAAAATCAGGCCTCAAAATGGACTTAGGAGCCTGCCTTCAGGCCCTCAGTTTTTGAAAATCTTGGCTGTAATGTTTACATTTGAGTTTTGGAACACCCTGGGCTTATTGTTTCTGTTCCATACGAGACGTGCCTCCATCTCTGTGAATAGACACACTCTGTCATCACGAAATTTCACCAGTTGGGAAGGAGGTCACTAGGACACTCAAAAGCCGTTTAGGTCAGGTTATAAACTAAACAGATTCCATGTTGTGCCTGGTGGCTGGCCACAGAACCATCAGCCCCAGGTAAAATCACACAGAAGGTTTTCCCACTTTGCAGTTATCCTAGAAACTATCAGACATGAGCAGAAGACACGGCTTCTGCTGGACATAGCAGCCATGTTTCACCATATCCACCAGGCTCTTTTCTCAGGTTCTCTCTACATCCCACTTTCCCTCCTAGAGAATCCTCTAACCCTTACCTGCTTACTGTATTTTCCACTCCATGCATCTGATGAAGTGAGTTATAGCCCACGAAAGCTTATGCCCAAATAAATGTGTTAGTCTCTAAGGTGCCACAAGGACTCTTCGTTGTTTCATTAGTTCTTTGCCACCTTCTCTTCCTCCACTCCATGACTCACCAGTTCTCCAGCCTACTCTAGCATATCTCCCAGCTAATGTGACAACAGCTAGTCAATTGCCATCAGCAGCTCATTTTCTCCCAATGGGGATCAGTAGATGAGCAAGGGAACCATTAATTTATCTGCCCTGTCCTCAGCCAGTCTGAAAAATACAGCCAGGTCCCCAGTCTCTGATCCCCCATTCTTTGGGGGGGAAGATCGCTGATCTACTTCTGCTTCCTTGCCTGCATCATTTTGAAGGGAAGACACCTAAAGAAGATATAAGAGGCACTTTCTAATAACCCAGTTTGTGCTCTTCTCTACCATTAGTTTAATGTAATTGACATGAATCTGTCTAAATAGGAGCAACAAGTACCCTTAAACTCAGGATATTTATTCATGGCTTGATTTTGCCACCCATACCCATGTTTAGCATTTTACTTCACAAGCAATCCTACGGATGCAGTGTCAGACAGATACTGCAGAACACTGTCATCTTTTTATATGGTTAATATTTAATGCACCCATTCCATGTTCCCCTGGATCTTAACTGCTAAATCCTTCCCCTCCACTGCTAACCAGCATGAACATGTGATTGAAGAGAAGGAGGTAAGACTCATTGGTGTAGAACTGGATTCCCAGGGAGGCATTAAAACCGCACTCCTTTTTTCTGACAAACCAATATTTCCCCCAAGCCCTGGACAGGGAAACCAGTTTAAATCCCAGTGCCCTTTGCACATACCACCCATGTGAAGTAGAAGAAGATTTTGACAATGCATGACAGCAGGACAATGATTCAATGGCAAAGTGGGCAGAATCCATTCCCGCGTAGCACAGCGGTGATAAAACACACATCCCCAACAATGCAAACCTTTTCTTTCACTCTGGCTTGCTGGTAACTGGCATTTGGAGTAAACTGCATATAAAAATCTACTTGTCAAATGATCTTTTCCTCAGTTGCCCTTTAACTGTAGCCTCTTTGCACACTCTTCTCCTGGATGCTTTGTTAATTTATGCGATGATGCATTCCAGAAAATGATATAAAATCAATACGGCTTTGGAGGGGGTTTTTTGTTTTGCTTTTTCACAGCCACTTCAGTTTGACTCTTGTGAATACACTTGTCGAGTTGATTCACTTACAGCTGCCTCTTAAGAACATCCTTGTACCAGAGATGCTGCTCTTTTAAATTCAGTTTCTCAGAACTAGAAGAAAAACTTGGCAAAGTAACAATAGGGGGAAAAATGAATAATCTCAGAACAGAAGTTGCATAATGCAATGTGGTTGCTATGTATTCTGAGAGAGGATCATGCAAGTGCATTGTGGGGAAGGTGATAACAGACTAAATGAGTCAAAGAAATTCTGAAGGTTTTGTAATAAAAGGTTATAACACAAAACCAGATATAATGTGCCAGGGCTTCATTCCAAATGATTGTGAGAATTAACAATAGGCAGATCGGGTGACGCAGGATGTGAATACCAGGGTCTTCTCTTCCTTGGCAAGGAAGATCAGATTTGGGTTACACTGTTAACCACTCACCTTAGAACAACAGAATCTGCAGCCATGGAAACTCTTATTAGAGAGGAGGCCAGAGGCACTTGTGTGTTCCTGATCCTGACAACATTCAGCACACATGCTGATAGCAGTGTATTCTCTCTTTCCAAGTACCCGTTCCCAGGAACTACTCCAAATATCTAAACAAAGAGTCCCAGCAGATCATTAGCACCAACAGACACGTTCAAGAATTTTATCAGGCTTTTGACAAAGTGGCCCTTTGGGTCAGATCTTCAGATGGCGTACATGGATACCATTGGACTGAAGCAAATGGAGGCTTGTCCTTTTACAGCAGCTGAGGATCTGCTGTAAAAAATTTTTTACAGACTTGTCTTCCATTCAGGTTAATTTTGTTAGTCATTTCAATTGGGTTTTTCAGTTAATCTATTCGTATCTGCTTTTCGACGGTGAAGATCATCTGGGCTCAGGCTTTTTCAGCAACATTTGTGAGCTGTCACACAAAGGGTCTCCTGCTTCTGGTATTAGTTGCATTTCAGAAGATGCATCATGTTCAGAGTCACTTGCCTGTCACTGACGTCACATCGGATGACAAAGTCTCCCACAGAAGATGATCTTTGGAAATGTGACTATACAGTCAAACCGAATTTCAGATAAGGGTGGATTCAGATAAGTATTTACGAATTTACAAAAAAAAAAAAAAGTTTTGCTCACATACCTGCCTGACTCGTGTTTATGGGTTCATGAGACACGGGGATTGCTTCTAGTCTCACTCACTGGGGTCTAATTCAAGAGTAACTCCACTGAAGTCAAAAGGTCCAGGAAGAGGAGAAGTAAGCCCAGAACTTGGACAGATCCAAAATTTGGGCCAGATGAAATTCAGAAAAGATGGGAAAAGGCAAAGCATAAAAATGGAAAAATTCACAAAATTATATCCCAAAACTGAATCCGACCCCTTGCTGGGATATAATCACTGAGCTTCTTTCTAACCCAGATGCTGCAATACCACCTGATACCTCAACATAGGGAAGATGCATTTTGGGATAGGAAGTTACGTCATGATAATAATTCTGGTAACACTCCATGTTCCACGGTCCTGCCCTAAAGACCTTACAATGTAAAAAAAAACCAAACCAGAAAAAAAGGGAGGGGAAGGAAAACAACGTCCAAGTTAAGAAGTCAAAGCAGGTTTTTTTTGTTTCCTTAAAAAAGGACAAAAGTCTTTTGGATTCTTTCAGTTTCTGTTGTTTTCACCTGTTATGGCCCTGAGAGCTGTATTGAGATGTGGAAGGCGACCAGATACCAGAGGGAGTGCTGCCTTCATGCAGTTCCGCTAGGTAGAAGGGTAAATGCTGCCTGTACCCGTCCTGTGCCCACTTGGTTCTTCCTAACGATGGGCAGCAGAAGTGCCTTCCTAGATCTGGAAGGAAAGGGTGTGGTGGTAAATTAACCATGATGTGAGCAGTTGGCAAGCCCCGGCACGCTGGCTCCCTGCAATGTCTCCGAGTCATTTCACAGACTTTAATGAGAATTCATTCACATTTTATCACAAATGGCTGCTTTTATGGGAAACAAGTGATGAACTAGTCAGAACTAAGATGACTGGCACCAATGCAACCATGTATCACTCTTCTCTGCTTCTGGTTACCCCACTCCCGCCAGGAGAATTGCCACAAAAGCACTTCAGGAAAAATATGTGGTAAAAATGGAGCGAAGGGAAAGGAAATAATTGACTCATTTCTCTGTTTGTACAAGTGTTTGGAAACAGCTGAAAGAATTTGTTAGAAAACCCAATAGGGCAAATTGGATACGTTATTGCACGTTTTAAAAAGCTAACAATTTGCCAAAAAGTCCTTCCTGTTTCCATGAAGATCTCAGAAAGAGAATGGGGCACACTGACTTATTTGTTTACTTACTATTCACTTCAACAATTTGCTCTTAGTTATATGTGTGACGGATCACTCAAGTCACAGGATATTATTTCTCCTCCCTCATTGGAAGGCTGAAATCATTTCAAAACAAGAAAACAACACAGAACAAATAATGAAAATGAACAACAAATACCCTTGTTCATGTATAAAACAACCTTGCTCAACTGTGAAAAGAAATATCTGGGAAGCACTGTCATTCCCCCAAACACTCATGGAAACACTCATGGACAGCTAAAATACAACCTAACTGGACAACTATTTGGAACAAACATTGCAAATATGGGACCAGATCCTCGGCCCAATGTACTGATTTCAATGGAACTGCACAAATCAAACACTGGCTGAGGGTCTGACCCACAGTTTTTACAGTAATCAACAAGCTCTACTGCTAACTGAGTTACAATGTCACATTTGTAAATGACAAGAGGCTGATTTCTTTGACTCAGGACAACACCAGGAATTCTTTGTACTTTGTAGAATGATGCACTTGGAAAATATATTGATATTGTGTACCATTAACTTTGATCATAGAATGTCAGGATTGGAAGGGACCTCAGGAGGTCATCTAGCCCAACCCCCTGCTCAAAGCAGGACCAATCCCCAGACAGATTTTTGCCCCAGATCTCTAAATGGCCCCTTCAAGAATTGAACTCACAACGCTGGGTTTAGCAGGCCAATGCTCAAACCACTGAGCGATCCCTCCGCCCTTTGATGAAAGGGTCCCAAGTTGTGGAACATATGATGCTGGTTTGCCAGGTGACCAGCTGCTAAATCACATGAAAGGAAGCTAGAGAAATATTACTTCCCTATGTAAGCACCTGCTGTAGTTATTGCATGGGGTATCAGACGATTAGTAATGGGAGGGGAAGTGCCCAGCACAGCCAGGAATGGGAGAAAAAGTGGTCTGAGACATTCATCTCTGTGTGCCTGTGCTTTTCCTGACACCCTTTGTCTTGTCTGTTTACACAGCAAGCTCTCAGGGCAGGAATTCACCGTGTGTCTGCACCGCGCCTAGCACCGAGAAGCTCCGATCTCAGCTGGGGCCTCCAAACACGGCTGTAATAGAAATAAAATCACAACCCAACATAATCGTGAGAACGTCTGAGAACCCGCTGCCCACATCAAAGACAGCCATGTGCTGCACTCACTGAACTCAATGGCAATATGCCCCTGGACTTCAGTCAGTGCAAGGCAGAGCCCCAGAATGACTTCCCTTCAGAGTGAGTGAATGAATAAGCCTGGAGACCTTTGGGACGCAGCGTCCAAATTCAGCTCAGTTAAAGCTGAAGTGATGAAGGCTTAATGATGAAACGGGAAGTGCCCCAGCTCTCCCCATTCCAAACTAGCCACACCACTGCCAAGACGCAGGTGAAGCAGACCGACAGTACAGCTTGCAGAGAAAACATGGAGAAATGCGGATTTAAGTGGCTTGGGGGCGGGGCGGGGGAACAAAGCCAACTGGACCAAGTTCACCTGCAATTCCCTGCACTACCGGCCTACGCTCCCCCGCTGCCATATAAACGTACAGCTCCAGTAGCAATACCTACAAGAGGTCAGCGCTGCTGTCCCACTCATGCTCGCTCACTTGCTGGGTCAGAGAGAAAAGCAATTGCATGTATCAGCGCAGGTGTACGATGGAGGCTACCTAACGCAGAGAATTGCTTCCTTTCCATACAGTACTTCACAATCGCTGTGGGGCACCATCCCTGGAGAATCACATGGTGCAAATAAAACTACCCATCTGTGCTTGAGCTCTGGACCTTATTAAATCAGTTATCTATGGAAAAAATGGCCTCAGTTCACACAAGGTGCTCTTCCTGAAAGCATCTTTTGATTATGTTATTGCAGCTATCAAAATATTGCCGAGTTCAGAGCGTTCCACTGGGAATCCCTGAGCTCTTCAAAGACTAGAGGACAATGGCTGGGAAAATAGAAGCCTTTAATTATGTCTGCTTCCATACTGATTTCTGTAACAGAGTTCTTTGCAAAAAATATGGTTTTAATGAAAAGGAACATCCACAGCTGCATTGTTCAAATATGGAACAGAAAGCGGATTATTTTTTATATAGGAGTGTGAGTTCTTTTAGCCTCCATTGTGTCATCCACGGGCACCTCCCATGGGGGCTCGGGAGCATTAAATATGCACATCAGATAAGTCGGATTCCAGGTATACAGCTGCTCCAGCCCTCCATTATGGGAAGAGGTTTTTGGTCTTATAATCCCAGCCCTGATCAGTCTGGCACTACCTCAATTCTATAGCAAGTCCACATGCTTCGTCGGTGTTTTCCTTCCTCTTGACTAGTTAGAGCTATGAAAAGATGCAACACGGGACAGTAAGATTTCAATAGGGTAATCTTCCCCAAACATATTCATTTTGTTCCGATGTTCATTTGAATTTAAATATGACGGCTATTTTTTTCTTTTTTAAGGAAAATAGTAAATGTATATATTAAACAACAGAGGCAGCATGGGTCTACCTTACATTTCAAAAGCATTATACACAATAGCCTAATGAATTATCCTGTATAGCAAACTTAATTAGTGAAGTGCAGTGCACAGCACAGTGTGCAGAATAAAATATCTTCATCAGAGCAACACTGCTTTCTAAAGCTTTAAGTAATAATAAAATATATGTTGTTCAAGAAATTGCAGGGAACAATTACAAGTAATTGCAGAAGGTTCTGTTCTTTGTTTAAGTGACTAAGTATTCAAAATGATGAAGCAGGAGTAAAAATAATAATTATTAACAACAATACAGATTTGCATTTATATTGTGACTTTTTCCTCCCAGGATCTCTAAATATTTTTCAAGATTTTTCTTATTCTCAGGGGACTGTGAAACCACAAAGACATTAAGTGAGCTGCCCAAGGCTACACAGTAAGGGTCTGTCTTCACTGCACAATTAACCCAGACTCTTATGTGGGTTTTAGCCCGACCCCCCTGCCATCCATACAGAAAAATCTCTGACCTGGGTTGGAAGGTGCTTTACCCCTGGGCTAGCAGCCCAGCTGGGGTGTGGGTGAGAGCCCTGGTTCTGCTTTCATGCCAGCTGGAAACCACCCACTCTGCAGTGAGGATGCAGGCAAAAGTAACTCAAAGGCTAACAGTCCTCCAATGCCTTCCCACAATTCCCTCTACAGGACAGACAAGCTGTCCCACAATTGAAACTGGGAAAGAATCCAAATGAACCATGAGACAGGCCCCCAGACTCACGAGGGCGAAGGCAGGAAGCGTGAGGACACAGGGCAGTGGCTAGGGCATTGCTATGAGAACACTCACACCCAGGCTAGGCTAAGCCGGGTGCCAATCACCTAGGTTTGCTGTGAAGTGAAGACATACCCAGGTCTTCCAACTCCTAGCCCCTTGCTCTAACCACTGGCCCTACTTCTGTATCTGTGCAATGGGAAGAGTGAAGTGACCCACTGATCCAGCCCTGCTCACTGGGGAGGGACCCCTTTAAGTGATCTGAACTGTGATCACAAATAACAACAGGTGCAAACATCAAGCCTGGTCTTTAAAATTCCAGCCCTGAAAGTCGTGAAAAATCTACTCAGTTGAAAAATTGTGGAGAGGTGGAATTTTTCTGTAGTCGTCACTTTCAATCACATCAGATTTAAAACCATTAGGTTGTTGATTTAACACATGTTGTGGGTGAAAGTTAACACTGCCACCCATGAACTCACGACCTTCAGCAGAGACTGCTGTCACTTCAGCCACAGGAATAACTCCACTAGCTAGTAGTAGTACCGTAGTAGGCTGTTACCCACTAGTAGAGCCCCCATTACAGACAGATGTGCATACACCATGCCAGCCTGGGTTACGAGGGCCAGTTTAAAAAGCAGCATACAGAAAGATAGCTGTGAACCAGTCCAGACTCCCTCTTTTCTGTAGGGCTGTCAAATCCTTGCCTGGTGTTTAATAGAAATGACAGCAGTGGCACAGGCATTAAAGTAGTAACTTTGATTTAAAGTGCATCCTTTCAGCTTATGTCATATACCATCCTGGGTATTAATCAATCATGTTAGAAAGGTTTGAGTTTCCAAAATTGTATCCTATTATCTTCTCATTTGGGGTATTATATCTGTAGCATTACATATTAGCAGTGAAGCTGGGTGAGGTGTAGTGTGAAATTAACACTCAACGTGCCATGGGCTTGGTATCTCTGCTGGAGCTGGAGATACACAACTCCTGCGGACTGCTGAAATGCCTGTATCCTAGACGCCTGCCTCTACGGCCTGAGCCAACGTTCACTGAAGTCAATGGGATTCTTTCCATTGGCTTCAAAGGGAGATTGATGGGGCAGAAAGAGAGAAATTAGCACATAGGCATTTGTGGGCACTGCGTACATTCTGGGTACATTTTCATAGGACAGGGCACACCACTGAGACACGGCCAGCCAATCACTTGTGAAATTACATCCCCAATCATCTGCATTTGCTAGAATGACATTTGGGTGTGCAAATGCCCCTCCGTGCAGGCATATAGGGCTTTTGTGCTCAACACACATGGAAGATTTTGTGCTTGCATGAGATATCAAATTTTTTCTCTCCCCGCCAAACTCTCACACTGTAAGGTATGCCCTGGGGTAGAATTTTCACCATTTTTGCTGTGGAACTTGGAAGTCACTGGTGAAAACTGAAAAGTTTGTTATTTCACACTGGATCAAAGAGAGCACTAAACTCTAATCAGAGAGCACTAAACTCTAGCAAGAACTTTGGATTTCGAGGTTTCCTTTTCCAGATGACCAAACAAATGCTGCAGCTCTCCAGATAGAGTGTAACAATGTGTTTTCCTGGTAGAGCTATTGTGGATACAGCAAGCAGGAGAAGAAAACAGATGCAACAGTCCTTCTGGCCTGAAAAGTCCGGGTGCGATTTACATAGCATATTCTTGAATCCAGAGCTGCTTTAGGAAAAGCTGGAGCTGCTAGCTGTCATTGTGCCAGACAGCTTATTTCTCTCTTCAGATTCAGCACAGCGGTCTCACTACAGGTGGGTACAACATGGCAAGAGATATACAGCTGTTTAGTACAGGGATAAAGAATATGTCTGGTAATTTTTTCCCCTGGAGTCTACCCTCTAAAAGCAAATGACAAATGGTTAGCAGTTTGTGTATTTCTTTCACAGCACTCTGTATTACAGACACCCTTTGGTACCGGGCCAGCCTCATTCCAGATTCTTTCAAATGGGAAGTCAAGGAAAATAAAAAACTTTGGAGGAAAAAAAATGTATCTTATAGCAGAAGTACTTACGAAGCAGCAACTGCTAGAAATGTTATACACGGCGGTATTGGTGTTTTGGCTGCCAATTTCTTTCCACCAAGACGGAGTTCAATCTATACCTCTTGCTTTTCATTGCAATAAAAATTAAATCTTTTAAGGGCATAGTATAATTTTTCAAAATCAGCATGATGCTGGTATTAAAATACGTAAAATAAAGCTCTATAAATAAGGAACGGCATGGAGAAGGTGAACCAGGTGCTCCTGTTTCCTCTCACTCATAAGAACAAGAGAGTAGCCAATGAAACTGAAAGGCAACAAATTTAAAACTGAGAAAAGGAACTCATTTTGCACTGTGTTTAAAAAAACAACATAAGCTGTGGAACTCATTGTAACAAGGTATCACTGAGGCCCAGAGCTTAGTAGGGTTCAAAAAGGATTAGCCACACAGATAGATAATGACCTTCAGTTACATTAGAAAGGATCAAAGGTTTATAGAGGGTCTGAATCCTCATGCCTCAGTGCATAAGCTAACCTCTAACTACCTAGCAGTACAGAGAAGCTTCTCCCAGAGTCCAGTTATTCCATACACGTCCATTACGGGAATTCTTGCAATGTCCAGCAAAGCAGCTGTACCTGACCATTGTCAGACAGGACGCAGGGCCTCCGCTCTGACAAGTCTCATGTTCCTCCAGTAGTGACACACATTTTGTACACAAGGAGATGCAAATATAGGTGGACGCTCAGTTCTCCTAGGGAATGGGCATGTTCCAATATCCCTTCGTGTCCACATCCCTCCAAGGCATTAGCCTATTCCAACCTTCAGCATAGAGAACATAACACAGCTCTGTAGGGCTTGGTTTCAAGTGGACAGTTCTGTTTGGAGCGACCACTTGGACACGTTTGATTTAACCCCACCCTCGAGGCTATCAAACCTGTGACTGAAATTATGGACCAAACACCCTCCCCACCTCTGCCAGCGGCAGGGGAACTCAAACCTATGGGGCAGGGCAGGAGAGGTGCAGCAAGAGAAGGTGCCCACACTGCAGCATTACTCCCTGCCCCATGAAGGCTTTCTGTGGGAGATCAGTGGGGTTCAGGCTTCGTGGAGCCACAGGAGACAGGCCTGTTCTTCCCAACGTTGCTCCCATCAGGGAAACCTCATACAAATTAATGCCATGCGGCTAGAGTTCGAGTTAATGCCCTCAGCAAGAAGGGCAGCCAGCCCTTCCTCCTCCGTCAGGAAGGGAAGGGATTTCTCCTGCACATCAATGATTGTTCCTCCCCTATGTAGGCAATTCTGCCTCTGTAGCTGGAAATTCATAAGCCACTGTGTAGCTGGCTGGCTTCCCCAGTTGTTAAAAAGAAAATTCCAGCTGGGCTTTTTGGTAATTAACATCCCCTTAAATCCGAAATTTGGGTATCTACATGAGGTGAATGCTGACGCTTGCAACACATTTGGGTGCTAATGAATTCTGAATTTATAGCCTGCTGTAAATCGAGCAAATGTTAAGAGCCAAGAGTGGGCTGGAACTTGGTTTCATGGAGAGATTTAATAAAGATAATGTTGCTATCGCCCCAAGGCCTGGTGAATGTGGTTCCAGTGCTAACGTCAAACTGCGGCAATGACTGCAGTCAATCTTTCATGCCAGCTCTCAGTAGGCATCCCCTCTTCCTCCCTGCGGGTCAAACCCTGCAGTCCTTACTCCGTCAAAACTCCCATTGACTTCAGATCCCTGCTGCCGAGCCCTTTGTTTATACCTGCTAAAGGAAGCGGAGTGCACATTGGGGCAGACTCTGATGGGGGGTGGGGTGGGAATGTGTGCCCGTCCAGGAGCCCTTTTGCATGCTTGCACGGGGAAGCAGACGCAATCCCAGTGCATGTGCCTACAGCAGCATTCCCCAGGCTACCACCTGGCAGCTCAAAGCGGAGGGAGAAAGAATGGCCGCACCCAAAGCTCTGGCTGTTGACTCTTCAGTACGCACTCCCCCCAGGCCAGTCCACCTCGTTCAGTGCTGGGACTGGCACAATGCCTCCTAGGCTCCTTGTGCCACTCAGCAGGGATGTTATAAGCCCCAGCAGCACCCTGAATAGCACAGCTGGTCAGAAAATGGAGTGTTTTTCAGCAGAAAATTTCCACTTTTGGGTGACAAAAAATAAATAAAAAATTGAAAATTTTCAGCTGAAAACTTCAGTTCAGAAATAACTGGCTGGGTGGTAGAACTGCAGAAAGGAATCTGGGGGGTAATAGTGGATCACAAATTGAATCTGAGTCAACATTGAGATGCAGCTGTGAGAAAGGCTAGTACCCTTCTGGGCTGGATTAACAGGACTGTCGTATGTAAGACGGGAGTAACTGCCCTGGCGAGGCCCCAGCAGCAGCCCTGTGTCCAGTTCTGGGCACCACACTTTAGGAAGGATGTGGATACATTGTAGAGTCCAGAGGAGAACAACCACAATGAGAGAGGCTTAGAAAACCCGACCTGTGAGGAAAGGTTAACAAAACTGGGCACATTTAATACCGAGACAAGACGACTGAGGAGGAATCTGATAACAGCCTGCAAATGTGTTCTAAAGAGGACGGGGATCGATTGTTCTCCATGTCACAGAAGGTAGGACAAGAAGTAACAGGCAGCAAGAGAGATTTAGGTTGGATATTAGGAAAAGCTTTCTAGTTATAAGGGTAGCTAAGCTCTGGAACAGGCTGCCAAGGGAGGTGGTGGAATCCCCGTCATTGGAGGGTTTGAAGAGCAGGTTGGACAAACCCCTGTCAGGATGGTCTAGGTTTACTTGGTCCTGCCTCTGCGCTGGTGGTCCCTTCCAGCCCAATGGTTCTATTTTTCTCTGTAGTTTTGCTGAGGAGTTTGGCCCACAGAGGACAACAGGGCCATGAGGCACCCAAACGACAACTCCAATGCAGCAAGGCGGTGACATTTCAAATCCAAATGTTCAGTTTTCAGCTGAAAGTTTTAAGGGGGGGAGGGGAAACCTTTTCAATTTTCAGGAATTTGCTTTCAGTTTGTTCCAACAAAAAAGTCAAAAAAAAAATTTAAAACAATTATTGTTTCGTCATAAGCCCTTGTGTTTTGTACTGTCAATTCCTGGGCAGAGCACAGACTGGGAAGGCTACCGCAGCTCCAAGGCCTCAGCCGACCCAGCCGGTTTGCACACTAGACCAGAACTCCCTTGTCTGAGTTGTGTGATGGGGAATCATTTACTGGACAGCCGGTGGCCTATGGATGTGACATTTTGTTACCTGGCGGATCAGCTAGTTGGAGGGCCTGGTAATCAAGAGCTCCCACACTCCTCCCTGGTCCCTTTTCCACAAACACTCTAGGAAATGCGGCGGCGACCAGGAAATTCTCACGGGGAGGGCGAGGGACCAGTGCCCAAACACAGCCCCCAGGCAAGGCCCCCAGAGTGTCCCACAAACCTCCACGCCTGCCTTTGTACTGCCTGCACTTCCGGGGTTACGCTGTGCAAGGGGGTAGGGTGGAGGGTGAAAGGAGCCACGGAACCTCTGCTCTGGGACGAGGCACACGTGTAACCTTTGCACTGCGAATGCCAGCACTGGGCCTACCGGTGGGACTAGAGATGTTGTAGGGCAGGTGCTGGAGTAAGGGCAGGGCCTTGGCCCAACGCACCCTGTCCCAGCCTGCAGAGTTGGATCAATGCACCACACCGAGAGTTCATGCTCCACCCTGTGTACGCTGCCCCAGCCAAGCCCAGAGATGCTGTGCCAGAGACAGGCTTTACACTCAGGGTGTGGTGGCTGGGGGAATTCCTTCTCCGCTTCAGGCCCGCACAGAGCCCCATGGGCAGGGCTTGGCTTAGAGCAGGTGGTGGGCTAGCAAGATTTAGCCCTAAGTAACCAACCCAAAGTCAGTGTCAGTGGTAGAACAAGGGACAGAAGCCAGAACTCCACCCACCACTAGGCGATGTGCTCCTAGAAGTGAAAACAAAACATTTCCTTCCCAAGGGCCAGATTCTCCCAGCCTTTGGCAAAGTCCCATTGGTTTGGTCTGCTTGTGAGCTAAGATCCTACCCAGCACAGGCCCCCACCGGGGCTTCTGAAGCAGCATTTACGATCTAGAGCACAGTAGGTTCTCTCCTAGCTGTCTCAATACTAGTTTATGTGATAGCTAACAGGCCACAAGAACGGTCCAAGTCTATTCACTGAAGGACACAGAGTTTGAAATCAAAGCCAAGTAAATACCTCATGTTTCCAGGAGAACTACGTCATAAAGAAACACAAAGAAATAGAGCACAGATCAGGGTTGTGTTCAGAGTTCATAGCTCTGGTGTGTCTAGGTATTGCAGGCCACCTGCTCTGTAAAACTGCCTACAGTTCACAGATTTCTCCATTGCACGGGCCTGGTCTACACTTAAAACTTGGGTCAGCATAGTTAAAGTGCTCACCAGTGTGAAAAATCCACACCCCCAAGAGCCAACCCAACCACTGGTGTAGACATAGCCAGGGTGATGGAGGAATGCTTCCATCAATCTAGCTACCGTCACTTGGACCGGTGGTGTTCCTACGGCAATGGAAAAACCACTTCTGTCACCATAGGCTGCATCTAACGCTATGGGGTTATGCTGGTGATTTTGGGTACATGGGCGCAGAGCGGGGATGCTGTGCCTTCCCATCTCCTGGCTCCTGTCAGGAGAAGCCAGGCTACAACATTAGGTTCAACTTTTCATTTTCTTCTAAAAGAAAGATTTATAAAAAAGACATTGTGGCGAAGTGAAACCAAACGCAATAAATTCCAATAGGAGGCATGCTGTGCCATGTTGCAGCCTATCCTGTTACTTACGTTGAAATACACAGGCTTAGATTCAACTATAAACATTTCATTTTGATTTCATCAGGAAGGAATGTTGTGAATTTCAGTTTAAAGAACAATTTATTTCTCTCAATTGCTTCTCCTGGTAGGAGCAGTACAGTTTTCCAGGACTGGATTTTTTTTTAAAATTAACCATTAAAATCATGTCAGTCATTCTTTTCTATAGTCATTTCATCATTCCTGTGCTTCAGACTCTCAATTAAAACTGGAAAGGGGCACCTTTAAAACTTTAACAACATTTGAATTTTCCAGTCTCACTCCTGCACCAGATCGGTCAGAAAAATAGCTAATTAAAAATGGCTGCTCTGATGACAGACTAGATTAATAGTTTCTGAAGAGCAGCCAACGTAACAACTGCTCCTCTAGCCATGATGAAATCTAATAATGTAGAAAATTCTGCCAGTTCTTTTAATTCATGAATATTTAAGCCTGTGGAAAATCTGTCAGATTATAGCACTTTTCTGGTGATTTTCTGTTTAAGTACATTTATGGGCAAGTGCCAGTTGTTCAAGAAACTTCAGTGGAATACAGAGACTTTTTTATTATTTGGCTCATTAGGGTAATTTTCTTTTCCCTTTTGCTCTTTAATTATTGCTAAGGTTTTAGGTGTAAAGTGTCATGTTTGTTCAAGACCAGTGGTTCTCAACCCATTGTCTGTTTGTTGCCCAATCAGCACACAGCTGCGGCCCATGTGACATCCTCACAGCCATACAGATAGTATTTATATTATGTGGGTGCGGCCCACATAACACAGAGAGCTGCACTGGTAAATAGGTTGAGAACCACTGGTCTAGACAGAGGGGATATTCATCTCGGCATGACACTTTGCAGCCCCCATTAATTAAATTTCATATGTTGGGTTCTCCATTGTCTATGTCAAGGTAAACTGGCCCTCCAGCTTTAGAGTTGGGTGGAGCTGGTGGAAAACAATAAAATGAATTCCAAAATCAAACACCCAGTCCACATGTTAAGAGCCCTTGCATACAGGGACATATTTACTTTTAAACAGGACAACTGGATTAATTTTTTTATAAAGTTATTTGCAAGGAAGGAAAGAAGCCACAGACGAGTCTCATTTAGGAACTTGTTTTCTGTAGGAGGAATTATACTTCTTTTTACATGTAGTGTTGTAGCTGCATTGGCCCAGGATGTTAGAGAGACAAGGTGAGGTAATGTCTTTTATTGGACCAACTTCTGTAGGTGAGAGAGACGAGCTTCCACAGAGCTCGAAAGTTTGTCTCTCTCACCAACAGAAGTTGGTCCAATAAAAGATAGTACTTCTTTTTATAGGAACATAGATTCCTTGTTTTGTTATGCTTCAATTCTTCTCCAGTGAAAGCTGGCGTGAGGGAGTTGGCAGGATAGCTCACTAACTAATGCTTTCATCTGTTCGACACGGCTCCTCATGGCCCAATTTCAATAATTGCTACAGCTTGTCACGTCCTCCCCAGGAACAAGTGGGTTGACTTCCCACACTCTGCAAGGAGACTAGGTCAATCCCCGCCTTTCAAAATCAGAGCCAGATCCAAAATCAACATGTCTTTTGTATTCTCCCTATTTACATTGTATAATTATACAGACTATTAATTGGCAATGGGTAGCACTGGGAGGCAATTGTTTGAGGCTTTCAGATTGGGGTTGGCATTTGCTACTAGGAGTAATGGAGAACTATGATTCCAGTTGGCTCTGACAAGCCTAAAAAACAAGAGATTTTCTAAAGTCATGAGTGGTTTATTGGCAGTGAATTAATAGCATCTAGTTCATCAGCTCTTTCCTTGGAGTGGGCTGTGTTCTACCAAGAAGCCAGCTGACTCATTATACAGTTATTTAAAAAAATATGCCTAGTAAAAACGTAACCAACTTCAATTTGTAAAAAAAAAAAAGATAATGGCCGGTCACTTCCAGAAATTACTTTGGTGCTGGCTCTTAAATAGTCAAAAATAGAGACTTTTTTGGTGAAATTTCCAATATTTTTAATTTTAAAACTTGTCAAAAGTTCAGATTAAAAAAAAAGCCATCTCATTCTATATAACTGAGCTAAAGAAAACAGCAAAAAGCCTTGTGGAAAAAATCCAATGGCTCTCCCAACCCCATGAAAACTTCATTGAAGTTTGGAAAATGTCAATAAAGTTCAGCCAGCCCTAGTCATTCTGCCTTTATTCAGACTTGTGGATAAAGCTGGCAGCCTGGGATGTTCAAAGAAATAATAAGGAAAGAGGAATATCTAGCACCTGGGGAGTGTCAAAGAACTTGGCTCTTTGGTTTGATTAGTCATCCTGACGTTCAGATGCTCATCTAAATGCAGTTAGATTGGAAATCTCATGAATAGGCCAGCTCCCAGATGATCCCTCACTCTTCCTGGTTTTGCCCTATACAGAAAAGATCAGGTTCTTTGATGGCACATTCATCAGCTCTGCCGCCAACCCCAAGGAGGAAGTGCCAAGGACACATGACAACATTTAGACCAAAAATAATTAACCAGATTTCTTAGAACTTTTTGGGTGGAGTTTCGCTGTTTCAAAACCAAATGGAGGCTCCTTCCTCCAAACTCAAGAAACCTTAGGGAAGGGGAGTATATTTCCTGCTCAGAGGCAGAATAGTAAAAAGAGGAGGGGGTGGGACCAGCCTTCCAAACTGAGCTGGGGAGGAAGGAAGAACCACTCAAACTTTTCATCCACTTTTAAAATATTCCAACCCAGGAAATGCTGGAACAAAATGAAAAGTGACTTAAAAACCAGGGCAATTCAAACAAAACTAGGGAAAATCCAGTTGAACACTCCAGCCTTCCTGTACGTTGTGATGCCAGACAGAAAACTCGAGGCAGATTCACATGCATGGGGGCTGGGCATTCAGCCTTAACTCTGGGTCGCCTTAGTTTTGCTGGCTTACGTGAACCTTTTAAATGTTACATCAATAGAGCCAGGCAATTAAGCCATTATAGGATTTGTAGGTTGGCTATTTGTTTCACAGTCGGGAACGGCTCTTTTAAAGCTCTTAGAGTTTATCATCTCAGCCTAACTCTAGCTTACTTCCAGGAAGAACGTGTGAGCCCAGAGCATGTTAACTAGCTTGCACTGGGGTACTGATCTCACACACAGAGGTAAAACCCGCTTGAGTTCCCCCTGTGTAAAAACACCCCAATAGTATATTCTAGACTGGCATGACGATGGGTACGTTGGCGTATTATAGTGACTTCAGGGGCAATCTTCCCTGATGAGGGCTGCTTTTGTTGTATTTGAAAGTCCAAGGAAATTCTGCAGCCTTAATTCAGGCCACGTTTGATTACGGATTTAGTTATTTGGCCGGGGTGGGCCGCTGTTCGCGCTGTGAAAACAGTGACAGGGCAGGCCTGGGTTCTGATCTGGCAGTTCTCCCCATGCAGACCTGCTGTGCAAACGATCCCAGTCGGGGCAGGAGAAGCTTTGCAGGCAGGCCCGGGAATGAATGACCTCAGCACACACCACACTTCGGGCACCCCTGCAAGCGGGCTCCAGGCATAGATTTGGCCCTAGTCTCTGAGGCCTTCGGGTTCTGTTTTGGCTTTAATGGAGGTGCATCCATAGGACTGGAAAAGCCCTCCTAGGTCAGTGAGTCCAGTTCCCGGCTATTGTAGGCAACCCCATCGTCTCATCCTCTTCACAGACTGATCAAGCTCCATATGAACCGCAGTTCGATGGTTCGCTCCCACTCGTCCGACTGGGTGGCTGCTCCAGACCTCACTCCCCTGATGGTTAGAAATCTCCTGCTTATTTCCAGCCTCAGTCTATTCCTGGCCAGTTCATCCCCATTTGTTCCTGTGCCAACATTGTCCTTTAGCTTCAGCAGCTCTTCTCCCTCCCCGGCGTTTACTGCCCTGCTGTATTTCTAGAGAGCCATCGGACCCCCTCAGCCTCCCCTCCGCTAGGCTAAACAAGCCAAGCTCCTTTACGCAGTCCTGCAGAGTGACCCTGCTGTCGGGCTGAGTGTAAACAGGAGCAGACTTGCATCTCAGCAGAGACTCTGAACAGAAAGGCCGGGTGCTGTCCTCCCTTTCTCGTCACAGTCCTTCAGCCACTTACAACGTCGCTTCAGCTGAATAATAAGTACTTATCATTTAATTACTCTGCTGCTCCTCAGCAGAATTTTCTGAACGATAATGGTTGCTTTTATGGCATCCCCTTTATCCTTCCCCCGCTTTGATGTGGATTTATACTCTGCTGAAGTGAATCTTGAGCTATGCGACTGCCCGGTCCAGTACAGCCCGCAGCACTGCGGACACGTCAGAGCTGTTAACCTTGCATGCCGCGAGCTTTGTTCCTCCAAAGTTTTGCCACCATCACAATGGAATTATTTCTCACCGGGTGGCTGAAGCGATGCCAGATGAGAGTAATGGGCCAGTCAGATTAACCACATCGCGCGCACACACACTCAGTGAAAACGTGTAGCTCAGAAAAATGTGACAAATGCCACCAATTCATAAATATTTAACACACTGCTCAGATGGAAACTCTGGACACAACTAACTCACAGGCAGCCTCATCCCCACCCCTTCCCCCATCTTTTCCTTCCTCTGCATTGGGCACTAATCCAAATGCTGAGATGGCTGTTTCACTTCCCTGCTGTCATCAGTTGTTTTTTATCTTATCTGGACCACGGATGCCAGTCAGCAACCCTTTGTGGTCTTTCCAGTTCAGTCCTGACCTCAGTAATCGGCCTCAAGATGTCCTGTAACAAGCAGATACTGTTACTCAACATGTCCATCGGCACTTCTAGAGGAACACACACACACTCACGCACAATTGACAGCTCAGGGTGGAGAGCTGTCAGCTTGGCAATAAGTTAAAGGACATCAGGGAACATGGTGACTCAGCTTCAGGAGGCATAGTGCCTCTGGACAGGCTGCTTTGGGAATCTGAAGTCAAACTCCGCTCATGTTCCCCAGACACTGGGGTACTGACAAGAGGACATTGTTACATTTGGTTTCCAGAGAGCAGGATTCACAGGCATGCCCTGCTCCAGGACCCATCACAAAGACTCTCTGCTCACAAACAAAGGATCTAATTGGCTGGCCTGGGCTGCAGCCTGGCTCTGCCTCCATATAAGGGAGAGGACTTGTTCGAGAAACCACCTTCAGACCTCCTTTCTCTTCCTGTCAAAGGGGACCAGAGGCAGCAGCACAAGGCTGCACTGCAGCTGGCTAGCACGGCTTTGGGTCCCTTCCAGTCTGGCTTCCAACATGTCCACTCCACTGAAACCACTCTTACTTGGGCCTCAAGTGACCTGTTCCCAGCCTAACCTCAGGCCTCTGCTCTTCGGTCTTCCTCCTCGGCCTCCCTCTGCCTTGGATACAGTCAATCATCTTCTCCTCAAAGACTGTCAAGACGCTGCCCTCTCCTGCGTCTCCTCCTACCGCTCTGATTGCCCTTTCGGCGTCACTGGGAGGCCTTCTCCGCTTCCCCTCTCCTGGTCTCTGTGAGGCTCCCCAGGACTCTGCCCTTGGCCCCTCTCCCTTACCACCTCTCTCTAGAGGATCCCATCAGCTCACACAGCCTCCGCTATCATCACTACCCTCCCAAATCTCTCTGTGCCCCTAAACTGTCCCCTTCCTCCCCACCCCACATCTCAACTTGCCTCCAACAACTCCTCTTGCATATTTTGTCACTGTCTTAGAGTGAACATGGCTCAAACCAAATTCCTTATCTTCCCTCCCAGAGCTTTGCAATCACTGACCGCCTTGCTCAGGTCTGCTACCCGCATGGTATTTCTGACTCCTCCTCTCACCACATCCATCCAGGTCATTTCCAAACTCCATTGCTTTTCCCTCCCCCGTGTCTCCAAGACCCATCCTTTCCTCTCTATCCCTGTAGCCAAACCTCTCATTCCGACCTCTGGCCCCTCCACTCCGCCAACGCGCTCAACCTCACCCAACTATTTGTGAGATGGTCACTTTTCTCTGTGCCCTTCCATGCAGCCCATTTGTGCACAGGGTGACTTCCCTGAGCAAATCCGTGTGGCCCTGGGCGTCTCCGGGTTTCAGTCCCTCACGAAGACTCCCTTCTGCCACACTGCCGACAGTGAATCAAGCTGTCTCTATTGACCTTGCTAATCCTTATACATGGGTGAGCGCGCTCAGAGAGAGCATCCTTTTAAAGTCTTTGGGGAATGCTTAGCCCCTAGTAGGTGTCATGAATAATGCTAAGAGGACGAGTACGCAGGCACCCAGCAGTAGGCAACAGCACCGTGATGCTCTTGCCACCTGAGAAATCAGAGGTTTGAAGCAATCGCTCACTTTTCTCCCCACTTTCTTAGCTGTCTTCTTCCTGTGACCTACTGTGTGAGCACTAGCAACAGAAAGTGACCAAGATCCAAAGTGCCTACACAGAGTGCTTTGATGAGGCAGATTCCAGTCACTTTCACACTGATGCTACCAGCACACAGGGCCCAGTGACGGAGTAAAATCCTGTGGGGTTGGGAGCATTTAAGGAGGAGAAAGAGACATGCACAGACCTAGACAGATGTAGGAAGGGGAGATGGGGCTTCACCTGGCCACCTTCAGGGGCAGGAAAAGTTCTCCCCCAACCCTTCTCCAGTGTATTCTGCAGTTGCTGGATTTTTGATTGGATGAGGAGGCACAGAGCATTCTGTCTCTCAGGTGCATGGCTGGCCAGTTCTTGCTCACAGCCTCAGGGTCTAACCGAGTGCCACATCATGTGTGGTCAGGAAGGGATTTTCCTCCAGACTGGCAATGACCTTGGGGTTTTTTTTGCCTTCCTCTGCATGCAGGTCACTCACCAGGATCATCTGAGTGTATCACACGGAATCATTTTCCTGTCCCTGGAGGGGACTCAGGCATTGGTGCCCCTTGGTCCCTCCTATTGTCTGCCTCCAGCACATAACAGTCTAGGTGCCTGGGAGTCTTGTTTACTTTGGTCTAATTTGGGAGGTAGGTTTAGCGTGCAGGTGCTGGGGGCCCATTATACACAAAAGGTCAGCCTAGATGATTCGTTGGTCCCTTCTGGCCTGAAACTCTATGGCGGTCTGACCATCTTCCAGGCAAGTACAAGAAGGTGGCAGATTCAAAATCTGATAGCAATCTCAAGAGTGCTAATCGCAAGGAACGGCAGCAGTTACCACTAGAAGAAATGATTCATCCTGCAATCAGAAGTTTGCACTCTGTTGAGAAGTTGGCCTGAGCTGACACTCAACTTTGCAATTCTCCCAATATCTGACCTCTTCACTGTATCAAAACCTAACACTTCACAGGCAAAAGTTACCTGGCCATGCCAACAGATTGACTTGCCAACAGTTTTACTTTTAGCCTCCTGTAAAAGATTGATCCAGCTGGTATATCCCAGGTGCAACAGGACAGCAGCAACCTGTCTTGACAAACTCCTGAACAATGTCATTAGGGACACAACAGGTCACCCTCACTGAGAAGATCAGTGTGGAGGCAGGCATGGCTGTCAACATCATGCTGATGCCCACTTACGTAGGAGGAGCTGCACAGGAACCCAGCGACTTGGAGAGATGTAGGAACAGCACCGAAGAGAGCTTTACCCTGCTCCGGACCAAACAGCAACAAGACGTGAATAGACAACAAGCCGTCTCCGCAAAGAACAGGCTTCATTTCTGTCTAAGCTGTTTCTTTTTTACTCCATTACAAGAAAGTTTGTTACAGAGGAATTGTAGGACAGCTCACAGCTCAGCATCTAGAATTTATGAGCTGAGGGATTCATTCCCGGAACTAGCCAACCATAACATTGAGGATAAATTAAAAATTGATTTGAAAGGTGGTTTTTTTAAGACTTCATCTATAAAACTTTTCCTAGAATCCTGCACTCTTTCCCTTAGATTTGCAGAGTCATATTTCCAAGAAGAATCTCATTTCAATACCACCTTTTAAATTCACTCACCAGTCCCAATTTTCCGGCTCTTGTTTATGTACAACAGACTCTTAAACCCTCTCTCAAAAACAAACGTTTAAAGGCAAACAGGGTCCTGAGGTTTTCGCTGGCACTAACACAGGGGTTCTCAAACTGGGGGTCGGGATCCCTCAGGGTGTCACGAAGTTATTACATGGGGGGTCGCGAACAATCAGCCTCCACCTCAAACCCTGCTTTGTCTCCAGCATTTATAATGGTGTTATAAATTAAAAACACATTTTTACATATTTAAGGGGGGGGTCACACTCACAGGCTTGCTATGTGAAAGGGGTCACCAGTACAAAAGTTTGAGACCCACTGCACTAACCCTTGAGGGATGAGGATGATGTGTTATGGATGACTGAAGCATGATTTCCTCAGAAACCATATATTCCTATTTATCTTCACACACACTTGATGGCTTGTGGCTTTTTCTGACTGTAAACTCTTTGGATTAAGACTGCCTTTCCTTCCCCATGCCATACTGCTGCACTGGCAAGCAACAGAGGAACTCAAGCTGGACTCCCTTGGTCTATAGGAGAAATGGTGCTGGCAGAATATTCGCTATAAGAGCCTCTAGATTCTGGAATTCATTCCTCCTTTGATCCAAACTACCCTATGCTCCAAGGCCAACCTGTTTGAGGCGACATTTGGGGAGACGAATAAGAGGGGTGCTGTTTGCTAACAATTAATGAATTAATGAATGGAAAGGATTCCTGGAGCACAGGATAAATCACATTTACGTGATGGCATTTGAACCCTCCTAGTGCATTTTATCAATATAGTGGCTCCATTTGTTTCACCTGGCTTTTGAATAAAACAGGGAGACGGAGGTATAGGCCAATGCATGGGGCTGTTCATATTTGATTATGAGCTTCTGCTTAGTAAAGAGGGTGAGTTGATTAGTCTTACAAACCCAAAAATGCAAATGAGATCATTGGCATGGTGTACAGAGCCTTTGGAAGGACACTTTATTATTGTCAATCAAAGAAAAAAATAAATAATAAGCCACCACAAGTAATATATGAGAATTTACATACAAGCTGCTCTGGGAACAGGGTCCAAGAAAAAGCCCTTCTGTACTCCATGTCCTACCTCTCCCAGAGACCTGCTTATTGCCAAACTGCACAGCTGCTGATTTCCGTGTGTTTGCAGAGATGTAGTGTTGTTGGTCCCAGGATGTGGGAGACACAAGACAGGTGAGGTAATATCTTTCATTGGACCAACTTCTGTTGCTACACAGAGCTCTTCTTTAGGACTAGGAAATGTACTCCGAGCGTCACTGCTAAATACAGCGTGGATCAGATTGTTAAGCATAAGGAGTTAACACACGTTGCAAGAAACCACTCAGGATGAAGTGAGCAACTAACACCTGTGCAGTCATTGGACACAGAAGGTTAGTGAGTTATGGGTTGCTGTAATGAGACACAAAACCAGTGTCTCGCTAGATGTGCACAGTACTATCCACATGAAACCTTCAGAAGGGTGTCAGAGGGCTGGGGGCAAGGCGGGTGAAGTAATATCTCTATCGGACCAACTTCTGCTGGGGAGAGAGACAAGCTTTCGAGCCACACAGAGCTTCTTCAGGTCTGGGCCTGGCAAGCCTAACATTGAACCAGCTACGCTTTTCATTCAGGAGATTACCAAGCATAGGTGCCGACTCTGTGGGTGCCCAGGGCTGGAGCACCCATGGAAAAAAAATTAGCAGGTGCTTAGCACCCACTGGCAGCCAGCCCACCCACGGCCCCGCCGATCAACTCCTCCCCCTCACTCCCACCACGATCAGCTTTTCCAGAGCATGCAGGAGGTGCTGCAGAGGAGGATCAGGGAGGGGGCGCACTCAGGGAAGGGGGCGGAACTGGGAGGGAAGAGGCAGGGACTTGGGAGAAGGGGTGGGGTGGGGATGGAGCGGGGGCGGGAAGAAGCAGGGTGGGGGCTGGGGGGGAAATGGGTTGTGTGGGTCGGGGCCTGGAGTGGAGCAGGGGGTTGAGCACCCCCTGGGCCCAGAGGAAACTGGCACCTATGTTACCAAGTAGAAAGAATTCCAGGTGAGAGTCACTAAAATGGAGCTTTATTAGGGTTTGCAGCTGTTGAGTAAAATGAGTTTTAGCAGATTGAAACAGATGGAGGGCAGGAGAAGAGGAAAACGGAAGGATTTCTAATCCATCGGGAACTCTCTTTGCTTTTACTTCTAAATTATTGGGGTTTTGAGAGAGGATTTACAATGGTTTTGTGTATAAACAACGGGTGCTAGAAAACTGTGAGTGGTAAGTGACTTTAAGAGGTTAAACTGAAAAAGGCTATTAGTGGCCATGAAACAGTCTTCCTCCTGAAAACACAATACTGAAAATTTAAAGGTGGGGGAGGGAGGAAGAGAACCATAAAATGGCTCTAGGAAAAGGATTACCAATTAAATATAATAAAAAGAATCCTTTCAAATGAGATTTTAATTTAACCTCAACATCATGACCATATATTTCAGGAAATTAATCCCACAGCCTATAATAAATCAGAAGCATAATGCAACCCTTTATGATTCAGCAATGAACCATTAGCCCGGGTAACAGACCCTCTAAAACTATTAATCCCATTATTTAGGGATGTGCTGAATTACCCACATATAATGCAGCTCATCAGAGATCAGGACTGTCAGTTTGCCAGTAGCACAGGGCATTTTAACTCTCAGCACAGCTTCTGCATGCAGCAGTAAATCAAGGGCCATCCGAGCTGAGGCCGAGTGCTGCTAAGCCTCTTGGATGTGTCAGACTGCATTACAGATCCGGTCACTTCCCATCACATCCGATTAGAGCCCCTCAGAGCGCCTCCACCCAACAATGATACAAGGAGAAGTTTTAAAACGAGGCGTTCGGAGACCCCTCTGCGAAGCAGGGAAAACAGTGGAAATCGTCTTTCCCTTGTCACTGCATCTCCATCCTGGGCTCGAACAATGAGGTCTAGGAGCGGAGACTAGCCTGTGGTGGAAACGTCTGTTTTACAAGCAAGCTCTTGTTTCCTTAAAGGAACAAAAACCCCAAAGCCACAGTCTTCAGTTTGGCCTGGCACCGGAGACTGAGGTGAGTTTGTATAAGCCAAAGAGGAAATTAATCCCTTAAATTTAAGAGTACCATTGGAGAGCTCAGGAACTAAGCCAAACTATCAAATACTCTTCAACCCCTGAAAGCTTGCACCTTTGACGCAGTCAGCCTCCGGCTCTCTGCCTTCATTCCTCTGGGCTTGGGTTTCAAAACAAGAAACAAATTGCCCCTAATTTGAGTTGACATCTTCACAGATCTCTCAGGGTCAGGTCTGCACAGCCACTTGGATGGGAGACCCCAAGGAAAGCCCTGGGACGCAGTAAGTGGCAGTGCCAGCAGGGATGTCTCTTCTCCAAGCCAGAACTGAGCCAAAGCTAATCGGGGCTTAGTGCACGCGGCGCCTTTGAAAACAAACGCAAGCCTCTTCCTCCTCCACATGGTCACCAGCCAGGTGTGAGCCCGCTGCACAGCCAGGCCAAAACAGGGTAATAACTTAGCACTAGTAGGAAGCTGTAACCCTGCTCTGAAAGTGACCATATGCTAGAGGGGCTCCCTTGGCTTGAGTGCTTGGAGCCGTCTGCTGGCGCGCCGGCGAGATTCCTTCCAATCCAGCAGGCAGGCGCTTCGGGCCTCTTGATAAAGAGCAAACCCATTAGGTGAAGAACAGTTAAGCTTGCAAGCTTCAGAGGGTTGGCTGGCAAAGTTTGCCACATCATGTTTAATATAATAAAGCAACAGGACATGAGAGCAGCCTGATTTTTCAAAGCCAAATGTCCCTGCAAAACAGTTATGGATACTGTTAAGCAAATGCCCATGCGCATGGTAAAAGGCCTCATTCGGAGCACCAGCCAACCAAACGCATTTAGAAAGGGCAATATAATCAGCGGAGCACGTGTTGACACAATGAATTTACCACATGGTATTGCTGAGATGTGCCAGCTGATGCCAAGCACAGTGATTCCCTGTTAACCCACTCTGCTGGGCGCAGTATGAACTGAATGGCTGTTCTCTCTCCTGGGGTCTGTGCACCCTGAAATTTATCTCTGCTTTGCTTATGGGCAACGAGGAGATTTTGAAATGTAGATTATTTCTCTGAGGGGCCTACACGGAGACTAGCACTAGCTCAAACTTTTTTAAAATGAAAAATGCCTTTTTGACAATGTAAGGAGAAAAGATTTGATGAAATTTGTCCGGTTTTCACCAATCAGAAAACAAAACCCTAAAAAAATTCCATGAAGCGTTTTGACAAAAATGAAGTTTAGTCACCATTTTTTATAGGAAATACAAAACACACAGCTGGGCTGCCTCCTACTCCTATTGTCCTCCCTTAGCCGGACTATATTCTTCATGATATACCACAGCCGAACCATGGAGTGCATGGCAGTTCACTACCTGAAGGGTGGGGTTCCAGAGAGGATGGATCTCGGCTGTTCTCAGTGGTACCAGATGACAGAACGAGGAGTAATGGTCTCAAGTTGCAGTGGCGGAGGTTTAGGTTGGATATTAGGAAAAACTTTTTCACTAGGAGGGTGGTGACACACTGGAATGGGTTCCCTAGGGAGGAGGTGGAATCTCCTTCCTTAGAGGTTTTTAAGGTCAGGCTTGACAAAGCCCTGGCTGGGATGATTTAGTTGGGATTGGTCCTGCTTTGAGCAGGGGATTGGACTAGATGACCTCCTGAGGTCCCTTCCAATCCTGATATTCTAGGATTCTATTATGGGAGTCACGTGACCACAGTGTTAATCACCTTCACAGGGTTTGCCATGCTCGCAATGAAATCAGCTTGTTCTGACAGAGAGAGAGAGAGGTTTCCCACCTGCACAAATCACTTGTTACAAGAGGGTTGAGGTGGAACAAGGGGTGTTCCACTTTCTCATAAACCACTGAAATTCTCCATTATTACACAGCTCTGTTCCCAGATCACTTGCATGGCTCGTGATCAAACGGATGTCGTGGTTTCCTTGTCTAAAAAGAATTGCACAACAAACTGAAAGCAGCATTGACAGTATTAACTAAAGTAGAGCTGTTCGAATAGCACCACCCCTATAAATGCCAATGGGAGATGTGTAATTGACTCTTGTCACAAGAGGTTAAATATTCCGTGGAATTAAGAATTTGGGGAAGGTGGAAATCAAAGCCAAGAAACGACCGAACCTTAACGTGCAAGTACTGTCTAGCAGGAACTGTCACTGGGATGCTGGCTGAACAACAACAAAACAACAAGCTGGCACCATGAAAGAGGAAGCAACTGGACAAATTCTCATTCCCTCCAAGGACTTTTCCTCCCACCGCTCCAGGTGGTGTGGAGAAGAAATCACCCAACGTTACAGATCTCATCACCGCATGGAAAGGGTTTGTCTGGAAAGGAAGCAATGTGGTTTGACCACCCATTAGTACCTCAGTTTAACCTCTGGGCTAACCAGGTATTTCACATGACAATTTGCCACAGCCACACTTAGAGAGACAGTCCTTCCTGGCACAGTAGCTTTTCCCACTAGATCACACTTGCACACCACAGTGGAGGCAGGATTTTATCAAGGCATCTCTCTGCACTGAGGGTCAGGAAGTGCTGATGGGAAATAGTCGTGTATTCGCTTACAATATGCTTGCCAAGCCACCCAGCAGGGCCAGGGGTTTTCCAGCCCAGCATCCACTGCGTTTTGCAGACCTTGACAGTTTCCTAGGAGTCTCTGTCAAGCCGAAGAACAGGGAATGCCAGAGAGAAACTCCTTGCCCTCACAGTGCTGATGCTGTGTCAGAAGAGAGGCAGTTTATCTTACAACTAGGCTAAGTTATCCAACACTGCAATTTAAGCTGACAATTACATGGTAACTGACTTACACACAAAGAGACTCTGGACGCATTCCCAGAATACAGAAGCCTGACAGTATCCACCCAATTTGTTGTAACAACAAAAAAATACTGGAATATGTCCTTTCATTTGGCAGAGTATTTTTTTTTTAAGTCTAGGTAGAGAAATTTAGTCTGCTATTTAGGGAGCATGTTGTGCCTCAAGAGATGACAAGCCAAACGTTTCACTGGAAAGCCAAACAAATGCAAATTGCATCCTGCCACCCACGAAATTAAGCTACTTTGGAGAAAGAAATTAGCCAGGGCCTAACCTCCTAAATTTCAACTGCTTCAAAGCCAAAGTCACTTTACACCTGTCCTCTCTGCACTAACATCAGAAATGGGAACCTCTCAATAGGCAACCTTGAATATGTATTTATTCCTATCACTGCCATGAGGATATTGATGTCTCCTACTCAGAAGTTAGAGCAACAGAAATAGATCCAAGCTGGGTTCAAAGGTTCAGAGGGAATTGCCATTCAGGCCAATAAAAATGGGCTAATCAGACACAAGAATCCAGATATTAAGTATGTGGCACTTGGTACAATGATTTCAGCCAAAGAGCACCAAGTGCTTAATAAAAAAGGAAGTAAATGCATTATCACCCCCCATATACACATCACCGTGCAGCACAGACTGCTCATGTGACCTGTCCCAAGTCTAGGCATTCTATAGATACTTGTCTAGGTTCTTCTATGGCACCCATCATCAGGGATCTGAGCACGTCAGGATAGCACAGAGCCAGTGGGAGAGACAGGAAGAGGACTTGTATCGGCTAACTCCTCAGTCCGTGCTCTCACGACATATCCTTAATAACAGCATGATGCTGTGCTGGTCACATTAGCATATCAGGATTTATTTCTTTCTTTGAGATCCATTCATATGCTAGCAGACTTCTGCAGTGCCTTGGCTTCTCCCCTAAATCTAGGGTACGAGACAGTTATTCTTTCAGCTGTTGAGGAACAAGGATGCTCAACACGTTCACTGACATTTCTAAACAGGACCTGAATTAAGAGGCTTACGCCCTCCTACACCCCAACCGAACACTCAAATATGTGTCACTAATTCTTCCTGGGTGCTTTTCCATGGAGGAATTTACAGTCTAAAACTTGGGCTACAATTCAAAGGCGGCTCTCCTTGTTTTCACGAATTGTCCTGTAAGTAAGTCAGAGCCCCATCATCAGCTATGTTCTTCTCCTGCAGTGCTGGAGGAAACATTTAAAGGCACCTGGATTTGCAAGGAGCATCAACAGGCCCATGAAGAAACTGATGAGAGTTTATCAATATTTATTGCACCAACTCTTCCTGCGTGCTCTCCACTGCTCCTCAGACGAGTGACAGTCAGCAGATCCCAGACCTCAGAGATCAGGATGGATGACACCAGTTGCTTGTTGCGTGGAGTGAAACGGCACTGATAACACTTAGGAGGCGGTGTTCAGCTCTTAACATTTCCATGTCACCCAAACCCTTCTTGCCTCTGTTGAAACTACGTGTCAAAAGGTTAGCGGCACAGTCATTCCTTGGGATTTTTTTCTTGTGGCCTGCTCTCGGTGGAAATTAGTCAGCTTTCCAAAGCAGAAACCTCAAGCGATAGCCACATTTCAGAACAAACTCATCACTGTCACCATTCCCCACAAACCACTTCCTTCCAGATTACTGGCAGGAGGTCAATGCAAATTATTAAAGGAGCAGGAATTCTTGCACTTATCTGTATTGCACGTCTGATAGCCAGAAGTGCCATCACATTCATCTCTAACGCAGCTGGCCATGCAGATCAGCACCACTCAGTTGTGCCCTTTGCCCCCTTCCATTTTATGGGCAAGAGGCGGTGAAAGCAAGCAGTGTTATAACTAGCCTGGGTGCCAGGAATAAACCTTAAAGGTGTAGCAAAGAAAACACCATGGATGGCATCTGCATTTGGATAAACGGAGGATTGGTGGTATCCAAGAACAAGCAACCCCCCTCCGCCGGTCTCACACCTCCACACGCACACCCGGGAGGCTGTATTATCCAATTAAAGGGGTGAAGGAGGACGATTGTCTAACCCAGCCGAAGCCAGGGCTTCCTTCTGCTTTTGTAGTCCCTGCCCTTCCTCTTACTACTGGTCAACAGTTGCCAAACAGAAGGCTGGCATGCTATGCTAAATGGATAATGGACGAGGTGCCGGGGTACAAGGGATGTTTTCACTTTCATAACTGATGCAGCAAGCCCAGAGGTGCCGAGGCTCCGAACTGCTGGGCCCAGAGGTGCCGGGGCTCCGAACCCGGAGGCACCAGGGCTCCAAACCGCCGGGCCCAGAGGGACTGGGGCTTTGAACCGCCAGGCCCAGAGGTGCTGGGGCTCAATCCTGGCAAGCCCCGGCACAAATTAAGCACTGCTGTCAGCTCTGACTCAGCACAGAGAGTGGGATCAGCCTCGGAGGAAATCAGCCTCTCTGTCGAGGGTGCTTTGTCCAGATGCAGGGCGGGCTTAGCACTGAATCAAACGTATGGGCCAGACTACACCTGGGCCACCTCAGCTGTGGGGAGTGAGAATGGCAAACACAGGAAGTGGCTAACGTTGAAACTGAGCTAAGGTTCAGTGGCTCAGACAAACAGGGTTGAGCAATTTCAGATCTGCTGGGTTTTAATGCTTTCTACACCTGCTACCGCACAGAGGCTACACCCCGCCTGATTCAAGCATCAGTAGAATTGTCAGTTTAGGCAAACACTGGAAAACTTGAATGCCTGAAGTTAGGCCCATGAATAAAGTGGCCAGTGGCATTTCTGAGTTTCTAAGCAGAAATGGTCAACGTTTTCCAAGGGAATCAAACTGATATTTATATTGGGTCAAGTTTAGTTTCAGTTGCATTCAGTGCGTTCAGGTCCAGTTCAAGCCACCAAAAAAAATTAGGGCTCGGTTACCAGTTCAAATCAAATGTCAGTCTTAGTGGAAGTAAATTCAAAGAGCTGAAACTTAAAATTGAAACTATTTTGATTTTTTACCTTTTTTTCTTTTTGGTAAAACTTTACATGAGTTTTCCTAGTGTTTGCGTGTTGTCAGATAAACGTGCTTTTGTTTTTTATGAACAATTTGTTGGCGCGAACTAACGTAACATCTTGTAAGATTTGCTCTCTCTTATTGGACCTCCGTGGTGAGAGGATCAATTGGAGTTTGGAGGTGGACCCTGCCTCCAGTGGGGAAAGAGGAGGGAGGAGCTCCCCAGGGATTGGGGATGGGAGGGAGGAGGCCTGTCTGGGGGGGAGAAGGGTTAGGGAGTCGTTACATTTTCCTTGGGCTTGAAGAGTGATTGTTAACTTCTGGGACCAGGGAACACCCCACCTCTTCTCTCCCCAGGGGGCCGTCTCAGAGATGGTTCATCTGTCCCCGGGGCCCCTGCTGCCTCGTTTGTTATCCAGGCAGCTCCTAGGCTTCCCCTTACCCTCCCCGCTCTCACGGGCTGGCCTCCTTCTCGTCTCCTTCTCCCGGGCCAGGCCTTTCTGGTCGCAATCACCTGCCTGTTGGTTATTGCCTTGGCTTGTTTTATCACCGTTTTTTAAAATATTGAGCTTTAAAAAACGCTGACCCTTTATTTTAACTGGTAACCCCTTTTTGCAGTTCAGTTCTGATTCGGGTTACTTAGGTACAACAAAATTCTGGTTCAGGTTCAGTTCTGGTTCAAGTAAAAATATCAGTTCAAACTGGTTCTCCGGTTCTGGTTCAGGTCCCTGAATTTTCCAAGGCGGGAGGGGGAAATACACGGAAAAACTGAACTAATCTTTTCACAAAAAAATGTTTTCAACAAAATATTTCTACTGGAAATTTTGAACCTTAATTTTTCCGGTTTCATTCCAATTGAAATTTTCATACATGTTCAAAACCTAAATTTTCAAAATGTTGAGAAACAGGAAAAAACAAAACTTCTTTTTTGGCTGCTAAATCCCATAGAAAGAATCATGTCGAGGGCAGGGGAAGAAGTCCCCCACTTTCTCTTTTTCTTTTTTCCCCTCACTTTAACTTCTCAAATCTTCTCCAACATCGGGAAAGCGACAGGGGACAAAAGCAAACATAAGACTGCCACTGCCACTTTTCCAAAGTTACAGATATCTGGAGATGTTATTGTGGAAAAAGAGAAAAAAGAGAATATGTGAGAGTGGAGCAGGGGGAACGTAGCCATTGTTCGCTGGATTGCATTCAATGGCCATTATTATTTAAATTAAATGATATGTGATTTCTGTTTCCAACAAAGAAATACACGAAAACAAGGAGTTTTGAAAGATCACTGCAAAAGTTCTGATTCTGGCTTGTTTTGTTAAAAACAATGGCCAACAGAGCCCATTTCTAAAGGCCAGCGTATTACCTACAGGACGCCTTCTTTACTGACACCAGAAAGCACTTGCACTAGTAGATTTATAGCACAAGTTGTGCCCCCGTCAGTTACTATTGTGCTGCTATAAAATGTGGACTAGATTGTAACACCCACATGGCAAAGAAGTCCATGTAGCGGCAGACACTCAACACCTCTGCAAAAGAAGCCCCTTGTATTCAGATGCCTAAGTGTGGGTACCAAACTTTAAAATGTGCCCTGTTTCCTTCAAACTCAGGGCCAGGTCTGCCCAGCTTCAGAAGAACTTTGCAAAGGTGTTATTGTGGACAGAATCTTTAAGGCTCATAATTTGAAACCAGAAAGAAGCCAGCTCAACATTCAGATCCCAGGTTGAGTTTGCAGGGCTGGTAGTTAGGAGAAAAAGCATTTTACTTGTAAACCAAGCAGTTGTGACCTTAAAAATCAGAGACAACCTGGAATCCCATCATGTCACTCTTACAGTGTCACCTCTCAAAGCCAAGCCGCACATTCAGCTAGGTAGTCCAGTCGGGCCTCATTTTGTCCAGTCTGCCCGATATAGAAATCGCAGAAATGTTGGGATCTAAACTGCGTGGGAGATCAGTCCATGCATGGAGATGAGACTGAATTTGCTGCAGCCCAAAAGAGGGACACAATGAAAAGGATGCAAAGGGGAAATGCTGAAATGAAACTGTTTAAAAAACAGACATCTTCGAAGAACAAACCAAAGCAGATGCATTCTCTCCAGGACTGATTAAATGGCAAAAATTACTCCAGTTTACGAAAGCATAAGAACACACACAAAGATTGGGGGGAACCTCACCCCTAGACCAGCGTTTCTCGAATGTGGTTACCAGGGGTTTCCCTGCGGCCACGACAGCTTCCTGAGAGGTGATATGGGAGGGGGGAGGATGGGAGGGGAAGCAGAGCCGGTGGGCACTGGCCTTGGGCTCCAACTCTCTGCCCCAGCCATGTAGCTCCTGCCCCCAGCTCTGGGCTCTGGCCACGGGCCCGCCAGCAGCGGTCGCCAACCCCCAGCTCCAGCCACACAGCTGCAGGGCTCACCATCCACCCTCCTTTCTCTTGGCCCCGCAGCCATGGCCTCCTCCCCATCACCCCTGGATGCCACTGGCTTCCTGGCCCTGCATCCACCCCTCCATCGCCTGGGCCCACATCCATCCCACCATGTGTCCCCCACTGCCTCGACCTCTGACCACCCCCACCCAACCCAGGGCTTAAATTGTCCTGGGACTTGCTGAGAAAAATGATATTACAAATATCACTTTTCACAGTAATATTTTTATTATTGAGTCTGCAAAAAACCCTACATGAATAAATTACAATGTGTATGTGCAATTTATTTGCTTTTTCCTACAGTTAATCAAGTATTTTAGGAAGAAGTGTCAGGGTGGCCACCAGTAAGAGTTGGTGGCCGCACTCTCAGGCCACCAAATTTTTTGTTGCGAGAACCCCGGCCTAGTGACTAAACTGAAAACAGAAGGACACAACCTAAAAGTGTTGACATCAGAAGATTAGAGAAATACAGTGGATTCATTTCATTTTCCTATTGCTTAGTAAAATCCTGTACAGTACACATGGGATTGCAGCGGGATTCATTTCTTTTTCTAAAGTAGGCTGGAGTAAGTGCCCACACACATTTACTGAGACTTGCACCAGTTTAAGAAGCAGCTAGATTAGCTTCTGAAATTACTCAACAGAAACTAGCTTCACCCCAATGTGTCTGAGCCAAAGCTTAGTTTGGTTTCAAAGTTGACCACTTCCTCTATTTGCCATTCTCAATTCCCACAGCTGGGGAGATGCTGGTGTAGTCTGACCTGTGTCACCCAGAGACGGTGCATGTTTCGAGTCAGTGCGAAGCATGCCCCACACCAGCACAGACTGCACAGAGTACTTTCCTCCAAGCTGGAGCCCATCCCCTCCCACACACCTAGGAGAAGGGGTAACCAAGCTGCTAAAGCAAACAGACTTTGTGGCCGCAGCGTGTGGCTGGGTGGTGGGCGGCAGCCACTTCTCGCTCTCAGCACGAAAGAAGAAACGGAACCTGCTATTCTTGCAAAACCCTCTTTGGTGTGGATCATTCCGCTCTCGCTCTGCTGCCAAGTGTGTGAACACCCCTGGCTCGCCAGACCCGTCATAATCCAACTCCCCATCTGGTTTAGATTCCCGCTGCTGGGGTCTGACTACAGCCATTTGTCTCTCTTTAGAATGGATATAGGCGTTTGCTTAAAAAAACAAAACAAAACAAAAAAACCCAAGCAGCCACCTTGGCCTACCTGAAACTGCAACACGCTGTGTGTTATTTGCCTACAAGACAGCGCAGGGTGCGGTGCTGGGGGTGGTAGCTCCCCGGCACTTGTCAAGTGACTCTCCAGCTATGAGTAGATTGACTGGAGCCGCAAAATCCATTTGCCTACGAGTACAAAACCACAGCGGAGGGGGTCACTTTCAGAAGCATGTGTTCCACCATCTGCCTCCTGCTTTCCTGTTCTCAGATGAGTCTGCACAGGCAGGCACTTTGTGCCTTGGGGAGGGCAGGCAAGCCGAGGAGCTTTTGGAGAGCTGCACAAGACGCTGTAGCAGTTCCCAGGAGGGATTGGCCCTTCATGTCACCCTGGAGCAGGATTACGATTACCCCCCTCCAGCCTGCTCCACAGAGGTGCAGGGACACAGGCTAGGCCTCAGGTATGAGCAATACCGCACTGGACAGGGCCCCAGTGGTCAGAGCGCGTGCTGGGAGCTGTAGTGAAATGCCTGAATACCTGTGTCACGTCACCCCCTGCTCTCTCTTTGGAGCACTGAATGTTGCCCTGGGCTCTCCCCCAGCCAGCCCACGTGTTTCAGCAAGAACATGCCAGGTCCATGCGATTTCCCCCTCCCAGGCCCTTCTGCCCACACCACTGGCAGGTTTTACAGTGGAGTGTGCTTGGCTGGCCAGCAAAATGACAAAGGTTCAAACCAGGCAGTACACAAGAAGGCCGCTCCAGAGCTCGATTTCTGCAGAGCAGGCAACATGCCTTCTCCTGAGGAGCCGTGCATGAGAAACAGCCAGCCACCCAGGGAAAACCAGGAGCATGCTGTACTGCCTTTACTGGGATAAAACTGGATCGTTTAACTGTGCGGACAAAATGGGTGAGGAACAAGGCTAGGTAGGCCTCTGGCATCCTGCCACCATCTTTCTAGAGGTACAACGTGGGTGGCATGTGACTCATCTGCTCAATTGCAGTGTGCTACAGGTGCCGGTGTGGAGAAATCAAACCATCAAGAGTTAGAAAAAAATAAAAATAGCCACAAAAGGAGGGTGGGAAGGGGGAAATAATGAGTAATTAGGGGCTGTGGTTAGCCTGTAGCTGTAACACTTTGCGCTGTGATCCTGTCAGATGCCTCCAGCTTCAGCAGAGTTGGGTGGGGTTGTCACTTGGATGGAAGACCTACAAAGAAGCAGCCACGTGCTGCAAAATGGTGATTTGGGGGTGATGTTATCCTTCCATCTGAGACTCTGCTGAACCAGCCCTGCTGTTGTCTAAGGGGGCACACTGCTGTTGGGAGGAGATGTCAGAAGAGGGCCTGCCTGCTTATGGTTACGAAAGATTACATGGTGCTTTTTTTGTTGTTGCTGCTGCTGGCGGAGTTAGGGTGTTAACCCCAGGGCCCAAGCCAGACTCTGCCTTCAGTAATTACCGTCTGCCTCCCCACACTGCAAATTGCATATCACGTTCTTCACCACTTCCTCCCTGAAACATTTCACGCCAGGCTGTGCAATAGCAAACAGCTTCTGAGTTACACCCAAGCTTTGGGTGACGTGATCCCTTAGCTGCCCTCATAGGGCTGAGGTGAGGCGTGAGGTTTGAAAAGCACTTTGAGATCCCAGAGTGAAAGGTGCCACAGGATCAGAGTTGCCTACTGGCAAGTGGGTATTACCCCTGAGGAGGCTTGGTGGGAATTGTTTCCTGGAACTAATTCACTGTGTGCCCTCAGGACTGGAGTCAGCCAAAAGGCAGTCAGGTATCTGGCAAAGCGAACGCGCGTGTGCATTTCCTGAAATGCAAGGCCAGCCGATGCCAGGCTGGGAGAGCGGAATTACAGTCAGAGTTCTACGCCACTCAGGGAAATGGGGCTCTTGCAGCTTGCATTAGAGTTCAGACTTCTTAACGAAGTGCATTTTCAATGACAAGGAGCAAGCCCCACGCTGCTATGGAAATCCTGGGGGAGCAGGCTCCTTCAGTGACATGGTTTTGTTTTATAGATCCTAGAGCAGTGGTTCTCAAACTAGGGCCGCCGCTTGTGTAGGGAAAGCCCCTGGTGGGCCGGGATGGTTTGTTTACCTTCCACGTCCACAGGTTTGGCCAATCGCGGCTCCCACTGGCCGCAATTCGCTGCTCCAGGCCAATGGGAGCTGCAGGAAGCGGCTGCGGCCAGTACGTCCCTTGGCCCGCACCGCTAGACAACCTCTAATCATACCTGTAACTAGTTATTGCAGCTGCAGCATAATTAGAAACACCACCACCACAATTATACTCTAAAAGAATGAGTGAAAGAAACTGCAAAGTATTTCTAGAGGAGGATGTACTCATGGGCTTTGGCCGGTTTCCAAATGTCTCTTATTGTAGCATCATATCACTTGGAGAAAGTTTATTTTCCCATCCAAAGCTACAGTCCAAAAATCACATGTCACTTTTCCCCCAGTTGCCCTAAGTGCAAAATAACTTTCATGAATGATAAATTCCTGGCAGAGGACAGAGCAAGTTTATGCCCACTTCACTTTCAAATGTGTTAGTATTAAGACAACGTTCAAAAAATTCACACCAATTAAACAGCATCTAAACTGTTCATTCCAGACAAAATTCCTCTCAGCCTGCTCAAGGGATCACTCATGTGTTCTCTACAGACATGCCCATTGAGGTCAGAGTGGTGTGGAGAATTTTGCATTAAACTAAGGAATTCCTTGCTAGGGCCATTTCTTGGACTTTAACTTCAAAACATTTGCTAGAGACCATGAAAGGTGACAGATGAGCAATGGGAAATGCTCACTGGCTGGTCTATATCCTGGCCTTCCCCACCATTCATCACCATTCACGGAACCTGGTGTCAACAAGGTACTAGGTAGTCACAGGGCATTTAAATGCTGTGCCGCCTAACCTGGCTCAAAGCACATCTACACAATATGGGAGTTTAACCACCAGCGCATTGTCTTAGACCTAGTGTTCCCACCTTCACAATCAGCAGCACTAGTCCTAGTGTAGACAAGACCAGATAAAGCACCCAGGGATTAGAACCCAGGTCTGTGTGGCATGGGACGGCTGGTAGTCTCACAGTGCCATTCGGAGGCCATGCAAAGGCACAGCCAGGGAGCTCTATGGAGAGTACGCGCTGCAGGAAGTACTGCCCAAAAGATTCAGATTGACAGTACCCTGCAGCCCTTTGATTGGCCACACACCCTATTTAACCCGAAGGGTTTTCCGCGCAACCACACAGACTTTGGCCTTCTGCAATTCCAGTCCTTGCTTGATCTCCTGCTGCCTCTCGATTCTAAGCTGGTACTGCCTCTGATCTCCAGTCTTTGACCCCAGCCTGACCCTGACTCCTGCTTATGGAACCTGGCTCTTACGATTCCTCCAGTTCCTGCCTGGCAATTACCCTCCCCTGGTGGGCAGACCTCAGCCCAGCTGTGACCGCTAGTCTGGATCGCCTACACCCTGGTCCATTACAGCACGAGCATTTTACAATGTATTGCCAATGTGCTTCATCCCTGACTAGTGGGACTGAAGCACTTTCTTACTTTCTTAAATGCCCCTCAAACAACATTTTGGAAGGAGCACCCCAACCTGTGTCAGATATATTGATAGCAAGTCGTTGGGCCAGTTCTAGATACTTTCCTGATAGGAGCCTTAATCAGGTCTCTAGTGGGGATCGTTGAAAGTTTTCTGTCAAAACTGTTTTTGATGGGGGGTGGGGGGGAAATCAGGTTTTCAACTAAATGAGATTTTTCATGAAAAGAATCTGCTTTCTGAACAAAAAGTTTGTTTTTTCCCCTTTGGAAACCGGAATGTCCAGAAACTGAAATGTTCAGGTTTTGGCTGAAAACAACCGTTTTGATTCTGAAATGCCATCATAGTGTCTCATGGGAGTTGTAGTGCAGATACCTCAGCCAGTCAGGCTGCATTTTCCATGCCCCTGCCAGTGAGATAGACAACAACTGCAGTGAATCATGGGAAACGTAGTCCAACCAGTATGGGCAATGAACTGAGGGATGCAGTGGATTCTCCCTCACTTGAAGTCTTTCAATCAAGATAAGATTTTTTTTTTTAAATTTTTAAACAGCTTAGTCACAGGTTATAGGAAGCACTGGGTGAAATTCTTGGCCTGTGGTACACAGGACATCAGACTAGATTATCACAATGGATCCTTCTGGTCTTAGAATCTACGAATAATGGCAGTTACAATGGTGTTTTTAGTAACACAGACAATGTATTCACTAGGAACAGACCCGGAGACCCCCCAAACTCACTTCAAACAGGCCCAAACCTATCAGAGGATTACACTTGTCACTTTAAAAAAAAAATTAGTGCTACACAAACATTTTTTTGAATTAGTCACACGTGTTACCCCTGGAAGCCATTTTTTATTTATACCATATAATAAACTGTGGCATGTCCAACTGGGACCCATTGCAGAACAGACATTGGCTTGGCATTAATAAAAACGGAACTGCCCAGGGAGCAAGGACTGAGAAAGCCTCCCTTTCTGTATAGAACATTTTTAGCTCCTTTATCTGAGCAACTGAACATTTTAGGTTTTTGGGTTTTTTTTTTAGTGCATGTGTGGTTCTTGCTGTAATCTGCCTTGAATATTTGATATGAACTCCCTTGTGAGAGCAAGAAGTGGGCGCTGGAGGAAAAGCTAGCACAAAAGAAGAAGTAGTAATGAGCACCCATGAGTACCCTCTCAGTTTCACAACTGCCTGTGTTTAAAAATGAGCAGAAATTGGGCAAGTGGTTGTCATCTGGGAACCGAGAAATCTCTAGCTCTCAGCAACACTCTGCATTCCAGTAGCTCACTACAGCCGAGCAACACTTGTTTATTCCAATTGAAGTTGACACCACAAGTAGTCTAGACCAACCAGAGGAGCTCATGTGTGTTCTGCTTTATTTCCAGCTCAGATTAACAGCATCTCTTTAATTTCTAATGGCCCGTTCTGGGATTTGCAGACAATGTTCAAACAACGTTATGGGCTGTGGTACTGCATGCCCCTCAGCTTTTGTATTCTCTGGGCGGCCCCTATCATTTTGCACAAAGTTAGAGTTCTACATCCAAATTATACAGGACAAACTTTCAGGACATTTTTCATCGCACGCACGTCTTACTCATGTCCAGGTCTCTGAATTTCACACAGCAGACACGATCCATCTTCTTTTCAAAGGCTAAAAATTCCCTTTCATTTCCACCGCCCCCCTCTGGTGCAAACTCTATTGATCTGCACAGTGACTCTGTGCTTCAGCAGTGAAATAAATACCGGCACATTGCAAAAATTCTGCACCTGTTGTAGTGAGTTTGCTGTGACTGTGTGTAACTCATACTGGCAGAGCCGCCCTCTAGCATAAGATAAGAGTCCTCTATAGTTGCCAGTTAAGGGAATTACATTTTTAGCTCAAGCCGTAGGCTCAAGCTTTCAGCAAGGACGGTCCTGGGTTCAAATCCTGCTGATGGCCCAAGCAGGAATTCTTGTACGTGCTCACTCCCTTTCACTATTCCCACTGGGCCGTGTTCTAGCAGACAGGATTACTGGCAGGAAAGTTTGCCAGAATGGTTCAATTTAAAGGAAGTATTGCAGGTTAGTGAAAAGCAAATTCTGAATTCCCCCATTCACGCCATAAACATGAGGTTGATCGAATCAGGGAAACAGACCCAGCACCATGTGACCGAAATGCTCAATAACAGCATGAATTCTGAATATCAGATAACATCAGTGAAGATATTGAAATGCAGGAAAGGGCTCTGCATACAATATATTTTCACAGCTGCCAAGTGAGAGCCCGATCCTGGTCACGTTATCCACTGAAGTGAGTTACTTGTAAGGCCAAACCATGGTGTCCTTACACGTCTGTTTTCCTGAGTTACCAGGCCTTCCAGAATGGCAGCTACCCAGCAAGGCCACAGCTAATAGACCTGAGGTTTCCCAGCAGTAGTAATAGGAGCGATTAACGCATCACGTTGCTGGGCACCACCTACATCACCCATGTACATTCGGGCACCTGGATATCATTCCCAGGCACCTCTCGGTCATAGGTCACCTCGCAGAACCAGCCAATACGGGCCTCTAGCCCGTCACAACCCCTCTGCGAGTAACACACACTGGAGCACCCAGCGTGAACAGGTACTGGAGATATCAGCACCCAGATGGGGAACTTAAAACGCTGCCCTCAGGAGGTACCCCCACACCTTTGCTCGTCTCCCCTTGAATGGCCTCTCAGGACCCATAGCCCCAAAAATCTCAGTGTCATTAGCCGTTTATTGGGGGCAGCTCGTTAACTTCAGCAGCGTCAATGACGTGGGCTGGTAACAGGCGACCACCCCTAACATAAGAGCAGAAGCCATCTCAGCGAGGCTGGCTCGGCATAAGCAGGTAAATGAGGTCCCAGGTGTTTGGAGACCCCCTCAGTAGCTACATCACCTCACGGTGAGTGTCTCTCCCTTTCAGCCCCCTTCTGGTAACAGGAATGTCACAGGAAGGAGTTATTCCGGTGTAAACAGTGCCAAATTGGGCCCAGTGACTCTGAAGCAAATTGTGAATGCTTGGCTGAGCGCACCAGACAGACATCTCCCTCCCTTTTCAGTGCTGACTGAGTGCCCTCTGCTGGCAGCCATTCCCGGCTGCTAGATTAATGCAATCCAACCCAGGGCTGTCAGCGTGCCATTGTCGTGCGGAGAGTTCACAGTCAAGGGAGTGGCCGATGGTTTCTGAGCACTGGCAACATGGAGGCAGGCTCTGTTTCCACACTTGTTCTCTATCGCCAGCCTGAGCAGTTCTCTGTGCTCGGAGAACAAATACTAGTGCTCTGACTAAGATCTGAGAGACCTTCTCAGTGTTTTTCTGGCAACTGTGCTGCTCTAGAGACACTCGGCAAAGGGCAGCTTGCTGGCCGCAGTTCAGGAAGCTGTCTCCAGCCTGCCAGCAATGTGATTGAGGAAGGGATGGTCTGTTGGGTAGCTGCTACGTATTTTAGCATTGAGCGGTCATGAGAGAAGGTCTAATAACACGGCTGCACTTAAGTTCAAGGAATATGAATGGATTCCAACATCAAGAGATAGGTTGAAGACAGACCCGAAGGTGAAATGGTGACAGTTACATCCCTTCCTGCACTTATCCCTATCCCGCCACTGCTGCTCTCCAGAAGAGACCAGGGAACGCCATTAAAATAAGCTCATGTTAGTTATCAATAATAAATTCACAGAACAATTCACTACTCGCCGCTTTTTGCTGAACACCACACAGGGCTCTTCATTTAAGTAGCCTTGTCAAGAAGTGCCTGCGTTCAAGCAGCCTTTCTGACAAGTGCAGAGGCAGGACTTGCCAGGAGGTGAGCTAGGAGAGGCCAGCCAAGCTTTGAAAGTGAGCACGCTATTCTCCTGCTGCGGGATCGTGCTGCAGGGGAAGTGTCAAGGCTGGTTCCCCACTCTGGCACTTCGAGTGCAGAGGGTGGGTCCCGCAAAGATTCTAAAAATTGATACTGGCTACTCCAGGCTGGTGTTAAACTCCCAAGGTTACAGCTTTTCTCTGACCTTGGATGGGTAGATGCTGCCACCACCCAAGTGCAAAAACCCCTTTGAGAGCCCAGGAAGATGCACTTGGGAATTCCTTCCTGTGGGGCATCCTCACGCCCTTTCTCTCTCTCTCTCTCTCTCTCTCTCTCTCTCACACACACACACACACACACAGAAGAGCTGAGAAAGAAAAAAAGAAATCAGCTGTTGCCACCAGCTAATTAAACAATGTGCACAAACCTCTTAAGACACAAAAATCCAATTCTATTCTTTAAAAAGGTAAATTTTGTTATTAAAGAAAAAGAAAGAAAATACATCTGGGAACTCAGGCTATTGCTAGATTTTAAAAGAGCAACTACAAGGATTAAGCACCAAAAATAGCTTTCTTGAGGTCCAACTTAAAGGTTACAAGCCAAACAAAAGCACCTGGGGTTAGCACAGAGGAATCCACAAGCCATAAAGAAATCAAAGGGATAAACCTAATCGCGTCTTTATAGACATTTCTTGATCTACTTACATATCTGGGGTTTTAAATGAGTAGTTTCTAGGTATGATACTGATGATTTTTCATACCTGGCCCCAAGCTTCTTACAGCATAGCTCTTGCCCTGTCCACCTCTCCCCGGGAGAACAACAACAGACAGACAAAAGGAGAGTCTTTAGTCCATTTTAAAAAGTTCTAGTCTTCCCATTGGCTCTTTTGGCCAGGTGTCCACTCACTTCCTTTTACCTATGCACAGCAGTGAGACTTATTAACCCTTTACAGGTAGAGCAATTAGAGAACAGCTACTATGAGGGATTTTATAGCTACTGGCAGGCTGGGTGTCCATAAAAGGGAGCTCCCTCCCTCCCTTCATTTGTCACAGGAAGGAAGGGACCGAGGCCAAACTGATCCCTGCTGTCACTCGGTTAGTTCCAGCTGAGTTGCTCCTGTTTACGCCTGAGGCCCAGCGTTTTCCAAAGACTCTAAAAACCCTCTTCACTCCAGACACCCCATTAAGTGTTCCCCTGTTATCCAGGGGAGAGGGGCAATTTATCGTTGTGCCATGGCCCCCCTTAGCCAGCTCAGAGGCTACAAAGATGCTAAATCCAGCTCAGCAGCAGGGCTGGCCCCCAGCGAATGGCTGCTCCATGCCCCTCCATAGCCTCTGATATCAGGGGGGGCCAGGCTGGGAAAGGGGGTGTGGGCAGGGTGCTCCATGCTCCAGTTATTGCCAGCTGCCACACCAGCTCCTTGGCGTCAGAGCAATAGGTAGGGTTAAATGTGGCCTAAAGCCAGCCGTAAGCCCTGCTGGAGCCTGTGCCGAGTGGAGCTGGGTTGCACAGGAGGATTGGACCCACTGCGTTTCCACACCTCCATGCCAGCCCCCAGTTCAGCTCCTTGTTCACGTTGTCTCATTCCGCAGCCCTGAGAAAGGGAAAGGCTCAGCTCCCCTCCCACCCAGCCCTCGGTCCACCCTCTCCAGCCAGGTAACAGGTGCACCGGCCACATTCTGGGCTCTCAGAAACCCTCACGGAGCACCTGCAACCCCACCGACTTAGGCTGTCCTCACCGTGTACCTCGGCGAAACGGCCCAGGCAGTGCTCAGGAGTCAGACCTCCCCCAGCCGAACGCCTTGCACCCTTTCTGAAGCGAGCTCTGGTCAAACCTCGGAACGCGCGTAGAAACGCAGCCCCACAAACAAGACCCTGTTACATTGGACGGGAGGAGGGAGCGGAGCTCTGACCCATCGTCACTCTTTTCGAAGCGGACGTCTGCAGCAGTCACCAGTCATTTTGCCCAAGCCACGGGCTGTAGTTTACACTGATTTGGTGTGTGGCCTGGAAAAGTCTATCACCAAGTTTCCACCGCTGCAAAATGAGGATAATACTTAGCACCTGCCTCAGACAGGGGAGGGGAGGATTCACCACTCAGCAATGTACACTTTGAATACGTCATGACAGATTCTCCCTTCAGCTACTGCTATTGGACACCTCCTGGTCTGCACCACGCAGCCCTGTAGCCAGCATAAGCAACTCTGGTGGGGGATCACCCCAGTGCAGCCCCCACATGTCTCCGATTCTATGTTCAGTGCAGATGGACTCTTTGGAGAATTCAGTTGCCAAACCCACCAGTCTCGACTGTGCAGATTTTTCAGAGGTTTACAACTCTGCTAACTTTGTGCTAATATATCTAGGGAGGACAAAGAGCACATAACCTGACCCTTGGGTGACCCCTCTCCTGCTGAATTTCAAGTCCCTGCTACAAAGCAGGGATATATGGGAGCTTATCAATGACATTCTGGTTTGGTTTTGTTTTTTTTACATGACAAAACATTTTTTTCTAACCCCATTCTTGGAAATACCACTTTAGCTGAAACTTCCCCAAAACAAGATTTCAGGCCAAGGCAGACACCCGCCTAGGAAATTTCAACACAGTTTAGCTTGGGGAAAGTAACTGAAAACAAGGGTTTCTCATGGAAAGTGTTGGGTAGGTGACCCCACCTACACTGACTATAATTATACAAATACGTTCAGGCTAGATCTCCTTGCATTGCTGTCTGCCATAGTCTATTCCAGGGGTAGGCAACCTATGGCACGGGTGCCGAAGACGGTACGCGAGCTGATTTTCAGTGGCACTCACACTGCCCGGGTCCTGGCCACCAGTCCGGGGGGCTCTGCATTTTAATTTAGTTTTAAATGAAGCTTCTTAAACATTTCTTAAACAACCTTATTTACTTTACATACAACAATAGTTCAGTTATATATTATAGACTTATAGAAAGAGACCTTCTAAAAATGTTAAAATGTATGACTGGCACGCGAAACCTTAAATCAGAGTGAATAAATGAAGACTCGGCACAGCACTTCTGAAAGGTTGCCAACCCCTGGTCTAGTCCATATTTTCACAGCCATCCATGGGAAGGACTATTGACCAATGAATACTAGAAGGCCAGCCTGATCTTTCTGTTTGTGAGACTTCCCTTTGTAACTGATACAGTCTCAGATAGCACTGTAGACTCAGGTCTCTTCTACTCCTTTCAGAGATTTCTGAAATGTTTTAGAATTTGCTCTGCTCAGCTCCCCTTTTCAACAGACACAAATGTAACCTTTATGTGTCACCAGCTTTCCCAACTCCCCAAGAAATATGATGGCCAATCAATGTTTAAAGTGTAGCAGACATATTGCAATTTCTAGGGCTTCCCTATTTCCTGTGGCGCCATTAAATCACCGCCACCATATTGGTTGCCTCTGATGACAGTACCATCCACACCTGCGTAGATGCTCTGCTAAATCAACGACTATCTGACTCAGTTCCCCATCTATAGAATGGGGAGAATATTTCCCCTCTCTCCTCAAGCTTGTCTATTGAAATTGTAAGTTGTTTGGGGCAGGGACCGTCTTTCACAATGGGTCTGTCCATCACCAAGCACAATATGGTTTCCATTTCAGTTGGGGCCTCAAGGTGCTACCATCTGAACATATGCTTTTAAAGATTCCAAAGTGGCCTCTGGGGTCCTCAGCAGGGAACAGATCCTTATAGCTAGTCCAGAGGCTTTGAAAACCTCTCCAGTGTTTTGACAGCAGATGTCGTCTGTACTGGCACATTAAGGAGGCACTGGAAATTGTTATTGATATCAAGGGTTGTTATAGCTAATTATGATAAAAAATTGGAAGGGATATTAAACCTCATGCTTCAGGGATTAAAGCCAGCCTCTAACTATAGGAGATTAGTATGAGATTAATGTAGGGGGCAGATTATCCTACCACTGTGCGGATCTTGCACCTTCTTTTGAAGCATCTGGTGCTGGCCACTGTGGGAGACAGGATTCTGAACTAGGTGGACCATGAATCTGATCCAATCTGGCAATTCCTATGTTGCTAATCAGCTCTTACATCATCCAAAGCAGCTATGGAGGCCCACTTGTGGCTGCCATTTTGGATTCGCTCCTCTGAGGAGCAGGTTCCTGTGGCCATTTTGGAAGCCTTTCCTCCACAGAACTGTTGAAACTTGAAATGGACCTTTGAAAACAAACCAGCCGTACGTTTTAACGCCTCAAGTGTGGCTGTAGGTGAGCAGCTTCACTGAGGAGCATACCCAAGTTGGCAACTGCCGTGGTTGTGTACACAAGAGCTCCTTGTGGGACAGGAACGTTTGGAGCCTATCAACAAGACCTCCAAAGCAATGGCATCTCAGCTTTGATATTTCAATCCCTTTGGCTCCTCTTGTGGAACAGCTATAAAAGCAAAGATTCTGTACAAAAGAAGATTCTTCGGCATGCCCAATTTGTTGCCTTCCTCTCATTACTTCCACAGTGAATGAAGATTTAATTTAAAGTGATCCTCAACACCTCAGAGCTCTTTGTTCCTCAAACCTAAAAACTAATTACATCTGACAAAGGAAAGTTTTCAGATTTCATTTCTTTCTACTGAAAAAAATTACGAGAAACACCAGAGACTAGAGAAATACAACACAATCCTATTAACAGAAACAAACATTCCCTAAAAAGCTTCTCATTACATGAAGTCTTAAGACCTTTACTTAATGATCATAATGAAATTGCTTTAAATTACAAACATCCCTTAATGTGAAACCCTCACCAGAGAGTAACTTGTACCACAGAAGGCCTGGAAGGCGTAAGATCAGAAAGCAACATGCTCTAGTGCTTAGAAGAGGAGACTCGTGTAGGTTCAGTCCCTGATTCTGCAAAGAGGTGCTATTGGACTCTTGCAAGTCACATTAGGCTTAAGGATTTTCAAAGGGAACTTAAAGCAGCCCCCCTCGCAGAGCCCCCAAAATAACTGCAGGTAGAATGAGTTGCAGACACAAATGATGGCATGTAAACATCCAACCACCTGGCAGTGCCCACAAATCAGGTGGGCAGGTAATGCAACTCCTAGAAAGGTTCCCAACACCAGACAGCGCTGTGCAAAGGGGCTGACACACTCCACCAATATAACCTCGTGTATTTGTTAAGCCAATGAATGAGATTAAGGCGGGATGTGGTGTTTGGAACTTGGAATGAGAGCCAGGAAGACTGATGCCACTGCGATAAAGCACAACATATAGACAGGACAACCCCAGAAGCAACAAGAATGGAGGGAAGCCAGCATGTTCTAGGTTACATTCGCCCTTCCAGTGGCTTGGAGCTGGGGAACAAGTGTATGCCATAGGGAAATGGTGGCCCACCCACGTGCACCAACCTGCAGCACTCAGCATGTTGGGTTTTCATAGCCAAAGAGGGTCCAGCCGAAGGGAAGATGCCGCAGCCTGACAAAACTCTCTCCTATTGCAGCTGGATCCTTCAGGCCAAATTCTGCTCGCACACATGCATAGAGCAACCCATTGATGCCAACAGAAGTAGTTTGCAAACACACAAAAGCAGAATTTGCTCCTCGCGTGCATCCTGTCTCCGTCTGAAACAATGTCCTACCCCTGTCTAGTCCCCTGCACCAGACAGGCTGTTCAAGGGGAGGATTCCCATTCTCCCTAGCTGCACAGGCTTTGGAGTCCATTATTTTACTGCCCCTACAATCTACGGCCATTAGAAATCATTCATTCCAACCTACCACATTGGTCATACTCCACTAACGGTCCTTTCTCTGGGCACAGATACGTGCAATATCCATGATTCATTAAGAGTCTGCAATTCCAATTCCCTCTCTGACTCACACACATTTTGTGGCCTTGAACAAGTCACCTAATCCCTTTGTCCGGCTTCTTCAGATTTCCTACGTTCATAGCAAGGAGTAGTTAATGTGTGTGACGATGGAAAGCATTATACAAATGTCACGTCTCTTCCTCTGATAGAAGCAGCACGTTTCCTGGCCTCTTTGCAGCCAACAATCTCTTTTTCCTCCTGTCTCTAATCAATGTACAAATCTTAAGGTGGGTCCTCTCCCTGCTGTGGAATCCGGTCAGAGTTTAGAGGACACCGCGCTCGATGGTTAGCTGCGTTTTCACATTTGTACTTACTGTTGTAGAGATCAGGCACCTTGTTGAGAATCCTTTGAAGCAATACGGTAAATAACACATCCAGATCCTCTCGGTTCCAGCAAAGCTGTGTAAGAAAAGGAAACCTTGGTTACACACTGTTTCCGCCGAGAAAGTGCTCGGAACTTGGACAGTTTGATTCAAAAACCCAGCTTTGCTCCTGGAAATACCCTTAGGGTAGGTCTATACTTACCGCGCGGGTCGACGCGGTGAGTTCGACTTCTCGGAGTTCGAACTATCGCGTCTAATCAAGACGCGATAGTTCGAACTCCCCACGCACTCCGGTCGACTCCGGAACTCCACCACCGTAGTCGACCTTGGAGCCGCGGACTTCGATCCCGCGGCGTCTGGACGGGTAAGTAGTTCGAACTAGGGTACTTCGAGTTCAGCTACGCTATTCACGTAGCTGAACTTGCGTACCCTAGTTCAACCCCCGCCCTTAGTGTAGACCAGGCCTTAGACTCCTTATGCACCTGCCTCTCAGAGCCCTGAGTTACACTGGACCTGGTTGGTTTGGGGCTGGCACGCTGACTAAGCATGTAGTTGTCCTAGAGGCTGCAACCTGTGGTCAGCAAGGGATCTTCACATGCCCAGGGAACTGTGGCCAACAGAAGTCCCTCTCTTTGTTGTTTGCCCAGAGGCAGCGGTGTGCAAAGTGCTGCACAGACCACAGTGCGTCCTGGCCTCACCCCACCCCAACTCCAGCCATCCATCTCTTTGGCTTCCCTCCAGCCCCAAATATCAAGGGCCAGCTTACTTGGGGGGCATGGTAAGAAGCAACCCTGATCTTTGCGGGGGGGAGCAAGATCAAGGCACTTTTGTCCGGGTTCAATCTCACTGACCTCACTAATGGTACATGCCAACCAGGGGACCATTCCCTTCCCTAGCCAATAACACAGCGGGAAAGCCTGCATCAGTGAGATCAGAATTTTCCTCCAGTCATTTGCATGCACTGAACTGAAGCCTTTGCCTATTAGATACTGCCCCTCCCCATGTGCACCCACAACGGTTGAATCCCAGTACAAACCCCATGACCAAGAGGGCTGAGCATCTCCCATCACCTTGGGGCTGCTCTACCAAGAGAGCTTACACCTGCTAGAGGCAAAGACAACCACTTCTGCAACGTTTTTGACCATCAGTTGGACATCCCAGCTCTCATGTAAACCCAGGTTTAACCCCAGCAGTCCACTTCCCTACCAGCCCAACTATAACCCCGCTCATGTTCTTAGGGTTAAAAAACCCTCTCTGTGCCACCCGCTCCATGCACAGAGCAGCTGTAAATCTTCCACTGTTACACATAACTAGAGGTGTACAGGTTGCAGGACCTCAGACCCCACCAGACTAGCCAGTGGCAACCTCTAAACCCTCAATGACCAAGGAGTCTTGGGGCCATTTTCACCGATGAGGAGTTGTAGCAGCATCACCCTGGCATGATACAGCTACTCATCAAGACAGCATCTCCATGTGCACAGTGCCATGTTCAGAAAATGGTGCCGTGTTGTTTGGGGGGCGAGCGGGGGCAGGTGCTCCAGAGGTACATACAAATTTCCTGAATCAGCCTGGTTTGCTCCATAGCCATTATGCTTAGAAGCGCTATCACAATCACGCTGAGCCTAGCTATGATTACTGTTGCTGCTAGTTAATGTTTCATGTTCCCATGTAAATATTCATGTTGGTCAAATAATGAAAAAGATGGACACAGATTTGTGAATATAGCCATTGAATGAATTACTCAGCTAGATTCTCTTCTGTTCACAAGGACAACATTACCAGCTAGCCATCAGTATTCGTACAGCCACTGGCTTTCATGAAAGTCTTCTCAATGCTTCACCTCTCTCTTATTTGCCCCCTCATTACCATATATCTGAGCACCACTCAGTCATTCATTTTTTACTCCTGTGAGGTAGGGAAGATTTACCGGTATTATTCCTATGTAATAGATAAGGAACTGAGTCAGAGAGAGAGTAAATGATTTAGCCAAGTTCACCCAAAAAAAACTTGGCAGATCTGGGAATCGAACGCAGATCGCCTGAGTCTCAGTCCTCCATCCGCCATCACAGCCCTATTCAGAATGCATTATTCACCACTGGTTATTCTCCTGTTTACATTTCAGTCATCCAATCAGGAAACAGGAAACATAGTATGTGGCCAATCAGTCTCAAGCGAGTGAGTATTCCCCAGCCTGAACTACTAGGAGAATATTTATGAATAAAGAATATATTTTCAGAAATCAGGACAGGACTGTGAACAATAAATCAGTCAATCAGCAGCCTCTTGGGCTCAGTAAGTACTATGTGTGGGGTTCACACAAGTATGATTCATAACGAAGGTTATTGTTACAAAGTGTGCCCATTCGCCATTACTGAATACACCAAGTTTTCTGATCATGAGCACCAAGAATAAGATCTTTAAAGAGAGGATAGATATTTTTCTCTCAAATGCACAACCTGATTCTTGCATTGTTGTATTTTAAGCCTGCAAAAACCAGAAAGGTGCTTCTCTTTCTTTCAAAGACCAGTGTGATATCTCATCCATTTGTATGTATGACTTGTAAATCAAAGTCTATAGTCTACTGTATCTTCCTACTTAGAAATGAATGGCTCCAATACCATTTCTGTAAGATAATCCTTACAACACCTTCAGGACACTTGTATAAAGGCTGTTATCTCTGAAACTCACAGAGCCTGACCTATGCAGCTGAAGGATTTCTCTCTAATCCTAACACACTTCAGAAATCTAACACAGTTAAGGGCTCAGCCCATGTATTAGACTTGCTTCCTTGTATGCGTGTCTATGAGGGGTGGAGGGATAGCTTGGTGGTTTGAGCATTGGCCTGCTAAACCCAGGGTTGTGAGTTCAATCCTTAAGGGGGCCACTTAGGAACTGGGGTAAAAATCTGTCTGGGGATTGGTCCTGCTTTGAGCAGGGGGTTGGACTAGATACCTCCTGGGGTCCCTTCCAACCCTGATATTCTATGATTCTATAAGATCTGTTGCATTAGAGCAGTGTTTCCCAATCTTGGGACACCACTTGTGCAGGGAAAGCCCCTGGCGGGCCGGGCCAGTTTGTTTACGTCTGCAGGTCGGGCCGATCACAGCTCCCACTGGCCGCGGTTCGCTGCTCCAGGCCAATGGGGGCTGCGGGAAACGGCCCGTGCCGCTTCCAGCAGCTCCCATTGGCCTGGAGCAGCAAACCGTGGCCAGTGAGAGCTGTGATCAGCTGAACCTGAGGACACAGCAGGTAAACAAACCAGCTCGGCCTGCCAGGGGCTTTCCCTGCACAAGCGGTGTCCCAGGTTTGGGAAACACTGCATTAGAGGAACACACACACATCCTGCAATCAATGAAACTTTATAAACTGGTTTGTTTGCACAAAGAGGCTGGTTTCAAAAACTGAACTAGCTAAAGAATAACCTTGGAGTAAAGTACATTCCAGGGGTGGGACAGGCAGAAATCAGTGGTTTATCCAAAGCTCATTGTAGTCAGTAGAAAGATCCTTTTTACTTCAATGAGCTTTGGATCAGGTCCTTAGTGATCACTGCATGGAAAATAGCACGTGCTATGAAATGTTCCTGCTTGTTGCCAACATATGCACAACTCCCAGATCATAACAAAATGGTCATCTCATACATAGGGCTTTAAAATCCTCTGGGTGTCCACCACCCAGCCGCCTGCTTCCTCAACACTCGATCTCCTTATTTACCTAGGCAGGGAGAATTTACATAAATGTATAAGCTCATGTACCCTGCCATCTGAACAGGCCTACAACTTCAAAGCTATAACTGGGAAATCAATATACCCTCCGCTTTAGTCCATTAATAAAAAACAAGGCTGGAGCTGGCAGAGATGTTGCAGATAGACAGCAATACAAAATATCTCCTGGGAGCAGGAGTGGGGAAGGGTAAATACACCAAGGACATAAATCAGCAACATGCTCATACTGAATTTTAAAAAAAGTTACATTTCCCCACTCCAGCCTCACGAGGCCGGAATCACTCACAGAGCTAAATCACAAAGCACCGGCGATTACAGTGTTATTTGTAAGGTGAAAACTGCAGCGGAGGAGGTGGGCACAGAAAGCTCAATTAGCAAGCCATGTACACGGCAAGTGTCGATTTCTGCAGTTTAATTTAATTGCAAGGAGAGCTATAAACCTTCCAGGGTTCATAATGCACGTACTCTGCTTTCCCTGGACTCGGGTGTACTGCATTGATCATTATCTATGACAGGGGAGTAGGGAGGAAAAGCAGCAAGAAACAGAGGTAAACCCCAGGAACAGAGTTCGTTTTAAAACACCTCAATGAACTTGAATGTGACTCATTTACAACCTACTGTAAACCCTTCCCTCAGAAAATGGCATTGGGCCAACAAACCGTCGTTGGATCTAGAATCTGTACATCAGAGAAACAGACTAAGAGCATCCACACCCCCAGCGATTACTGTTTGAATTGTAATGCTGACCCCCTCATGGGTGTCGGCAGGGGGGATCAAACGTGGGACCTCTGGAGCTAAACACATGAACTTCTACTACCTAAGCTAAAAGACTCACAGCTGTTAGCCAAGACTGTAGCAGGCTCATCATTTCTAGGGGCCCTAGCCACCACTAGAGGGAGACAAAGGGCCCCTCCAAGCAAGCTGGCGGTTAAATAAGCGTTCTGCACGTATGTAAATAGCTAATCAATGGAAAAGGTGCCAGTAGATGGCACTCGAGAACACATGGGTTTTGTAGGCCTAATAAAGTTCCTTGTGCATGGCAAATGGCTTCCTTTGTGCAGCTCTGAACATTTATAACCCAACCACAGTTAGTAGAACACAGCCGCAGGCAAACACACCTCTGTGACCTAGCCAACGAGTGGGACCAGCAGGAGGACTCGGGGGCTTCCGTGCAACACAGAGTTTGTACCTAACAAGAGAAAAACTGGGGAGAATGACAGTTCAGACTAGCTGGGGAGGCGAGCGTCAGGGAGATGCATGTGGGGGGAGCAGGAGACAGGACAGATGAGATCACGTACAGTGCAGCACACAAGGCATAAAGCAAGGCTGCAACAGCCGACATCTGCTTCTCGGCTTTGACTGTGTAATGACTCTCAGGAACACAGGGCGTCTGCGCATTCGGAGGGTCTCCTTGGAGTGTGGTGGAATCATTGAGCATCCAGCATCCTGGGGGGGAAACAGCTGCCAGCTACTGATGGTTTGGGTAGGACTTTATTATAATCTTTTGCCCTCCACAGTAGATAGAATGGCTTGTAAACCCTCCACCACCTTCCATGCTTCACAGGTGACCCAGGTCAGATGAAGTGAGAGAGGAGATGGCTGGACGGCCAGCGATGGAGAGCATGCCCTGAGCCCAGCTGACCGCAGGGTAGAGTTTTTTGGTTTGGGGTTTTGTTTTTGGTTTTTTAAGGCCGTGACTGTGTGAAACTTCTCCGTTGATCGAATCTGAAATCCTTGCCAAACCATTGGGTCTCCCTGGAGAACATTCAAAGTAACCGTCTTTTTTTTTTCCATGCCGAGTGCCAACTCACCCTGGAGCCAGAACAGCACCCAGTACAAAGCAGAGAGAAATACCACAGAGAAAACTAATCCCACACAAACAAGGGAAAGGAAATCCCATTTTTTAAAGTTTTCTATTTTCCTAGCTTGAACAGGCTCCAGCTGATGCTGCCTCTTTCAATAAGAAATAAAGGAAAGGGGACAGGGCTAACTAGGCCACACTGAGACAAGAGAAATCAGGTAAATTGTTGTTTGGCACCTTTCGATCATCGTCACTTTTAATTGGAACCAACAAGACAGCGAGTCTTGTGGCCCTGACCCAACAAAGCAGTTACACATACTTCAGTGGCACTGCCTAAATGCTGAAACTTAAGCATGTGTGGGATCCAGGTGCGAGTGTTCCCTGCCTCGCAGGAGTGAGTAGTCACACAGCCTGTGCACGCTGTAGCACGGGACAGTAAGAGAGCTCACTTGCACGTCTGTGTTGGGGCTGGGGAATAAAGTTGAGAGGTTGAGGTTTAGAGACAAATATTAGATTGCACACATGTTCCCCTCCTCTTCCCCCTCCCCCATAGATTGGTGGGAACGGGAGGCATATAGCGCTAATTCAGATATCAAAATGCCATGGTAAAATGTACACTGATGGCGTAACACTGAATTCTGGGTAATTAGGAAATTTCCATTTCAATTCAAATACAAATTAAGCTCCAAGTTGTCATCAAAGAAAAGACGAAGATGGGGATCAAAGTGAGGCAACACTTTGGGAAAGGAAAAGATTAAAGAAAGTAAATTGAACAAGATTTTAAAGCGATATTAAAAGGTGTTAATGCAGCTAATGAAGAGAAATGCAGGCTATTCAATTAACATTTCTAGCAAGGAGAGGAGAGCGTTCGACACCTCCGCTAGAACATCAAAGGCTGAACGTTCTCTTATTAAAAGAGAACATAGAATATTTAAGAGGCAGAATAGATTAAAATAGATTTAGGATAATTATGTCTACATCCATAGTGGCAACAGTTTATCATTATATTCCAAAAACAAATGTAATAATATGTGCTGCACACTGTGCTTAGAAACATGCTTTGAAGTGTTTGGAAAAAGCAGCAATTAAACTAAAGTATAGATGGGTGTGTGGTTTGTCTTGGTAACGGGACACTTGAAATGACCAGCTGAAGTTATGAATTTTGCCATCTCCCCACTCCACCCTCCCCCACCCCTGGCCAAACAATGCAGTGAAGAGCGGTAATATCACAAATGAAAGGGTTGTCTACTCCTCCTGCACTATGCATCTGAGGAATTAACTGCACTGCTACCAAAGAACAAAGGGATAATCCGACTGGCTTATTAATCCGAGCTGACGATCCCATGCTGGGAGCCAGAACAAGAGAAAGCTTGCCAGACCTTTCAAGTGAAATTAAGGGATGTGTGTTATCACCAACTGCTCAGGCTCACCCTTTCATCATCCTTAACACCACGAGCTCACAACCGCTTGGTCACAAAGCAGCGCCTCCTCTTTCCTTCCAGCTTTATTTTTTAAAAAGTTCCAGGCAAATGCTAACAGACAGAGCAGCCCAAAACCCCACAAGTGCCAAATGACAAGCCAAAGGCTACTTTCTAAGCACCGCTCCAGGGGTTTGGTCCTGCTGCCAGAGGTGAAAGCAAGCCAGTACGGTATGGTACGGTGTATCGGCAAGAGCCGGTGCGCCGTGCCAGACCCAGCTGGCGATTTAAAGGGCCCAGGGCTCCCCACAGCAGCCTTTTAAATTGCCTCTTGAGCCCCACTGCCAGAACCCTGAGGTAGCGGTGACAGGGCTCCATCTGCAATTTAAATGGCCCGGAGCTCCACTGCAGTAGCGGCAGCCAGAACCCCAGGCCCTTTAAATCGCCCCAGGGCTCCCAGCCGACTCTGCAGCTGGTAGCTCTGTGGGTGATTTAAAGGCCCCAGGGCTCCTAGCTGCAGCCCTGATACTCAACGGGTTTATTTTTAAAAAGCACGTTTACATATTTACAACCACCCCCGTGCTACGCAACTCAGAGCAAGTGCAATACAAACTCCTCCTTTGCACCATGCACCCTGGTTCGGTGCCGTGCAAAACTTGTCGCTGCTGCGTTTTCACCCATAGGTGTCGCTAGGGTGACCAGACAGCAAGTGTGAAAAATCGGGACAGGGGGTGGTGGGTAATAGGTGCCTATATAAGAAAAAGCCCTCTATAAAATCGGGACATCTGGTCACCCTGGGTGTCGCTAGCGGGTTCCACAGTGGGGACAGTATTTTGTAGCAGAAGTGGGGAAAAAGGCTATAAATGAGCCCTTCATTCAGGGCAAAAGCCCAAGTATTCGCCCACTGGCACCAATGGGATTTGCAGAGGCCCCTCAGAGCAGAGGTGACCTGGGGACAGTGTTGAAAAGCACTTTGGGGGAAATGATGAGTTTTTGAGTTGTAGTTGGAGAGTTTAAGGCCAGAAGGGACCCCCCAGATCATCTGGTCTGACCTCCCATTTAGCATAGGCCACTCCCATCCCCCAGCATCCGCACACTGAACTCAGCAGCCGAAATGAGACCAAAGTATAACAGCCCCCGGGAACGAAACAATGATGTGCCACAGGGAGAGACTACGAGGCCCTGAGACACACCCGTGTCCAAGGTCTCTGCGACAGCAGGGAAATGATTCACTGAGATGTACACAGAGACTCCTGGCAAATGACCCACCTGCTGCAGAGGGAGGTGAAAAACCCCCCAGGGTCGCTGCCAATCGGATCTGGAGGGAAAACCCCTTCCTGACCCCACACGTGGTGATCAGTTAGACCCTGAGCCCGTGAGCAAGAACCAGCCAGCCATGCACCTGAGAGAGAACACGCTCCGTCACCGTGCCAGCTCAGAGCCCTGGCCCTCCCCATCCCGGGTCCCATCTCCAGCCGTGGCCATCCCTGGTGGTCCAGAGGAAGGAAATGTTTTTTAAAAAACCAGATAACGTGTTTCCTCTCTGAAGTTGAAACATCAGTGGCATTACAGTCGCACCCAGACGCTGCACCCAGGATACCCCCACCGCAATCACGCCAGGCTCGGTCTCTCTGTATGGTCTACCACACGTGCCCCTCTCTAGCTCACGTTTGTGCTCGGCTTTCTCTTGCCCCATAAAGGCTTCTCAGGGCAGTAATGTCAAACTTCCTTCGCCAATCAACAGAGAAATATTTTTGCACACACACACACACACTCCTCCATCTTGGGCTGGGCTCTGAGGTCTTCCCCTCGTGTTCCTGGCATGGGTTGAGGTGGTGAAGGATGAAGGTGGCTTTAAATCACCTGTGTGCCACTCCTCACCCACCCACCCATAGAGGTGCTGCCAGGCACCTGGCTGATTGCAAGGCACAAATCAGATCAGCCCTCAGGGTATTCGAAGTTGCACCAGCTACCTGTGGCCCTAAGAAGCCATTTGCCAGCTAGGGTTAACTGGGGCATAAGTAATCCCAGACCCATTCACCTTTCCTCAGGCCACACCTACTGTCCAGGGGGTGGCCTGGGAACTCCTGCGGTGGCATCAACCCTGATGACTCTGGTACCCCAGGGGAATCCACAAGTGGCCAGATCTTCTCCCTGGCTTTCAGGCAACCGGCCAGCAGCACAACGCTGCCCTGACGCAAGGCACTGACACAGAAAGGCTCCTCACCCACACAGAATGCTCACACTGATCAGGCGCTGGGGGGGCAGAAGCGCAAAGCCACCGGGTTTTCAGAATTATTTTCTTTCTGGTTAAGGAAAGACAGATACTAAATTAACCCCCAGGAAAGATGTCGGAGGATTAGAATCTATGTATATTTAATTTCCCCTTGAGATTCCTAGCAGCTTCTTAAGAACACAGGAGACATCGGTGCCGTGTTCTAGGGCATCTCTGGGTGTGGACGAACCAGCTCAGATAATACAAAACCACCCCAACCATCAGCCGAGCTTCAGGAGAGTTTCAGCCAGCAGCATTTGTGGCCACCGGAGCTTTGCATTTTCAGAGACTATCTGCACTTCCTGAATTTGGCCCAATTACCTTTGCTGAGCACTCTAGTGTATTTTTTTTGTAATCTGAAGAGCAATAGAATTGGGACCAATTTAAAAGGGAGGCATCCCCAACAAATACTCCAATGCTGCTAACGCAAACCCTCATCTGAGCCTCCAGCCCTCCCGTCTCTACAAGCCAGCTATGAGCAGCTGCCTCCCTCTGTACCGGTGCCCCCTCCAACCGCTGGAGATGGAACCTCAGCCTTGGACATCTCCCCAGCCCCACCCTGCCTGGCCCACACATGCCTCTCGTCACTCCCAAATGATGCACCCTGGATTTTCACAGCTTGGACCCAGAGAATGTCCGGAGCAAAGAGGTTCTGACCATTCTGTTTGAGTCTGAGCCTCTCTCCACCTTAACCCAATCTTCTGGGTCTCACCTTTTCCTTTACACGCAGGCTGACCGCTGCCTCTCCAAGACCAATCCAGACACACTAGCAGCCAGAAAGGACCAGAAAGGACCAGAAGCTGAACTGATGGAGCATTTCATATCTGCTGAAGCTACAAGGGCTCATGCATTTTACCCCCTTTTCTCTCATACGAGCCATACCCAAAACAGCACCCGGCCCTGGCATCTGTCAAAGTCACATACAGCTGCCAGTCACAAAAGAATCCCTCTTCCTCACGTGCATTTCCTCTCCATGCCTCCTAGCCTTTCTTGTTTCCAGTTCATTGAACTTGCCACCGAGCTGATTCACAATGTCAAAATCTCCCGTGGCCATCTCACATAGCACCTCCATCCCAGCATTTCTGTCTGCTCCCTGAAAACCTCCGTCCAATGGATCACAGCCCAGGCGAATTCCACCTTCCCCAAAGAATGAGAGTACTACCACAGCTTAGCCGCTCCACACCCACACCCCCTCGCCTCTCCCCGTTCATGTCATCTGGGGGTTGCATTTATACCTAGATCTCGGTACCCTGCCTGAGTGCCACCTCTCCCCAGGCAGTGGACCTTTTTCCTCAGCTCTCTCCTCAGCCACCCCCCGCCGCCCCCCGCCTGCACCATTCACAATGCCCGGGCAGGTTTAAGTTGTTCCCCTTCCATCACTGTTCAGCGTCAAGCTGTCCTAGAGGGGAGCTCCTGGTAAGGCCTTGAGCCTTGTTCTGCTTGCAGGAGGTGTCACTTTTCATCTTATCATGTTTCATCATCAGTAGGTTCTGACTACACAATTCAAGCACATTTCCTCCCTTGTCCTTTCCACACTGGCCCCAAACCTGCTCCCAGCCGTCAAAGTCTCTTAGCACTTGGATGTTAAGGTCTCCGAGAAGCAAGAACAAATCATGCCCTTGTCTCCTGGGAGATTTGATTAGGAAGCTCCAATATTAAAACTTCTCCAGCTTTGTGGGTGGGAAACTATCTTCAGTGCAGTTAATTTTCTATACGTACCCCATTCCCTCCTCCAGAAAACCATCACCAAGGCACTGCGAAACGCGCGAGAAGGGGCAGTTTGCCTTTGCACAAGAGGGTGCTTCTGTGGATTGGACTCTCCTGAAAAGCAAACCTTTACTTTGCAATAATTGAGCATTTCTCTGAAAGAGCATTCGTGAAACAGACAGGCTTCGGGAGAGACCGTTGAGCCTGGTTAGCAGAGGGAAGGCAGGTTCTTTGCATTCAAGGCAGGACGTATAAAACACACTGAAGTAGCAGAGCTCATTATTTCAAGTGCCAGAGGATTTTGTTGAAGAGATGCAGAGGTTCCACAGCATGGCATAAGTCTGGCGACCTGAGCACCTTTATTGAAACAGCGGTAGAATCCGCTGTTTCTTTGCTATTAGAAACAACCTGAACTGGTTTGATTAATTGCATAGCTGGGAATTCACCCACCTGCCCCTCTGACAAGCTGCTTCTCTGCACAGCTGTTCGATGGAGCTGGCTGAAGTTTAGTCTGGGGAAAGTCTCCCCACAAACCAGTTGAATTGGGACAGGCATTCCTCATGGGGAACACATCAGTTCTGATAAAGTTTGATTTTCCTGGGGGAAACATCCAGACAAAGCTTTTCCTTTTGACTTAAAATATTGTTTCTCTTCGATTCTTCGGTCAAAAACCCAACACAACATTTTAAGTTGAAAGGAGACAAAACAAATTTGTTTTAAAAATGTCGGTTCAGAACATTTTCATTTTGACGCCATTCAAAACTCCCTGTGGGAAACCCAACATTTTACCATTCCAAGTTCTGAACAAAGATTTTTTCATTCCAAATTTTTCCAACCAGAAGAAAGTTGGTTTTCCCGCCAGCTCCACTTTCTGAACTTAACCTTGTAATGAAGCAATTCGGGCGAGTTTTCCACTGCCATTTTCTGGGTGGAATCAGAACTGCTCTTCCATCTGCACGCCAGAACTTCTGATCAGACAGTGACAACTGAGGAGGGATGACCACACAGCAAGTGTAGGGGTGGGGAATAATAGGAACTTATATTTAAAAAAAGACTAAAAAATCGGGGACAAGGGGTGAGGGATAATAGGAGCCAATATAAGGAAAAGACTCAAAAATTGGGACTGTCCCTATAAAATCCGGATATCTGGTCACCCTAGGAGGGCTAGATTCACTATAGTATCAACAAAAACTCGGTTGAATGAAAGAAGTGTATTTTGGGTGCTAGGGCTAAATTGATAACCTTAAAAACGTGCAATCCTATTCCAGGCAATTGAGTTGCACAGCAGGAAGCATGGCATAAGGTGAGGAGATGCTGCAAGGAGAGAAATCGCTGGAGAAAAGGCGAGTGTTCATTTCATAGTTCAAAGGGGAGCAGCAGCTCTCCCCACTTACACCTATGGGCAACGCATGAACCTATGGGCAACGCATGAACGGCCGGCTGGGGCAGGCTAGACTCCTTCTGCCTGAGGCCCCACACCCCTTCCAACCTGCAAAGCCCAACGTCCGCCCCACCCCACAACACAGCCACTGGCCCCCCGCCCCAGGCTAGTGCTGCCAGCCTCCCTGCCCAGCCCCAGAGCGGGAGGCACGGTCCCAGCCTTCCCTCCCGCCCTGGAGCGTTGGAAGGGCAGGTGGCACGACCCGAGCCAGGGCCACCCCACAGGGAGACTGGAGCCACCCGGAGTGGAAGCAGGAGGCGGGTCTGGGGACGGAGTATGGGCGGGGCCATGCCTGGCTGTTTGGGGAGACACAGCCTCCCCCAGCCTATGATACCCGCTGCCCAAGCTTACACCTATCAAAAGCAAGATGCAGCTGATTCATCAAAACCAAAGCTTTGCACTGAAACTTATCGGATTCAGAGCAGAACTGGACCCTGGATCACTCACATCCTAGGCAAGCACCTGAACCACTGGGATTCCAGCTTTTCTGGGGAGGTGTGGTCCTCTCTCTTGAAATTTTGAAAGGTCTTGTTCTTGTTCCAATGTGGAACAAAATAAAATAAAATTGAAACCTCAACATTTTTTGTGAAATAGAATTTCTGTTTCCTGGACAGTCCTACTCATAACTTGCACTGTGCATTTTTCACTTTGTTGGCAATTCGAGAAAAAAAAGTCATTGAGGATTAAATGAAACATTTTGTTTTGATTTTGGTCATTTTAAAATGTTTTTGATTACTTTTTAAAAAACAAAGGACATTTTGATAAGAAAAGTTGGTCTGAATTAAAAAAATTGAAATGTTTCACTTCAAAAATATCAAAATGAAACATTTCAATTTGGGAATTTTTTTCGACCAAAACAATTTGGCAGCACCAGTATGAATTTGCAAAATGTTAATGTCACCAAATCTGAAGTTTTTGCCAAAAAAAGTTTCATATGAAATTTTTTATTCAGTTCTACTCTGTATTTATAAGCACTCATCTTCCATCCCTTACCTTGGTTCTTCTTCTGCCTTGTGACATGCTTATTTAGTGCTAAATCTTGCAGATGGATCTGGACAGCCAACCCCCTGGGCCTAGTCACATCTATCTGCAGGATTTTGGCCTTAAATTGTAAAATCTCCAGGACAGGCACTGTTTCTTCATTTGGATTTGTGCAGCACCCTAGCACAATGAAACTATGATCCTGATTAAGGTATTTGGGTGCTACAATAGAATAAGCAAGTGATTGATAAAACAGAACTGAATAGAGTCACCTGAAAAATTTCACCCAAATAGTTTTATTCGCCAAAAAATGCAGATTTGGGACAATCAAAACTATTCACAAGTTTTGGTCAATTTCGTCCATTATTTTTTTGTAGAGCATTTAAAAAACCCAGAAAACATAAGAAAATGTTTAACTTTTTTGTTTTGCCCAGTAATTTGAAAAATGAACATTTTGGTTCAATCAATGATCCTTATTGCTGATTTCAGCCATTGAACCAAAATATCGGTTATTCATCCTGCTCTAGAGCAGAAAAATAATTCCCAATGAATAATTTACTCCAGGAACTTATCCTCCTTTCTGCTTCATGGAAAGTTACTTATTTGTCTCTTTTATTCAATAAAAAATAAAATATTTTGCACAATATAAAAATATGTTGAGTCCAGTTTATCCTGAAAAGTTTTTTTTTCCCAGCTGCAACAACATCTCAGAGAATAAGTTGGCTCATGTAAATGCCAGGCATTACTCTACAGTGAATATATAAAACAAGAGGAGGATTGTGGACTGTTTATAGTGTCAGAGGGAGTATCCTTTGCTGTAACTTAAATACTAAGTTAGGAGTTACCATAACCAGCATCTGTATATTAGAAGCTGGTGAAATGTTCGCAGTAAACCTAAAACCATGCAAAACTCCCTTGGCTCTGGCTGTCATTCCAGACTCCAAATTCACATTGTTATCCGGCAGAAGGGTCACCCTGTTTTAAATGAATTTTGTTGCATCAAGCTGATGAGAAATTCAGTTTCATATGGTTTTGACATGAAACTGAGACAGTAGGACTCAATTTGCTTAAGACTTTGGGTTCACTAGAAACTGAATCTCAAAGACATTCATGCTTGTAATCCCACTCTGCCCAAAGGGACTATTCCTCCGGCACAGGGGCCTGCAAAGCGAGCACACTAACCTTCCCACAGCCCTCGTAGGCTTGGCAATGACATTTGACGTCAACTGACTGCAGGAAATGAGGGGCGCTCGGGATCTAAGCATGTTCCTATATCTGTGCCAGGCCTAGAGCTGGGAGCATCTGTCGCTTTAGGAGGGAAGAGGATATTAATCAGACTGTTTGGAGTTTTGAGGCAGTGTGACCTGATCCTAGGACAGGGGTCGGCAACCTGCGACATGCGTGCCAAAGGCGGCACGCGGGCTGATCTTTAGTGGCATGCTGCTGCCAGCCGGGGTCCCAGTCGCTGGCCCCACTCAGCCCGCTGCCGGCCTGGATTACGGAACCCCAGACCAGCAGCAGGATGAGCTCCCCAGCCCGCTGCCAGTCTGGGCATCCGGCCACCGGCCCCTTGCCAGCCGGGGTCCCAGTCGCTGGCCCCACTCAGCCCGCTGCCGGCCTGGATTACGGAACCCCAGACCAGCAGCAGGATGAGCTCCCCAGCCCGCTGCCAGTCTGGGCATCCGGCCACCGGCCCCTTGCCAGCCGGGGTCCCAGTCGCTGGCCCCACTCAGCCCGCTGCCGGCCTGGATTACGGAATCCCAGACCAGCAGCAGGATGAGCCCCCCAGCCTAGGGGGGCATTTTATGCGCCCAGGGCAAAATTGGCTTGACCAAGGCCTGTGCACCACCTACGTCCTGAAAATGGGCCCTTCTGTGCAGCGGTGTGTTTGACCTGCACAGAACACATGTTCTGTTTATTACAGTCGTGCCTAGGGGCCCCCCCAAAGATTAGCACCCCCCTGTGGTAGACACTGTGTGTACACACACAGGAATAGCCCCTGCCAGAGAGCATACACTCTAATAGACAAGGCAGACAAAGGGGCGAAGGGAACAGAGGGGCGGGAAGCAATTGGCCCAAGACCAGGCAGTATATGTAGGACTTCCAGCAGCTCAGTGGCCTCTGCCCTACCCACTGGCTGACGTACTGAAGCCTGTCGGAAAGGTTTACCAGAGGCTAGGCTACAGATTCTGGCCATGTTCATGTTTTAGTTTATAAATGGGAAAGCAACCAAGCAAGAAAGAGGCTGGAAGCAGAATTTTCACCTCAGCTATGAATCTTTCTGACGGGAAGCACCAGCCAGCCTCTGTCCCACGGAAACACAAACCACTCCCACAACCCAGCTCGCATGGCACAAAGTCAGAACTGGGCACGGCCACCCTCCGTCTCAAAAACCAGCCTCTCGGCCCGAGCCTCTCGCCTGGCAGGGAACACCAGGCCCGTCTCCTCCCCACGCGAAACACCTTCACGGGCTGCATCACCAGGTTAAGGCTTGGAAACGGTGAAATGCGGCGCAAGGCACAGACTCAGTTGGAAAGTCAGAACTTACTCCTGAAGAGAGCCAGGGCAGCAGCGTGCTGTCTGGAGGACAGCGGTGTCCATTTGAGTTAGGCATCGCTAGCTGGAGGAAATGATCTCCCTTCACAAAGCGAGGGAGAGGAAAGCACAGGGCTGGCAAGGCCAGTAAACACCTCTTCTGAGACCTGTTGACACCCGCAGCTGTGGGCGGGGGAGGGGGAGTTTCAGGATTGCTCTCCTCTGTACAGCGTTTTCTCCCTGTAGAGTGAAGGAATTGTCACTTTGCTCTAATTAGCTAATTATATCCCTAATTACTCCAAGGAAGTGATTTCAGTTAAGGAACCCTTGCTCCTCCAAACGGAGCGAGTCAGCCTGTCGTCAGCAAGAACGTCTGTTGCCTCAGCTGGTGTCAACGCAGCGAGTGAGCGCAAAGGACACCAATCGATCATTGCCTGGTGGGGGCAGCGGAAAGGTCTCCGTTAACGGGTGCAAACAATATGTCATCCAGGCAGTCTGCGCCGCGTCGGCAGCTTGGGCCGCGCGTTGAAAACAGAACCCACCAAGATGGCATCTCCTCAGCAATGCGTCCCTTAGAAAGGGATCAGCTCATCTAATGAGCGCAGCACCATCTGTTGAGAGGATGAGCAACAGAATAACACGGCGTCTCTGCATTCTTCTGGGGCCGGCTTCTAGAGCTAATCCGAGCCAAACTATCTGGAACTGTCTAGCCAGAGCACACGTGTGTCCAGCCCCTTTGGTTCCAAATACAGATCATCCTGCCAACACCACCACTACTAATGGGGAAGCAGAGCACCCTTCCATGTTTTCTTGCTGGGGCTGAGCCAGACACACCCCGGGAGCCCCTCAATGCCAACTGGCAGAGGGCCCCCCATACCGTCACTCCCAGCAGGCCCGACCCCAGGGACATACACTGGCATTTCAATGTGACCGCCTTTGGAGGGGCATGTTCCCCCCACACACACACAAATGGAAGGTTTGTGTGACCCCCACCCCCGATTTCTCAGGATGCCTCTGGCGGGAACACCCAGCAGCGACACGCTCCGTGTCCCTGCAGCCCTGGAGGGAGGAAACAGCAGGGCGGCTGGCTGAGCTCCTCCCCTCATCCCTACAGCTGCTGCTGCTCCTTCCCTGCTGCTGGCAGATGCCCACCGAGGTGAGTCACGGGGTGGAGGCAGAGGCATCACATGGGACTCCAGCAGCAGGGAAGGAGAAGCAGCAGGAGATTTGGGGGGACCATGCCTCTGCTTCCCCCCCCTTGTGCATGCCCCTGCCTGACACACTCCTTGCCCCAACACACTGTTGTCATAATATGTATCCCAAAGGTGTCCCGTAAGGCATCATATGTAAACTGACGATATGCTGCTCCCCAAACTCCCGGTGTGACATAGGTACAGATTGTATACAAAGCGCCATGAGCTGGAAATTGTCCTTAAAATGAGTTTGGGAGGCAGTGCATGAACCCTGCCTGTCCTAGACAGAGGAACATGCATTTACCTGTCTGACCAGCAAGCTCGCTGGCTGAGGGCAATGAACGGACATTTACATACGAGATCAACAAAGCCCTCAAGCTAAACTCATGGGAGAGACCATTCAACAATCACAGCAAGGAACAGAATCTGCGCCCCAGGAAACCTTCCTGGCCCTTGAGGCAGAGGCAATGGACTTGTAACGATGGATATAGCAGAGATCCCTCACTCGGGGCCAGAAGGGGACAGCACCCTTTGAGCCTAGGAAACGCTGGATTCTCTTGGTCAGACGGGCAAGAGCTGCTAGAAACTTGATGTGAGTGAGAAACCTGCTTAGACAAAGATTAAATTTTAGTCACTAGAAAGCACGTTTTGTTGTGTTTGATTTGTAACCAGACCGGTCTCCCTGATTCTTGCTCAGTATCACTTAAATCTCTGGTCTTTGTTAATAAACTCGTTCTTGTTTTAGTACAAAACCATCTCACTGCTGGGTGTTAACGTGAAATGTGCATTTTCAATTAACTTGCCTGTACCCTGAGCTACCCCCTGCCTGCACACAGCCCCTCGCTGCCTCTTCGCTGCACCAAGCCACCATCCTGCCCACACGCAGCCCCTAGCTACCCCCTCCCCACCCTGCGTTACACCCCTGCCTGCACACAGCCCCTAGCTACCCCCTCCCCACCCTGCGTTACACCCCTGCCTGCACACAGCCCCTAGCTAATCACCCCCTGCCTGGACACAGCCCCTAGCTAATCACCCCCTGCCTGCACACAGCCCCTAGCTACCCCCCCACACACACCCTGCGTTACACCCCTGCCTGCACACAGCCCCTAGCTAATCACCCCCTGCCTGCACACAGCCCCTAGCTACCCCACACACACCCTGTGTTACACCCTGCCTGCACACAGCCCCTAGCTAATCACCCCTGCCTGCACACAGCCCCGAGCTACCCCCTCCCCACCCTGCGTTACACCCCTGCCTGCACACAGCCCCTCGCTGCCTCTTCGCTGCACCAAGCCACCATCCTGCCCAACGCAGCCCCTAGCTACCCCCTCCCCACCCTGCGTTACACCCCTGCCTGCACACAGCCCCTAGCTAATCACCCCCTGCCTGCACACAGCCCCTAGCTACCCCCTCCCCACCCTGCGATACACCCCTGCCAGCACACAGCCCCTAGCTACCCCCTCCCACCCTGCGTTACACCCACTGCCTGCACACAGCCCCTAGCTACCCCCTCCCCACCCTGCGTTACACCCCTGCCTGCACACAGCCCCTAGCTACCCCCTCCCCACCCTGCGTTACACCCCTGCCTGCACACAGCCCCTAGCTAATCACCCCCTGCCTGCACACAGCCCCTCGCTGCCTCTTCGCTGCACCAAGCCACCATCCTGCCCACACGCAGCCCCTAGCTGCCCTCCTGCCTCCACGTTGAGCAGTTTTCAAACTTTGAACTGAGCCCTCCCCACCCCCCAGAGTTAATATCTTTGGTTGCACCCCCTCCCAAACCCAGACAGGTGGGTGGCCTGCCGAGGTGAGTCAGGGGTGGAGATGGCACTCCCTGCCTGGACCCTGCTGTGTGGAGCTGGCTGCAGGGCTCTACTCCGCTCCGCGCCCCCCTGCCCCCCAATATAGAAGTCAAGCTACACCTCCAGAGACTTGGGCAAACGCAGGTTTTGGGGGTTCACTGATTGCTGCCTGCAAGGCCTGGCTTGGACTAGCAGAGTCCTAAAGAGTTTGATGGCCAGGCAAACAGGCCTAGCAACAGCAAAGCTCCCTCTTGCTAAGGCAGAGCAGTAACAGTGGATCACAGCTCTGGGCATCCCCTGCAAAGTTGTGTTCCATGTTCTTTTGTGTGGCCTGAGACAGGTAAGAGGGGGTGTGAGAATCAGCCCCTTTCTCCAGGAAAACAGAACAAGAACTAACATAACTTACCAGCTGTAAGAGCAAGAGATGCAGCAAACAGCAGCTAGTTGCAAACTGGCCTCTTACGGGCTGCAGCTGCCTGTCTCTGTGGAATTTAAAGGGCCAGCCCCAGAAAGGCATGCTGGGAAAAAAGCTCCCATAAAAGAACAACCCTGCACTGGGGAGAGTTAGTTAGGACCAGTAAGGGTCTGTCAAACATGCCCTGGACTGTAAGGTGCAGCAAGGCTCTGAGTCTGACTTGCACACTGAAGGGAGCTGGCGAGGTGTGAACTGCCCCACCTTAGCAATGAATGAGTTTATTCTGCTGTGTTAACCCAGCCAGGAGAACTGTCCTGGGGGCCCTTGGGTCTATTCCTGGATCTGCTAGTGGGCTCATTACAGCAGCCAAGCGAGCTGCCTCCACAGCGTTCCCAGCTCCCCGGCGAAGAGACCGGCTGCTGGCCCTGACTCTGCACTCTTCCCCCGCCCCGTGTGGCTGAGTGTCATAGTGTCAGGCTACCCACATGCAAATGCACTTTTAATAAACACACCGAGGTCCAGGGGGCAGAAGCCAAGTGGGTGAACCGGAGAAGGCTCAAACAGCTGGGAGTGGGGGGAGGAAAGAAGCTGGAGTTGATTGCTGGAGAGGAGAGGAGAGGTTCTTTCCCAGGCAGCCAGGAGAAGACAGTTAGAGCTGTCCAGAGGCCGGTCTCACAGATTGAAGAGGCTTCTCTTTAGCCATTGTGCTTGTCACACTCTGGTGTCACCGGAGGAGGCTGAGTCCTGGTAACTAATAAGCCTTAAAGAGCTGCAGGACTCGTGTGTTTTGGCTGGGCAGCAGGTTCTGGGATCAGCTGTAGGAGGGAGCAGCCCCCCATTACACAGGCAAAGCAGTGTCTATGTAGCTATCAGAATGTGCATTTGCCACGGTACGTGACCTGACAAGCACAGATCTGCCTGTAGCAGCTTTAGCTTTCCAAGTCTATGTAAATATCTTGACCTTTTCAAATAGCACAAGTCCCGGCAGTTTAATTAGTGTCTCTCAAAGAAATTAAGTCCGAATCTTGCCAGATAGCTCATGTAGGACATTCCCTTACCGCTCACAGAAACAATTCATAGTGACAAGGTCAGCAGAGCTCAGGGCAAACAGCTATCTGAAAACAGAGGTGCCTTGGAAAGTTAGCTGGGCTCTCAGGATCAGGCCCTTAGCTATTAGCAGCCTGTAAATTGCTTGTCTTACATGGTGCTTATTGGAGATGTCTGTGTCCCACACACGGGGAGAATGAAGTTTGCTACTGACATTTTCGATCTGCAAGTTAGCAGCCAAAATCTGAGAAATGCTTGAATTCATTCCCAGCCATCAGAACAGGGAGGGGTAGGAAAACACCCCACCTTCTCCAAAGAGGCTCTGATAACACACACGTTAAGTTGTTCCTTACAGGACATGCATATGTGCACCTTACGCTTCTGCACTCATCTCTCTGCCTGCTGATGGCTAGGTATGAAAACGACTCAAAGAGGTGCCAAACGGTAACACACCGTACGCTGGGGGAGGGGGGTGTATCCCTTTGAGCACTCTACAAGGGGTAAGAGATTTGAAACTAGTTCAAGGAGACAGGGATCAATCTTGTTCCAAAGAGGGATTAGTCTGGTAGAACCCAGCTGTGTTCTTCTCGGGAGGAGGCTGTCGGCATAATGCAAAGCAGCCAGTCATAATGCCAAGTTCAAGGACCATGGGGTCAGTCTCCATTTGGGGCAACGGTTTCTTTTTGCTCACTGAGGCTGTCTTTGCAAGAGGAGGAGAGAAGCAGCAGATTAGTCCGACACCCGCGTGGATCAGCTTCCCTGAGCACACGCACACACGTCTACCAGGCGCTCACCTGCCCACCCTGCCTTCTAGACGGAGGTTCCAACACACCGGAGCTTGTATTAGGGTAAGGCCTCCAGGGCCCATCTGAGAGAAGGGTCCCACTATGGTAAGTGCCATGTGCAGAGACACCGACCGTCCTAAGCAGAGGAGACAGCCGAGGGACGTATTCCCAGCCCCGTTTTACAGAGGGGCACACAGAGCACGGGATTTGCCCCCGGTCACCCTGAGCACCTGTGGTAGAGCTGGGAACTGACCTAAGTCTCCTAAGTCCAGGCAGGTGCCTTTGCCATTCCTCGCTAACGCCCATGGGCAAAAGCCATAGATGTGTTTTGGGGCCTGCCCTCACTCGGCCCTTCGTAGCTACAGTGACATCAACAGTGCTTCAGGGCAGAGTTCAGCAGCCAGTGCTGAGTTCCCGCTCTTCAGGGTCCTGGCCTCTGACCATCCCCCAGACTCACCCATTCTTCCCACTGAAAACCCACAGAGAGAGACCCTATAGATCCGTGCACACAACGTGATGCTGTAGCTGCCTGAGAACAACGGAAGCCTGTGCACATGCAGGACGAACCAAGTTGTCTAGTCAGACTGTGGCTTCTCAGAGCAAATACGATGAAATCCTGCCTGCTTGTGGGATGGTGAGAGGTTAACAGGTCTGTACTGCTATAAACAGCTCCCCTGGGACACCCAGGGGACAGCAGTGAGAGATCAACCTTCAGACCTGGAAATCACGACGACAGCTAATGGCTTTAGAGGTGATGATCTAATCGGATGTCCACAGGTACATGGTGGCTATTTTGCAGCTGAGTCAGGTAGCCATTCAGACCAGCGCGAGAGAAATGTTTTAGCTGACACTGCATCTCCCATTGGCTCCAAAGGGAATTGGCAGGGGACGGAGTGTGGGAGGTCCCAGGATTGCGGGTATTAGACAGGTGGGGAGTGGGGGAGTGTGCGATTGCATGTGTGTACACATCACACATCTTACTTGACCGATTTTTTTGCGTGGCCATGGAAATCAGGCTTAATGTCTGTGGATAAAACAGCCCATGGTGATCTGGAAGTGATTGCACAGCACTCCCTGCTCAGTTAGATGGAGATTTCCGTTGTGTCTCATTACGGCGAGCGACTGCCGTTTCTCAGGCTCAGGACCTATCCCCAGCACCAGGCAAAGAGGAAATTAGAGCTATTTGCCATTGGTTTTTGAAAACCCGCATCTAGGTAGGTTGTACACATAGCTCTTGGGATTTCGTCACTGTGACCAGAGTCTCAGGGGAGCCAGCTGAGGTCACTCAATCAGGGTGAACTGCAAAGAATGGGGCAGGAAATCCCAAAGCTGGTGTTTATTCAATACTTAGATTTACCAAGCCAGCACAAAACAGCTTCTCTAATACCTCACTGGTTACCCAGAAGCCAACAACACAGTTCTCTTAAAGCAATCCAGCCTTAGGCCTCCACCCAGACACCCAAGTCAAATATGATGAGGATTACTGAAAATCTTATTCATTATATAAGAAAGTTCTAGCAATCCCAAAGGATCGGACGCATTACCTCCCAAGTTAACGAATATTCCAGATCTTACCCAATTACATCCTTACAGCCAATTCTTCTTAACTAAAGTACAATTTATTAAGAAAGAAAAGAGACAGAGTATTGATTAAAAGATCAAAATACATACAGGCATGAGTACAGTTCTGAGATCAGATTTATAGTAGAGATGGTGAGCTTTGTAGTTGCAAAGAGTTCTTTCAGAATTAGTTCATAGGTTATAGTCCAATGTCCATATTCAGGGTGGCCCAGTCAGGACTAGAGATTTTAGCCTTTTGGCTTAAGCTTCCCCTGCATGAAGCATCAAGCAGGTCTGAGATAAAAAGGATTGGGACCCAGCCATCTTTATACAGTTCCAGGCCTTCTTTGACAGCTTGGAGGCCTTAGGCGAACAATAGGCAATTATGGAGACTTTGAAGTAGACCTATTTCCTAAGCATCACCGTAATTAGCTACAGAGATTAACACAAGGCAATTGCCCATTTTCCACCATTCTCAGGTGATTTGCTAGACATTTCAAAAAGAGATGAATACATATATCTATGTTTACAGATCATCTAAATATTCATATGTCTTTTTGATCTCTGAATTAACAGAATACAGTATAGACACAGACTGTTTGATTACATTGTTAACCTCTACCAGTATATATGTAAACACACAAAATCACAAACATTATCTACTAATATGTCTTTAAGGGTTGAATTTGGGTCATTTATCCTGCAGGATGGTTAACCCTTTCCGGCCATGCGTCACAGTCACAAAACAAGCTAATCACCGGGGTCCATCTGGCATGAGCTTGGCATCTCGGTTTCCTGACTAGTCACTGTTCCTTGTGCCTGCTGCCTACGCCACAAGGATATCTCCTTTCCGAGCCCTTTGCCAAAGCCTCCTGGGCTGCAAGAAAGTTTGTTGGGGGCGGGGGGAGAGTCAACACAATTTCAAAGTGAAAAAGAGAAATCTGGGCCCACACATTCGCCAGGGTTCCCAGACAACTCTGCTGAAATGGGAGAGCATTTCTGCGACCTGAACGACAGCTGTAATGATGGAGGGCACAGCTCCCTGCTCTTAGTGGTAAAGGAGAACGTCCTGCAGGAGCACAGAAGGCATTTGTGATTTGCTGTGGACCATGCTGCTTATATAGGGATGTTCCCACATACAGCAGCAGCATCTGCTTCCCCTCAGCATTAGGAAGGTACCAGCTGCTGACAACAGCAGGGGCAGCGCTGTCTCTTATCATGACAGAGCCAGTACCACCATTAAAGGCCCAGCCGCCCCCCACACAAAGCTGGGCCTAGCACAGTGCTTTAGCTGGATGAAATCTCATGTGCTGAATGTAGAGGCCTCCCTAGCCCGTGCTACACAGGGTTAGTTTAGTGCAAAATGGAAAACATTTCAGTTTGGTGGTTCTCAACATTTAGAACTTAAATACTGCACTGAAACTCTCCAAAGGTAACTTGATTGTTAACGCTCAATGAGATCTTCAGGTTGCTCCAAGTTTGAACACAAAATTGTGACCCTATATGTTTGGCAAACCAGTTTTAAAAAATGTGTCTATTACATGAGAATGCCACATGCAGCTAAATCCCATGGATTGGAGCGTGGGAGGACGGCTACTGATGTAGGTCAGTGTTTGCAGCACTGGGCCCTGAACTACCCCTGCACACACGCCTGGTGCATCTCCCTAAGGGCCCAACACCTTAAGGTGCTGAGCACCTTTAGCTACCAGCAATATCACTGGGAGTTAAGGGCACTCAGCACCTTGCAGGATCGAACCCTAAGGCACTAATCCTGCAGTGAGACATGTGTAACCCCTGGTAAGGGTGTGGTAAGGGCCCTCTCGGTACCCAAGCTGCGTCTGTTATCGGCCTGATTAGCAAGCCTTGGCTTTAGCTCAAGGTGTAGTAACATAAATCTATAGCTTTAGAAGCCTCCAGTTCAACCCCTGGTGTATTGGCCAACATGGTGGCTATCACATGCAGACACACCCATGCAGCTGGCCACTGGCACACATCTTCTTGCATCTGAAGGCCAAAGGATGCAACTGCCACACTTAACGAAAGGAAGCCCTGCTGTGCATGTAGTTTCCAAATGTTCTTACCCGTGGTGAGCGTGCAGTCACTGGCAGGAAACCCCCTTACAAATTTGCATGTGCACTGAAAATGGCTCTTTGGATTTCAGATGGGAAACCCAGCTGTGTTTGCTGTCCAAAGAGAGCGGCCTGAGTTCAGTTAGGAATTGGATTTTTTTGGTAATGCTTTTATTAAGACTGTTTCAGATGCCAGTGGCCCCAGAAGGCAAAACTTATATTCCTCTGGGTTTTGCTTCTAACCCCATCCCTGTGTGTTATTTCATTTAAGTGGTATCTGCAGTAATCAGCCTCTCTCATTATCAAAGCCACAGGCCATCTGGTTCCACTTTCACAAGGAGAGGGAGCGAGTGGAAATCTGGTTTGACTTGTGTTTTCCTTCCCTGGGTTATGGCTTGCTCTGTGTTTAATGTTGTCAGTGCAATATGATATTTGGTCAGTGGGTGGCCCATTTCTCCCATTTGAATCTAATTCACAGCCTCATCTGGCAATAATGTTGCTTCACATCAATTAGCACTGACAGAAATTAAACTGCACCATGGACTTGATGGGTCAGGAAGCGATTCCCTTTTTGTAGGCAGAAAACCTTGTTTTGGGAGGCGGGATGGAAGTGGCGCCCTCTCTCTCTCTCTCTCTCCCAGTTTTGTTTCTTATTTAAGGAGCCGGCGAGTATTTTTTTTCTTAGTGACTTGCAGGGGAGACCTTTAGCGCTATTCTCAATTCAACTTTCAGTTTATTTATGGTGAAATCTGCACCTTATCATAGGGGTGGATTAATATTCTCAAGAATCCGAGCATGATAAACACAGCCAGAATCCATCAACATTTCTGCCACTGCCCCCGCCCCCACTGCCCCGCAAACACCCACTTTGGGGGTTCCCCCAGAATTTTCCCCTCAGCTCTGTTCTCCCCCGACCCTGCAAGGCATAGCCTCTCACCAGCTCGCCTGCACTAACGTTCCCGATTCCTGATCCAGAACGTGGGCATTTACTCCTCTGGGATAACAGGATTTCAGTGCTGCGCTGCAGTCTTTAGGGACTGCATCTGAGCATGGTAATAACCTGCCTGTGGCATTTCTTTGAGGTATTTATCAGTCCCCTCTATCAGTGCCTCAGCCAGGTGAGATGTTGGGTCAGGAGAGCCTGTGTTTGCTGCCCTGACACCTGGAAAGAACGGCAAGAAGTCACCTAATGCAAAGACCTCCTGCAAGGGGAGCAGAGCAAGGCCTCTTTGTACCAGTGGCCTAGGTAGGAGTGGAAATGTGGGTGGGCCCCAACTTTCAGATGGCCGGGCAATGACAGACGGTGCTCGCTCAGCTCCTCTGCCCCTGCCAAATCCTCTTCCTAGCCCTCGTGCCCCCAGACACAGGGCCTCCCCTGCCGAGCTGGGCACACGCATGGGGCGGCTCAGACAATGGCCAGGCAGAGCTGCTGGGGTGTATCTTTCTGAAGGGCGAGCGCAGAGCTCCGTCCTGCATTTCAGGTGCTCGAGTGACGCTCCAGCCGCCGTGGCAGCACTACCCCCCTGCTCAGATTTGGGTGTGCCTGGCTGCAAAGTGGGTGGGCCATGGCTTTGTACACTCTTCTAAACACAGACTCTTCCGGTCTCACTGAGCATTTCGTAGAATCAGAGAATATCAGGGTTGGAAGGAACCTCAGGAGGTATCTAGTCCAACCCCCTGCTCAAAGCAGGACCAACCCCAACTAAATCATCCCAGCCAGGGCTTTGTCAAGCCTGACCTTAAAAACCTCCTGGGAAGGAGATTCCACCACCTCCCTAGGTAACCCATTCCAGTGCTTCAACACCCTCCTAGTGAAAAAGTTCTTCCTAATATCCAACCTAGACCTCCCCCACTGCAACTTGAGACCATTACTCCTTGTTCTGTCACCTAGTACCACTGAGAACAGTCTAGATCCATCCTCTTTGGAACCCCCTTTCAGGTAGTTGAAAGCAGCTATCAAATCCCCCCTCATTCTTCTCTTCTGCAGGCTAAACAATCCCAGTTCCCTCAGCCTCACCTCGTAAGTCATGTGCCCCAGACCCCTAATAATTTTTGTTGCCCTCCGCTGGACTCTCTCCAATTTGTCCACTTCCCTTCTGTAGTGGGGGGCCCAAAACTGGACGCAATACTCCAGTGACTCTCCAGAATCGCAGGCTGCGGGGCTCTCTCCAGGGGCAGTGTTATTGATTTTACCTGGAAGGTGCTCAGATACTGCTGTGATGGGTGGCTGTATAAAATCCCAAGGGCTTGTCTACAGGTAGACTTCATGGGGAAGTTAATGCGGAATAGCTAGCATGTGAATGCAAAGTCCAGTAACTCCCTGTGTGAGCAGCCCTACTCTGCAGCAAGGCTGCCTTTGGGTGGCTAGTCAGTGGTTTACGCTAACGCACACAGAGCACTCTTAGTGCCGGGTCAGAGTGTTCACAGTGGGAGCTGTCACTGCTCAGTGTTGTAGCCTTTGAGGAGAGACAATCTGCCACTCAGCCAGAATGCCTAGTGCCAGGTCGGTGACTCCTAAGGTGCTAACAGCAGGATGGCTCTAGGAGCAGCAGAGATGCAGCTACAGATTTAGATGCAGAGAATTGCTGCCAGTTTTTGGAATGATCCATTTTAAAACAAGGGCTCTAGATGACAGCACAGAAATAAGTTCCAACTTTCAAGCATCCAACCAGCCCTGAGCAAAAACAACTTCCAAGAGGCACAAACCCGAGCTCTGTTCCAGACTCCCCAGCGGAGGGAAAGTTGCCATCTAGCAGACAAGGAAGAAAACCAGGCAGATAAGTGCCAAGAACTCCAGCCGCCTTGTTGGCTCAAGTGCTCTGTTGGAATGTCTGATTAATAATTGATCCGGACGGCTGGATTGAAGCTGTTGAACTGGCCTCCAGGTGAATGTGGGTATTTCTGACAGAAGGCAATGTTAAGAGACCTAGTTTGCCCTAACAAGGCAACAACTGAAATGCATTGTTCTAGCTGGACACCAGGGATAATGTGAACTACCCTTAAAGTCTCAGCTCCTGTAAAAAGCTTAGCTTTTGTAAAGGGAAATCATGCCTCACCAATCTATTAGAATTCTTTGAGGGAGTCAGCAAACATGTGGACCAGGGTGATTCAGGGGATCTAGTGTACTTGGATTTTCAGAAAGCCTTTGACAAGGTCCCTCACCAAAGGCTCTTAAGCAAAATAAGCAGTCATGGGATAAGTGGGAAGGTCCTCTCCTATATCAGGAACTCGTTAAAAGATAGGAAACAAAGGGTAGGAATAAATTATCAGTGTTCACAGTTGAGGGAAGTAAATAGCAGGATTCCCCAAGCATCTGTACTGGAACCAGTGCTGTTGCACGTATTCATATTTGATCTGGAAAAGGGGGTAAAGTGTGAGGTGGCAAAGTTTGCAGATGATACAAAAAGTTACTCAAGATAATTAAGTCCAAAGTTGACTGTGGAGAGTTACAAAGTCATAGGTGCCGACCCCATGGGAGCTCCAGGGCTGGCCCCCTACCAGAACCTCCCCCTCCCCCCAGCACGTCCTGCCCGCCAGTGGGCCTCCCCGTCCCTCCCAGTGCCTACCACCTGCCGCGGATCAGCTATTTCACGGCATCAGGAGGAGGGGGAGGAGCGAGGGCTCAGCGTGCTCAGGGGAGGCACGTAACTGGGGCGGGAAGAGGCGGGGAGGAGGCGGGGTGGGGCAGAGCTGGGGTGGGAAGAAGCAAGGCAGGAGTGGGGTCTTGGGGGAAGGGGTGGAGTAGGGCTGGGGGGAGCCAGGGGAGTACCCCCTGGCAGATTAGAAACTCAGCACCTATGCAAAGGGTTCTCATAAAACTGGGTGACTGGGCAAGAAAATGGCAGATGAAATTCAATGTTGATTAATGTAAAGTGATGCACATTGGAAAACATAATCCCACCTATACATATAAAACGACGGGGTCTAAATTAGCTGTTACCACTCAAGAAAGAGACTTTGGAGTCATTGTCTCTGAAAACATCCACTCAATGTGCAGCGGCAGTCAAAAAAGCAAACAGAATGTTGGGAATCATCAAGAAAGGGATAGATAATAGAGACAGAAAATACCATATTGCCTCTGTATGAATCCATGGTGCGCCCATGTGCAGTGCTCAGAACAATGGGGCCCACGAAGCAGGACTGTAATATTCATGATTAGAGAGAGAGGAAGTTTGGACCCTGATCTGGAGATTGGGTCAAGCCCCTCTCTAAACAAGGCCGAAGCCACCCAGAGTGAAGGAGAGAGGTGATAATCTGGCTTCCTCGGTCTGCCTTGTCTATTGCAGCACAGACAAAGCGCATGCAGAGACTGCTTCCAGCTAAGACAAGCTCAGCACATCTCCTGCAGATCTGGCCAGGAGCTAACAGGCTCCTGTAGAGAGCTGTCGCCTTCGGACAGAACAGGTTGAGTAGGCGTCTCAGACTAAAGAGAGGCACTAGCTAACTGGTCCAGTCCTGATTGCTGTTGGGGAACGCGACATCTGCTCTGTTAAATGGGAGCGTGAAATCATCCAGTCATACGACACAAAGGATTCACCACCAAGGAAGCCGAAAGGCGCAGGACCGTGGGAGGATCACACCACGAAGGTGGTTTGCCAGCATCTCAGGCAGTTTGCCCTTCTGTCACCAATAGGCCATGGAGCAGGGCGGGGCACTGTAGCTGTCACTCACTTCTAGTGATGCTGCAGTTCATAATAAAGACCCTGGCTCAGCAGATTTGCCCTGGTCCCCAGTGCATGCTGGCAGGTGCTTAACAGTTTAGCCTAACTGCGGCCAAACAAATTAATTCCTGAATGCAGCATCTTGCCCTTCTGCACCTTCAGCCTTCCACGCATGCAGACGTGTGCCCAGATTCATCGCACACCCTCGCTTTGAGACTATGCCACCTCCCCACCCCCGAGGCCATCGCTAAAAGCAGGCCAGCTCTGATGACCCCTGGTAAGAGCTCACCAGTATCTTTCTTGGGGGCCAGGACTTTCAGAAGCCAGCTGTTGGCAAACCCCGTTGCCAAGAGCTAGAATTGCTAAAGTCTGACTGAGCACCTTGCCCTTTGGTGATGCCGCTGGAGGAGAACTTGATGGAGTCTTTGCTAACGGGAAGCCAAGAATGTCAAAATATTAGTGTACATCTGGGGAGCGGCAAGGAGACTGGAGGGCGGCTCCCAGGCAGCAAACCCCACTCAAGGCAAGAACATCAGAATCTACTGACCGAGGTGGAAAACTACTGACTTGAGCACCAGGGCAAGACAACAGGCACCCCTGCGACTGAGAAGGGCGTGGAGGACTCTTAACTCAGGGTGCCTTGGTCAGTGCTGTGAAATTTCCATGACACTTAAAACTGTGCTCTTTTTGGAGACACGTCACTCTCTAACACACACTCCTGAGTAAGTCTCCCTTTGGCAGCACATCGTACAAGAGCTCATTCAAACCTCCAGGCTGCTGGACTGGTTTTAATCTAAGTTTTATTTCTGTAAGCTGCAGAGTTATGAAGAGAATGCGCCAAAAGCTCGTTGTGGGGATAGACGGCAGGAGGCTGAGCCAGATTCTCTAATGTCTGCAGTGGAAACATTTTAGCTTCTTCAATTTTGGAGACCAAATGTTGAAAGCTTTTGATCTTAAAAATACTGGCCCTGTAAGCAAGAGAAGAGGGAGAGCCTGCCTCCACTTTCCTCAGTACAGCTCCGCCTCCGTCTTTGCTTGCCAGACACTAGTGAAGGCAGGGGGCTGGACTCAATGACCTTTCGAGGTCCCTTCCAGTTCTAGAAGATACACCTATCTCCAATTATTATTAAATTAAATTAAATAGGCTGTCAGGTCCATCTGGATTCACCACAGTGTGGTGATTAGCCACCTCTGTAAAGCCATAAGCCAAACTTGAAGATGTCCCCAGTCAGTAAGCAGCTGCTTATTCTACAGCAAATAAATCCCGTCTGTAGGCTATTGCAAAACAAGATAAAAGTCACTCACCATCACCTTAGTCCCTCATCTGATTTGGTCAGTTTATGCAGTGGAATTAACATCATATGTACGACAAAGCCAAGACACACTGGAGCATTGTCAACAAATATGGTTGGACTAAGGCAGCCAAGTCTGCCCTGGTTGCTTAACTCTACAGATCTGGATCAGCCCAATGAGTGGCTCTTCCAAAAGACTGCAGGTAGCCATTTGGGCCCTGCTCCTTCAAAGGAGGCTTTGCCCATGATTCCAGGAAGATCAGGAAACGGCAGAGGATGGGTATTTGGAAAACTGGAGAAAAATTTACCTCATCTGAAAGACAAGGAGATCTGGACCAGAGCTGGGCAGATAATTTTCAATGAAACATCACCAAAATATGCTGTGTTGTCAAAGCCCAAATGTTTGTGTGGAGATGTATCAGTTTTGACCAAATTTTCAGCAGGAAAGGGGTCAAACAAGCTAGAGATACAGTCTATAGCCACTTAGGGGCACTGGCTTGGGCTCTGAGAGCCACAGGTTCAAGACCCTGCTCTGCATAAGTCAGGAGTCCGGAATGGAAAACCCTGAATCAGGTAGAGTGGGGCCTTGAACTTGGGTCATCCACCTGTGACTCTTGATTAATTGAAATGTTCAGGTTTTAATCTGAAAGTGGGGATTTTGATGCAATTTCATTTTTGTGAAAACACTTGAAAGCTTTCGATTTTATGCCATTGTGGAACAAAAACAATTTTAAACCCTCAAAAGTTGCTGTGAAAGGGAACTGTCACCCTTTGCTCAGCTCTGGATTGGACATCACCCCTTGTCCTGGGCAACTAACACCTATGGCCTAGACCGTGCTGATCACACACTTAAGGGTTGCCTGTACGCAGCAGAGTAATTCCACTGGTGTCAGTATAGCCAAGCTGTACCCATCCTAGACCCACAGTAGAAGTATAGAGTCACATCAGGCATTTTTGTTTGTACCTAGTTTTTTCTATAGATCCTGTAACTGACCTCAGGTCTTTCACAACTAAAAATATTTTGAAGAGGAAAAAGAACGGTAAATACACTTGGAGATTCTTTTGCCATGACAAGGTTAAATTCATTTCTGCCTTGCAGCTAATGCTGAACTGTGGTAATTGCACTGGATGTCTCTATCCAGCCTTGCTTTTTAGTGAAAACAATTAATTTAAAGAAAGTCTGTCTGCTCATTTTCTATTTTTGTAACTAAACTTTGAGGCAGCTGATGTCCTGAAATGTGTTAAGTGCTCCCAAACTGAGCAATTAATCAAGTGACTTCAAGGATATTCAGAGCTAGGAGACATATGTTCTGGAACAAGTAAAATATCAGAGAGCGGAGAGCTGGCAGGCGGCTTGGTGCATGATGAAGCTCTGGAATGGAAGAAGAGAACGAAGGAAACAGCATGTGTCTCTTGTTATCACATGCCCTCTTGTAAGGTGCTATTGGGTCTTCTTAGAGCGCCACACTAAACCCCGCCCAAACGGCTGTGTATGGCTCATGCTGCCAAAGCTGGGTTAGCAGCCCTGGCAAACCAAGCAGGTATTGACCTTACATGCAAGAAGATACAGCTTGCCCTGAGAGACGGTATTGATTAGTGGCTGGGGCAATGACAAGGCCTCAGAGGCCTGCCCTGGATCTGCCATGGATCTGCTGTGGGACTTTCAGCAAGTCACTCACTGCTCTTTGCCCCCTTCCTCCGCCCTTTGCTCTGTCCTGCCTACAACCCAGTAAGCTCTTCGGGGCAGGGACTGTGTATGTGCACAATGGAGCCTGGTCTCTGCCTCAGCCTCGAGGAGACACTGCCCTACCGAAGAGCAGTGACTCTTTAAAGGGCCTTATTAAAATGAATGTTTCTTCCACAGCTGATTGTTATTTCTACTCCCCCCCCCGTTAAATTGTAACATTCTCAGGCAAAGCACTGAACACAGGCAGGGGTTTTCTGTAATCATTCCCTTTGAAATCTCTTTCATTACAGCCTTTTTTCTCCCAAGTACTGCCTGATGTTACTCTTAGTTTTATGATGATGATTATTTCTTATTTCCAGCTAAGCACGTTGCTCACCCAATTCCCCATTTAGATTCGATCAGTGTTGTACAACTGTGTAAAGTGGCTTTTGCTCGTGTCCATAGTGCCACCTGCAGGCTGTACTCACCCCCACTTTCAATGGCCCTGTTTTTCACTACAGTATTTGCACTGGAAAAATTAAAGGTTTGAGGTTGCAGGGGGAGGGGACGGTTGGTTCTTTTAATATTTTCATTAAGCCTGGCAGAATAAAACATAAATAATAATAATTCCAAGTAGAACCATGATCACTATGGGAGAAAATCAACACACTGATTTCAAATAGACACATTATTAGATAGGCAAATCTACAAAACCCCAAATCACTACGTTTTGTTCGATCAGGTGAGGCAGAACAAACAACATTTTGAGCACAGATTTTAAAGCCAGCATCCCAATTAAGCTGATGATAGCAGCAAACTCTGTACTGTACTTCCATGACCCCCATCTCCCTCGTACCTCAGCACCTCATGAGCTTTAATGTCTTTCTCCTCCCAACATCCCTGTGAGGCAGGGCAGTGCTACTGTCCCCATTATACAGATAGGGAATTGAAGCACGAAGAGAGACTAAATGACTTGCCCAAGGTCATACAGGAAGGAACGTGGTGGACCTGGGAATTGAACCTGGTTTCCCTAGTACCCTAACCACTGGACTTGCCTTCCTCTCCACCCTTCAAGGTGTATGAATTTAAAAACAACATTAGGTCCACCGAAGAGTGAACATGTTACCGCCTAAGGGCCTGATCCTACAAGAACTTACACACATGAGAATCATTCGCTTTCATTGCTTTATGTCAGTGGAACTGCTCAAGTGGTTCCAATTAAGCAGAGGTAAAAACTTGCAAGATCAGGGCTTAAAGATCTCCATCCAAGCGATGAGGCATGAGCAACGCCAGTAGAGGGGGAACCTGTCAATTCATGGCAGTTCTCAAAGACCATCACCAGGTCTCCTTTATAGCAGTGGTTCTCAAACTAGGGCCACTGCTTGTTCAGGAAAAGCCCCTGGCGGGCCGGGCCAGTTTGCTTACCTGCCGCCTCTGCAGGTTCGGCTGATCGCGGCTCCCACCAGCTGCAGTTTGCTGCTCCAGGCCAATGGGGGCTGCAGAAAGCAGCGGCCAGCACGTCCCTCGGCCCGTGCCACTTCCAGCAGCTCCCATTGACCTGGAGCAGCGAACCGCGGTCAGTGGGAGCCGCGATCAGCCGAACCTGCAGACGTGGCAGGTAAACAAACCATCCTGGCCCAGCCCGCCGGGGCTTTCCCTACACAAATGGCGGCCCTAGATTGAGAATCACTGCTGTACAGTACATTCATTGCATGAATTCATAGGCACCTGTCTTGGAAGAACCCTGGCTAGGTATTGAAACACGGTGCACATGTATTCTGGGGATGGCTCACCCTGACAATCGCAATAAGCATTGGCCTGAACATTCACTGAACCAGCAGACTAAATTGACCACAGCAGGCTGGGAAGAGCTGGTTGGGAATTTTCCATTGTAATGATTTCCAACCGAAAGGGTAGTTTCCATAAGATTGGAATTTTCCACAGGGGGGAAACAATCTCAATTGTGCTGAAAATTTTCAATTTTCTCTTGAAATTATTTCATAGCAGGTTTTTTTCAAAAGCAATTGGAATATTTCATTTTGTTGAACTGATCCAGAACACTTAGTTTTGAATCAATGCAATAAAATATTAAACTCCATTTTCCTCTCAGCACATTGCCTTATGGGAGTTGTACTTTGGGCTCCTGTTCTCTCGTATTGGCCAAGCTCTCTGACTACATCTCCCATAATGCATTGGGAATTTCCCTCTGACCAAGCTCTGAGTGGTGCATCATGGGTGTAGCATGACTGGGTGCATCCTAGGAGATGTAGTGTGGTCAGGGTTCCTGGCCCATAGGAGAGAGTGGGGGCATCAGGCTCCTGAACTTTAGCTTCCTTGAGGCAATGCACCACTATGGGACAATGCAATCGAGTATTGAACTGAGTCTAAACGAGGATTTCGGCTGAGTTCAGTAAACGGAAATGAAACATTTTGACATTTCTGGAGTCTTGGAATTTTCAAAGTTTCAACTTTTTGTTCCAATTCGGGACTAAAAAAACGTTGAAATGTCAGAATTTATCACGGGACAGGAATTCAAATTGTGCTCAGCTCTAGTACTTTGTTCTGTCTGCCCACGCATCCTGCCCCAATGGGCTTATAGTCAAGGGCAGAATTTGGAGCAAACCTACCCTGAGATTCACAGATTGGAGGGATTTCTTCCTTTTAAAATGTTGAGTGCCCAGGACGCAGGAAAGCCCTGGAGCAGGGCAATAAATAGGAATGAGTAGAGGAGTAAATGGGGCTTTGCTGCCACCTTCAGGGCCTCTCTCTTTGGCCCACTAAAGGCAAAGGAGGCCGCTCTGTAATTTGGGTGCCCTGTCTGTGTGGCTTCGCTTCTCTTTATTCTCCTTCCTTTTGTGTGTCTAAGGAGCGCGAGGGAACAAATCGCCATTGTGAGGCAGTAGAGGGAGGTTGTGGGGACAGGAAACTCTAAAGAAACATTGACTGTCTACGTTCGCTCTACAAGGACGAGCTGCTAACCTCCCTCCCTCACTGCCGGGCACTTCTGGGCAGGGAGCGACGACTGCACCCCGCGCATGGATTGAATTAGTCACCCCATTGGAAGGCGCCCGTCACAAAGCTGTGCAGGGCTGTACAGCAGAGGGCAAAGGACACATCACTAAATCCAGCCAAAGAACCAAGCGAACCAGGCACAAGCACAGGCTGACAAGACCAGGGGCTCATAGTGCTGTGAGAAACGCAGGATCCGCCATCCCAGCTGCGGCCTGGGATCCCTTCTCAAACCATCGCACAGATGAGGAGAACAGGGGCAGCCGAGACACAAATAAGAGGGCAGGGCCCATAAACAATCAAGGGCAGGGCAGGGCAGGCCCACTGAAATGAGCGGGCCTCTGGACACTCGACAGCCCGGAGCACCCGCACAATAGAGCCCTGGCCTCCAAAATGTGAGTGGTGTTCCGGGGATTGTCGTCAACACCCCCCCCCCCTCGGCTACGACCGTGCAGCTTTCATCCTTTCCTTTACCTGCTCGCTTTTCCTGGCATCCAGGTTCAGCAGCTAGAAGAGGGAGTCGGGAGCAGCATGCAATCCCCAGGCCAGGTAAGCAGTAGAGTGCACCCCATCGCGTCTGGGCCTATAGCAAGTGTCCGTGGCTACCCGCCCTGCCAAGAGCTGCTCTGGCCCTGCTGCGGTCTCGCTTTCCTCTCGTGACTTGGCCCTCCAGCCAGGACACATTTAGCCCCCTCCCGTCCATGGTAACAGAAATAAATGTCCAGTCCCCTCTCTTCCCAGCCCAGTGCTCCATACACCCTTTCCTCAGGGTGCTCAAGAGTCCTTATCTCAGGGGCTTCAACCACCATCCTCAGGGGCTGTTAAAGGAACCCAGGCCCACCCTCTACACTAGGTTCCAGTCCAAGCAGTCAAGGGTCACTCCACTTGTCTCCTTGCTGCTACCTCCCTGGACTTCCTCCTACTAGCCTTTCCCTGGACTCTCTCCTCACCCTGCAAAAGCCTTCATGGTCCCTACAGGTCTCTTCACTCCCTACCACCAGGAGAGCAACTGAAAAGTTCCTCCCTGCAGCCCCTTCTGCGCTAACATTCCTCTGTTTATAGCACCGCCCAGCCCCTCCCCGGCTAGGTTTCATCACTAATTATGCTTGGCCCACCCTCCAGGTGCAACCAGGTGGGATAATTGGCCTCTCTGGCACACAATAATCCTATCAGCACCTGTGCAGGGTAGACAGCCCATCACAAAGTGCAGAGAGATTTTAAGACTGACAGAACTCAGGCATGGTATCCCCCCTTTCCCTGTCACTAACTGGTTCACTAGCCAGGCAGCTGTTCCACTCGTACCATAGTCACGACTGAAGTCATCTTTTATCAACCATTAGCAGCCTGTGGTAGCGGCGAGACTGAGCTGTTTCCCTGTAGTTAGAGTAGGAAGTTGCTGCAGTTTTCATAGGACAAGCTCTAGTGAGGGGCAAGGGTTGGCATGGTGATGAGGAAGTAGAAGAAAATGGCAGCCCCAGAATTATGAAAAGCTAGAGGCCCTGTTCAAGCAGGAGAACAGGTGCTGTGAGACTGGTGAGACACTTGCATAGCTGGGTCCCTGCCCGCTTCCCATGCACAGAGACATGATGAAGATATTCAGAGAAGATGGGACGAGATCTCTTCTTGCCAGCCCACGATCCCATGGGGCTGAGCAAAAGCCAAATGGAGTCAGTGGGACTGTTTCCAGGGATTTCACTGGGCTTCAGTTCAAGCCCCTCTGGCCCGGTGCTTTCTGTGTTACCCCACAGAGCCCAGTGTGTGCTCAACAGTGCTACCAAGATGGGGGGAAAAAAAGGTAAAGCTGAAAACTATTCAAAAGCATGAAAATGATTTTACAGTTCGTAACACATTCTGTGCTAATGGCTGTATTCCATGTGCCTGTGCTTTTCTGAGCACCAGTAAAATCTGCCCCCAGGAACAAGCTGCAGGCAGCCAGCGATCATCAGGGTCTTATGGCCATTTGGAAATCAAGGGCGCTGAGTTTGGAATTCGTTTGTGTGCACCCTGGGCCAGCAGAGGGCATGTTCGTTTTTTCTGTGTTTTAAACGATCATTGGGTGCATGATGCTTTAAACATAAAGTCAGCAAACAGGACCAAAGTCCTGCTTCATGGAGCCTGTCGTCCAGTGGGTTTGGACTTTGGCGTGCTCAAGACAATGGCTAGAGCTCAGCGACTGATCCATTCCTGTTCTAGAAAGAAGAGTTTGCATCTCCAAACCATACTTTGCTCCTGGCTATTTATCGATCAAGCAAAGCCAGCCCAGTTATTCAATTATTAAAGGCCAGCCAGATACTCGAAGTAACATCATTCAGCAGGTCCCCTCTCCTATAGCTCACAGAGCAGAAACACGGCCTCCAGCTGAATATTGTTTATTTCAATCGAAGCCGTGCCTGAAGCCAGGGAGCAGAAAAATTTAAGCCGTGTACCAATGTCCACTTCATTTAGGGAATTCTTAGGAGCAGCAACTTTTTTCCTTCCAGTTATTGGCAGAAACCAAATGTTTTCTCAGCATGAATAAAAAATAAATGCCAGACATTTGCTGCAAAATGAATCTGCAATTAATTTAAAATAAGCCAAAAAACCCATAGAAATGCACTCGCTTGGCATTTTTATTGGAAATTATTTCCACTATATATGAGTACCAGAAAGTGAACGACAAATCGGATAGAAGAAACCCTCTTAGCCATGCTGAGCTGTAATTTGGTTTCTCTCAAAGTTACACGAAAAAGCTGGCTGTCTGGAAGATTAGCAGCTAACCAATAATGAGGAGAGAAAAGCAAGATCTCCACACTGGAAACTCAAGCATGTTTCCATGTCGGCCCCTTTTCAGCTTGCTGCATCTCCCACCAAAGCCTAATCACATCAGCCTGGTAATTACAAGGTGGCTCGATGCACCTTTTACCCATTGATCTGGAGTGAACAAGTAAACCATAAACCAAGAGATGTTGTTATTATTTAGTTTTTGGCCCAGCTTCTGTTCAGCCATGCCATGCCATGCCTGCCACATTATAGGAGATGGTTTCCTGTTTTTGCCAATACATAAACTTGATAAGGCTCTAAAGACTTCCTCTAAAAACCAGCTATACTGATGGTTTCCAGCTCACCCTCGTGTCTGATCTGGGGCCAAGCCTCAGTTCCAGGCATAACAGAAGACAGAGAAGATGAAAGCTCAAGCTCTGTTTCTTTCCAGCTTGAACCAGGTGTAGAGCTGGCATGAATGGCCTCCAACATTAACTTACTCCAGTGAAGACATGCTAAAGCAATAACACGAAAATGACTAACATGTGGCCTAAAATGTCTATTCATTTCACTGATTTTCTATAAATGAATTTTCCTGGGGCGCATTTTTTAAATGTTCTATTTTATAAGCATTAAAGGGTTTCAAAGACAGGGCAATCCCTCGGAGAATTTTGAAATGCCAACAAGCATGCCGCTTATAAACTAATAGCCTATTATTTACAATTGTGAGTGGCTCAAATAGCTGATTTAAAACCTTCAAATGACAAAAATTCCTCTGAGGCAAGATGCCAAAGTTGAGCAAACAATTTGTACGGTATGTTAAGTGCAAGAGGAAGCCACAGAGCTTGTCTTGTGTTTCCAGTTGGAGCCAGGCAGGAGTGGCAGGCTACTGAACAACGTAACACACTACTGGGGGGGGAACGAACAAGGGAAAGCAAGGCAGGATTAATAGTCTTTTTGGTGGCTTGTTGGACACCATGACGTAGGTTGATGCGGAGATGATGAATGCTGCAGACAGCACAGAGACCAGCAGCTGCTTGTCAGACTCAACTTCAAATCATACAAATAATTTACATTTTAATTTCTGGTTCCCAGCATGTGCAGTGAACCCCACAAACAGGGGCGGCTCCAGGTCCCAGCACGCCAAGCACGTGCTTGGGGCGGCAAGCCGCGGGGGGTGCTCTGCCGGTGCCGCGAGGGCAGCAGGCAGGCTGCTTCCGGCGGCTTGCCTGCGGAGGGTCTGCTGGTCCCGCGGCTTTGGTGGACCTGCGGGAGGTCCGCCGAAGCCGTGGGACCAGCGGACCCTCCACAGGCAAACCGCCGGAGGCAGCCTGCCTGCGGTGCTTGGGGCGGCAAAATCCCTAGAGCCGCCCCTGCCCACAAATGGCAGCAGGAGGCCAAGGTAACTGCCTCCTTCTCACTTCTCCTTTGGCCTAATTGCAGTTAATAGTTACAGACAACAATATTCACATCAGGAATGAAATTCTGTATTGGACTCTATTCTATAGAGGTTCTTATACCGCCCTCATCACCGCAAAGTCTGAGCGCCTTCTAGCCGCCGACAAAGCTACACGACTAACACCAGTCACATGTTCGTCTCCCCCGCGGAAGGTGTGTTTTGTTTTGGAGGTTTTGGATAATATCTCCACACGCACACGTTGCTCTGTGTTTATGTTAAAGGCGGCAGGTCAATGAAATGCGCCCGGCCCTTGCAGTGGAAGGAGGGAAGGTCTGTTGTGGCCTTTGTTCCTCCGGGGGTTTCATTCCACAGCTTGGGGCCAGTCCCCAAGGCAGCTCCGTCTCCTGCGCAGATGACCTTGACCCTGACTGTAGAGATTCCCTAGGGCCAGAGGAGCGAAGCTGTTGACTTTAGGCTCTTTTAGGTACTCTGGGCCCAGAGCACTGAGAGCCTGGAACCTGATTCGCTTCCCGGTTCTATGGGATGTCAGAGTGGGGCGCAGAGGACAGGTGTGATGTGTTCGTGATCACCTGCGGGAGATTTGGACCCCAAGCTGGTGCCACATAGGAGTCACTAATACACCACAAGTGTCTGGGAGAGACCTCCCCCCGTGCAGGCACAGGGCAAGGGCTGGCAGGGAGAGGACTGGCCTGCAGCCTCTTGTGAGCTGGGCTGGGCCGCTCTAACATACACTAGCGACTACTTCGAGCTGGCCAGAATCTGGGACTGGCAGGCACAAAGGTGGCATGAGGGCCCTGGGCTGGGCTTTCTGCACTGCACCTCTGGAAAGTGAAGATCAGCATGGGCCCCACGTGCAATTTATGGCACAAGCTGAATAGGGGTCCTGATTTTCAAAGGCACTGAGCACCCGGAACTCCCGCTGAAGTCAATGGGAGCTGTGGGTGCTCAACATCTCTGCCCAGACCCGCAGTCCTCTTCCTCAGAGCCCTGGCATTTGTTAGCTGGCCGTTCTCGACCGACTGCCTGGCACCAGCAGGCCGGGCAATACTCCAACCACCCACAACTCCCGGCAGTCTGCCAATAAATGACGGCCACTATACAAGTGCATTTTCTGTTTGTCTACCTTGCGTCCACACACACACGTACCAGGTAGAGCAACAGGAGATGGGGCGATGAGTGTCACGGTGTAAAAGTGCAATTAGGTCATGGGACATTTTTGTCCCTCAACCAACTCAGCTGGAAAAATAAGTAAAGACCAGGGCCTCCTGGTCCCCATCAGATGTGCTGAGCAAGCTGCTGCTGGTTGCTGGAGATGTGACTGTCCCACTGGGCCAACGAGCAGATGCCTGGTGGCCCACTCTGGGGAGGGTGACCAGGTGTCCGGGTTTCAACCAGAACGCCCTGGTCAAAAAGGGACCCTGGCAGCTCCGGTCAGCACTGCCGACCAGGCCGATAAAATCCAGTCAGCGGTGCTGCAGGGCTAGGGCAGGCTGGTCCTTACCTGTCCTGACACCGCGCTGTGACCCGGAAGCGGCCAGCAGGTCCGTCTCCTAGGTGGGGGCACCACAGGACTCCATGCGCTGTCCCCCGCCCCAAGCATCAGTTCCACAGTCTCATTGGCAGGGAACCACAGCCAATGGGAGCTGCAGGGGCGGTGCCTGCAGGCAACAGCAGCGCATGGAGCCTCCTGCACCCCCCAACCCGCCTAGGAGCCAGACCTGCTGGCCACCTCCGGGGCACAGCATGGAGCCAGGAGGGGCAGAGAGCCTGCCTTAACCCCACTGTGCCATTGATCGGGAGCTGCCTGAGGTAAGCCTGAGCCCCAACCCCCAACCTTCTGCCCCAGCCCGGAGCCCCCTGCAAACCCAGAGACCCCTCCTGCACCCCAAACTCCTTATCTCCTGCCTCACCCCATAGCCCGCGCTCCCAGCCCAGTGCCCCTACCCCCTCTTACACCCCAACCCCCTGCCCCAGCCCAGTGAAAGTGAGGGAGGGGGAATGTAGTGAGCAGGGGGTGGGGCCTCAAGGAAGGGGTGGGGCAGGGTCTCATGGAAGGGGCAGGGCTAGGGTGTTCAGTTTTGTGTGGTTAGAAAGTTGGCAACCCTAACTCTGGGCCTACTGTTTCCATGGTGATTCAAGCCCCACAGAGAACTGGTTTGATCCTCTTGGCTTTTCAGACTTGTTCTGAACATCTTATGCAAATAGCCTTTCTGAAGAGATTCCCACTCCAAGAGAGAAAGGAGCCCTGACAAACACATCAGAAAGCCTCTTTGTAGAAGACATTCAGCCCAAAGGTGCACATGCAAGAGGTTCAAATAAGCTTTGGGCCCCTCGCTAAATTTTGGCATGTTTATTTGAATGGAACCTGAACTCTGACCCTTTGGCAGTACCCCCAGCACTTCTGTAGATCCAGCCCCGCTCGCACAGAACGCCCTTGATATTGTGGGAGTGGACTTTGTATGTCTAATTCTTGCCAGCACATCCCCGTTAGAGAAGTGTGGTTTTTAGTTAATTAGGAAAGTCCATCTCAGCCCTGAGCCCAGGAAGCCCTGTTCTTCACTCCTTTTTCCAGCTGCATTCACTGAGGGACAGAAATGTTCCCTGAACTCACTGCTCGTATACTCAGTTCAGATCCTTTGCTCTAACCCCAGTCGACTGAGTTCTCTGAATTGTTACTCCTATTACATAACTTATGCCAAGACCATAAGAAAGCAGGTGGATATAATTCCACTGACTTCAGTGGCGTTACAACAGGAAGGAATTTGGCTCACTGGGTACTGTGCATGTATCGTTTCCTTGAAATAAACCATAATATGCAATTTGTCTGTATAAAGAACAAGGATATTTGCACAGAAATGAGCCTCTTATAGGAGAGGAGAAAATCTAGTGGGCCATAATAGAACTCATTTAGGCCTCAGTGGCCAAGTCTGAATGTCATTACTTATTAAGGTGTGTCAATCACACACTGGAGCAATGAGTTTAACAGAGGGCTGAGCAAGAACATGCAATCAATGAGTAATAGCATATCCCCAATCTTGCCATACGCAGAGGACGAATGTGGTTAACTGAGAAACACAGCCAAAGCCAGTCTTACTTCATAGTCACTTAGCGTGAGCAATAATGCATTCTCACCGCACTCTGTTTTGTTTGGCAAATGCATTGTAAAATAGTGAGTAACTTAAAGCTAAGATCCCACAGTCGATAGCCTGCAGGCAGACTGTGCACCCGCGGACTCTCTGTGGGCACAGCGGTCCACCCGTGTGTTACTAACTGCAGGATCAGAACCTTAATATGTTTGACACACTAAAGGTCTGATCTGTAACCGTTACTGACTTGAGACATCTCTTAACCTCACTTGGATTAATTAGATCAGCCCTAGGGTGACCAGACAGCACGTGTGGAAAATTGGGACAGGGAGTGGGGGGTAATAGGTGCCTATATTAGACAAAGCCCCAAATATCGGGACTGTCCCTATAAAATTGGAACATCTGGTCACCCTAATCAGCCCCTAAGTGTCCCAAACACTGTCAGTGGAACAACAAAAGGCCAGTTAACAATAATTAAGAACCGGAATAAAATCAGATGGAAAAGACAACGGGCACGCCAGGTTTTTTAGATATTTACAGCACTGCTACTATGCTCTGACTCTTGCTAATTTAGGCCCTGATTCAGCAGAGCACTTAAGCACACGCTGAGTTTTAAGCACACTAGGTAGTCACATGTGTCTCAAGTGCTCAGCTAGATCTGAGCACCTCCGGTTCTGCAAAGTCTGTGCAAGTAGCAGCACAAGGGGCACCTGCGCTTGAGGCTGAAAAGTGTTTAAACCAACAGTCAAATATTTATTTATATAGTTTTTAAAAAACTAAATACTGGTAATACTGGTATTGGTACCACCACCCCCGAACCTTTTTGTGGAATTTTTTGACAAAGACACTCCCCCCACACAAACAATTTCCCCCCATTCTCGCCTCTTTCCCTCCCTGCCCTGCATGACTAGAATAATAAATGCACGGGCTTTCTTCTCCCTGTGTATTGGTCAGAGGCCAATTTCCTTCCAGGCCTTGGTTGGGTCTTTTCCTCCATGTTGCAGGACTGCACCCTTGGCCAAGTGCAGTGTAGGGGGTGGATTTTGCTATGCCCTGAAGGCTAGCACTGGGCCTAGACTGCTGTAAGAAGTGGGTTACTAGATTAGAGCCGATGCCTTTTGCAGGCTAGCAACTCCTGTCTCCTTACAGCTAAGAGGTTATAGCTGGACTTCCTGCCAAACTGATCAGATGAGCTCCAGGTTAAATTAAAGCTACAGGGATAGATGCCTCTTACATCTTCAGAGTTGTAAGGATTTTAGCTCCAAAGTGACACTGAACTCCCAGCCCTGAAGAAGCTCTGTGTGGCTCGAAAGCTTGTCTCTCTCCCCAGCAGAAGTTGGTCCAATAAAAGATATCACCTCACCCACCTTGTGTGTCTAATATCCTGGGACCCACATAGCTACAACACTGCATACAACACCCCCTGGCAGCCAACGCCTAAATCCCTGTGCCATGCAGAGAATCAGGGTCAGCCTCTGTCACTCACTGGAACTAATACAAATACCATTTTTTGAAAAGTCCCATTAACCACCACTGTTATCTTCAAAGACACAAACATGTCTTGGAAGCAGATCGGTTTATTTGCTACATGCAATTTAGTTTAAAATGCATCCCTTGATTTCCCATAAATTGTTCTTGGAAATTGTTCTTACAAAGGTGTCCTGAGAAGTTTTTAGTCACATGCTCCCTGGAATGCAAAAAGAAAGCAGCCCAGGAGGAGGGAGGGCAGGGTTAACATTGCTTAGCCTGCCTGAGGTCACAGGGCAGCTGTGAACGTCTGGGTGGCTTCTTGGTTGTGCAAGCTTTAGCTGCGGAAGACTCTACCAATAACATGGGGAGAGGATGTAGAATCTGGAGCTCACTGAGCTCTTAAAAGAATGATCATTTTAGTTTATCACATCATCCTTTCCTCTGCCCAGCAGGCCTGGGAGCTGCAGAACAGCTCAAGGGAATAAATAGATTTCTCATTTTAAAATGTTTTAAGTGAAATTAACACTAAGCTAAGGTGCTGTCTTGCAAGTCCTCTATTGACCCAGCACAGGTACAACAGATGTAAGGAGCAATGCATAATGTAACAGATGTGAGGCTTTAGAAACATGGAATATTCCAACATCATTCTACTGAGATGAGACATGATGCAGCCACATGGAATATGCAAAGACTACTGTGTTTATAAATGTGTGTATCTTTATAGGCTGGCTAGTGACTGTATTCCTGGCTAAGTGGATAAGATAAAAAAAGAACATAAGAACAGCCATACTGGGTCAGACCAATGATTCACTAGCCCAGTATTCTGTCTTCCAATAGTGGCCAATGCCAGGTGCCCCAGAGGGAATGAACGGAACTGGGCAATTTACTGAGTGGTCCATTCCCTGTCCGGAGCCCTGGGCTATAGGTGCTACTGGAATACAAACAAGAGACCAGATAGTAACTACTGTACCTCCCAGCTCTGCAGATCTGGATTTGAAATGGTGACATGAGACCCCCAAATTCTCATTATCAACTCCCTTAACACCCCAGTCCACTAGAGTCAACCCATTCTGCAAGTCAGGGGAACACACAAATACTAAAATGGGGCTGGTTACAAATCCACCCTGGTTGTGTGTTTAGTGAATGAGAAAGCTACGTGTAGTATGAATCTGGATCCACAGCCAAGTTCCTAGTACTGTATCCAAAATATCTCAGAAGTTGGTTAAATAAAAAAAAAACACAGAGAGAACCACTTAAACTACTAGTGCAGGATGAGTGCACTGGGGAAGTGCTGATGATAGTTAACCAAGCACAGCCAGAAAGCTAGGGTAGAATTTCATAACCAAGTGTTTAATGTGCCTGAGAAAGCTGTAATCCAGAGCTTCATAAGAAACAGGAGTGCAGTTCTCATTTGAGCAAGTGCTGGGTACTAGCTCATATACACATGAGTTGGCAATTAGCTTTCTTTCAGTAGTTCAATAGAAATTCAGCCCCCTATTCTATTAAACTGCAAATCCATCTTTGGCCTGCCAGTAGGTAATAAATACATTTATTTGTTCCTGAACTGTCTAAAATAACCGAGCACGTTGGTGTCAACACATTCTTGTTTCCATATTCTAATATTATTCAATGTACTGAGGGTGGTTGCTTGGTGCAAAGCACATTTGCACCTGGTAGTTTCAGGTAGAACAACAGCAGCTGTATTTATAAAGCGAGGCTATGGAAAATACAGCCTTGTCCAGAGTACACTATAGCTCTTGCTATAGCATTGAATGCCTACATAAAAATCCATATTCCAAACTCCCACATACTAAGAATTCAGTTATAGCTACAAAGCTTCGTTTACATTACTTTAGAGGCAAGATCAGAATCACCCCATATCTCACTGCCAAATGCATGATACCCGGTTACTTAGACAGCAGACCACTAATGCTCTTCATTTTTGACAGAAGCAAAAATTGGGAGATAACCTGGATTATTTGGTGCAGAAGGGAAGCTGTTGTGTGAAATCCCAGCCCTACTGATGTCCCTGGCAAAACTCCCATGCACTGCAATAGGGCCAGGATGTCACCTATTGCTATCCCATTATAAATTAGCAGCCACAGAGCAGCACTCACTTCTATTATCTTGTTAGCTATGACAAAATTCCTGAATCGCCCCTGGATACAAATTGCAGCCTTGGAGATTTTAATCTATGTTTCTGGGGCAAGTAAAACAGCACCAGCTTCTCTCTGTCTTGGTGCCTCCCTGCTCATCTCTCTGGGGATTAGAGCTCTGCCTCCTCTTCCTCACATTCTTCTCCGTGCTCTTCAGGAACAGGCAGTTGCATGGGGCGCCGCAGACCGGCCCATCTAGCATGTGGTTACTCAGTTCATCAGGACAACGCAGGACATTCCCATCTCCGTCAGGGCACTGTCAACTAAAAAGCCACAGATCAGGAAATATTTCTGAAGCTCCTGGTCTCCAGAGCGTTACAACTTGCATCAGCTCAGTGCATTGCACTGTGCAGGTGGATTTGTTTTGCAATGGCGTGCTTTGGCGGTGTGCATTACATACTGTTAAATACACCTCTACCCCGATATAACGCCACCCGATATAACACGAATTCGGATACAACACGGTAAAGCAGCCCTCTGGGGCTGTGCACTCCAGCGGATCAAAGCAAGTTCGATATAACGCGGTTTCACCTATAACGCGGTAAGATTTTTTGGCTCCCGAGGACAGTGCTATATCGGGGTAGAGGTGTACCAATAAGAGAGAGTCTTAAAATCTTTGCATTATCTCAGCATCCACTGGTTGTCAACAGGAAGTGCAATAATCTGGAGGCAATTTCATGTATGAAAAATTGAGAGCATTAGGACGAACAAGAAATCTTTGCAACTTCATTTTTGATGGTTGAAAAATGGACTATTCTTTCAGATATCCAGACTTTTTATTTTTCCCACAATATTTGTGGTTGGGAACGTTCAAGGTTTCACGGCTTTGCCAAATCTGCAGCAGCTTGTCCATTTCCCCCTAAGACATGCTACCATCCAGCAGCACATTTATAAAATTAACTCAGTTGACCAGATTCTCTACTGCTGAAAATCAGTATAACTCCATTGACTTCAATAGAGTTACACTATTACACGCCGGCTGAGAATATGCCCTGCGTTGTCTGTGCACACTTACATGAGTTTGTGGGTAAACTGGGGGGGGGGGAAAAACAATCCCTGTTTCAAGTCACTGTCAATTTGTTCTTGTGCTAAGAGCCGATATAATTCGCATCGGCCTGCTCCCAAGCAGCACTAGTCTCACTGCACAGTTTTCAAGTCTAGAGAACAATGTTCTCTTCAGGACTCAAGACATCCATTGGAAGCTTTGATATCATCCTTCACAACCCAGCTGGCCGTTTCCAGTGCCTTACCTCACAGAGATGGCTCCCCAACAAGGTACAGCTTTCAACCTGGTAATGTTGAGTCGTTCCCATGCTATTTAACGCATAAGATACCAGACACCCCATTTTTTCTTTAGAATTCAAACAGGTTTGAAGTGGTCTATTTCTTACAATTCCCTGGGCCTCTGTGCAACCACAGGAAGACACTTCTGCTATTTTTGCTCTATTCCTGCTGCTCCTACCACTGTCATGCTTATGGAGGGTTTTTACTCCAGTTCTCCCTAACCTAGCACATTTCTCTGCTTTTTTCTGCTCCTCTTCCCCATTGGCAGGAGAGATTTGAGGTATTTTCCTTTCTCACCTTCCCTTGCTTTCATCACAGCTGTCCCCACATCTGGGTATTTTCTGCAGAGTCCATTGGTTTCATAGTCCAACCTGCAAATCTCTCCACTGGCCATACATTCAGCCAGAAACGGTCCCTTTTACTGCCTCCACTGCATGACTTCCTTGGTAAGGATTCTTGCTATCAGGTATTAGGCATAAGGTCACTACCAGCTGTCCAACAACCAAGAGGATTCTTTGCCCAAGTCTGATTACCACAAGCAGTTGCTTGCAGCATTGTTGTAGCTGTGGTGGTCTCAGGATATTACAGAAACAAGGTGGGTGAGGTGATATCTTTTATTGGACCAACTTCTGTTGGTGAAAGACAAGCTTTCGAGCTACACATCGAGCTCTTCTTCAGGTCTGGGAAAGGAACTGAGAGGGTCACAGCTAAATACAAGATGGAACAGATTGTTTAGCATAAGTAGTTTACACATATTGTAAGGTGAAGTCTTATGACAGAAGAGGTCAGGCCACTTCACCAAGTCAAGGCAATAAGAGATATTACCTCACCCACCCTATCACGAACAGGTCATTGCAGGCTAACCTTAATATATGCTCAGAATATAGTTTGTGACCCTGTTTGAGATGATGCAGTTAAGTAGTATCCTTATCTCCAATCTCAGGCCCATGCTCGGTGACTGTTTTGCAAGATCAGGCCCTAAGTGGGAACTTCCTTACACCTAAAAATAGTTTTCTCCCTCACATCATGTTTGACCCTCCATGCACTGGGAGCTATTTTAAAAAGATGCTTCCCTGCAGGGAAACGTCCCCATTGCATTATAATGCACCTTAGCTCCATTTTGTGCAGGTAACAGTTTTTTAAATGGTCTCCATCATACTTTACAAGCATTTAAGAAAAAAACACTACTTAATGGAGGTGTAAAACTAGTTATTGTGAAATAAAACTCGCTTTTTATAATGTGTGTGTGGGGGAGGGGGGAATTACATTTTCACGCCCTATTTTCTTTTATAATGTGTGCCTTTCCCATCATGAATGTCCTCCATAAACCTAAAAATAAATACTCTTCACAGCAGAGTGTTGGCTTGGAGGCCTAGGATTCCCATAATAAAGCCCTGCAGTGTAATGGTCCTTAAATGCTCAGCATCTTTTACACTTAATGTAAAATCCATCAGATCTAATAGCTGTGACTAAATTATATTCTACTTTTTTTCTATTAAAAGTTAATTTTCTGAGTTGGCAGAGCAATACAAGCATTGAATTATTCAGAAAGCAATAACCTCTAAGCTTTTCTGAATTCAGAGATATTCCCAAGCCAGCTATCCCCAAAAAACCTTTTGCCTACCCACTTAAAAACAAGAGAGCCAGTATGGATAACAACACTGTGCCAACAATCAATTATAAGCTGCATTACTTAGTGGTCTTGCTTTCACTAGTTCACGGAGCAGATCACAATGCATAGCACCCCTAAGACGCTCCCTCAGACTTCTGGGTTTCTACAGGTATGTTAGCAACAAGAAAATCAGGGACAGTGTGGGACCCTTACTGAATGGGGGAGGCAACCTAGTGACAGATGATGTGGAAAAAGCTGAAGCACTCAATACTTTTTTTGCCTCGGTCTTCACAGACAAGGTCAGCTCCCAGCCTGCTGCACTGGGAAGCACAGTAAGTGGAGGAGGTGAGCAGCCCTCAGTGGTGAAAGAACAGGTTAAGGACTATTTAGAAAAGCTGGACATGCACAAGTTCATGGGTCCAGATCTAATGTATCCGAGGGTGCTGAGGGAGTTGGCTGATGTGATTGCAGAGCCATTGGCCATTATCTTTGAAAACTCGTGGTGATAAGGGGAGGTCATGGACGATTGGAAAAAGGCAAATATAGTGCCCATCTTTAAAAAATGAAAGGAGAATCTGGGGAACTACAGACTGGTCAGCCTCACCTCCATCCCTGGAAAAAGTCATGGAGCAGGTCCTCAAGGAAACCATTTTGAAGCACTTGGGAGAGAGGAAGGTGATCAGGAACAGTCAGCATAGATTCACCAAGGGCAAGTCATGGCTGACCAACCTGATTGCCTTCTATGATGAGATAAGTGGCTCTGTGGATATGGGGAAAGTAGTGGACGTGATATATCTTGACTTTAGCAAAGCTTTTGATACGGTCTCCCACAGTATTCTTGCCAGCAAGTTAAAGAAGTATGGACTGGATGAATGGACTAGATGGTGGATAGAAAACTGGCTAGATCGTTGGGCTCAACGGGTAGTGATCAATGGCTTGATGTCTAGTTGGCAGCCAGTGTCAAGCGGAGTGCCCCAGGGATCGGTCCTGGGACCAGTTTTGTTCAACATCTTCATTAATGATCTGGATGATTGGATTAATTCCACCCTCAGCAAGTCTGCAGATGACACTAAGCTGGGGTGGGGAGGTAGATACGCTGGAGGGTAGGGATAGGGTCCAGAGTGACCTAGACAAATTGGAGTATTGGGCCAAAAGAAATCTGATGAAGTTCAACAAGGACAAGTGCAGAGTCCTGCACTTAGGATGGAAGAATCCCATGCACCGCTAGAGGCTGGGGACCGACTGGCTAAGTGGCAGTTCTGCAGAAAAGGACCTAGGGGATTACAGTGGACGAGAAGCTGGATATGAGTCAGTAGTGTGCCCTGGTTGCCAAGAAGGCTAACGGCATACTCGGCTGCATTAGAAGGAGCATTGCCAGTAGATCGAGGGAAGTAATTATTCCCCTCTGTTCGGTACAGGTGAGGTCATATCTGGAGTATTGAGTCCAATTTTGCCCCCCCCCCCCCTACAGGAAGGATGTGGACAAAATTGGAGAGTCCAGTGGAGGGCAACAAAAATGATCAGTGGGCTGAGGCACATGACTTATGAGGAGAGGCTGAGGGAACACTTATTTAGTCTGCAGAAGAGAAGTGTGAGGGGGGGATTTGATAGCAGCCTTCAACTACCTGAAGGGGGGCTCCAAAGAGGATGGAGCTAGGCTGTTCTCAGTGGTGGCAGATGACAGAACAAGGAGCAATGGTCTCAAGTTGCAGTGGGGGAGGTTTAGGTTGGATATTAGGAAACATCTCACTAGGAGGGTGGTGAAGCACTGGAATGGGTTCCCTAGGGAGGTGGTGGAATCTCCTTCCTTGGCAGTTTTTAAGGTCAGGCTTGACAAAGCCCTGGCTGGGATGCTTTAGTTGGGGTTGCTCCTGTTTTGAGCAGGGGGCTGGACTAGATACCTGCTGTAGTCTCTTCCAGCCCTGATATTCTAAGATTCTTGGATATTTTGTATTTGCATCTGACATTTGTGACCTTCCATTTTGCTTGAATTCATTCATCATCAATGCTTGTTCACAAAGAACATGAATGAAAATGTCCTTTAATTCATAGGTGATGGTGCATGCTTGATTATGTGGAACACATGGTGGGAGCCTTGCAAATAAACAATCCAGATTTACTCTCCACCTTTCATGAGTTACTTAAACCAAAAATCAGGCAACATTCAAATGAACTCTGAATATTTCAATAGTCCTGGGACTGGAGATTCCCATTTTTTTGGTTTCGTTATTGTCAAATATTAAGATTTAAATGTTATGAAAATTTTAACTTCTTGCAGCACAGCTGTATAGTGTAATCACAAGAGAAAAGCTACATTAAAACTCAAGGGAAGATAACAGCTCAAGAGATTCTTTTGGATTACACAGCATTTGGGATTTTCACTTACTACATATTTGAAACCAAATTCAGCTTTACTTTACTTTTAACCTGAAAGAGACAGTCTCCCAAGTTTATATAAGGGTGTGTGTGTGTGTGTGTGTGTGTGTGTGTGTGTGTGTGTGTGTGTGTGAGATACACAACTTCAGCTACGGGAATAGCATAGCTGAAGTCAACGTATCTTATTTTGACTTACCTCCCATCCTCACAGCATGGGATCAACGGCCGCAGCCCCCCCGTCGACTCTGCTACCGCCACTCACCCTGGTGGAGTTCTGGAGTCGACAGGAGTGCATTCGGGGATCGATATATCGCGTCTAGATAAGACGTGATATGTCCATCCCCGATAGATCGATCGCTACCCACCATCTGGACATACCCTCAGACTTACTACCTCTTCCAGGACAGTGGACATGTCTGTTTATTGCCCAGCTAGTGCTGTACTGCAAGTGGGAATCCCAACATTATGCACTTGGTGCTAAATGCTGCTGAAAATTTTAGCAGTGCTCATTCATTCCAAGATTCGCAAAGTACTCCTCAGGAAGGGGTTCACCCTCTGACATGCTGCTGGGGTATTATTTACACTGTACACAGGATGCATAATTGTGACCTCACATCAGTACAAAAAAGTCAATGGAGCTGAATAGCTAGATCGGAATCAGGCCGAGTTAGGAACACAGCTACAATAAAGAGGGCACAGTTCAAGGCAAAAGGAGATATTGCCCAAATCCGCCCTCGACCGAGATGCTGCAGTCTAGGGAGATCAGATACTCAGGTTAAAGGGAGAATAAATTTCTTTAGGATGGAAGTGGAAAAAACTTGCCCTCTGGAACGACAGAACACTCTGATAAACTATTGTAGCTGGAACAAGAATTCCAGATTTCCTAGATCCCGTGCTCTGACAATGCCTCTTTCTTGGACCAGAAAACCCACTATCAAAATATTTACAGAAAGCTATTCTTGTAGTATTTGTGGTCCAACAAGCATCAAAGAGTACCAGAAGTCCAGCAAGAAGGCTGTTGTGATATTCCCAACCCAATTGTGCAGACTCAAAAGGTTCAGATAAGCATCCAAACTTCTTCGGTTCTTTACTTGTTTCAGATAGCACCAGCTCACTCAATGTTTATCACTAATAATAAAGATGTGGATAGTACTAAAAAAATTGCAGATTTTTATTTCCTAGCCCCAGTCATATGGTAGGGGTTAGATATTCCTGTCACATCGCAGGGAACAGTAGCTACAAATTCCTCTCAACCTGTCACAATACATCTTCTAAAGCTGACTGTATCCAAGTTTTTCTATTTACATGTTCACAGGAAAGCTGTAGACAAATTGGAGAAAGTCCAGAGAAGAGCAACAAAAATGATTAAAGGTCTAGAAAACATGACCTATGAGGGAAGATTGTAAAAATTGGGTTTGTTTAGTCTGCAGAAGAGAAGACAGAGCTACATAACAGTTTTCAAGTATATAAAAGGTTGTTACAAGGAGGAGAGAGAAAAAATGTTCTTCTTAACCTCTGAGGACAGGACAAGAAGCAATGGGCTTAAATTGCAGCAATGGTGGGTTAGGTTGGACATTAGGAAAAACTTCCTGTCAAAGTGGTTAAGCACTAGAATAAATTGCCTAGGGAAGTTGTGGAATCTCTGTCACTGGGGATTTTTAAGAGCAGGTTAGACAAACACGTGTCAAGGATGGTCTAGACAATACTTCGTCCTCTCTTGAGTGCAGGAGACTGGACTAGATGACCCCTCGAGGTCCCTTCCAGTTCTATGATTCTATGTATGCCTTTTTCCAGACTCCTTTCATTTCAACCTTGACAGCTGCAGCAGCTGTCGAACCATGGAACATTCCACAGTAGTGTCCATACATGTTTCTCCTTGTCACTCCATCAGTAGAACCAATTACAATAGCAATTAAGTCGATCTTGAAAACTGGTTCACTAATATGAAATGAGCAGTCCCATACTCATTGTGATTAATCATATTGATATCAAACAACAGTTCCACTTCACAAATATAAGTAGCAGGCGTGTACACTCGGTAGAAACATCAGATATTGCAAAAATTCTACAGCCCCAACTATTATGTCTGAAAGTTCATTGAACATTTCTGTCTTCTACTTTGCTGAACAAATTGTCGATCTCCATACTATTTCAAGATTATACGATACTCTTGATTTTTATGCTTCCATATTACTGATACTAGAGTATACACAGACATTTCCAAGTTTCCACTGCATTGTAAATTTGAAGAGTGTGAGAATTAATATCTTTCACTGTCATCTTAAATAATGTTATCTTATTTAAAAACGAAGATAGAAGTAAAAGACTCCCATTGGAAACATCTATAGCAAGAGGGGAATCTGCTTGCTTCAGAAAAAAAATGTAAGGGATAGCCATTCAAAAGCTTTCAAATAACGGGCTGCAATGTGAAGTAGGTACTACTGTCAGAGATTAAATGATTTTTAAAAATCCATCAGAGAATGCATAAAGCCGATTACCGGTAAATCAGTGAAAACAGCTTCCAAATAAGGTCTAAGTAGCAAGTGTTGTAGATTAGCTGATACTCATAGTAAGGTTAACAGATATAACAACTGCTGCTTGGAGGATGCTTAGCCACATAAAACCACATTTTTTGACCCAACTGGCAGTCTCTCTTTAGGAAAGACTCAAATGCAAGAGGTGTTTCGGTTCAGCTTGGAGATGTATTAGAAGAACTGAAGAAATGTTTTCACAATACTTGCTTATACTCCCTGTTCTGAGTCACTTTTGTAAAATCTCCAAAGTTCTAAGAGAAAACGATCATTTATTGCATTTAGTCACAAGAGTCACTTTGCACTTCTCCCGAAGAACTTTCTGCACTCCCCCCGTACTCATTTCCTTCATGGACCTGGCCTGAACAGATTATGGAAGCTAATATTTGGGGCTAGATATTGGTACAGAGCCTTCCACCTCCAGGTCACTAATTCCAATCCAGCCATTTTAGCAATGCTCAGAAGTGAACACATGAAGGCTGTTCAGTTTCCCACAAGAAGCGAGGCAGCAACCTTATGGGACATGTATTCACTTCACAAACTGCCCTCACAGCTGACACTTTTGTTGGCTGTAGCATCAGTAGTCCAGGAATGACTGGAGACAAACTGAACCGCTCAGTTTTGGAGGTGGAAAAGTTGGTAATTCCAGTATGTGCCCTGGCAATACACACACATACACAATCTTTCCCAGTCAAAATGAAGACTAAATCTCTCGCCCAGAGACTATTTTGCCAATAAACCACAAGGTACTATACTGCTTTACCATTTACCAATGGACTGTTATAGTAAGATAAAACACTTTATTGATATGTAATACAAGAGAAAAAAATACATAAAATTTCCCCCAGTAAGGAAAAAATACAATACTAAAATAGGCCAGTATATTAGTATATCAAAACAATCACATTTCTCTCCAACCAGAGCTTCAAGTAATGTGATTAGAAAAGAATTTCTAAAAACTAAAGTATACTTGGTGAACTCACACATCTCACGGGACTCCTCCAGGAAATCAAAGGAAAACAAGAGTGATCCAGTTGTCATTCTACAGCTAAATATATTAAACATGCATTTTCACAACAGTTTGTTTTAGAAGTGCCTGCGTCAACATCCTCTTTTCTACGTTTGGGGACTGCCATTTCAGTGATACAGCAGGAGGCCCACACTCAAGGGCAGAGAGATTAAACTCTGTTGGAAAACAGGAAGCTTAAAAGCTGCCAGGTACAGTCTGGGGGTTTGTATTTTAAACCCAGTTAACATAACCGTAATTAGATCAAGCACTTACAGAATTTACTGTACAACCCTGAAAGTCTATTCGCAGGAATACAGAGGTTGAATTCTGTTCTGTTCGGTCTTGCCCTGCATCAGTGCCAGGATGACAGACTCTTATTTGCTAATTATGGGCAAATGTTTACTGACAAGTGTAATGCTTGGTACTGAGCATAGTACAGAACTAGTGGGACTACTCTCGGCAGCAAGGAGCATTATATCCCATAAGTAGTATTTACAGGGTCAGACGCTACTCTGTTTATTCTGAGACACTAAAAAAACAGTAATTTTGTGGTTAGACTCTTGTTTCACTGCCATTTTCCTTGAAATATTCCCAATTTTTGTTTTTCCTTCCATAAAACTTGACTGTAGATATTTCATTCTTTGGCATTATTGCACTTCCACTTAAAAAAATATGAAGCTCTGTTTTGTTTAACATGTGAATTCCAAATTAGATTTCGTTTTCTATGAATCTTACTATTTGCATCTTTCCCCATAAATAATCAAAAATTGATTATAGTACATAATATACAGTGTTAATAAACCAGAAAAACCTCTTAAGCTTTTGCTGGAAAATGGTTGACCCTCTGACACTTGAACTAGATAATGTACAACTTTATCAAGTGTGTTACGCAAACAATCCAGGTCCATTTTATGCATAATGAAGTTTGAAAAAGTACATAAGAATAAAAATTGGACTACTGCATTTGAGACTGAAATGCTGTTCTACATTCATGATCTCCTTCCAGTCCTGCTGTTTCTTAGACTATTGAAATCAGTGTTACAAAGCATTAATGAAAAAATATATCTTGTAAAAAAGCATAAAAGTTAGTGTCTGATGGAAAAAACTGATTTGTACCTCTAGTAAAACGCTAAGGTACTAAATCTTAAATTACTTAAATAAAAGAATGTAACCTGGCCAGCCAAGCTACAATGTATACCTTGACACTATCCATCTTGTTCTGTAGTTGATCTACTGTCAATCTGCTGATCAACTTAATATGATCACAAAAAGCACACTTTTTAACCATTAAAAGAAAAAATTCAACCGTTACAGTATTTCAGCCACAATCACTTTAGTTTAAACTCACTGTCATTCACCCTTTGGGAATTAACAATAGGATCAACGTGGAGGTGTTGGATATCGGTTTATTTGTTCTAAAATGGTCAATCCGACATTAAAAGAATGTAACTACTATGTCATCATTTTGACTGCCAGCTTGTCGAATTTATTTTACAATTGGTGTACAATTTATAATCCACATATTTGAAATGTCTAATATGATCTAAAGGAGTTGTCCTATTGGTTCTGTTTTACAAGGGGTAAATGACTTCAGCCTCCTAATGTTTTTCATACTTGGAATAATTTTTTCCTGGGGGGAGGAGGTGGTGCATTCTTTTTACAGTTACCATGCCATAATGAGATAAAGGTCATGAAGGTTAATACATCTGTAATCACAGCATTCCTATGAGATGTAGCAGCCATGCTATAGCATTAAGCATATTAACAAACAAGCCCCTGTCTCATTCGAATGATCTGGAGTAAGGCAGCTTGAACATCTTCATCCATGTGGCCCTGGAAGTGGGGAAAAAAACAGGATTTTTTAAAAACTAGACTGCATTATTCATGACTAAAATTAAAACAAATACCCTCCCAAAATGAATGCATGGTCAATCACCATCTCATTGGTAAAACAGAATTTAATTAACCTTATTAATGACTGTGTCTGCAGAGTTAATTTTCAACTTTGCAGCACAGTGGCAAATTTCCTGTTTGAAATCACTGTTTTGATTTAGAGATGTTGCTGTTCATATCTTCTGGACTGCCTTGCAGCTTCCTGCCATTATCTACAGTACTCGGCTAGCTGAACCATGTTATTGTAACTTGCTGCAGCCAGTAATCATAGGGAAATTTTACTGGTCTTTGCATAAATTCATATTCCCTATTCAGAAGAAACAGGAGAGTTGAAAGTTCCCAACACTCATGCAACTCCTCCACTGCACTATTTGGGATAGGGACATGTATTGATAGCACTGTATTATCCCCCTTAAAGTGGGTCATCACTGTATGTTGTCTAGATGTCCATAAAAATGATAAGTAGATGAAGGCAAACAGTAAATTTAATATGCTGTGGTGCTCTTTTGCTTCTCAGTTTCCTTCTGGAGAAATACCAGGCACCACAAAAAGCCTTTTAAAATATTTTAATGTGCATACAGGAAGCACTGACAGATATTACTCACACACATTTACTTCGAAAGAGAATTTTCTTAAAAAAAAAAAAGACCTAACTCGTCGAAAAAGACTAACTTCATTTTTATAGACCAGCTAATATACCTGCACAGCACTAAGAAGATGCGTCCGATAAATTGAAATTACTTCTTGGTGCTGTCTATCAGCATCCTGTATGTAGAAGGGCAGGGGAAGGGAGGAGAGAAGAATGTCAGTATTTTCAACATCAATTCTTTGTATAATTACAGTTTTGCTTGTTTGACTTTGCTTGTTTAAGTGTCACATGACCTTCGAATTTCAAGGTTAGCGTTTACAAAATCCTAACTGAAAAACAGAGCCTTTCAGCTTTAGCATCAGCTTGAAGTGTTTTACCTTGAAATAGGACTTTCTCCATGTCAGCCCAGGTGTTACCAGCACCAATCTACTTGGACAAGAATAGAATTTGACTTCTGTTCAGAAGCCCGTAACCCAAGTCCCAGTTTAAACTCACTTTATCACACTATGTGGCAATGCTGCTCACACTACCAGGAACGTGACCCAATTCTATGTAGATTTACACATGTATGTAACTTTGCTCTCATGAGTAGTTCCACTGAAGTCAACAGTGCTACTACACCCATGAACAAAGATACATGTATGTATATTTATACTAAAGCCCTAGCACTTACTACCATGAACTCCAATGAGGCTATTTACAGGACTACTCACAACAGTAAGTAGCACATTGAAATAAGTGTTTGCAGGCTTGGACACAGCACCTGGGAGGACACCTCCCAGCACAGGTACACATGCAGTAACTCCGCCAGAATTAGTGTGCTAAAAATACCAGCACAGAGGCTCGTGCTAACCACTCTAGTACAATCCAGCCCAACCCTCCCGCTTGCATACTCAGGCCACTAGCCCAACCCACCACCTTTGCCATTGCGGCCCCACTGCTGTTTCTAGCAGGTTAGCTCAAACCGAGCTAGCACATGTCAGTGGTATCAAAACTGGGAAGTGCCCTCCTAGCGTCTCATAACTCTGAGACTGTTAATCCCTTGGGACAGAGACTACCTTCCTTTGTGTTGTACTGCATAGAATACACTGTTGGCATGTGTAGTAGGCAATGTTACTGCAGCACCTGCACACAGGACTTATTCAATGATTTTGGATTAATACTACAGTAAGAGAACATTTCATTTGGACAGGCTTTTCCAAAAGACACTGCTACCTCCTCACGGGCACAAATTTTTTTGAGATGGGGCGACCACAGCTGCATGCAGTATTAAAGATGTGGGTGTATCATGGATTTATATAGAGGCAATATGGTATTTTCTGTCTCTATTATCTATCCCTTTTTTAATGATTCCCAACATTCTGTTCGCTTTTTTGACTGCCGCTGCACACTGAGTGGATGTTTTCAGAGAATTATCCACAATGACTCCAAGATCTCTTTCTTGAGTGGTAACAGCTAATTTAGACCCCATCATTTTATATGCATAGTTGGGATTACGTTTTCCAATGTACATTACTTTGCATTTATCAACATTGAATTTCATCTGCCATTTTGTTACCTAGGCATCCAGTTTTGAGAGATCCTTTTGTAGCTCTTCGCAGTCTGCCTGGGACTTAATTACATTGAGAAGTTTTGTATCATCTGCAAATTTTTCCACCTCACTGTTTACCCCTTTTTCCAGATCACATTAAACAATGCCATTCTTTTCCTCAGAGGATCCTAGCTTCCTGCCCATTACATTTCCCTGCTCCTAAACAACATATATTAAAGCTTATTCCACAACTTCTGACAAAAATAGTAACACGCCTTGACTGAGCTCTGGAGCAAAGTTCTACATAAGTACTTACAGCCAGCTGCTGCTGCAGGGTTTTCACCTGGTGCTGGAGCATTTCAACTTGTTGGTTCTGTCTCTTTGAGGGAACCCCAGAGGTGTATGTAAGCTGAGACAGGCCATTAAGAGCCTGCTTTAGTCGTTCTACATCATTGAGCAGCTCTGTTATCTTTAAGAGAAATACAAAGATTAACATGTTCAGAAAATGAAACATTATAATAGAGAATATTACTTCGCAAGGTCAACTGAAGGTTAACAAGTGTATGAGGGCATCATAATATTGACTTCTCAATGTAGCCCATCAATCTAGGTTTACTAGAAAAGTTTGTAAGAGAAAGAGGTATGCTTTGACAAGATATCAGATACTGTTATTTTGCTCTTGCCTTCTTAGGATTTAGAAATCTGTAAGACATGGCCCATAGGTCAACCAGCCACTGAAGATAAGGCCCAGATTTCAAAGCAGGGCATCAGCCTTATCTTTTTTTGCAGGTGCAATGATTGAACACAAGCAAGACTGCCCTTAGGAAATTTGGCCGTAAAGGAATCCAATTCTTCAGAGGAAGAGTGCACACAGTACACATCTAACTACAGTATTAGCCACTACTACTAGATGTGAAAACCTAGTTCTTTGGATGATGTAAAGTGCATATAACATTAATTCTGAAAGATACTGTAGGATAAAGTTATAATGCTGTGCACCTTAATCCTAGTATAACAATAATACTTCCTGTTTTAAAACTAAAATACCTTCATTTGAAATGGTGCAGGCACAATTTGGAATCTTTAATAAATAGCATTAAGAAAATTGCAAGTCTTTTTCATCACATATTCAAGATTCTTTATGACAAGGCAACACACAAAGGAAGCCAAGTATTACTTTTTTTTTTTTTTTTAATAATCTGAGGAAAGTCTCAGAGTGGATGTAGTATGAATATTTTGAATTTGATAAGGTGCATTTAAAACCTGAAAATTCTAGTAAAACAAATTTGAATATTTCTGTGTTATGAATCACCACACTTTATTTACAAAAAGTGGCAACGTTTTTGGGGAATTAGATAGCACTTCACATAGCACACAAAACTGGTCCTCAGCTTTGCGAATTTGGCCCAAATTCAGATGTCTACATCTAGGCATGTAAGTGAGAGTCTGTTTAAGTAACTACATTTGAAAATTTGGCGCTTTGGATCTAAACAGAGGCAGTTAATACTGTTAGATACTTGACACTTTCTGCCTACCTTGTTATCTTTTGCTTCCACTTGCTTTGCAGATTCCTGTATTCTTTTTTGCAAGTCAGTAATTGTTGTCAAAGATTTATCACATCTCTCTTTCTGGTCCTTAATTTCTTGTTCAATGCAGAAGCTTCTTGACTGCAACAATTCTTTTTCATCTTTTGCAGAAAGCTCTTCCTTTTTGGCTTGCAAAGCCTCTTCACACATTTCCTCATATTTTCTATTCAAGCTGGCCAAGTTTCCAGCTATGCTAGCAACCTGGGTCTCTAAGGCACTTTTCATGGATTTATACTCCGATATATCAACTACTTCTTTGCTCTCCAGTTCAGTTAAAGCTTGTTTAGTACTTTGAATCTCAGACTGGAGTTTAGAGATTTCCTCACTTTTTGCTTGGTTTTCTTCCACCTCCTTTTTCAAGCTAATTTTGACTGCTACAATTTCTTTTTCAAATGTTTCTTTCATCTGTGCGTGTTCTGCCAAAGAAATGGAGGAGTTATGTAGATCTGCCAATTCCTGCTGCAGTTCTCTTACTTTTTCTAGTTCTCGGTCATAACATGCCTTCTTACTATGGAGGTCTTCTTTTAGGTCCTCTATCGTCTGGCCAAGCGTTCTCTTCAAGGCTTCAAACTGTTGCACTGGAACATAGTGACCCTGCATGCGAGTTTGCACAGCAAGGGCCTCAGAAATCTGTTTAGCACTCTCTTCTTGTAGCTTGTCTTTTTCATGTTTTATCTCTGTGTACTTTTGCAGTAATTCTCTCAACTGCTTATTCAGTTCTTCCATTTTGCTGGTGAACATTTTTTCCATTTCATGTGATTTCTCAGCAAGAATGTAATTTTGTTGCAAGTCATTTTCAATAGACAAAACCCCATTCTTTAATTTCTCATTTTCCTGTTTATATTTCTGTGTCTCCTTCTCCCATTCTCTGCATCTCTGTGTCTGTTCTAGCAACTGCTTTTTTAGTTCTTTCACCATGGCTTCAAAGTTTTGCTCTCTCTCTTCAAAGCTGGCAACTGGGGCATATTTTGATTTAATGCATTCTTGAATTGTGTCAAGTTCCTTCTTCTGGGCTTCAATTTCTGCATGCAACTGTAAGATTTCCTCTTGGCCTCTCTTATATTTAGCTAGTGTCTCAGTGTTGTTATCCTGTAACTCTTGCATGCTTTTATTTAAGGTCGACACCTTACTCTCATGATCTTTTACACTTATATACTCTGTCTGTATGTGGCTCTGTAGGAGTCTCAGCTTCTTTTTCAGAGTTCCATTCTCCTCATTTACTCTCATAAATTCTCGCTTTATATCTTCAGTTTTTTCCTTCAGATCTGATAACTCTCTATTAGTCTTTTCTAATGTGCTGTTCAAGACTGTTTTAATCTCCTCATGTGTTATGGCAGGTACATACTGATCATTCAGAGAGTCCCTCAGAGTTGTGTTTTCAGACACTAGTTTGGAGACTTTTGCTTGTTCAGCATCATATTTTTGATGAAGCTCAGCAAGCTGCCTTTTAAGTTCCATAACTGTGGATTTTAAGGCTGCCACTTCTTTTTCGTGCTTTTCTGGAGACAGGTACACAGCCTGGAAGTGAGTTACAGTCTCACTTAAACTGGTCTTTTCTACCATCAACTTCTCAGCTTCTGCTTTGTTTTCATTGTACTTTTGCGTTACTTCAGCAAGTTTTTTGGTCAGATCCCCAATAGTCAGATCACTTGTTTTTTTCATTTCTTCATTCAGTTTTAAAGGCACATATTGGCTTTTAATCTCAGTTGTTAAAGTGTGTATTTGCTGCTTAAGCAGCTTGTTGTCCATGTGAACCCTTTCTACTTCCTTCTGCAATGTCTGATTCTTGGACAATTCAGAAATCGTTTTTTCCAGTTCTTCAGTTTTTCTCTCAAATCTGCCCCTCATTTGTTCATGTTCCTCTGGCCTCACATACTGAGAAAATTTAGCTTTCTGACTCTCAAATTCCCTCTTTAAGAGCCGAAGCTCTGCCTGCAGTTTTTCATACTCTCTTTCCATCTCTACTAATTTCTTTGCTTTCTCGTTCACTTCAGTTGATAATAAACTCTTCATATTTTCAAATTTCTCAACAGGTACAGAGAGGACTAACTTTGCTGCCATTTCTTTTAGCTGCCCTTGTACCTCCAAGACATTTCTCCCACTTTTCTCTCGCTCCATCTCTAACATACTCAGTTCCTTCTGCAACCTTTTGTTTTCCTCCACCAGCCTCCCCTCATCTCTCTTAAATTCCACAACTAACAATTCATTTTGCTTGATTTGGTTCCGTAGCTTGCCTACTTCTGCAGAAGCCCCTTCATATTTTGCTTTCATGTCTTTCAACTGATCCTTTAGATCTTCTGTTAACTTATTGCTTCCTGAAGCTGCTTCATTAGCTAGGTGATCTTTCAGCACAAGAAAGTGGGTTTGCATTTGCTTTACTTTGCCTTCTGAGTCAAACATTCTCTTCTGCACATCTTTTAAAGCATCTTCCAATTGCTTTATCTGTCTGTCAGATTCCTCCTTGGTTCTTTCACACTCTGATGCCAAAGCTTTGCATTCAGCTACCTTATGAAACAGCTCTTTCTGAAGTTTGCTTATTTCTTCTTTTGCTGTGCCATAAGAGAGTCTCATGTTGTCTAGCTCTCTCTTTAGAATTTCATTCTCGGAACTGGAAGATTGGCTAGATAGTGATAGTTCCAGTGGTCTCAGCATAGACTTGGTCTGCAGATTTGTTGGCACAGAAATAGATACATGCTTAAAAACAGAAATTTGTTCAATTTACTCTTCATATTTTTTCATACATTACTTCTTCACCTATGCTCATCTAAAACATATAAGCTTTACCTCCATTGTATATTTCAGATTTACAAGCAGTTTATAATTTGTGAGCAGGAAAAATTAATGAAGGTAATTTAGACCAGGAGTCCAAAATATATTTTGGCTTATATAAACAAAACGATCAGTATTACAGAGAAACCATGCAACTTTCCTTGTAGCCATCACTCAAACATCTAGAAGCATAATGACCTGAAGATGTTAGTGTATAAAATAAATGTAAGTGTACTGAATGTATGCACATTTTCCATCATTTAGGAACTGAGCCCACTCTCCGCGGTTCACTGCTCCAGGCCAATGGGAGCTGCCGGAAATGGGCGGCCAGTACATCCCTCAGCCCACGCCACTTCCAGCAGCTCCCATTGGCCTGGAGCAGCGAACCGCGGCCAGTGGGAGCCGCGATCAGCCGGACCTGCGGACACAGCAGGTAAACAAACCGGCCTGGCCCGCCAGGGGTTTCCCTACACAAGCGGCGGCCCAAGTTTGGGAAACACTGGGCTACACTATAAATTGAACTGGTTTGTTAGTTACTCTCACCGTTCAAAATTTGCAGTCTGAAATTTTCTAGTTTCAACTTCCAGCCATTGGATTGTGTTGTACCTTTCTCTGCCAGAGTCTAACACTATAAGGCAGATTTTCTAATTCTTTAATCAATCTCAGGGCTCTCCCCTGGATCATCTCCAAATTTTCAACTTCATTCTTGAATAGTGGACACCAGAACTGGACACAGTATTCCAGAAGCTGTAGCATCAGTGTCACACACAGAGGTAAAACTATGTCCCTACTCCGACTTTTAAGTCTCCTGTTTAGGATCGCACTAGCCCTTTTGACCACAGCATTGTGCTAGGGTTCATGTCCAGCTGATTGTCCACCACGGCCCCAGAATCTTTTTCCCACAGTCACTGCCTCCCAGGATAGAGTCCCAAATCCCATAAGTATGGCCTACATGCTTTGTTCCTAGATGTCTGTATTCACATTTAGCCATATTAAAACACATATTGTACTCCATTTAGGAAGGAACAATCAGTTGCACACATACAAAATGGGAAATGACAGCCTAGGAAGGAGCACTGCAGATCTGGGGGTCATAGTGGACCACAAGCTAAGTATGAGTCGACAGTGTAACACTGTTGCAAAAAAAAGCGAACATCATTCTGGGATGTATTAGCAGGAGTGTTGTAAGCAAGACATGAGAAGTAATTCTTCTGCTCTGTCCTCTGGAACAATGGCCAAAGCATGAAGAGGCATATGTATATTTAGCACATTTGGCATGTCAATATCTTGACATGCCAGGTACAACAGTGCCATGTGAACGCATTCTCACTTTCAGGTGACATTATAAATAAGAAGCGAGCAGCATTATCTCCTGTACATGCAAACAAATTTGTTTCTCTTAGCAATTGGCTGAACAAGAAGTAGAACTGAGTGGGCTTGTAGGTGCTTATGTTTTACATTGTTTTGTTAGTGAGTGTAGTTATCTTACAAAAAACCCACATTTGTAAGTTGCACTTTCATGATAAAGAGATTGCACTACAGTACTTGTATGAGGTGAATTGAAAAATACTGTTTTTTTTGTTTTATCATTTTTACAGGCAAATATTTGTAATACAAAATAATATAAAGTGAGCAGTGTACACTTTGTATTCTGTGTTGTAATTGAAAATTATGTGTTTGAAAATGAAGAAAAACATCCACAAATATTTAATACATTTCAATTGGTATTCTATTGTTTAACAGTGTGATTAATTGTGATTAATTTTTGAGTTAACTAAGTAAGTTAACTGCGATTAATCAACAGCCCTACTTCCTATCTGCCATGGTGGTTAAGCAATGGAATAAATTGCCTAGGGAGGTTGTGGAATCTCCATCACTAGAGATTTTTAAGAGCAGATTAGACAAACGCCTGTCAATAATGGTCTAGATCTGTGGTTCTTAACCTGTGGTGCACGCACCCCCTGGGGGTGCGAGATGCCCTTTCTGGGGGCACGAGACATGCCAGATTTTTTTAGAAGGTAAATCATCGAACACACAAATTAAGCACAGGCACATTTCATCAAACCTATGTATTTATTAACATACATTTTTTAATGATTACCATAATATACAAACAAAAAGTATATCTAGGTTTAAAGGGTGCGAGAACATATTTTTTAGGTCTAAGTGATGCAAGAACATATTTTGATTTTTGATAAGGGGTGCGAGAACATCTTTTGAGAACCAAAGGGGTGCAGGCTGCAGTTAAGGTTAAGAACCACTGGTCTAGATAATAAACTTAGTCCTGCCATGAGTGCAGGTACTGGACTAGGTGACCTGTCAAGATCCCCTCCAGTTCTATGATTCTATGACTGTTCGCTTGAGCCCAAATTATCAGACGATCCAGATGTGTCATCTTCGTTATTTACCACTCCCCCAATTTTTCTCTCCTCTGAAAAGTTTCAGTAACGATATTTTCTTCCAGGTGGCTGATAAAGACGTTAAATAGTGTAGGGCCGAGAACTAATCCCTGCATGACTGTACTAGAAACACACCCACTCAGTGATTCCTCATTTACAATTACATTGAGACCTACCAGTTAGCCAGGTTATCATCATTTCAGTGTGTGCCGTGTTAATTTTATGTCATTCTAGTTTTTTAAATCAAAATTTCATAGGGTACCATTTCATGGGGTACCAAGTCAAACCCCTTACAGACGTCTAATTATACTACAATCAACACTGTACCTTAATCAACCATATTTTTAATCTAAAAAAAAATCCAATTAGACAGGATCTATTTTCCATAAACACATATCATCCTCCTTCAATTCTTTATCCATTCAGTCCATATCAGCAGTATTAAACAGGCTCCATTTGAACTGAGCAACAATTTAAACAGCTATGCTGCAAATTTCCTCTAGAGGGCACCAGCAGTTACAAAAACAGTTTAGTGAGATTAATTTAGTGACCGGTTTCAGAGGGTAGCCGTGTTAGTCCGTATCCGTAAAAAGAATGAGGAGTATTTGTGGCACCTTAGAGGCTAACAAATGTATTTGGAGATCATCTTTTGTGGGCTAAAACCCATTTCATCAGATGCATGGAGTGGAAAATACAGTAGGAAGATATATACACCGGACCCTCGCTAGAATGCGCGCCTATGTAGCGCAAATTCGTATATAACGCAGTCGCAGCCATGGATCCCAAATGTAATCACTGCAGTTGCAATTCATTTTAACACGGTCCCTGTGTTAACGCGGTACCGCGCATGGATCCCAAATCCTGTGTTCTGGCGAGGGTCCGGTGTATATGCAGAGAACATGAAATAATATACTGTGTATTATAGAATACATTTCTGTCTTACAACTGTACCTACTTCAAGCACTGTTTACATGCCCAGGAATACATATAAAAAGAGATACATCACAAATATTCACACAATGTTAATATAGTCTCAAAAAGTAAACGTTACCTGTGATTCTGTAGCAAATACTTGACCATGTTTAAGCAGCATATCTTCTTTCCCTAGATTACCATAGAACAAGGGACAAGATAAAAACCTCTTCTTTCAAATAGCCATAGGCCACCTTACTTCAATGGGTAGCCCCCACTGACTTGCATACAGGTTTATGATAGAGCAAATAATTTTTTTTTTAAACTACACAGTTGTTAATGCTGTGCTCATCCAGATTAGTTGGTAATCAAACTTGAAAATTAAAAGTATACCCAAATCAAAAGAGGGGTGGTGTCTGAGCTCAAAAGCTTAAGAATACACACTACAAAGCACTTGTAAATATGGATAGATAAGCTTGCACCAAAACATTTCAATCACTCGTATTGAAACTCACATTTAAGAAATATTCTACCAGCCATTCATACATAATATTAACTTACAAAACTAACACTGGGCTTTTAAAAATCTCTTTAAACTGAGTCAACAAATCTTTTTAAAAATAATCATTATTGATAAGAGCTCAGATTCTACAGCAACACACACCAATATAGATTCTGAACAGAAAACTTGACTAAATCAAGAACCTAAGAAAAGTGATCTTAGAAGTTGTTCGCAATCTTTGTATAGTTAAGACAACTTGAATAGTTATGTTGTATCAACTATTCATTTTTTTTTATTTAAATGGGTTTAGTGATATTCACCCCCTATTATTACAGAATATGCATGCCTGTCCCTCTCAGCTGGTCAGAGGATAAATGTTAGATCACTCTTTGCTGTGTTTGGGGCATGGGGAGTTAAATGAGATCTGGATACCTATTCAGGACAGGAACATCTACTCTCAAAGAATAAATCTGAGTGTACAGAAGTCAGACCTATAGGTTAAATCCAGTTACAATTAAAATTAGCATGAGACTAGAAAGAAAAAAAGAGAAAAAAGGGCAACAGTTTCACTTGAATTTTTTGAGATTGCATAATGCATTTAAAGAGAGAGAAATTCTAAAAATAAAATTAAACACTGTTACCAGAATCACTGCCAGAGCCCAGATAGTCACGCTGAAATGAAAAAAAACAGATTGCAGCAATTGACAAAAATAAAATATTCATTTTGTTCTAATTTTACATATAGAATGAGATGCTAATATGGTACCTAATTCAGTTACAGTTTAATGGCATAAGATGACTTTCAGGACAATTACATTTTTGTTTTCAAGACTAACTGGTATTATTGCCCCAATATATATGAAAAAATATATATTTATTGTTTGAGTTGAACTGCAACATACCTCATAGTGTCTAAGTTTAGATTTCAGAGCTTCAATACTTCTTAAGCTTTCTTCCTGCTGTTTTTCCTTGACCGTTAAGAGTCTTCTCAGCTCATCTTTCTGAAGGACAAGAGATGGTTGTGTTTGAGATCAGCTATCCACCACTATATCCAGACCCATAAGCATTTAGAACGCTTATTCAAATCCTGAGTTAAAGTTTCACGGGATCTCCCATTAGAGGTTAGCATTCAGAATCCCTTGCTTTCCAATGCCATAGATTTCTCTCTGACACTAACATCTGTACATTTATTAATTAAGTGAACATGTAAATGATGGCAGACACAAAACATCAATAACATGGCTGCATGCACCAGAAGTCTGCTGTGTTACTGAGAGTCACTATTTTAGTACTGAAAGATCTATAAAATGAGCAATATAATTCAAAGATGCATTGGCATGCTTTACGCAACATTCTTGTGACAAGATGTATGGTGGTGATGCCAGGAACCTAAATAACTAGTACAAGGCAACACTAAATGTATATCATTTTAGCTCTCATCAATCAAAAGCTATTGCCTTCACTGTACACAAGTGGAAAACATGGGAAGAACTCATATGGACAAAAATACGGCTGTGCAACTTTTGTATTAAAAAAGGTGAATGTGTAGCATTTTAGTTTTAAAGTGGCAATCATTAAAACTGCTATCGAAATGTCACAATAAAAGTAATATGATTAACTAAGGGAAGTATTTTACTCATGCTACAAGTTAATACTAAAATTTAAGGTGGAGAGGTAAAAAATTAGTTTTCCTACCTCACTTTCAAGATCATCTGCAACCATTTGCTCCTAGAAGGCAAACAAAAATCCCACACCCCCCAAAGTCATTTCAGTTATATGTTAAGAGGGGTTCATGTGTATTTGATAAAACAATCACTATATTTCAGTCCAGAATGATATCTGCTACCAACATCTTTCCCCTCCATTTTCCACATTGCTCTAATTTTTGGCAGGGAAGCACCTGCAGTCTGCCATATTCCAAATAAAAAAAGCAGGAATTAAATAATTTTGAAGTCTTAAAATGCATGCTAATATGACAGATTGTGCTTCCAAATTATTGAGGTATGTATCCTTTCTTGAGTTATTTAACACATTTTTTCTTGATTTTGGCTGAAAATTAATGCTAGACAAGTTTCTCTTGGTGCTGCTGCTCAAAGTAGTTAAAGGTTCACTTTGTTGTAATCATGACCATCAGGTATGAACATACCTACCGATGCTTATAAACATACTAGAACTGAGTTATGCATACACATGATGGGAGAATGTATACGCTTGATTTTTTGATTACAGCTGTTTAACTGATTACTGCTGTTTACGTTTAAAAAGTACTTGTGAAGAAAGTGCAGGGGCAAAACCTGGCTCCCAGTAAACAAGAGGTTAACTCCAGCTTTAATTTTCCTTTTCCATTCGACAAGCTCTCAGAGTGCTGTAAAGGCAGAGGGGATACACAATGCCTCTGGAAAGGCAGGGCTTCAGACTCACTTGGTCAGAGCTCGGTGAGTCCCAGGTTGGGAATCTTTGTTTCAATTTCTGCTGATTGAACATTTGCGCCTGCTGAACACTCCTGTTAATTACTACAGTTTCATGTCTGCTGAGTCACCCCCACCAGCTCTCAGTACTAAAATAGCAACACAATGCCCTAGACGCAATCTATTTACTAGTTAATGGATAATCACATTTGGGTTTTTTCCAAGCTGTTTTTAAATATAGAATAGACGATACTATTAAAGGCAGAATATCTGCTTTTAGCCATGCATCTGAGATTAGTATTTGTTCTTAAAACTGTAACATGAACCATCACGTGCTCCACAGTCTTGATTGTGATGTAAGGCTGTCGCTCATATTTGAGTATCAATAAAACTACTTCTAACAGCAACATTTCATCACATTCTAGAAATGACCACAGTATCAAAAGGTCATCTGCCTACAGATATACTGTATTGCAGCAAAAACCCAAGTGACAGAGTCAACAAGAACAGCTCACAGGGAAGCAATAAAAAAATTACAGAGCTCAGTTATGTGTATTTCCCCCCCACTCACTGAGACAGGAATCTAAGCCACCCATTAAACTGAGAAAGTAAAACGATTAACGAAGCATCTTTCAGGAAGTGAGAGTGACAGCCTTCCCACGTGCATTCCTTTCAAAACAAGCACTGGTTATTCATCAAAGAACATCAAATTAAAGTTCAAAGCAGGATTTGTTTTTTAAAGTTAAACGAAGTAATTCCGTTTCCCACAGATGGCTCTCTATAAGAGCAGAGAGGCTATTGGTTTCCTGGTGGATTATTTGATTTAAGAAAATTAACAACCCACCAAAAAATCCCTGGCTCCTTTTTTAATGTGCAGTTCACTGTGAATTGTTGAAATTTCCATTTCAAGACTTTAGACAAAGCCATTCTGATGTACTATGCCAACTTCAAAAGAATGGCTTTGTTATTCAAGTTAGATGATTGTTAGATTTTAAACATGATTATACAAAATCTATTTTTACCTCATTCAGTTGTAGCTCTAATACACTGACTCTGTTTAAAAGTATTCTGTGTTCCTGTTGAATCTCTCTCAATCGGTTTTTCAAATCTTCATTTTCTGCTTCCAGTTCCTGAAACAAAGAAAATTTAGGCGTCTTAACTAATAATTATAATGGTCATTCAGAACACCAATGACAGTTTAACAAAATTCATAAAATATCTGTAGCCTCATTGTAGATAAGTTTACAGGTATAATGATTTAAAGTGCCTTCAGAGTCTCCACCACTAGAATGCTTGTCCCAGGATGGATGTGGTACAAAAACACAGTTTTTAATATAATCTTTCTCTGTCCATATGCCAATGCTGACAGCATTTCAAGAGCTACTTTTATCTCCTGGCTGTCAACATATAAAAACCAACTTGTGCTAAAAAAAAAAGTCTGAAACCCAGCCACTGTGTTTAAAGATGTAATCTAAAAGACACTTCATTGGCATGAGGCATCATGATCGCCTTTTAATATGCTGTATGCCTGAAGTGCATCCAATGTAACCTTAATCACATCTTTTAAGCCAGAACAAATGCATTCTGTCTTTTGTAAATAAAGTGCAATTCTACCAATTAGCATAGTACCCTTTATCAGAATGAGATACATACATGCTTTCTAAACTAAAATACGTTGTTGGCCATTTAAATTTTTTATCCACTAATAAAAGACCATTTTATAAATATTTAAAAATAAATAAATAAGAACCTATTTAAACTGACAAAAGCTAAAAGTTCAGAGTTAAGCTACCATTACAGTAACTTCTCACAATGCACATAGTAAGGTACTTTAACAGTAGAGTTGCTACAACAGGGTATGCATGATTGTCAATTTTGGGACCTATGATCTCAGGTCATTCTGTTGTATACTAAAATATTTCATAATGGCAGCCTCAGTTTTAAATTGTCTAGTTTCCCTAGTTTAAAAAGTTATCCCCTCTATGTTATTTTATCTTTTTCAAATACTATACTGGCATACTAATAAGCTGAGGAAGGAAATGACATTGATTATTCTAGCAATTATAGCAAGCAAATTCATTTTCTAGTAAGACACCTACTAATATATTTTATTTTATATTTTCCTTAATTCAGTGAAATGCTTAAAAGGTTGAAATAAAAGTTAGCTTATTACACTACCATTTATCAACATTTGAGTGCTCTTTACAGAATCTACCTATTTTAACTAATAAAAGCCTCTGCAGAACATATTGTAAAATAGACACTACATACGACATAGGGCACAAAAGGGAGAAAGCTTTAAAATGGCCTGCTCACAGTTATCAGGTGGAATTAGTAAGAGTATGTCTCATAAATCATGAGGAAACACCAGGTAAATTTTGTAAGGCCTATTTCTTCCTTTTACATTTACATTTTCTCTACAGTGTAGAAGAGTCAATTATAAACCAGTAATTCCCTCACTGTTGCCTCAATCCTGAAAAGTAGTAGACACCTTCATCCCTCACTCTACAGGCGATACTCAACACCTAAGAGAATCAGCGTCTACATAAAGAGAAATGTTTAATAGCTCAATCTTAGGCTGTCTGATTGAATTGATTAGCATGCGTTTTAAGTGGAAGACTTTTTTTTTTTAAATAACTTTTTAGTCGGATAATTTTATCCCTTTTTAAAAGACAGGCAACAAATCACACACTTGCAACATTGCATGTCAGTAATGTTGAGAGCTGAAATACTACATTCCTCTTATGGAAATAGACAATGTGATTTATAACCAAGGTCTAATCTTTAATCAAACTTGTTGATTATCACATAAAATATATAAAGTACAAACCCCTTCCTGCTCTTTTTATTCTGATTTACCTGCATGCTTAGCTGTTCTCTCTGATACTGCTTGAAGTTCACTTCTTGTGCATACAGCTGATTCCGTTTCTGTGACACATTAGTAACCTGTTATTGCAGCATTAAAGCATAAAATAGTAAATTTAAGCAAACTAAACTCATGCTCTTTCACTTTCTGGATACAACATGTAAGCCCAGTGTTTTCCAACTGAGATCAGCATTATACTTTGTTATATATCCCCCCGGGGGGGGCAGCGTTATTACTAGTTCACACTTACTCTGCTATGCTATATTTCACAGAGGATAAAAATCAGATACATTTGTCAGGCAATCTAATCTACAGAGATAAGATGTGGTAGCCTTATTTCAAATCCCCAAACTAATATGCATATCATTTAAATATCAATGCCCAGATTGTCATCTATAACCAACAAGCACTGAATGCAGCTGAAGAGGGGTGTCACTTCCGCAGCAGTGCCAATGTTCAATTACTCTAAGCTATGCCAGCAGTCAGAGATCACCAGGCGTAAGTCTTCACTCCATGCACACTTATGTACATTAGTGGCCTAGACAAAAATGTTGTATGAGCCACTATTGTGATTTTACACCGCTGCAGCATTCCCCTGTGCAGGGAGTCTTCCATTAGCTCTCTAAACTGATTAAGAGGTCTGAGAATCATGCTTCATATACATTCAGACTGTTGGAGAGCTAAGTTTCAAAATAACCACATACAAATTAAGAAAATCAGTACTTATGCTTGCAAAGATGCACAGTATAATGATTTTCCATTACATGGACCATGCAATTTTAGTAAATAAAAATCAGGCTCCTGGGCAACATGAAGTACTACTGAGCAAATATTTTAAAAGCGTCAGGGTAACTATGAGCAGGCATGGAAATGTTTCACATACTAGTTGTGCTATACTACTGGACTGATGGACAGCAAGTGGGGAAAATACACAATAGCAACTTTTTTAAAAAGTTTAGAAAACAGTAATTTAACTAATGAATTACTTTTATTCATTTGCCCACTGGATGGAATTTAAAGCAGTGTTACCGTTTACTGCACGTTAATAAAAGTTAGAAACACCTGGGAGTCACATTCTGTATAAGCATTAGCCACAAAGGATCATTCAGATGGAACAAAAACTTAGAGAAAATATTACTGAGGATGGATTTAGAATAGAACTTTGATTCCCCCAGTGTCCTTCACACAAGCAAAGTCATGAGCTTTGTGACAGTGAAGTAATGGTGTACACACAGCCACCATTGTGCTCACCAATAGCTCATATGCATCTCAGGACAACAGAAAAGGTTTTATGGACAAAGAATTTGGCCAGAACAACATGGATGTCCCTATTCATTCTGAGAAGAACTGTATCATAATACGGTGTTCTTTCTAGGCAGTCATCAGACATGGGCAAAAAGGACAACATCTTGCCAGAGTGAAACCTTTACAAGCATACAACATGCAGTGTCTGTAATGCTTATGAACATATGAGCTTCCTCAGTGACAGACATTTAGCATAGGAAAAAAAAAATCTTACCTTGTATTCAGGCTGTCCTTTCTTCATAAGCTCCTTTGCTAAAAAGCAACAAAAGTTAGGTTTTTAATACACACACACACACACACACACTTAATTCAAGTTAGAAATTGATCTAACAGTGATACTAGAGGAAATATCTAATTACCAATTTGCATTTCTGATTTGTTAACTGAAAGAATAATCACAAATCCAAATAGTTTTACTATTGGTAAGATTGAATATTTCCCCTTTATCATTGATAATGCTATACCAATTTCAGGAGCGATTTAAACAACTAGTCCTATTTAAAATGTATCATTTCCATTTCTGATTATTTTCCAACTGTATAACATATTTACATCATATACAGTGTTAGGTTTTGTAACATTACAATGGAGTATCCCAGGATTAGATAAATGTAAATGTTCCCATTCTGAATAGAAGGGACAGTCTGTTCTCCAAGGTTAGCATGCCGTATACTGTGACAATATCACATCCTTATATTGAATAAACTTATTTCCAAAAAAACATTGTCCACAAAATGTAATTCAGATAATTTAAAAAAAACATTATAAATGCTTATATTAATACTATCTGCCCACTCAAGAACCAACACTCCCTATAAGAGGAATAATAAGCATGAAAACAAAAAACCCAGAAGGAAAGAAGAGAAATCTCTCCCAAATACAGGAATGCTTTTCATACCTTTGCTGGAATCCTCAATGGCAGTCTTTATTAGGGCCAAAATGTCAATATTGTCACCAATTCTGGCATAGTAAGAACAGTCATGACCAAGGGCATCAACCAAACTAACATCTGCACCATTTTTGAGCAAAACTTCGACCGCATCCTTGCAGCCATATTCACAGCCTAACATTAGAGCAGTCCTGGGGGCAGGGAGAAAGACCACACACACACACACCAGACATGTAAGGAGACAATTTGCAATTGGACAGCTTACTTAAAGTAGTAATCACTACTTTTTTGTAAACTCAATTATAGAAGCCTGTGCTTAGAGAAAGAACCTTTCCTCAACGCATCTTCATGTAATTGGACTTTTCTATTTAACCAATATGTAAAGTATTTTACTAAAACCAGAGCTAAAATGCTTTATTCACAGAAAAAATTAAAGTAAACCCAAGTCATCTTCTCCTCAAGAGACTCGTGATTTTCAAAACATAGATTTATTATCCCATCCTTCATTTCAAGTTTTACTAAGTTCAGCACACAAGTTACAAATACTATAGGAAAAAAGGTATCAAAAGAGTCTCACAAAAAACCTCAGACCAAATTCTGAAGGTGCCTGGAAACATGCAGTCCCACCCAAACAAGTGCATATGCACCTTTCAAAAGTATTGTTGCAAGCTCCCATATTCTACCCAAGACAAGCCCACCCCTCAGCATAGTGTATTTATAATCCAACCAGAAATACCTGGGGAAGAAGTGGCTGTGCATGAAACTCAGAACACATATGTAAACGCACAAAGTAAAAATTACTAAATCACTTGTGAGTAGGATGACCAGATAGCAAGTGTGAAAAATCGAGATGGGGGTGGGGGTAATAGGCACCTATATAAGAAAAAGCCCCAAATATCGGGATGGTCCCTATAAAATCAGGACATCTGGTCACCCTATTTATGAGCCTTAATGGGATTTGGGTGCTTTTAAAAAAATGTGACTTGGGGAGGAGCAGCAGACAGGCAACACAGGACACCATGAAGGGATATGTTGTGAAGATTAATTTTTTCACAAGTGCCTGAGTGCAGAGAAGAGGTAATCCCTTTCACTTGGGTCTTTCAGCTGTCAACTCTACTTCTATCCAGTTCACTATAAGCACCAGTTTACATTCTCTACACAAGTCAATAGTCTTTCAGCTGCATAAGCCAGGAATACATACACTGAAAAATAGAAGATTATTACGGAAATTACGGACTTTGTTTGTGGAAATAGGCATTTTGTCAATGCTGTCTCATTTATATTATTTGAATTGGCTAATCAACATTTGAAGTTAAGTCTTACTTTGGTATATTTTTCAGCTGTACAGTTTAACAAGTTTATTTTACAACTTGCAAGCCTGAAAGCTGAGGGAGCCCTGTTTAAGAATACAGATACATTGCCAACATATCCCAGTGGAACGTATTACCTGTTTTGTTTGTCTCTGGCATTCACATCAGCTCCCCTGTCGATCAGAAGCTGACATACTGTTGGACGACACATCTGAGTGGCCAGCACTAGGGGTGTCCTCCCATCCTGGAAAACAGGAAAAATTGGGAAAGGGCACATTCTCAAAAAGAGGGGAAAAAAAAAACACATTAGATTCCGAAGAGAAGGAAGGATAGCAATAACTAGTGACTTACTCCATCTTTGGCATTCACTGAGGCACCATGATCACACAGTAGCTGAATACTAGAGGAACAGTCTGACATAGCTTTTGGGAACAAAGAAAAGAAAGTGGTTTAAGTGTCTGAGGAGAGCCTTCCATGGAGTCCCAAGTACGCCTAGGATTCCACTTTTAAGCCTTCATCTGCCAAGCTACACTGTGCAGCCACCATTCCTCCAGCTCAGCAGGTCCAGAAAGGAATCAAACTTGTTGCTGCCTTTTAATTTGCCACAGGAGTTGCTGAAGAGCATGAGTCACTCCCCCATATACACTCCTTTCCGTGAGCTAAGCACTCCTTGAATGCTGCTCACAGCCTATGGAGCAAGATACTTGGAATCAAATCAAAACAAGATGCTCGTATTTTATTCTATGCAGGACAACAGATAAATATAGAATATGAATTCAGTAATTGACTGTTTTGATCATAGTGCTGTGCTTTTGAATTGACTCTAAGGAAAGTGACAGCTATATTCTTCAGCACATATCTAAAAGTTTACAGTGCAAGAAAAGTTCACCTGCAGGAACAAACATTCCTGTACTAAAATTCTAAACAACTGGCCTTAGCCTTATACTGGAGGTGGCATCTTAATTAGAAAGCAGTGTCATTTGTGGAAGTGTCTGTGCAAGATCCCTCCAGAATACCATTACCCAGCTTCCAGTCTCCAATACACTGTTTCTGAGGAAAGTCAAATTCAACACACACACACACACACACACACACGAGTATCAGAGGGGTAGCTGTGTTAGTCTGGATCTGTACAAAGTGACAAGAGTCCTGTGGCACCTTATAGACTAACAGGCGTATTGGAGCATGAGCTTTCGTGGGTGAATACCCACTTCGTCGGATGCACGTTGTGGAAATTTCCAGAGGCAGGTATAAATATGCAGGAAATTTCCACGACATGCATCCGACGAAGTGGGTATTCACCCATGAAAGCTCATGCTCCAATACGGCTTTTAGTCTATAAAGTGCCACAGGACTCTGTCACTTTTTACAAAAAGAAGAGAGTCTTATGCTTTAGGATTCACTGAACTCTGGTGCTATGCTCTTGAAAGCATGTGCAGTTTGCAATGAACACACAATCATAGTCCAAAATGTTAAGGAGGGGCACAGAGTTTTGCAAGGATTTAGACTGATCGAGACTAACCTATCTTATGCTATGTCTACATTACGCAGCTTTTAGCAACACAGCAATGCTGCTACAGCCGTGCTGCTAAAAGGCGCGCAGTGTAGCTGCTGTTTGTCAGCAGGAGAGCTCTCCCGCCGACAAAAAACTTGCACCCCCAACAAGGGGGTAGCATTGTTGGCAGGAGAGTGGTCCTGCCAACAAAGCACTGTCCACACCAGTGCTTTTCCTTGACAAATAACTTTTTTTTGGGGGGGGGAGGGGGGTGTTAAACACCTCTACATGACAAAAGTTTTGTTGTTCACTTGCCATTGTAGACCAAACCTTCGTCTACTAACATCGTACACCTTGTTCAGAGCTTAGCCTTTTGCCATAATGTTAAAATTTCAATGAACAACTCATTTGTTGTATGCAGTTTTCTAATGTCTTTTGTTCTTGTTTCTAAACTGATAGATGACCTGTCAAAGGCACATTTTCCTCTATGAGGACAAAGTCTATGACAATTCCAAAGTTTTAAGAAGCAGCCATTTGGGTAAGAGTGCAAAGCCTCATCTAAAAAAAGGTCTTAAACAGTAATCCAGTTCCTCCCACTGATCTAAAAATGAATAAAAATTTTATCAAGCTCCACTCTCTCTGCCCCCACAGAGGCAGATACAGAGGCAGATCTCCTGCTTCTTTTAGCTGAGAAGCAGGAGATATTTCAACCAAAGAGTTTTTCTCAAAATTTTAGGCACCTGGAAACAGAACTCATGTATGAGTGCTTCTCAACACTATACATATTAGCTGAGTGAATAAGAAAATTTTTTCAGATAAATATTTTCTACCACAGGTTTAATAAGGTCAATTGAAGGGGAAAAAATAAACTATGCCAATTTCTTCTACAGTAGATACATTATGATAGAGTATCCTTTTCAGTGAGAAATATAATTTAGAGGAGAACCTCTTAAAATTAACTGAAATAAATAGCTACATGCAGCAGTTCCTGGAATGGCAAAAACACTGCTTACCAGCATCATGAAGAGCAGTTCTACCATGAAGATCCAGATTTTCAGTTGGACAATTGTACTGTTAAAAGAATAATTCTTAATTACTAGATATGTATCAATTAAGATTTAGCTCCAATATTTATAATGCACAAGTCACTCAGGCTTACAAGTAAAAACTAGAAATCACTGAACTAGAAACATTTAAACTAGGGCTGTTGATTAATCGCAGTTAACTCAAGTGATTAACTCACAAATTAACTGCCATTATTTGCAGTTTTAAGCGCACTGTTAAATAGAATACAGTGTTCCCTCTAATTGTTTATGTCCATGTGCGGAATGAATTTTGTTATGTGCACCAACATGGAGGTGATGTGTGACATCACCCTCATATTGGGGCACATAACAAAATTCATGTGGTGGGGCCTAGGGGTTTGGAGTGCAGGAGGGGGCTCAGGGCTGGGTGCAGGGGGTGAGTGCCCCAGCTAGGGGTGAAGGCTCTGGGGTGGGGCCAGAGGAGAGTGAAGGCTCTGGGGTGGGTCCGGGAATGAGGGGGTTGGGGTGCGGGAGGGGGCTCAGGGCTGGGGCCAGGGAGTGCAGGCTGCACCAGGGCTGCAGTGGTGGTGGGGGAGAGGGGGAGGGGGAGAGATCCTCCCAGCCCTCTCTCAATGCAGCAGCTTGGGGACAGGCACCTCTCCCCAGCCGCAGCAGCTCTGGTCGGGCTGGGCCAGGCAGGCTCCTCTCCCCAGGCCGCAGCAAGTCTGAGGCAAATTGGCACTGGGGCCAGCAGGGAGGGGCGTCTCTCGCCGCCGTGGCCAGTCCGTGCCGGGGGACTCTCCCCGCCGCAGCCCTTAATAGGCAGCTACGCGGCCATGCGGCTTACAGGGAACTCGGGTAGAATACCAATTGAAATTTATTAAATATTTTTTGGTGTTTTTCTACATTTTTAAATATAATGATTTCAATTACAACACAGACTACAAAGTGTACAGGGCTCACTTTGTATTATTTTATTACAAATATTTGCACTGTAAAAATTATAAACAAAATAGTATTATTAAATTCACCTCATACAAGTACTGTAGTGCAATCTCTTTATCGTGAAAGTGCAACTTACAAAAGTAGATTTTTTTGTTACATAACTGAACTTGAAAACAAAACAACGTAAAACTTTGCTACAAGCCCACTCAGTCCTACTTCTTATTCAGCCAATCACTAAGAGAAACAAGTTTGTTTACATTTACAGGAGATAATGCTGCCCACTTCTTATTTACAATGTCACCTGAAAGCGAGAAGAGGCATTTGCATGGTACTTCTGTAGCTGGCATTGCAAGGTATTTACATGCCAGATGTGCTCAAGGTTCACATCACCAAAAGGAGAATTTAGGGGCAGGTGCAATACCACAAACTACTTTTAATTTTTTTTTTTAAACTAACTATAAAATTAACAGCATCTCTTGAAGAACACATACTTCCCTTTCATGTCTAAATGTAAAATGTGGCACAAAGATTTACTATCTTCAATACCTGTAATAACTTTTGCAAACAAAGAGCATGTCCATATTTTGCAGCAAGATGCAACGCATTTCTCCCTACGGATTAAATACACATAAAAGCATTAAATTGGGAACTACAGTAGGGCTATCAGTATGAACATGCAATACAATACACCATGAAGACATTTAATATGTTTCCCTTGTATCCAGATACTTCACTATTCATAATGCAATATTGTAATTTATAAAGAACAAGAAATTTGACACAAATAACTAACCAGATTTTTGTTTATTTCTTCTTTTCACATGCCCCCATTTCTCACTACTAATTCAGACCCTTGATAGAACTTCACGGTTATGAAATCCCATGAGATTTCCAGGTTGGTTTCTGGATGAAAGGCAATTCAGAGAAGCATCTGCATGATTTTACATACTACTCAGAATCAAACCTTTTGAAATTCTCCCAGCACTTTTTCCAAACTCCATAAACCATGCTGTTCCCATACATATTTTAAATTTTATGTATTAAGATTTACTTAGCTAGAATAGCAAATGTAGACACAAGTCCATATTCAGAGGAGCCAGAGTACTTAAAATCATTTAAAGACTCTTTTGAGTTAAACTTCTCTATTTGCCTGGAAATTTGTTCAATTCAGAGAACCTAAACTATATCCAGCACAGAATCAGACAGTCTGAAGCATGTACTCTATGCCATGTTTCTAGCCATGAGGAAGTAAAGAATTTCAAGCAGATATTCAACACGTGCTCAAGTCTACATCTATTTTAGCCTGTTCCATACTACAGGACAAGTTATAAGCATTTAATGTAGATTTTGTTTTGGGATAGAAATCAGACCTATGCCAAGGGTTTTTGAAAATGTCGCCCTTAAACTTTATGGAAGCATACCTGCAGCATCGCTGGCTACGATATCAACCCCATGTACAAGAATGGTATTCAAACAATCCAGGTTTCCTTTTGATGCTACAACATGAAATCTAAGGGGAAAAAAAGATACTATGCATTTCTTGGCTTAAACAGACTAGTTTTGCATGAAAGAAAAAGAAAAAAAGGGTAACAGAGGCAGAGTTCACAATAAAAACAGTTGTACAGTGAAGTGTCAGGTAGGTTAAAACCAGATTTCACTCATGTAGTTCAAGCTTGGAAAGTCTAGTGCTGTAGCATGTCCTGAACCAATTTAAGGGGGTAGGGGTGGAAGAGGAGGAAGCATCAGTTCTTTCAATAAAGCCAGCACACCACTTGTATGTCTGTGGCGGAGAATGAGTACAATATTGATAAGCTTTCCCTTTCCAAATCAGGATTCAAATTTACTAGGATCTAGCATTAGCATAGTCAAAGCAATGATACTTCTATCACTTCCGTTTGAAATTGTGGCCACGTGGATTTCTGTTAACTTTTGTGAACATACCTTGAGGAAGGATGGTCATGCTGACTGTTATAAGAACCAGCTCAAAGTTCTCCTATCAATCCAAATTTTAAAGATGGAGGATAACTTCTGGTAAAGAGCAATTCCTCATCCTCCTCTCTCCTTCACCTTTCCTCCCCACAAAAATCTAACAGTTCCCTCTATATTTACTGTCTAGTTCCCTTACTTTTCAACTGGCTGCATCTCTCACTCTGATCAACCCCAGCTCCAGTTTTACTTGTGCATTTGCTAATGCACGCTGGGATTTAAGTAGTACAGAAAAGATACAGGGTGGCATTGGGGCCCCCAAAGCAGTGCTGCTGGATCCCACTATTTTTAATGCTGAGGGGGCTGCAGAAAGGTAGGGTACTGCATAGGCTTGGAAATTCCCTCAAAAGTCTATTACAGATGCTTCAATCCAGAGGAGCTATTGGGTTTTGTCCACCTATTACAACCATGGCTGTAGTTCAGTTTTTCTATTTGTAACCAGAATCCCTCCTATTTCAGACAGGAGGTAGATACACAATACAATTCCAGCAGACTCTTCCATAAAATACTTACGCCCATTATTTACTCATCTGTGAAATTAATTATAAAAAGCCAGGACTGGCTCCTATGCATTGGTGCATAAATATGCTAAGAGATCACCAGACCTCAAGTAGGAGTAAACCATACTATCCTGCACTCATATTTCCACTGAACCAGAGTAACTACTGGAATAGAAGCAATCATGGAAAAACACAAGGAGGACAAAGAATGTCTAAGAATTAAAGAATGGATGCTTGTAAGGCACAATATCCAAAAGCCACTTGTACTTCTTCTTTCTTGGTGTACCTGGCAGTTTTGATACAAGATGATTCAAGAACCTGAAATGGTTAGCAGAATCAGGCAGATGATAATATCACAGTGTAATCTTTGGCTAAGTTTTATGGCTATAGGAATGTTCCCACCCAAACATGCATATTTCTTTTACCTACTACTATTACCTACCACAAATCATACAGTATTAATGCTGTTGAACAACCTAGAAATACAGTCAACACTGGTAATTTGAGACAAAATGGTTGGCAGTAATATCTGGAGAATGCTTTTCAAATCTTATTTTGAGTTTAGTTTTGAAGATTCTAAAAATACTAACTGTATTTTCCTATAATATCCATTATGAAAAGAATTAAATTAGCAAACCCAAAAGGGGTTTAGGAAACATTTTAGATGACACACATGCTAGGGATTTGTTTAGATTTAGGGGGAAGGTGTTCGTTTTAAAGAAATTTAAGATAAAATACTCCATATACTATTACATACAAACAAGAAAAGCCAGTTACATATATAGATTCAGTTTGTGCAATGGGAAAGAAATAAAAGTGACAGCCAGCCACTTCTGGACTGGCTAGATCTCTTACTTTTGGCTTCATGGGCAAGCCTCTATCATGCTGTGGACTTCTGAATTCATGGAATCAACCCCTGGATCACAGATTTCTGTTGAGTAGATTTTCCTTATCTTTCCCCAACCTCCTGCTTTCAGATCTCTTTTCAAGCCTCCCTCTCGCTATATTGTAATGTAGAGTACTCCACTCTTACCTAATCAATCCCCTACAAGCCCCTCAGCCACTCACAGTGCCCAATATAACTTCCTTCAGATTATCACCATCTCAATTTTGCTACCCTAGGCTCTAACCTTTTTGCCTTTCCAGTTCACACAATAGGACTTCACACATCTCTTCGAGGGACGGATGTCAATGAGTATGCATTCCTATTTCCCCAGTACTGCTAAATGAACCTGACTAACAGGAGGCTGACAGGCTTCAGAACAATGGTATGTGGCTAGATGAAGTGCGAATTTCTATCTAGGATGGTACAGTGGGGAGCTTATTTTAGTAAAGTATGGAATTTGTGTACACTCTTCTTTTGCTTAAAATCTTCTACCTCTAATAGATATGTAATTCTGGAACTCTAATTCTGTAATCTGCTGTTTGTTTCAGATGGGGAAGAGTAATACACAGCATCAGTAAAAATGTGATATAATGAAGAAAGATTTACAGTCTAAACAAATTTCACTACTTATGCCATCATCCTCCACTACATTCTTGGGAATTACTTACGCAGATCTCCCTTCCACATCCAGTTTAGTAGGATTGACTCCCTTTTTGGCAAGAATAGATGAAATTTTTTCCACATCTCCCCTTTCAGCTGCTTTCATCAACCGATCATCATATTTGCTCCAATCTGTATTCAGCTGCATAAAGACACAAGTAAAAAAAACCACCACCACAAATGAGTTAACTGCATAATGTGAACCCATTAAGATTACCATCATAAAAAATTAATCTCATAATTTGCTCCATTCCCAGGCAAGAAATCTTCATTATATTACAGTTTAATTTGTCAATATCTACTACAGACACAGAGCAGCATGTATACTAAAAAACCCTACCAAAGACCATGCTCCTGCACACAGTTCTCCCACTGGGGAAAGCGTAAGAGAAAAACCACGTGACAGATGTGTAAACACACTGCTTAATTCACTACAGGAAGATGCCCACATCCTACAGTGATGAGGACATTATAAAAACTATATAGAATAGAATATCACATACTTAAGGGGAAAAGCCCCCTTAGAATTCTGTAGGCTTCTCTAAAGACCCACGTGCTATGAAGTCCAGAAACAAAACAAAAAAGCTTGCATTAAAAGCATAAAATCCAAGTATGAAAACAACCGTAGGACATAAGGTTAAAGAAACGTAACTCTGCCTCTGCCAACTTTCCAGCCTACATTCTACTTAAGTGCAAGATGAAGACATTTTACTAAAGGATATTTGATAAGGACATAAAGTTTGCAGCCAGCAGCTATCAACATCCTAAATTCACTTTAGGGTTTGACTCTACACAAAGTACAGAGCTCACATCTTTGATTTCACAAACACATCTAGGATATGAAACCATAACCCAATATCACTCAGCACAGTGAGGATGCAAATTTAGTAGCATTTGGACCAGCTCTTAGGGCTTGGCTACTTTACAGTTGCAGCTGCTGGTGGAGCTTTTTCGCTGCAAATAAACACCCCCGTCACACACAGGGGCACAGCACAGCGCTCCTGTCCTGGTGCAGCGCTGCTGGCTGAAAACATCCGGGTTGGGGGGGGAGTAGCGCAGGTGAGCGCTGGTGACCTGCTGCTGGACACTCTTGGACACTCACCAGCACGCCCTCCCTCTCCCAGAATATAAATTCTCCAGTTCCTGTTCAGCCACTCACAGTGCACTGCTGCACTCTGCTCTCTCCTTCTTGCCTCCTTTAATGCCCCTTTAAAAAAAAAAAAAAAAATTCCTTCCCTGTTTGCTGCAGCCAGGTGTGTGTGATCAGTTACAGGTTTATTACAGGTTACAGGTCCAACCATGCCTCACAGCAAGCCAGCATGGAGCACAGGGTGGTGGAGGACCTCAGGACCTCATCAGTGGGTGGGTGAGGCGTTCGCACAGCAAAGCTGCGGCGTAGAATTACCGTATCTTTGAGCAGATATCAAGGGATATGCTGGATAGGGGGGGCATCAGGGGGGGGCGGCGCACACAATGCAGGGTGAAGTTAAAAGGCTGCGGCCCTGCCTACAAAAGCCGAGAGAGAGGGATCCGCGATCCGATCCGCGCCGCCCCGGACCCGGGATGGGGAGATGGATGGACAACACCTTGGGGGTGACCAGGGCCACGGGAGGGGCTGGAGCAGGGAGGGGGGAGGGGGGGGGGAGAGGGAGGAGGAGAGAGGGGAGAGGAGGAGGAGGATGAAGGGAAGGGGGGGGGGGGAACTGAAGAAGAGCAGCCGCAGCAGGCAGCAGCAGGGAGGAGGAGCAAAGGGGCAGCCAGCAGCAGCAGAGCAGCAGCCAGAGCAGCAGAGAGAGGAGAGCAGGAAGGCGGTTATTTGCTTAGGCTTTATTTTCTGGGGGAGTGGGGAATGGGTTATGGATGGAAGCATGGCATGGATGCATGCAGTCTAGATGTGTAGTGTGTAGATGTGTGGTCGTCTGTCTCTTCTCAGTTCTCTCAGCAGCTGCTTCTCAGGCCAGCAAAGCCGTGGGCAGCCGCGTTTATAGGCAGCCAGCGCCACTGTGTCCAGTGTCCACTGGTCCAGGTTGGGTGGCGCGTCCTTGGCCTCCAGGGCCACTCTTCCCATTTCTGAACACAGGCACGCGTCCGGCACGCTCCATATTGCCCTAAGAGCCCCCCGCTGTTCCCCTTTCCTGCCCCGACCTGTCTCTTCCCACTAAGTCCAGTGAAAAGAATGAGTGAAGAGATAGAAAGAGAGAGATAGGAGATTTACTGAGAAGATCTCTTCCCCATCTCCCTCATTCTCTACAACTCCTCCCCTCAGCAGCTCCAAGCAACCCCCCTCTCCTCCCAGCTCTCTCACTCACTTGTTCTCTCCTTTTTTCCTTTCCTTTTTCTGTGATTTTTTTCCTTGTTTGCAAGTGATACAGTGTAACAAGATATGTTCAAAGAGTGTATGGGATACAATGTAACAATTGTGTGATGTTATTGTTGTGTGCTGTGTTGTGTGTGTTGTGAGTGTATGTTGTTGTCAACTCAGTGTACCAGAACATCAAAAAAAAAGAGGAAAAATCCAAGAGGAAAAAAAAGAAAAAAAGAAAAAAAAAAAAGACTAAAGAGAAGAGAGAATTGAAGGAGTGAGAAGAGAAAGAGAAGAAGGAGAGAGAAAAAAGCAGAGTGGCGAGAAAGAGAAAGAGAGGCTGCTAAGCAGAGAAGAACATGCCCGCTGGCAAGTCAGTCAGCGGTAGCAGCTCTACAGAGCACACACGCAGCCATACCCTCCCCACCCCCCCACCTTCCCTCCCCCCACCCGCCCCCACAAGCTCCCCCCACCACCCCCCCCCCAGCCCCCCACCCCCACCAGCTCCAACCAACCCCCCCCCACCACTCCAGCTGACCACCCCCCTACTACCACCCCCCACCACCCTGCAGTCCAGCACCATTACCCACCACCCTTACCCTGACCACCCCACATCAATCATGCAGTATTCAGACAAAAGCAATAAAACTGTGCAGATTCATTAACCACACCCACAGTGTGTCTCTTGTGTTGTGCTGTTGTGTGTGTGTGTGTCTGTCTGTCAAGTTTTTTCTTTCTTTTCAAAAAATCTTTGGCTTCTTTAGTTTTAAACATTATTATGAAAAACAGAAAGATTAAAGCCCAGTAAAGAAAAAAAAACAAATCATATTATTATGGATAGCAGAATAAAATAGTAGCTTTAACAGTAAAAGAATAATTGCAAGGCAGCAAATTATTATACATAAAGCAGCCACATTCACTCCCCCTTAATTCATTCCAATCTTCCTCAGCCCTGTGCAGCCTCTCCCTAATCCTGCTCCTCCTCTGTATCCTCCTAGCCTCCAGCCTCCTGACAGCCCTCTCATGTCCCTCACTCCTCCTTGAATATTTCTTCACCATCACATTGCTATTATGGAGTTCACATTCCCTATTGGGCTATCAAGCTTCCTTTCACCCTTTCCCTGCACCATACAGCCAGCAAGCATCCCCCAAACATCCATCCCAGCTCAGCCTCACTCCCCAAAAGCACACTCCAGCTCAAGCCTGTAAGGCTGCCCTTGCCTCAGCTCCTTGCTCCTCATGGTTTTCAAAGGCCAAAGGTGGGCTGTATGGGCTGTCTCTGTAATCACAGTCATCCCCTATCCTCAATCCCCTGGTCATCTGGGATCCCCTAAAATCCCCCCCTGCCTCCATCTTCCTGTCTGAAAGATAAGATGCGCGATCATCTTCTCTTCCAGGCCACCTGCCAAATACTGCAGCCCATCCTGTGTAAATGTCACGAAAGCTAAGAACCATAGACGCTGAGCGCAGAAATGCCCACCGGCCCATGGGGGGGCCCAGATTAGGATACTCGTCCATCAGGTCCCAGGTGGAGAGACATGTTGCCCACACATCCCATCCCCCCCCAGGCCAGTGCAAAAACATATGTCCCCAAGTTATCCACACACTTAGCTTTATGCTCCCCAAGCGTTTCTTCTTTTCATCACTGCCCACCAGTCCACTTTCCCACACTTGATTCAAAGCGATTCAGGACTTGATTTGCCACCTTTGCAAACCACCATGACCACGCTTCCAGCTGTCTTTAGCTGCAGACTTTCCACCCTCGCCTTCGCAGCTCGCGCCCATGAGCTCAGCGCAAGAATGCTTCTCACAGCACAGTCCATGACAGTGCACCCAGCACCATCCCATCAATGTGCTTTTCTGCAAGCACTCTTCACACTCGAGCACCACTCATCCCTCACATCCCGATTCGAGCCTCTGCTCGGCGTGCTCGCGCGCTCAGTGTGGCATGACGCCACCAGCGCAGTGCAATTTCCAGCGATCACCGCCAACATACACTCGAATTTACTGAATGCATCGACTGCAATTCTCATTGTCACTGACTCCTCACTGGAGCTTGTCACTATGCTCTGGCTTCGCTCCTCACCACTCATCAGCTGTTGTGTGGGAGGCATCTGACAGCAAAGCAGAGTTTGCAGAAGACACTCAGAAAGAAAGATGATGCAGCAAATTCACGCTGAGATGAAGAAATGGGCGCGATGAAGCTGGAATGACACGACAACATGCACCCTGGAAGCGGCATGCCACGGGCGGACCTTTGGCATGTGGGATGAACACCCCCGCACGTAGCGTGCGCCAAAGCGCAACTGCAGCGCACCTCGCCAAAATGCAGCGCTGGCAAGCTGCAGTCTGGCAGCACCTGCAAGCTGCCTGCTGCGCTGGCCCAGTGCTGGCTGCAGCGCTCATGCTGCAAAGCGCTGCAACAGCGTGGCCTAACTGTAGCTAGCAGCTGTAGAAAGCGCAGCTCTTAATAGGTTAATAGCCCCAGAAAAGTTAGCTAAGATTCCAGGCCAAGTCTCAAATCAGGAGACTAGTTTTACATTTGAAAAATACATATATGGGGGTAGTCACATAACAAGGATTTTGCAATGGCGTGGAGGGACCATATGAAAGTTTACATACCGATTGTCATCTTTATGAAGGAGCGACTTCCATGACAACAAAGACTTAATGCAAGAGCCATAACACACAGCAGAGCAGTTAATTGCATGGTTGCCGAGTCTGTGTTCTGGGCTAACTATGAACAAAGACCTCTGAGGGAATGAATCTTTATTTATTATCCAACATTTATGCTGCAGCAGAGTCCTAGAAGCCTAAGCCAGGTTGGGGCCCCATTCAACTAATGTGTGACAAATACTAGTCCCCTGACCAAAAGAGCTTACAAATTAAGAGACAAGACATAACAAGTGGATGAAATGTAAGTGGGGAGCAGGAAGGAGTAACAAAAATAAGCTGTTTCAGCACAGAATATTAGCAGTAGTAAAATTACAACTTGCCACCTATCTAGACATTTTCAAATACAGTTTTCTGTATAGCAGCCAAGAGGTTTAATGAGGAACAATGAGGATAGAGTGGTGTCTATAGATTTTGATTGGGAGACTTTTCCCCACATACAAGAAAGGAGTGGTGTGGAAAAAAATGCAATGGAGTACATCTAAACTAGATTTAATTTATGATCTTTATGCGTAGAATATTAAGTGAATAGAAGAGAGCGACGTGATTGGCAAAATACTCCAACTGCTGCCAATTTGGCATTCAGCAGTATGCAAAATAAGTGTAGCCAATTTGACACCAAATTCGTCTTTAGCTTAACCTGGTGCAAATTCCGTTAAAGTAAGTGGGTGTTATATCCACTTAATCCATGGCTAAAACTCACCACAGGATTGCAAGGAAGTGGTGCTGGCGTAAGTAGCTGCTTTTATCTTACACACACCTTCAAGTTGTGTTTCCTAGTACCCTCCTCTCCTGCACCTTGGAGAAGTAACTTATACTTGCAATATACACAACTGAATGCCCAACTGAAGCAAATTACACTATTTTGTCCCTTATGCCCATAAATTGAGTTTGTGGGTAACTTACACCTCCAAAATACATTTACTTCAGCACCAAGATTCCCATCTGAGTTCCATTCCTTGTTCAATTTGGCCCATTAAAATAGAACACAAAGTAGTAATGGCTGAACTAAAGAACCACCAGTTACTTAACTTTCCAATTTCAAAATGAAAAGCTGATGCTGGAAACAAGCAAGAGAAGATCAGGTTCCCTGTGCAGCTATCTCCTATTAACAGTGATATTTTAGCTTTCCTCAAGCAGTCCGGGAATGAGGAGGTTCACGGAGTTGTTTCAAATTGCCTGCAGAGTACTTGGCTATGCAGATTTTGTAAAGAAGGCATACATTATTTTTAATAAAGTAATTCACCCACCAATACTAGTCAGACAACACTCATCAAAACCAAAACACACCAAAAAAGAGAGACCCATCCCACAAATTTAGAGTTTCAGCACACTTGGTCTAAAACAGGGGTCGGCAACCTGTGGCACACGTGCCAAAGGTGGCACGCAAGCCGATTTCTGATGGCACGCGGGGCAGGTTGGCGCTCAGCCCGCCGCCACTCCGGGGTTCCCGCTGCTGGCCCCTTACCAGCCGGGGTCCTGCCGTCGGTCCCACACAGCACCCACTGCTGGCCTGGGGGAAGGAACCCCAGGCTGGTGGCGGGCTGAGACCCCAGCTGGCAAGGAGCCAGCAGCCAAAACCCCAGAGCGACGGTGGGCCAAGCTGCTCAGCCCGCCATTGCACTGGGGTTTCCACCGCCGGCTCCTGCCAGCTGTGGTCCTGCCGCCGGTCCCACTCAGCACCCGCTGCTGGCCTGGGGGAAGGAACCCCAGGCTGGTGGTGGGCTGAGACCCCACCTGGCAGGAACCAGTGGTGGAAACCCCAGAGCAGTGGCGGGCTAAGCCACTCAACCCGCCTCCCCTCTGGGGTTCTGGCTGCTGGCCCCTTGCGAACTGGGGTCCCCTTTGCAGCCCCACTCACCTTGCTTCCAGTTGGAGTTCCATGGCAGGTCTCCTGCCAGACAGGGTCCAGGCTTCCAGCCCTGCTCAGCCCTACCAGCCGCCAGCTCCACTCACCTCAGCTGCCGATCTGGGGTTCCAGCCGCTGACCTCCTGCCAGCCGTTATCAATTTATAACTCAGAAGCCTGTGTGCAGCTTAAAGTATCTAAATAGGTGCCACCAGACATTGGAAAACTCAGCAAGGAAAAGCAAGGGCAAGGATCACACTAAACTAATAAGATCTGCATTTTAATTTAATTTTAAATAAAGCTTCTGAAACATTTTGAAAACCTTGTTTACTTTACATATAACCGTGGTTTGGACTTACAGAGAGACCATCTAAAAAACATTCAAATGTATTACCTGCACGCGAAGCCTTAAATTAGAGTGTATACATGAAGACTTGGCACATCACTGCTGAAAGGTTGCCGACCCCTGGTCTGAAAGATCTGACATGCCAAAACGTATTAGGAGTCTATCCCAATAAGTGAAACCCACTTCCATTTCTGACCTATATGCCTCCAAATCACTTTATCCAAATTGCCCTTTTCATTCCAGAAAAATTCCACTTGGAGCGAAAATCCTGCATGCAATATTTCAGACTGATCAGTGAAGTTGCTGGCAGAAGGAGGTGGTGAGAGGGAAAAAAAAAAATCAGGATTATAATGGAATGTTAGCTGCAAGTTTGGCTCCACAGAGACTAGCTTCTCTATGTAATTCACTAAAAACAACAACAGAGCTATTTCCAGCTGCTGCAGGTCACTGAATTCAAAGTTTTAAAGTTCTTGATTTAGTGAGAACCAGATTTTCTATCAAACCAGCATTCAGCAAACCTAACTGAATTTCCAAAGGAAAGAGGCTGAATCATTTTTATGTTTTCTCCGATAAAAACACTGCAAACTGTTATTGTTAATGCAACATTTAAATTTATGCACTCTAAGAAATATATTTTGTTCCAGTCTTAAGTTGTCAAAAATATTAATCTATGATTTCTGGATCTTTAAGCAGGAGAGTCTGGTCAGTCTTTATATGTACATGAAGGAAGGAAAACAAGAAAAAGGTACATAAAACAAGAATACATATTCGTGTAAAAATGGTTTAAAAAAAAAAACAAGTTAAGTCTTGGGCAGAAAAAAAATTGTTAGAATTCTAAAAACTTTGCCTCATTAGGGAACATTGGTCTTTCCAAGTATGTTTAATAAAGTAGCACACAGATAATCCATACAAGAAGACAGCTGTCTCTAGTAACCTCTTCAGCAATACTTATGCGCTATAGCAAGGTCTCATTTTGCTATTTGAAGAAGTGAGTCTTATTCTACAGAATGCCTTACAGTGGAGCTGCAAACATGACTGGAACCTCTGTTCTGTATTGTAATGGATATCTTTTACTAAACATCCTACCAACAACAGGTACTATTAGTACTTTAAGTACCAAATAAGTAGAAGTAAACAACTGTCAAAGTGAAGTGTGTTTTGTAATGCGTTCCACACCCTTGCTTTTGTTGTTCATTGACTTATCAATTAAAATCTATTTTGGAATTTCTCTCCCAGTCCACCCAAATTAGCTACATTTTACTGTATTACAACATCTTTACCTTTTTGGTGTTTCGCTAAAGCCAGTCATTGCTTCCATAGTAAACCCGCATGTGCACTAGTCCTGGAGAGGGCAAGTTGTTTTGCTCTGAAAATTGCCAATTTTTCTTGTCACTCTAAATTTCTTTGCATGTGTTAAGTTTATATACTTTAAAGACTACATATGGAGCATCCTCTTGCTGCCTGTAAATACTCTAATAGAGTAGTTTTCAAGTTGTGGTCCGTGGACCCACAGGGGACTGCAAACTATAAGGGGTCAAATCTTCATTTGACATTTTTTAGGAGTCCACAAATGAAAAAAGGCTGAAAACCACTGCTCTAATATATTCACTGTGTTAGATTCAAAGGGAATTCAATAAAATGTTTTGCATGCAGACAGATGCTTTAAATTGTCAAAGATCTTCAGGCTTAACCTTGGAGCTCTTACATCTGTAAGTGTGAACAAATTCAAACACCTCAATAAATCTCCTTTTAAAATGAGACAAATACTCCAAATGAAATCACTATGTTATGTCGTTATACCCATAATTAAGATCTTTACAAATTTAGAATATTAGTATAAGAAAAAGTTTAGTATCAAGTCCTAAGAAAACAATGTACAATATAAAGGTTAGTGATTTCTGCACAAAATTTTCAATTATGTCAATTTACTAAGATCCACTAAACCAAGTAATTATCAATTAAGAAGTGATTCACAGCATTGTTTTTTATTTTAACCTTTTTATAGTAGAAACTGCCAACAAGAAACAAACACTATTATAGTGGCTACAGACATAACTGATGCTAAATAAAAAGTAAGGGAACAGCTTGAATATTTACAAAATTTAAACTCATGCAGACAGGGTTACTAAAAAAAACCTCTCTTCCATTAATAAGAAATACAAGATACCTACTGTGTTTCTAGCAGCACAGGAAAACCAACAACTCATCATAGAACTTGCAACTCCTTGTTGTCAGCAACAAATAATTTACCTCGCATTCAGTTACAAACTGCAGCAGTTTACAAGGCAAGCACCCAACCAGAAGTCAAAACAGGCTGCTCTAAGCAATATACTATTTGTTCTGCCCTACATTCATTTTGTTCCATCCTTCGCTTAGCTTGGATCCCCAACTATATTTTCTCCATCTTCAGGATCTTCTTCAGACTTCATAACTCTTACAAAAATAAGTCTTTTCCCTTAAAGATGGCCCAGGGACAGCCTAAGACAGGTACAGAGGTTCCTTCTTTTGCTTAGGCTGTCCCTCTCTGGCACGTCACATGAAAACCCTACATACAGCTTTCGTTTCTGCAGCCTCTGTGCTGCAGCCCAGACTGCCACAGTGACTGACTCACAGTAATATTCCCCAGATCTGAAATATCCTGTAAACAATATGCAGACAGTCTCACATCAACCCAGTTCTATTTTTTGATTGTCCAGTACTGGATAGCTGAGCGATAGAAAGGAATAGCTAATAATACAGTGTATGCATGCTCATCCTGTGAGTAATCCATTTTATGCTTATGGCTAGCAAAGGAGACAAGCATGTGTTAAACTACCACCATCGTGCCACATTTTGCAGATGTGCAAACGTTCACCTTAAAGGAACAAACATGTTAGTCAAATTAACTTTTGACTGACACTATCTGAGGGTCACCGTTATCACGGTTAAACAGGGTGTTACAAATAATGGCAGGAACAGATTTAGCTATTCCCCAAACAACACTGAAAGCTGGAATCAGCTTTATGATCATCTGACTTTAGACAAAGTTATGACTCCATAGAACAGACTGGGTGATTCTATTTTGACAAAAATGTATCCGATTTTAATTTAGAAAAAGCACATGCCTTTGCTTTAAAAAAAATTCTCCTTTTACAAGCATGAATCCCATTCTGAATACAACCAGGTTTCAGCTTACTGCTGCTGCCAGTCTGTCTCCCCAACACGTGAAATGAGAGGAGCCACAGAGGCTGTCAAACCATTAAATAGTGTAATGATTAACAGTATTGAAGATGTAGGGTCCTCTTTCACACATTTTAAATTTAACAGTGGAAATCTCCTAAACACCATATTTAGTGGACTAGGTCAACATCGTGACTATTGGCTGTTTTGTCCACAGGAGATATAAACGTGGTGCACAGTAATAAAAAAAGAAAATATGCAGGACACCACAAGACTGTTAAACATATACAGTCAGTAAGACTGCAAGTACAATTTTCTGTGGAGACCTTTTTGGAAAACAGACATTTCACAGTATATACTATGCCTCCTCCTTCTGTCCACATTTGGGGTTGTGTGCACACAACGGCCGTCACACAAAAATGCAATCATTTTTCATAATACTGAAAGAAGCCATACATCTTATCTGCAGCCTTCAGAGCAAACCCTATGCCAATTAAAACACTTTTTTTCCCCTTGAAAGCATGTGTTCCAAGGAGTAATTTGCAGTCAAAGTTTCCACATGACAGGAGCATTCCAACAAAACAAAGGTTAAGTGAATTTTATACAGTCTGTGTCATAACAGCAGTTATCTTATCACCATGAAACAAGTCAACCTCCTACAGCTATAAAAGGTATTTTGGAAAACATCAGCCTACCCTGAACATGCTAAATGAAGATAAAGTTAGCACTCTGATTTTGAAAAGGATATGTTTAAAAGCACAACTGAAATCAAAACAGGTCCCATTGAGTCAGATTGGTTTGCAACAGCATAACTCACCAGCATGCCAAAGAACTTTAGAAAATGTGTTTGAATTTTCACCTTTGAGAGAGAGGAACATGGACATATTACAAAGAGAAAATCCTTAAAGAAAGGAGCAGGAAAAAGCATGCTAGCCAGTTCTACACTATCAACAGTCAGCCTACAGGGGAGCAGCATGCGCCACCAGAACTAGAGAGAGACAATATTGTAACATATGTAAGGCCATAAGCAGTATTCTCAGAAGGAAGTAGCAACAGGAACTTAATGTTTGCTCAGTTCACAAGGGGGCTAGAAAAGAAAGTCCCAATAGTACAATTAAAAAGGATCATCATCAATATTGCACAAGATCCGGAAAGAAAAATTTGCACCCTTACTTCGATGAATCAAAACTTAAAGGAATGCTTCCAACAGCAGCCTGAAAACCAAGAGCTCGTGCCAAAGATTAATTTCTGAGGTAGGTATCACAGCGATGAGGGCAATATAGATGCTTGGCTAGATACAGTTCTTGGCTCCATTTATCACCCTGGTGCATGATTTCAGCTAAGACTGTGGCTGGCTCACAGCCAGACTGCTTCTCTTCAATTTCACCCAACCAAGAGTTTTGCTTTTCTCACATTTCTATCTGCTGACAGATCAATATTTATCCAAGTCTCCTGGACTTCACTTCTCCTGTGGCTGCCAAAAACTTCTTAGACTGCAAGTTCCAACATGAGGCATCCTGCCTATCATTGCCTTTGGGAGTCTCATGCCACAAAATACTGTTCCTATTTTGTGCCCACTTAAGGTGAAATAGTCGAAGATGTGGCTACCTGGAAAGGATACCAGCTACAAGGCAGCTCTGAATAAACCCTACCCAGCAGCCGATTGGAATGATAGTAAAGGCTCTCCTGGTTAGCTAGACTCTAGACAGCTTGAAGGGTGGAAAATAATGAAAGACTGTAGGGGAAAAAGCCTCCTCTTTCAAAGATGCCTAAAGCAACACAATGTGCCATTTTAAGAAAAAATGGAAAATGACTTATTTTATTTTTTAAAATTTGCACTGCAAGGGAGAAAACATCTGCACCAAAGTATTTTAAAGAGTACAGTTCTTACACAGTGGATGTGTTAAATGGTGTATGCAAAACGATAAGCAGCAGCGAAGATCTGTATAAATCTTTTACTAATGGCATCAACTGGGCAGTGCAAGGAAAATTATTAAAAAGCTTGTGATAAAGGGGAATTTACTCAAGACAAAACATTCTGCCAATAAAAAAATAATAAAATATGGAAAGAATTAAAGACAGCCATTGATGATGCTTCTGCCACATTCTCTCAGTATGAACAAGTTTAAATTTATAGCACTTTTTTTGGAACAGAATTAGTCGTCAAATATGAAAACAGTGCAGAAATCTAAAGCTGCTAAATTAATTGCCAACAGACCAAGGGTTTCTTTGCAGGGTAATATTGCCAGTGCTCACTTAACACAGAGCAGCTGTTTTGCTAAGTGAGTGTAAAGGCCAAGAACTTTAGTCAAGGAGAAGGAATTGATTTGAAAATATTTTGGAAGTAGATTTACTGGCATCTGCCAATAAAATACCTTTAAAATTCTGTCTCCCTGAAATCAGGAAGACTGTCTTGAAAAGATATGTACAATGTATTTTCTAGTTTCTTGCCCCAAAGTGCCCTAAATAAATTAGACATGCACTAGTGATCAATATATTAAAACAGAGAACTTGGAGCATCAGCGGCTATTAGAGATGCCTTCACATGAGGATCAATTCAACAAATGCCTTGCAAAAGCAGAACAAAAATTTATTGATAGAGTTTTCCCTGCAAAAAGGTACCATTAAGCTGGTGGAGAACTTACAGTCAAGTTGCCTCCAACGTTATTGCTCAGCCCTCTACACACTTCAGCAAATATAGCTATGGTGAAAGGTTATAGTTAAGCGTTGTTTACAATATCTACCCAAGAATCAAGATCAGGTCTTCGGATTAACAATGGAGGAGATATTGGCAACGAAGAGACCATTAGTTAAAGTGTTGCTGAAAGTAACCCAATATCCTGTCACAATACCTGTGTATTGCTAAGAATCGGTTACTCTGCCAACAACTGTGGCTACTGAGGAAATGTCCACGTTCCATTCTTGGTGCAATGCAGTCTCAAAATGTTTGAACTGATCAGCTCTGATGTTTATTTATTAAGAGCTGACTAAAGACAGAAAATACAAACAACTACTTTGCGAGACAGCCAGTACCACTAACATTAGTGGTGCACACAAGCATGAGAGTTCATGTAGTTTTTCTTCATTAAAATGTTGCTAATTTGCATATTGTTTTACCCCTTATCCCAGTTGCAAAATTCTGGATGCACTGCTGGTTGCAAGGGGAAGGAGATTCCATGAGAGGGTCACAGAGTTCTGAAGCTTGTCTTATGATGGAGACAGACTTGTTGAGAGTCTCTGGGTTAGGATAAAAGGGGTAAAAAACAAGGGTGAGGTCATGGTAGGGGTCTACTACAGACCACCTAGCCAGGAAGAAGAGGTGGATGAGGCTTTTTTTTTTTTTTAACAACTAACAACATCATCTTAAGCACAGGACGTGGTGGTGATATATGATGAGAAAAATATCAAAAATATCAAAGCAAGGCACAGATTATCCAATAAATTCCTGGAATGTATTGGAGACAATTTCTTATTTCAGAAGGTGGAAACAGCTACCAGGGGAGAGGCTGTTCTAGATTTGATTTTGACAAATAGGGGGGAACTGGCTGAGAATCTGAAAGTGGAAGTAAAAGCTCAAGTAAAAGTGATCATGAAATGGTAGAGTTCATGATTCTAAGGAATGGTAGGAGGTAGAACAGCAAAATAAAGACAATGGATTTGAAGAAGGCTATAGCAAACTCAGAGAGTTGGTAGGTAAGATCTCATGGGAAGCAAGTCTAAGGAGAAAAACAATAGAAGACACTTGGCAGTTTTTCAAGGAGACATTATTAAGGGCACAAGAGCAAACTATCCCATTGTGTAGGAAAGATAGGCAGTATGGCAAGTATGACTTAACCAGGAAATCTTCAATGATCAAAAAAAAAATAATAAAAGAGTCCTACAAAAAGTGGAAACTAGGTCAAATTACAAATAACACAAGTATGCAGGGATAAAATTAGAAAGCCCAAGGCACAAAACGAGATCAAACTAGCTGAAGACAAAGGGTAACAAGAAAACATTCGACAAATGCATTAGAAGCAAGAGGAATACCCAGGACAGGGTAGGCCCGTTACTCAATGGGAAGGGAGGGAGAAGAGAGAATAACAGAAAATGTGGAAATGGCAGAGGTGCTTAATGACTTTTTTGTTTCGGTTTTCACCAAGAAGGTTGGTGGCGATTGGATGTCTAACATAGTGAATACCAGTGAAAATGAGGTAGGATCAGAAGAGGCTAAAATAGGGAAAGAACAAGTTAAAATTACTTGGACAAATTAAATGTCTTCAAGTCACCAGGGCCTGGTGAAATACATCCTAGAATACTCAAGGAGCTGACTATGGAGATATCTGAGCCATTAGTAATTATCTTTGAAAAGTCATGGAAGATGGGAGAGATGAGTTGGGATGCAGGAAGGGGTATGGGCTCCGGGCTCGGGGTGCAGGCTCTGGTGTGGGCCAGGGATGAGGGGGTTGGGGTGCAGGAGGGAGCTCTGGGCTGGGACCAAGGGGTTTGGGGGGGGGGGAGATCAGGGGTGAAGCAGGGGGTTGGGGCGTGGGAGGAGTGAGGACTCTGGCTGGAGTGCAGGCTCTGGGGTGGGGCTGGGGATGAAGGGTTTGGGGTGCACTAGGGTGCTCTGGGGTGGAGCCGAGGGGTTTGGAGGGGGAGTCAGGGTGTTGGGGCGTGGGAGAGGGGCAGGGGTGCAAGCTCCAGGCAGCGCTTACCTGAAGCAGCTCCCAGAAGCTGCAACATGTTTCCCCTCTGGCTCCTACGCGGAGATGCAGCCAGGCGGATCTCTGCGCTGCCTCATCCATAGGCGCAGTTCCCACAGCTCCCATTGGCTGCGGTTCCTGGCCAATGGGAGCTATGAAGCCGGTGCTTGGGTCAGGGGCAGGGGCAGGCGCAGGGGCAACCAGGGGGCTCCACACACTAGGAGCCGGAGTGGGGGACACGCCACTGCTTCCGGGAGCTGTGTGGAGCCATGGCAGGCAAGGAGCCTGCCTTAACCCCGCTGCGCCGCCAACTGGACTTTTAATGGCCTGCTCAGTGGTGCTGACCAGAGCTGCCAGGGTCCCTTTTCAACCGGGCATTCCAGTCGAAAACCAGACACGCAAGAAGAGAAACAGGGACATGGTGGCATGGAGGCAACTGCACTGGACTGGCTAGTCAGCAATATTGCAACCCCCTCATTTCCTGTTAGTTTCTAAAATGCTATTGGAACAGCCCTGCCACAGGGACATACTAATTAATTTTATCTTAGCTTATTCAGTGCCCTTCAAGGGTAGAGAGGCCTAAATAAACTGAAGGGAAGGCGGCCAAAGAAAGTTCTGGAAGCAAGAGTGAGAGCTAAGATCTCACGCTGTTCACTCTGTTCCACAACACAGCAGAGTACAGGATGCTAACCACCTGAGCTGATGTTCAACAGCCTTCCAGTGACATTATTCACTTGTGGCTGATCAAATTACATAATCAGCAGGAGAGAGCCCATAGGAAAGGGCAGTTTGATGGCTGCTGTCCATTCAGAGTAAGAGGCATCCGTGTGACAGCTCCAGAAAGCGGAGGAGGATTGGGGCAGGGGTGAGGGGAATGGATGTCTACTTTCATTCTAGCTCTATAAGATTTCTACTGCAAGTATAGTGCCCTAATGTTAGCTGTACTGATACACCAATTTGGAGCAGCATGCAAGGATGGAATGCTAATACGGTGAGATAATGGTTAAAAGGATGGTAGATTTAGTAATTTATTTTGTTTATTGTCCCTTCTCCCATGTATTATAATAAACTAAAGCATTCCAATTTAAGAGACCTGCAAAGGAATCAAGTCACAAGGGAAAAAATTTGGCCAGCCAGCACCATTGTACAAAAAGCTAACCTTAAGGGAGCTTTAAGAAAAACAACATCCATAGTGCACTTTGTGCAGCTTCCCACAAAGAGTTTTTAAAGTAAGTGCCAATGGTGTCCCCCCCCTTTCACTCCCCACATCCTTCCCACTTCAAGAAACACTCCCCCAATACACACGCCTTATAGAAATAAAGGAGATTGTTAGGAACCAGCTGTTAGGATTTTAAAAAATAAAAATAAAAAAATAAAAAAACAGAAAAAACCCACCAAGGCTTATCACCCCAGTATGTCTGATCCTTTAATGCAGCTCGTGTACTTTATCCAAGTAGCTAAAATGTCTCCGCTGATGTCCAAATATTTTTAAACAAACGCAGTATTATACAAGGATCCAACATTTACTCTATAAAAAGATCTAAATAAATCAGTATGAGTGAACACCAGAGGCCTTAACTGGCTTTGACCGAAAAGATTAATTGATTTGACTTTCTACATTTGGATTTGGTTAAATACAAAAACAAAAGTTATCTAAAGCTCTGGCATAACAATATGGTCCTTAAAGGAGTAACAGCTGCCAAATCCCTGTTAGCTTTATACTTGGAAAAAAACCTTGTTTTGAAAGGGAAAAAAAATTATTATATTGGACTAACTCTGTTCTCATCAAACTCAGTAAGTAAAACTCCTATTGGGAGCACATAGACAAGTAGAGAGTGCTTTTGAAAAATCCCACTCACCTACACAGTGGGTAGCCTCCTCCCTCATTCCAGGCATGGAAATGTCATTGATGTCAATACAAGTTTTGACTAGAATGACTTTCCTGTACACACACTTTGGGCTTGGCTACACTTGTAGGTGTGCAGCGCTGGGAGTTACAGCTGTCTTCGTACAGCTGTGTAGGGAAAGTGCTGGAGTGTGGCCACACTGACAGCTACCAGCGCTGCAGCATGGCCACATTTGCAGCGGTGTTGGGAGTGGTGCATTATGGGCAGCTATCCCAGCGTTCAAGTGGCTGCAACGTGCTTTTCAAAAGGGGGGGGTGGAGCGTGACAGGGAGCGTGGGGGAGACAGAGAGAGTGGATTTTTGGAGCCGACACTGTCAGCTCCCTGCCTTGCAAATTCTGACCACTTTCCCGACCCCTCATTCACTCTTAAATGCAAATAGCCTGCAGACCAGATAAGCAGCTGCTCCAACGGACTCCCTTCTCCCCCTCCTCCCCCCGCCGTGCTGTTTCTCTCCTCAAGCAAACATTAGCTGTGGACATTCATCCCCCTGCCTGCCTCATTCACAGCAAACAGGAGCTGTGTTTGTTTTTTAGATAAGCAGCTCCGGGAGCCCCTAGTTCACAACAAAACAAAGAGAGGCATCATAACAAAACAAAGAGAGTTCTTTAGTTAAAAGCATTATGGGAAAATTCCAGAGGTCAGTTACAGCGTAGTAAGATTAATCACTGTTTACGCTGGCACTCCAGCACCAGCGCTGCAGTCGTTATTCCCCAGGCAGACGTGGAGTACAGCCAGCGCTGTAGCCAGGGAGATACAGCGCTGTATGTGCCTTGCAAGTGTGGACGGTGAGTGAGTTGCAGCGCTGTAAAGCCACCACCAGCGCTGCAACTCTCCAGTGTAGCCAAGCCCAAAAAGTTTACAGCATAAGGAGGCAATGAAGATCTGGAAAACATATGCCCAGGAATTCAAACAGTCTTTTGGGGGTTTGTTTAAAATCCACACTCAACAGGTATAAAACAGAAAAAACAAAAATGTTTAGTTTACCTGATCTTCACTCTGCTTAGAGCTTTTGCTACTAGCAGTATGTTAAAAAAAAAAGTCTACTGCTGAACCACGCTCAAACCCTTAATATACAAAAGCAGTATATAGACTTGAAAGAGCATTTTGACAGTTCTGTTTTTACCAAAAAAAGTATATGATTTTGCAGCTATTACAAAAACCAGAAGATGGATTAGCTACTACACAGCCCAAGGACATATCTATAAAGATTAAAACAAGGTGTATAATCGGCACTATCTTTTCTTCCTTTCTGCCCACAATTTCAAACCTGTAATTGCAGAGTTTAAACAGAAATTTCCCCCCCAGGGAAGCAAAACATATATATTTAAACTCAAAGGAGAAACATTGACATGGGAAATTGCAAGATAATGTTTTCATCCTATTTAATTTGTCAACAGGCCCTTCTGGTTTAGCTTATGGCTGGAAGTAAACAGGCTGGTTTATGAAAAACAGACAATTCAGCTTTGCATTTCATGATTAAGGCATGCATCCACATTGTAGCAATTACTACTTCAACTCAAAATTAACTGTTTTTAGGCTGTTCTAGCACAAACATTGCATTCTGATCCCATGTAATCACGGAAACACATGAGTTCAATAGTGCCAAACAAAAGTTAGTCACAGAGAAAACAGTTTACTTCCACAGAGTTCAACATTGTTTTTTGTTTTAATAGGTGATCTCAGAGAGCACAACTTTGCCAGTTATCCTTTATAAGTCAGTGTGTCAGGGGGTAGTTGGAGCAGATAATTTTTTAGCAAGACCTTCAAGTCTAAATAAACTATTAGCGTGTGATGCAAATTTTGGATTAAGTTAAAAATATACACATCTGATATTAAAATTGTAAACATTTTGAGTACATATAGGAGGGGATGTTTTGAAAGCAAACCAGTGCCAGATAAATCTACCTGGGGGTGTAACGATTTCCAACACTTTATGCGTATAGACTATCTTTCATCTATAATTAACTGTCAGTAAAGGCCTTACAGACAAAAAGTGCTCTAAAAACCCATAAAGTATTTTAGATCATTACATCCAGGTAATTAGAGTACTTTGCAGGAAGAGGACTCCTAGAGAAGACATCATTTGATGAGGTTACCACAAGGAACAAGATGACCACAACCAGGTAATAGATATTTAATAAATATGTATATTATATTTAAAGTTCTGGGTCTAATTAACCAATGTTTGTAATGACCTTAGACCCAGAACTTAAAAGCTTGCTGCACATCTGCAGGAATCTGGCAACTTTTAAGGAATCCCCATGATTTCCCTTGTCCCACCACATGGGGAAGAATGCTGACTTGGGAGAACTAACAGCAGCTCATTCTGAACAGAAATGCCCCACTCTCTCTGCTCTTTGGCTGCTTGCTGGCCAGAGTGGGATAGATCCCCTCCCGTAACTGCTGTGGTAGCCTCTGCTCAGGGCAGAAGATGTGCCCTGCTCTGCCCCCATTCAGCTAAACAATTACCTTTCAGAAGTGAGAGGAGGGTTTTTTACCACTTCTCCTGGACCCCAATTGGTGCCGCATTTCAGAGTTCTTAAACAGTATCTGTATACAGCAAGCAGCAGCCCACAGCAGTGAGTCTCACAGTCCACAGACTAGGGTCCACACTACAGTGCTAAGATAGCCGTGGAGACACACCAGCTCTGAAAGGGGTGGGGGCACGCTTCAGAGCCTAAGCTCCAGCCCAAACACCTGTACTGCTATTTTTAGCACAATAACTCAAGCAGAGCTAGCACTGCCTGTCACACTCCTAGCTGTAGTGCAGACATATCCATAGGCTCTTAAACCAATCTTCTTCCCCAGAAGTGTTCCAATACAGCACATCCCAAACTAAGTGCCCTCTACAGAGTAGTGATTTTGTGTGTGTTTGTTCTGCTTCAATGTTCATGCTATATTTCTCCCTCCATCATCTGCTTTTCTTTTAGCCTCTAAGAGAGCCCCAAGTTCTCAGATTTTCAAACTCTGGATCGGGGGAGGGGGCAAAACAACAAAAACAAAAACACACACTTTTACCACTTGAGGCTGGAAATATCCTTGTAGTAGCCAGTTGCATCCTAAAGCCCTCAGCTACCTGGGGCCCATGGGATGTCACTGTCCACTTTCCTTCCTTCCACCCTCAATATCCACAGAGTTGTCACCTGTGGCCCTGCCCCCTTTGAATCACAAAATCCTACTGAACATATTTCATTGCCAAATTTAGGAAGATTTCCACCTTCCTTCCATTCACCCCACCCCACAATATTTCCCTTCTCAGAAGCATTTCCTACCCTCTGACCTCAGCACACAGCAAGACGACATCTTCAGAACTCTAACAAGCAGCACAGATCCTCTCCACAGGACAAGACGCCAGAAAGAAATTCAGCAGGGAACAGTCTACACCAAAATATCAAAGGTAACATTTGAAAGGTGAACAATGTGTTTATATATTAGCTTCCATCACCTTGTAACAGTGAAATATTGGAATTCTGTTCTGTGGAACCAGAAGTAAGATAGCTGGAGAAGCTATCTAGAGCAGACACCTAATAATTTGTATACTTGCTATAATCTTTTCCTCTTGACAATGGCTAACTCTCAAACACAGAGACTTCCAGTGCTGCTGGAAATTGCAAATAATATATTTTATTTTTCAAATGAAGGATGTATATTTATTTACTAGAGAGATCACACAACATACTGCCTCACTCAGAATCATTGGTAGTTTTCCCTTTAATGGCTCTTCAAGCCCATGTAAAAATAGTTCTCTCTCACAATGGCAAGGTTCACTTTGAAGCATTAAAAGCAAGTCAGACCCCATTAATCCAAATAAAAAAGGCACACAGCAGCCAGTCTCACTGAGTTCATTGAGTACTCTCCTAAACTATCCTGAACAAGAACAGGAGGGATGGATCAGCAAGGAAAGCTACCTCTGGAGGTCAGAAAGTGTAGAGAAAAAGTGAGAACTGGGAAAAGCCATGCAGAGATGGACTTTGCAAAGGAAATTAAAACCAATTGTAAAAGGTTCTTTAGTCATAAATAAAAAGAAAGAAGAATTGGGACTGTTAAACACTGAGAATGGAGTGGAGATTAAAGATAATCCAACCATGGCCTAACACTAAATGAACACACTGCCTCAGTTTTGAATAAGAGTAACGAGAATCCTGGGCACAGTGACAGGGTGGCTAATGGGAATGAGGATATGGAGGCAGAGATGACCACATCTGAAGTGACATGCAAACTGCTTATTGGGACCAAACAAGGGGGCCTGGATAATCTCCATCCAAGAATATTAAAGGAACTGGCACATGAAATTGCCAGCCTAACACCAAGGATTTTTAATGAATCCATAAACTTAGAGGCCATACCCTATGACTAGAGAATTGCAAATTCAGCATCTATATTTAAGAAAGGAAAAAAATGATCAGGGAAAAACAGGCCCGTTACCTTGACCTCAATTGTTTGCAGGGTCTTAGAACAAATTTTGAAAGAGAAAGTACAGTAGTTAAGATCATAGAGGTAAATGGTAACTGGGACAGAATACATTGGTTTACAAAAAGCTATACTGTGCCAGACCAACTTGATATATATTTTTAAGATGATAAAACCACTACAAAGGAAATGCAGATCTAATTTGCCTGCACTTCAGTAAGGCATTTGATACAGTTCCACATACGGAATTATTAGTTAAAGTGGAGAAGATAGGGATTAATACAAGAATCAAAAGGTGGTTAAGGAACTGGTTAAAGGGGATGCTAGAGTCGGTCATGCTGAAAGGTGAACTGTCAGACTGGAGGGACGTTACTAGTGAAGTTCCTCAGGGTTCAGTCTTTCTTGGGACCAAACTTATTTAACATTTTAATTAATGACCTTGGCACAAAAAGTGGGAGTGTGCTAATGAAATTTGTAAATGACAAGATTGGGAGGTTTTGCCAATACGGAGGAGGACTAGAATATTGTATAAGAAGATCTGGATGACCTTGAAAACTGGAGTAATAGAAATGGGATGAATAGTGCAAAGTGGTGCACTTAGGTACCAACAACAAAAAATTCACTACAAGTTGGGGACCTGTTGGTTGGAAGCGACAAAGGAGGAGAAAGACCTGGGTGTATTGTTCAGTCACAGGACGACTATGAGCCGCCAATGTGATGCAGCCACACAAAAGGCTAATGCAATCCTAGAATGCATCAGGCAAAGCATTGCCAGTAGAGAGAGGGAAATGTTATTACCATTATACAAGGCACTGGTGAAACCTCATCCAGAAGACTATGTGCAATTCAGACACCCATGTTTAAGAAAGATTAATTCAGACTGGAACAAGTGTTGGAGAAGGGCTACTAGGATGATCAGAGGAATGGAAAACGTACCTTTCAAGAGGAGACTTAAACTTGGCTTGTTTAACCTAACAAAGACGACTGAGCAGAGATATGATTACTCTCTATAAATACGTCAGAGGGATAAACACCGGTGAGGGAGAAGAGTTATTTAAGTTAAAAGCCAATGTTGGCACAAGAACAAATGGATATAAACTGGCCTTCAATAAGTTTAGGCTTGAAATTAGACAAAGGTTTTTAACTATCCAAAAGTGAGGGCAAAAAACCTAACTTGTTTCAAGATTGAGCTTGATAAGTTTATGCAGGGTATGGTATGATGTTACCTACAATGGTATATGGCCCTTCCACAACCGATATTAACAAATGTCTCCAGTGGCTGGAGATGGGACACTAGAGGGGGAGGGCTCTAGTTACTACAAAGAATTATTTCACAGGCTTTTGGCCAGTGGGCCTCACCCACATGCTCAGGGTCTAACTCAGTGCCATATTTTGGGGATGGGAAGGTCTTTTCCCCCAGGTCAAACTGGCAGATACACTGGGGGGTTTTCCATCTTCCTCTACAGAGTGGGGCATGGGTCACTTGCTGGTTTGAACTGGATTAAATGGTAGATTCTCTGTAACTTGAAGTCTTTCAATGGAGAGTTGAAAATTAGGTAACTGAATATACAATTAAATTCCACCGTGAATGGGAACCAATAGGAACTGGTCAAAGAACGATAATAACCAACTAGTGCCTGAAGTCTTCTCCATCATTTTAAAGAAACAGAAAATTATCTAAAAATAAACTAGTGCAGGCATGGCGATGAGAAATTGACATATAAACCAAATTAAAGGGTAAGAAAGAAAGTCCAGTATGAGGATGCTTTTTGCATTATATAACAGCTTAAGTAGGTGGTAATTGGATTTTTAAGGCACTTGTTTGCCAGTAGTTGAGAAAATGATTAAGGAGATTGACTGAATAGTTTTTATTTACAGCTGAGAGCTGCCACTAATTTAAGCTTACCCTGCATATTATAGCTTCAGAGATAACATTCTCTCTCTCTCTCTCATTTCCCTGCAGCTTTGAAACATGTCCCTTCCTCTCCCCACTTTGTGCTGCTCAAGAATTCATTTACAGCATTTTTTTAATTTGATGAGGGGAGTGCAAAGATGACCAACAGTTAAAATAGCAACATTTTAAAAGGAGATGGAAAGTCTGCCCTACCTACTTTAGCAATGTCCCTTAGAATTAATGGGACCTTCAAAAAACAAACTTCCCCACTTGCTAGTTCAACTAAGTAGCGAATAAATGAGGGCCTGCCAGTAGAGGTCCTTGAAGGCATTCACAGTACATATGGTACCAAGAATGATGATTACTCTTGTAGTTCTGGAAAGAGAGACAGGATGTTCTTAAGTTACCAGAGGTAGCAGAAAGGACACAGCTGCTGAGAATGTAGGGAATGACAATCACAGGGTGAGATCAGCAATACAGTTAGTTATTTATAGACTATCCTTGTAGAAGGCTTAGAGCAGGGGTCTCCAACTTTTTTATGCACAAGATCACATTTTTAATTTAAAAATCAACCCAGGATCTACCCCACCCCTTCCCCAAGGGCCTGTCCTTCCCCGAGTCCCTGCCCCGCTCACTCCATTCTCCCCTCCCTCCCTCTCCTCCACTCTCACTCACTTTCCCCGAGCTGGGGCAGGGGGTTGGGGTGTGGGCTGGGACCAAAGGGTTTGGAGTGTGGGAGGGGGATGTCTATGGGGAGTCAGCACTGGTCCTGGGGACCTACAGGTCTCATTTTCATGAAGGACTAAGAGAGCCCGTGCCCAGGAAGCTTCCCTGACACATCAATGGAAGAGATAGTGCTGACTCAGGACTCTCAGGACTCTGAGCCCAGTCTCAGGAAACTTAAACACACGGGTCTAGTGTGGTGGGACCCAAACACACCAGCCTGGTGAGTGTCAAGTGGGGGAGCTTGGCAAAGGCTGTGACAAAGTACAAGGCTGATCAGACTGTGGGGTGCACCATGTGGGTGGGTCTCTTCTCTCCATTTTCCACTCCCTTCTGGCAAGACTCTTCTGGTATTAGCCTACGTTCCAGGAGACACATGTGCCAGGCATTTACTCTCTCTCACTACTGTTAGAATCGTTCAAAATCACCAAGTTAGAGTTCCAAGACTGAGCAAGCATATGAATCCTCATTCACAAGGACGCAAGTCAAATCTGCAAGAAAAGCTCTTTCAGACCGCCAGGTGCCTCCAAGATACAGCAAGGGGGATCCCAAGACTCCCAGCTAAAAGTGTGGGTTTTGGACACTAAATGAGGAAAGTGATAACTGTGTCCATGGAGAGAAAAGCTGTCTGCCAGTTTTGATAGCTCTTCCTTGCACACAAGGGATATGTAATGGGATCTGTAACAGGTTGCTAGGTTCTATAAACATTGTTTTTCCTTTAAATCATTCCAGAAGGAAAACTGCCCCTCTCTAAACAAAACTATTGTTTAAGGAAATGTGTTACAATCTTCCGAGATTGTGGCTCACCAAGCCCATTTCCATTTGTTGTTGGGGTATAACAGCACATGGTTTTCACACTGAGCAGTGCTGCTTATCTACTGGGAAACTTCCAGACATGCCAATGCATACAAATTAATCACAAGAGATGCAATTTCTAAGTAAATTAAGCTTGATTCATGATCTTGTGAGTCTCATGATCTTAAAGAAAAAAAAAAGCAGCAGCACCATAAACAATGCCTGATGATATTCAGCAGCAAGAAGGATCTAAATTCTGAAGCAAGACCTTGTTTTCTGTAGCTCTCCAATTCAGCAGACTGAGATTCTGTAGCATTTTCAGGTACATTTTTTAAAATGGACATTTGATTGAGTGAAACAATAAACCACCACAATAGGCAGTCACTATAGTACCCAGTTATTTTGATTTTAAATTCAATTTTGTTTACTGTACCATGATCTCTTCAGTTTTCCCCCACAGATCATTGTTAACACGCCACAAGTACATTGTAGAAATTGGAATACCAGGTGGGCATGACATAAGGGGCTTTTGGCCTTTGGGAAGAACTGTGGGAGAAGCACATTAATCCATATTACAGAACAGAATAAGAACCTATACAGAAGAGGATGCGTCTACTACAACGGTCAGTGGTGAAATATTAGCAGTGTTGACATTTGAGGTTTCAGGACTAGCTCACACCCCTTACTGCTATTGGCAATGCCATCTGCAGACTCAAGGCAACAAAACCACTCAAGACATCAGCTGCTATAGTGAATTCTGCAACAAGGAGTGAATTTTGCAGCAGGTTCCAGAACACAGAGGGTCTGGGTCACATATAAAGCACATGGGCAGTGTTTCAGTCTTTTTTTTTTTTTTTTTAAATAAAGCCTTTTCTAATATCAAATTCAAACTAAAATCTCATCACTCCTCCCTTTTTACAACTTATTGCTAGTATCTATAAGAAATGAATGGTATTTGTTTACATCTTCTTACTTCCTCCTATTTGCTGGCCCAGACTTGCACGCATCAGGGGCTTGGTAGCAGCTCGTCATCCTCTCTGCCAGCTCCTTCTGGCAGAAGTTTCAGTCAGCACACAGAAACCTTTATTTAAGGAAGATAGGCAACACCAATGCAATGAGCTTCTCAACTGATTGTACTCAACTTTCTCATTAGACTTGATATGAAAGCCAGGTAAGTATAAATATCCAAATGCACTGTAGGTTGACATTAGTACATTTGTTAATACTTTATACCACGAGTAAACAGCTACATTTTCCATTTAAGCAAGGATTAGTTGGCATTTCTTCCCTTCCTATACTAGATGTAGCGCATCATATACTCTTACCTGTCCCTTTCTCTTGATCACTTATTTAAAGCCTATAGATTGTCATTTTCACCATTGGTCCTTGTGTTTTCACCCACAGGCTATACACATTACACTTATTTAAATGTTTAAAAAAATTCTACAGCATCCAAAATAATGGAACTCTACAACAATATCTGCAAAATGAAAACCATTGATGTCACCTTCTCTTTCCAGTAGACAATTGGTTGGATTTGTTCTTACCAGAAGTCAGCTCACATATTGCCAAGATTGCAGCAGTTCTCAAACAGTGGGTCAGGACCCCAAAGTGAGTTGTGACCCCGTTTTAATGGGGTCGCCAGGACTGGCTCAGATTTGCTGGGGCCCAAGGCAGAAGCCGAAGCCTGAGGACTTCAGCTCTGGGCAGCAGTGCTCAGGTTGCAGGCCCCCTGCCTGGGGCTGAAGCCCTTTGGCTTCAGTACCCCAATCTTGGGCAATGGGGTTTGGCCCTCCCCCACCCAGGGTGGCAGGGCTCAGGCAGGCTCAGGCTTCGGTCTCCACTCCTGGGGTCGTGTAGTAATTTTTGTTGTCAGAAAGGGGTCATGGTGCAATGAAGTTTGAGAACCCCTGCAATATTGTATGTGAGAGGGGAAAGGGATGGAACACAAGAGAAGCAGATTATTGCTGATACTGAAAGATCAGGTCAGCCATCAGTTTATACTATGAACAGGGCAATAAACTGCATGCTTTGCAAAGGTCAGAGTACATTTGTATAAATTCACAGGCGAGTCTTTCCAGTGTCAATTTTATTCAAGGGCAGAGAAATTATAATGAAAAGTTTGGTTTAAAAAACTCTTGCATGGGTTGAAGAGATTAAAGAGGAATAGGTTGGACTGAGATTGTCATGAGAACTGACACTGGAAACAGGTTTCAAATACTCCTATTTCGCCAGCTGTTCTTTCTGTCATAGTACAGAACAGTGTCAGCTAGTTAGTTCCCTTCCCTACCCCCACACTGGTAAAGAGACTCACAGGCCTGCTGCATTTTCACATCAAACTATTTTAATGAAGAATTGACATTTACAGTGGAGTTCTAGACTGGAATGTTTTAAACGTAGATCTCCATCCTGTAATTAATATTGGATAATGAGTTAAGACATCTGCTAATGGCTGGATAAATAAGACATGTAAGATGTCCACTATTTTTGTTTTTTCTTTCAGCTAAGAACTTATAGGTAACAGCATTCCCTGCTTGAGAGAACACTAAAGCTTCAAGGCAGACCAGTAAGGGAATGTTTACACTGGAATAAAAACCCTTCAGTTGCCCTAGATCAGTTAACTCGGGCTCACAGGCTGAAAAACTGCTGTGTAGATGTCTGGGCTTGGGCCCAAACTCTGGGACCCTGAGAGGAATTCTGTGTTGTTTGGGATTAACTGAAGGAGAGTAATATAATTATTAATCGAGTCCTGCATCAGCCAATCAATTATCCTGACCAGAATCAATAGACTGACAGGCCTATAACCCGGGTCATCCCATTTACTTTTTTAAATATTGACATTAACATTAGTTTTCTTCCCATCTTCTGGGACTTCCCCAGTGTTTCAAGATTATTGAAAAGTGTCTTGGATACAAATTATCTGGACCCGTGGATTTAAAAATGTAACTTTAGTAGCTTCTATTTAACATCTTCCTCAGATACAAGTGGAATTGAAAGAGCGTTCTGACCATCTGATACAACTATATCATCTATTCCCCCCCCCCCCCAAATATAGAACAGAAATATTTACAGAACACTTTCTTCTCTGCATTATTATTGATAATACTATCATTTCCATCTAATAGTGGACCGACATCATTGTTAGGATTCTTTTTGTACTTAATATACTTAAACTCCTTATGGTCTTTAACTCTGCTGGCCATAGCTTTCTCCTCATATCCCTGTGTTTCCTTTATCAATTTTCTACAATTCCTAGCTTTTGATTTATATTCACTCCAACAACTTCCATTGTCCTCCATTTGTTATAGCTGGCTTCACTTCCACTCCAAACCACGGCAGTTCTTCCACCAATATGGCCTTCTTCCTCAATTGTGGCTTTTAGGGCATCTAGCAAAGAGTTCTTAAACAATTCCCCCTTACTCACTTTTTTTTTAAATTATTAAATTCTTCCTCCCAGCTAGCTCATGTTTTTTTCAGCTTTGTGAAACTGACCATTTTAATGCAACAAATCTCTCTCTCTCTCTCTGAGGTCTGGATTTTATTCTGTTTGCACATTAAAAGTGATCAAGTCATGATCACTTGTACATACGCTACCATTAATTTTTAGTTCTGTGATCAGTTCCTTAAACTGTCTAGATTTTAGTGCATGACTGGGCCTTGTAATAGTCCATCTAGGGCTGTCAAGAGATCAAACAAATTAATCATGCATTCAAACAAATTAATTGCATGATTAATCGCACTGTTAAAGAATAATAGAATACTATTTATTTAAATAGTTTTGGATATTTTCTACATTTTCAAAAACATTGATTTCAGTTACAACACAGAATAAAGTGTACTGTGCTTACTTTATATTTCTTTGATTACAAGTATTTGCACTGTAAAAAACAAAAGAAATTGCTTTTTTCAATTCCCCTAATACAAGTACTGTAGTGCGATCTCAATCTAATTTACAAATGTAGAATTATATAAAAAATAACTGCACTCAGAAACAAAACAATGTAAAACTTTAGAGTCTACAAGTCCACACAGTCCTACTTGTTCAGCCAATTGCTAAAACAAACAAGTTTGTTTACATTTACAGGAGATTATCCTGGCTGCTTATTATTTACAAGGTCACCTGAAAGTGAGAACAGGCGTTCGCATGGCACTGTTGTAGCTGGCACTGCAAGGTATTTACATTCCAGATATGCTAAATATTCATATGCCCCTTCATGCTTCAGCCACCATTTGTTACATACCTTCACTCAAAAACAAAACAATCTACATCTGTAAGCTGCACTTACACGATAAAGAGATTCACCTTATACATGTACCATGGTGCAATTAAAAAAAATTTTAATTCACCTTATACAAGTACTATAGTGCAATCCCTTTATCGTGTAAGTGCAGCTTACAAATGTAGATTTTTTTTGTTTGCCATTTTTACAGTGCATATATTTGTAATAAGAAATATAAAGTGAGCACGGTCAACTTTGTATACTGTGTTGTAATTGAAATCAATATATTTAAAAATGTAGATAAATCAAAAAATATTAAATAAATTTCAATTGGTATTCTATTGTTTAACAGTGCGATTAATTTTTTTTATCGCGATTAATTTTTCTGAATTATTCATGTGAGTTAACTGCAATTAATCTACATCCCTAATTATATCCCTTCTGGATGAAAGCAGATGGGAGGCCTTTGTACCCTGTAAAGAAGATCAGAGAATACAGTCCTTCTTGGCCAGAATTACTAGTACTGTTTCTCTCCAGATCTTCTGTAGCATTCTGGTGAGGAGAGAAAAAGGGAAGGAAGGCACGTAATAGTCCCCTTTGGCCATCTTTGCAACAAGGCAGAACTTTGGCTTGGTGAACCCACTGGTAAGAGAATAAAACTGAAATCTTGTGATTTGCGGGGAGTCAAATTTAGCAATAGATCTAAGATGAAATTTCTTTACCACAGAGAAATACCTCTAGGTGTAGTTCTAATTCTGGATGATCTAACTTTGGCCTGCTGAGCCAGTCGGCAACAACATTCAATTTGCTTTGGATGGGAAGGGAACAAATTGACTGCAGATTGTCCTTACCCAAGACATCGGGAAGCGAGCTTCTCTTTGAAGAACAGTAGATCACGTTCCCTTTGTCTGTTGATGAATGACATGGCTGAAGTATTGTCTGTCATGACCAGCACTTGAGGTAAATCCAGATATGGGAGCAGAACATTGAGATCACATTGGATTGCCCTGAGCTCTCGCCAGTTTATGCTGTGCTTGCTCTCCTATTTACACGAGGTCAAGAACTGTCAAGAAATGACTGGAGAATCCTTAAGGGAGATATCCACCCCTCACAAAGGTAAGAGATTGTTTAGGCAGGGATAAGAAGAAGCTCTGTAGTAGCCTCATGTGAGCACAAACTCCCTAATATCCACATGGAGACCACTGGTCCTAGAAGAGACAGAAGCATATGAATTGGAACTCCCCTTGAAAGGTTGATTGTTTTGATAAGATTTCCCCCCCTTCTCCTGTCTTTCCTGCAATAAGACATTTAGTAGATTACAATGACCAACCCCACTCAGATTGGGAATACACAGAGCTCTAATTAACTCTCTCAAAACATGGCTCTGCAGCATCCTTATTGGTCAGTGCTAGAGCGTAAAACTGACTCTGGATGAGGCTTGGATAAGGTGATCACCCAGGAAAGGTGACACACAGACCGCTTCCTTTTGACAGCTACTAGTCACACTACCACAGCCCTGTTGCTAAACCGTAGGTCAAGGATCTATACTGGTAATGTACTCCGAGAGCAAAGCTTAGGAAGCAACTGTAAGACTGTCGAACTGGGATACGAACACAAGCATCCTTCACATCTATAGAAGTCATGCAGCCCCCTCCATTGATGTCAGCTAGTGTGGATTTGAAGGTGTCCATCTTGATTTTTGTTAAATGGATGTTTGATACTTTCAGGAAGTGCACTGTAGCTTTCTGGGCTTGTTTTAGATTGTTTAACTAGGAATAATATGGAGTAAGACCTTTTCTCCTTTGAAGAGGAGGGATAGGTTAAATTGCTCCCATTAACAGGAGATCCAGAATGGCTATCTGCACACTCTGACTCTTCCACCAACAGAAGCTCTTAGGCATATGATTTCTTTTAAAAAAAAAAAAAAAAAGTTTGAGAGACCATATTTGCAATACTGCCCACCAATGTTGGCATTGCTTGTAAGAGCATGAAAGCACACTCGGGTGTCAGATGATAAAATTCTTTTGTCTGATGCCCTAGGTAGTTGGCATGATGCCCTCAATAGTTTTCATGCCTGAAAGTGCAGGTTGAGGTGATGCTTGCCTAGACTTGGTTGCCTGTGAAGAGCCTGTATAGTGAGAAGGCCACTTTCAGGTAAAAAAAACTTTCCTAAGTAGAAATGACGAAAACTTGACGACCAGGAAAAAAGGCACATTCATCTTTGGTAGTGACACCAAGATCATTTTTGACTGGTGCACACCAAGGAATGTTCTGGCCTTGCAGAATGGAGGCAGGGGTATAAGAAAAATGGTGGGCCAGGAAGCCCCTCACTGCCTGCCAGTTCTTCTGCATCGGAACTGCTGTCAACTTATTCCATAGCCGGCTGCTGGGGGAAGGAGGTGGGGGCAGTACTGAGGCAGGACAATCTGCACCAGAAGCTGGGAGCAATAACCAGGGCATTAGAGCCTGATGACAACTGGGAATGACAGCCCAATAGTTAAGTCATGGCGACCTGAAGTGGCAGCTGAAAATGACAGCCTGATGTTTTCCCAGTCTTTAGGTGTGGCAGGAAATCCCTGTCCTGCTATTACACACTCCCAGGGTGTATTAGGAGGTATATACAGCCATAGCTTGACTAAGGCAGCTGTAGCTCTCAAATGTAGCTCACAATATGCAGTACAGTTTTCCTGAAAGTCTGTTCTCTGTGCACGTGGTTTTTTGTTTCTTTAATAATTTTATTATTTTAGTTTTTAGCTCTGATTTGGAGTGTTGACCTTCCTCCCCTAAGCAAAGAGAACTCCTATTGTGGAGTTGTGTGTATGCAGGCCTAGAGGAAACAGCACACATCTCTGGAATGGTCTTTTCAACACTGAATTGCCAATGCTGCACTCTGAGGGTGAGCAGTTACTGAAGAATGCCTGCCCCGTTGCACTCCATAAAGATAAACAGGAATCAGATGCTGAGAATTATCTGCACTCTGCAGATTTACAGAGTTTAAAGGAAACCAATTTCACTTTGTGCCTCCTAGGGCACACCCACCCTGCAATAAAAAGCCCACAGCTGTGACTCTTAGAGCCTGGGTCAATTGATGGGCTCACAGGGCTCAAACTGTGGGGGGGGGAATGGTAGTGTAGACATTCAGGATCAAGCTGGAGCCTGGGCTCTGAGACACACCCCTCTCATGGGATTTCAGAGCCCGGGCTCCAGCCCCAGCCTGAACATCCACACTGCAATCTTCAACCCTGCAGCCTCAGCCCGCTGGTCACAGCTGTGCTGCAGGTCTTTTATTGCTGTGTAGACATACCCTTAGAGCAGTGGTTCCCAAACTGGGGTTCGTGAAATGTTACAGGGGGTTCTCAGGAAAAAAATCTCTAATGGCGGACAGAGCTGTCCCTAGGGATCCCAGGCACCACAGGGCCAGCAGCCTAGAGCCCCAGGGACTTCCAAGAGCTATGCAGATCAAAGCAAGCATATCTATCACACTGAGGAGATTTAAACTTCAAGACTCCTTATAAGAAATGGAAAGGGAGGTGGGTTTTTTTTTGCTGTTTTGAAAATTAAATAGGCTGCTAGTATTTTTTTTTTAAATTATTATGAACAACAAGTTTAAGCTTTGTTGTAATGTGTGTTGTTTGCCTGGATTGCTCAAGACCTGAATGCTTGTGCAGGAGGAACTTTTTGAGTTGGCTTCTTAAATACCTTCCTGCTGTTTCACATCTGATACCCCTTGATGAAACCTAGGAGCCTTGTCTTATAACAGGCTTAATCAAAGTGATACAAGCTATGAAAGTGAGATCTTGGAAGAGTGTTGCCGTTTTCATAATGTAATAAAATACTGTAATGATAAATATAGTGTGTAATAATCATGTCATAAAAACCAATTTTATACTTCCAAGATGACTGCTTTTATACTTTATCCTCAGGTAAGGGAGAAAATCCCTGGAAATATTCATTTTTAGGAGGGGGTTCCAGAGACTTGACATTTTAGTGAAAGGGGTTTGCGGATTATTAAAGTTTGGGAACCACTGCCTTAGAGGAACCCTTGAGTCAGACTCTTCAGAAGATGGAAGAGATTGGGGGCACCAGAACCTATGTAAAAGTGGGGGTGCTCCCAGCATTGGAACCGAGGCCATACCCTCTACCCTTCCTCATCCTCCCAAGGCCCCGCCCCCTGACCAGGCCAGAAGCTGGGCCATGGTAAGAGTAGCTCAGGGAGCCTGGAGGTGGGGGAGGAACCTTGCGATTACTCTTTTAAGCAGATTTCGTGCCTTGAGAAAAAGGGGGGTTGTGCGGGACTGGGCCCATGCTTTGTTCAGGTGAGATTTCTGGACATGGCCTGGAGGTAGGCTGACCCTAGGCCACAGGCTCTAGTCATACAAAGGGAGTCCGTGGCCATTTTGTCGCACTGGGAGGCAATATGAGGCTGACCTTGCTGGCAGAGCATTGCTGTGAGCGTTGCAGAGCTGAAGGGGATGCATGCTGCAGAACAGAGGGAGGGGCTCGGTCTGAATGCAGGTTCCCAGGCTCTCCTTGCTCTGTCCCTGGATCCCTGTCATTAGCTCCCTGGCACCACCAGTGCAGGGGAGGGGCCAGACAGCTGCCCCATGGGGCTGTGAATGCAGGCTCTAGGGGTTGGGTGGAAAGCTCCCCTGGCCCTTTGACACTGCGCTTCAACCTAAGCTCCCGCACATGGGGAGGGGCGGGAGCAGCTGTGCTCATCTGTGCCAGGAACAGAGGATTTTGCTGCTGAGGTGCTGCCGCTGCTTCCTGGGGGCTCTCCTGCTTGGGAAGGGAGGCTGCGAGAAACCCTGTCACGTCTGAGCACTTGAGGCACCAGGGTCTCCACAGATTTCCATGGAGGCAATTAATCAGCAGGAGGCAGCGCAGGAGACATCTGATTTTCCCCCTTCTCTGCCATTCTGCATTCCACATGGTTGAACAGAGGGTGACAGAGTACCAGCCACTGAGGAGTAAGGGAATCCTCTGGCAGGAGAGGCAGACCTTCACGGCCAGGAGATTTTAAGCCTTCCCCCTTCCCCCTCCCCCTTCTTTAAAAAGTTTGTTCTTCAGCAGGGACTCTGCCTGCCTAAAGCTGGAGAGGCAGATGAAATCCGGGGGTCTCAGAGGTGGAGCAACACACCTCAGCTACTGCCGATTGACAGGTTTGGTCCATCTCCCAGACTGCATAGCACAGATAAGAGTGATTTTCAATACGTCTATCAATAGATGATACTTCAGTTATGTATTTAGAAATATAAATATATATATATATATACATATATATACATATATATACATACACACACACACACACACACACACAGATGAGTCTCAGCTACAGGATACAGATGGAATCATTTAGGCTCTGTGAAGAGAGACGTTACCAGGACTTTCAACATAGCCTGGGAGCAAACAAATATTTGTTGAATTTTTTACATAAAAACGTGAAGTGCTTATTAAGGATGAGACTGTGGCCACACCAGGGAGTAAGAGAGGTGTACGGCTCCCTTGCGCCAGCTACCCATACTGCAGGGAAGAGAACAGGCTCCGCAGGGCTGTTACGTCCCCACTACTAACCCAGAAATGGAAGGAGGGATGGAGAGTGGGCAGAGCCCCCAACATAACAGCTACGCTGGTGTGCTGTGTACTTCTCCCAGCACCAGGTACAGGCCTGGCCAAAAGCACATCCTCATGAAGCAGAGGGAAAACAGGAGGCAGAGTAGGGGGACCAGATGCTAACTGTAAAATATCAGGACCGCTGCAGGGGGGCACCTTTTTAATTGTTACACTCACCCATCCGGGTCTTCGGCGGAGGGTCCTTAGTCACTGACTGCGTTCGGCAGAGGGTAATAAGTCTTGCCGCCAAAGCCAGAAGCACCCACTGCTGAAATGCCGCCAAAGACCATCAGCGACTCTGATGCAGCTGCGCCACTGTAGCATGTGTGGGGAAGATGCTCTAGGCCGATGGGAGAGAGCTCTCCCGTTGGCATAATTACTCCACCTCCACGAGAGGCAGAAGCCGTGTCAGCAGGAGAGCATCTCCTGCCAACACAGCACCAGTTAGGTTGCTGTAACCTGCATCGTTCAGGGGGTGGCTTTTTCACACCCCTGAACAACGTACGTTATATCGACATAAGCAATAGCGTAGACCTGCCCTCAGGCCTGGTCTTCACTAAAAAAAGTTAGTGTGACCTAGCTACATCATTCAGGGGTGTGGAAAATCCACACCCAAGTGATGTAGCTAAGCCAACCTAATCCCCAGCATAGAAAGCACTAGGTTTACTGAAAAATTCTTACATTGGCCTAGGTACTTCTCTTGGGGAGGCAGATTACCTATGCCAACAGGAGAACCCCTCCCGTCAACATAGGTAGTGTCTACATTCAACTGCTACAGCCGTGCCATTGCAGGGTTTCAATGAAATGAAAATTCTCAGACGGGTGTTAGGTGGTATGATTCCACATACTGAAAAAGGAGCAGCTGAAAATACTGCATAGAATTTAACAATCTGATTTTATTATTTCCCCGGTCACCAAAGGCAGCAGTCCTACTGGGTAGAGTACATACTCAAGGAGGAACTATCATGTTGTAGGGCTGGCTCTGCTACTGACTCACCATTCACCCACCAAGAAAAGAAGATCTGGGGGCAACACTTCCCTGCCTCACAACTTTTGCAAGGACTAGTTTGTTTATAAAAGCTCCTTATGAATGCTAACTATTATGTAATTGAGAGAAGAGTTCAAACAAACTGGAAGCACTTTGCCAATCCTAGTCAAAAAGCTCAGATAAACAATACTATGTGCTTACTGAGTAAGCATGCAGAAGAGTTACCAATGATATTTTACAATGAGTTTTTGCTTACCAGTTGGTTTCTCTCTCTTTTGGAGCTCCTGAAATCCATAAGTATTTTATTAAAATAAACACTCCTTCCACTAAGCTTCTCAATTACAATCCACCTCTAAAGATGTATTAGGATCTACAGTATTCCCTACAACATGCATATCTTGTCTAACTGTGTTGCATGTTTCTGATTTAAACTAAACACTTGACGACAGGAGTCGTCTTCCTCCATTTGTGCCATCTCAAGTACCAGGACAGCACTCATCATAAATCTGTTTAATTGAATGAGAAGAACAAAGAGATAGAGTGTTTATTTTTTGAATGTGCAGAAGGTCAGTATATCAGCCACAACATATTACAACAGCGTTTGTTCTTTTGTTTTTAAGAAAAAAAAATTCTTGTCTGTCTCGACAGAAGACAACATGGTGGACCAACATTAGCCCAGCGTTTCTCACATGCAGCCACCAAGGGCTTTTCTTGCGGCCACAGCCTCCTGGACTGTGATGGAGCGGAGCGGGGCACGCGGTAAAGTAGTGGCCCCTCCCTTCCCTGTTGCTCCTGGATGTACCACCTTGGTGTTGGTTGCTGGGCCACCAGCAGGGGTTGGACCCTGCCCTCCTCTGGAAAGAGAACACTGGAGGAGCAGGCAGCCCATGATTTTCTCCACCTTCCCAGGGGCGGTGGGGCTCAGGCTTTGGGCTTCAGCCCTGCGGTGGCAGCCCCTGGCCATGGGGCTTCAGGCTCCATCTCCTGGCCATGGGGCTTCAGGCTCCAGCCCCCAGCTGCTTCCCTAGCCCCCCACCCACCCATCCCCACTGTCTCTGGCCTCCGCTGCCTCCCCTAACTCCCCATCCAGGGCTTAATTTGTCCACAGGCTTACCAGGGCTGAGTAAGTCTGCTGTGAAAAGTGAGACTTGTATGTTGGTTAATATCACTTTTCACAACAGACTTATTAGCTAGCAGTAAATAATTACAATGATTTGGACATGTGTATGTGCATTTGTTTTTCCTAAAGCTAATTACCATATATACTCGTTCATAAGCCGAATATTTTTGGTAAAAAAGTGACACATCAAAGAGCGGGGGTTGGCTTATAAAATGGTCAACACCAAAATTTGATTATTTTAAACTCTATGGAATCATTGAATTGAATATCTAATACATTGTCGTTTTGTTTACCTGAAGTGTCTGCAGGCATGGAGCCCCTCAGCTCCCGCGCCACTTCCTGCAGCTCCCACTGGCTGGGAATGGTGAACTGCGACCGCAGGGAGCTGAGGGGCTCCATGCCTGCAAACACGCCAGGTAAACAAAACATCCAGACCTGCCAGCAGCTTATCCTGACAGGCCAAGAGCCAAAATTTGCCAACCCCTAAAATATAGGGTTGGCTTATGAAAGGGTCATACAGTTTTTGCTATTTTTACCTAACCATCTTGGGGGGTCAGCTTATAAACGAACGGGCTAATGAACAAGTATATACAGTAAGTATTTTAGGAAAAAGTGTGAGAGTGGCCACCAATGGCCGCACTCTGAGGCCACCAAAAAATTTGTCCTGAGAACCCCAGCTTTAGCCTGTGTCTACCCTGAACTTTTCCTCAGATTTCTTACCGCTGCCAGCAACAATGGGATCACTAGTGTTGAATGCTCACGAGCATTTTAATCACATTTTCAAGACACGCTTTCAACAAGCAGGGTTAGACAACACAAAAGGTTAAAATGCTGATGTGGCCAGCCCCTTACCTACAATCTAGCTCTCAAAGAGAGCAGAAGCAGAAACTTGAATTTAAAAAGGCCACAGAGAACAAGGTTTTGCCCAAACTAAAAACATGATTTTCAAGCATGGTTCTACCATTTATTTTTTCACTCCACAATGGCAGAAATAAACCATGCTATAACACATTGTTATACCCGTGTATTAAACGTAGTTTTTTTTATAGTGTAGACAGGGCCTCAGATAGATGCATGTCATTGCTAGTTGACTAGCTAATCCAGAGGGTTACAACACACTTCAGTTCTGATAAGAATACAAGAGTGATTGCACTCAGTCATTTTACTATCAGCCGTGGATAAAGAGGAGTTCCACTCCTTACAAAAAGAAATGTGGAGGAAAAGTCATTTATATAATAGAGTACAGCAACATCCTCAGAACTTGCTTTACATACATATAACTTTAGGAACATTTAGCTATCACTAACTACAGAGGTTGCTCAGAGACTACAGTTTAATAATATGTTATTTGGATTAATGCACAAAAGGTACTGCTTGGAAACCTATTTTAGTACAAATAGGTTTGTGAAAGAGCCCATCTTAATTTCAGACAATAGCCACCATAACTAAATCTTTGGCACAGACTTGAGAACTGCTCCCTCCGGGCCTCCTTCAGGATTCTGCTTATTCTGGATATTTAAATATGAAGGTGAGGAGAGAGCCATTTTTAAAACACCTGCCTAAAGCCATCAGCCAGCAATTTTTTTTAAACTAACAGTCTATCCCCCAGCCCATTCATTTTGCATCATCAAAACAGCATGAGCAGCTTACTGTTTTTCAGTGCATCAAAAAGCATGTTCTAAGAATAAACATTTTAATTATACACAAAGCTTTTCGTGATTTTTTTTTTTAATAAACAAAAGTCAATCTGTACAAGCATCCAATCACTAGTTGTTCTAACTTTTCAGTTCAGCTTTCAGGAACACAGGTTTTTTTAAAAACACACATATGCCTGACAGAAGTATGAGAATTATTCACGATACAGTATCAATTAACTAAAACTAGGATAACACAGAGGAGATATTTCCCATTTTAATCTAGTGAAGGATGATCAGACCTAGTTCAGTTTTGAGTACCACCTTTGGGATAAGAAACCACATCTTACAAAAGAAAATTATATTTTGCCAAGTATATGTATTACGAGCTTCACCCCTCTATTTCATTTTGGAGTAAACATGCCACAATTTGTTCTCAGAAATTATCAGAACCAATAATCAATAGCAAAATTGTTGGCACTTAATTCTTAGCAGTACATATAGTAAGATCTGTGATAGTGTTTGAACAATTGGATTAAAGGTTGACGGGAGTTTACCATATCAGACTGGACCACACATCCACTTATTCCAGTATTCTGCGTCTAGCAATGACCCACGCCTAATGATTCTGAGGAAGGCAAAAAAGGCTCAGTGCACCAAGACAATAGTGGAGTTACATAGCAAGGTGGGAATTTTTTTCCTGACTCCTCTAGACAAAAACACTTAAACAAAAAAAAAAAAACACTTATCTCATTTTGGATAGCGACCACTGTCAGTGGTCATATAATTATCCATCCACTTCTTTTTCAACATTCTATGCAGAATATAAATCTTGATCACCCACAGTAATGAATTCTCAGACTGTGCAATGAATAAAGTAACATTTCTTTTTATGAGTTCTGAACATAGTTTAATTTTGATTATTCCCCCCCACAAAAAATATTTTCTCCAGTGTTACAGAATGAGTTGAAGTAATTTGTTTTTAATATGCCCTTTATTTGGAATCTCTCAGAGTCCCCTCAAATTCTTCTCCTTTAAATAATGTAGGTTATTGAAATTTCATATGTGCAGATTTCAAAAGTTTCTAATCATCTTTGATGTCCTCCGCTAGACATTCTCAGCCTCCACTAAATCTTTCAAGTGCGGCAGATAACTGGAACCAGATGTGGACATACCACCACTCAATGATACAATTTAAATAGTTTATCTTAAACACATCCAAGCATCCTGTATGTTCTTAACTGCCATTGCATGATGTCAGTGACCTTTCCAAAGGATCTCCTACAGCTTTTCTCCCCTGAAACTCCAGAGCCCATCAGTACGCATGTGAAGGTTATGCTATTTTTGTCAACAAGCATTACTTTATATTTGTACAAGTTAAGTTGCATTTGCCATCCACACTGCCCTATTGGGCAATGTGTTTAAAGCTTCTGTTTTTAAATTCATTTTTAGGAAGTTGTCCACTCATTTCTAGCATATCAATACAGATTATTTAGAATTGACAGGCATGTGGAAGTGTTTCCAAAAATACAATGCTAAAGGGATATTTAAGTCAACCTTGTTGAGATGTTTTCAATAAATATTAGTTTTCCACCTAGAATATAGTGGCTAGGTCTCAGTATATCACACTATTTTAGATTTAGCCACAAAATAAAGTAAGTTTTACAAGACTGAACTAAAATATTTAATGAAGCATTATAAATATATGAATTGTGGAAACAAAAAATCTGCAACATAACATAACAGCAAAAGATAGCCTTAATGTACTGGGAAGTCTCAAACAATACTGACCAGATCTGATGCAGATGGCACAACTACTAGAAAGACAACTTAACTCTAAAGAGAAGGTTTTAGTTGCTAGTGGCTATAGTACTTCTAAACTACATGATTTAATGAAAAAAATCATTTGTCTGACAAACCACTTCTGAAACTGCATAATAATCTGGCTCAGTCAACAGACGCTAAAACAATAAAAAAAATAATTCACAGAGCCTATGCAAGAGATTGCTGTATTTAAAGTGAGAAATTATAAGAAAACTAGACTGGAGGACTGTGAGGTCAAAGCTTGCTCCATGCTTTCCATTATGAAAGACATTAAATTATTACACTAGCGCAATGACATTCCTCCTTGTTTCCTACCCACTACCCAGTCCTCCCACTTAACTCCTCCCTTTTCCCTCCCACACTAAGCTTTATGACTACCATGCTCCTCCTTATCCCTACAAACTCTCCTTCCCTTCTAACCAACCTCCTCCAGCATTCCACTCATTAACAATCCCCTCGCCTTTCTTCTCAAAGTGTTGTGCATGTCATATTTCTCACTGAGACTGTGCACAGGTGCTTATATTTGTAGAGCACGCTAAAATTATAAAATCTGTGTATGATGCTGTAATAACTATTAGCATATAATATGAGAACAAGAAATCTGAATACCAGAAAAAACTTTCAATCCCAAACTTTGACAAATAAAGAAACTTGATGGAATGAATACACAATCTCTTTATCACCTCTAATTCAGAGATAATTCAGCAGCCATTGCTGTTTCTTGATACACAACTAATCTTTTTCATTTAATTTGTTCCAAAGTGAGGATGAGTATCTTCACTGAACACCTAGTGTAACTTGCAAGAATGCAGTACCTCAACAGTAAATGGACCACCCAAAGACATTTACAGCATCAGTACATGTTGGAATCTCAAGAATGTAGACTATTTAGGGTTGAATGCTGCTGTGACCACCGCTAACATGAGCAACTGACATCTATAAGGTGACATGCATCTTGAGACCATTGATGAATAAGGCACTTTTCTTGATAAGAGGTGGCGGAGGGTGCACTAAGCCCTCAATTTATGTAGAATTTTGCTTTTTATTTTAAAAAGTTTCTAGACCCTACAGTTGCAAAGTTAACCTCCCAAATGTGAAACACAGCAGCACTGTTCACCTGCATCTGATCTGAGACCATTCACATGACTGAATGGGCTGCTTAAAGCTTTCCCAAGCAGCAACAGCATCAAGAAGTTAACAAGACTGGATAACATCAGTTATTCAAAACTTTGTAGACAGCAGAGGAACTGACACTAATTCTGTCAATTTCACTCTGCTACTGCTTGAGAAAGCTATGAAAAGCACCAGAGCCATGCATAGAGGCTACTGGGAGAATCTTACCTGGAGAAAAAGGCTCAGGAAACAAGGGGTTTGAAAAGAAGTACCTTTCTGCCTTCCAGGGGCTAGATAAGGGTGTGGGAGCTTAGAATTTATTGGACACCTACTAGCCAAAATTGAATTAAAAAAAAAAAAGAAAGAGAGCACTCGCAAGATGGATCCTGGGACAGCATCTCAGCAGGATTCCCACCATCTTCCCTCCCACAGCAGTTAGGAACAGGGCCTGGAATTCTCCAAGGCATTTCCCTTTACTTGTATTAACAGCCACCCACACAAAGTTTTTCCATAGTAAACTTACAAGCCAGAGTTTGGTATGTACCTGGTAAATATTTCAAGGTCTGATTATCTCAAAATTACACCCCAACAAGTTAATAACCAGTACCCACAACACACCTCAATTTTATGGCATACTGACACCCAGCAAAAACTCACGCTGTACACCATATCATCAGCATCTCCTCCCATCTACATTTGACAATGAACTTCATTTCTGCATGCCAATAGCCATTTCATACCACTCAGTTCCTTCTCAGAAAGTTAGTTTCTGCTCAGTCGTGATCCTCAAAGTTTCAAAATCTCAGCAAAAGCAGTTTACTGTCATACATAAAAATAATCTCAATTTTACAAAAATATCTTGTTGAGGTAAATGAATCACATTTATTTGAATTGGGAGAGTACTTGACCAAAATCCTGTATCTTCATATTTTCCCTTAAAATCAATTACTGAATACAAATGTTGCGATTTACTAAAGCATTTCTTAACATTTAAGTATCACCATGTTAAACTTGCTCTGAAAAAGCAAAGAATACTACTCTAACAAATGACTTCTAATGACTACCAATAGACAGTGCAAGTCTATACATTATACGTCAAGCTTAAAGACACTTCTGAACTTATTTATTTTGTAACAACGTTAAACACGATACTGTGATACAGAGAAGAACTAGCATTATACCAAACAAGCTTCCAGAGCACCGTTCTACAAACATGAGGGCTGTATTTCAGAGTATTTCTATGCCTCTTTCCAATAAGCCACATTTCCAAGTGTATAGTAGACACAAATTTCCTGAGAGATAAAAACCCATGTACAGTGCGTGTACGCTGTTTAAAAAACTATCTAGTGATCTTTAAGAGAAGTGACAGAATACAACAGGCTGGCTCTGGAGAGCTGGGATGGACAGGGAATTCCATCACACACACCCCCACGGCCCAGCCCTCCCCATGGTGCCCCACAACCCACACTCCTCCTGCCAAGCCCCAGCACAGCCCTCTCCCCATTGCCCCGCAACTCTCCACACAGCCCAGCCCCCCCCACTGCCCTGCAAGCCCTCCCGTAACCCCCAACAGCCCAGCACAGCCCTCCTCCCACTGCCTATGACCCCACACAGCCCAGCCCCCAACTGCCATGAGCCCCCGTAACCCCCACAGCCCAGCACAGCCCTCCCCACTGCCCTGTGAGCCCCCATGCCCCTCCACCCAAGCCCAGCACAGGCCCTCCCCACTGCCTGTGACCCCCACAGCCCAGCCCCCCAACTGCCGTGAGCCCCCTGTAACCCTCCCACAGCCCAGCACAGCCCTCCCCCAACTGCCCTGTGAGCCCCCCATGCCCCGCCACCCAAGCCCAGCACAACCCTGCAAGCCCCCGCCGTAACCCTCCCACAGCCCAGCACAGCCCACGACCCCACACAGCCCAGCCCCCCAACTGCCGTGAGCCCCCCCCGTAACCCTCCCCCCACTGCCGCGCAGCCCCCAGCTCAGGTCACGGCCCCGCGCGCGCACGGGGGGGGGGAGGGGGCTCCGCCCGCCGGGACTCACCGCGCCCCCGCCCACCGACACTTCGTGCTGCTTCTTCAGCCGGGACTTGAGGCTCTTCATGGCGCGGCCGGGGCTCGCTCTGCCGCCCAGCGGGACGGAGCCAGATTCGGCGGCTGCAGCGGGGCCGCCCCTCCGCCCGCCGCACCCAATCACCGGCCGCCGGCGCGGGCGCGCTCGCCAATGGGAACGGAGCTCGGAGCTCGGGGGCGGGACTTCCCCTTAGAAAAAGGGTCTGCGAGCCTCACCTGGGCGGGGCGGGGCCTGCGCACCTGGTTGCTCAGAGCCCCGCCCCCTGGGCAGCAGCCGGCGCAGGGCCGAGCGCGGCCGCCAGGGGGCCCCCGCAGCAGCAGCAGCTCCCCAGCACTCACTGGGGGTGGGGGGGGAGATATATATATAGGCCCAACAGCCCCTCTGCACAGGGTGCCCCAGCAGGGGGTACATCCTAGACACCCCCTCCCCAGAATCACCCTTTGTGCCTGGGGGCAGCTCTGCCAGCATCACACCCCCGCGGGCTGGGCGCTTGGCATGGGGGGCTCAGCTCTGGTACACTCATAACCCCCCTTGCTGCCGAGGACTTTGTATGGTGGAGGAAGTCAATAAGCAGCGAGAGGCATAAAAAACGAGGGTTCTCCCTGATTCAAGGCTGATTCTTTTAAACTCGGCTTTGTGCTCTTGCAAGGCCCACTGAGGACAGCAGGAGCCTTTCCAATGACGTTCCAGGGAAGCCAATCAGGGCAAAAATGAGCCATAATTTGCCTAAAATAACAAGCCGAAAAACAGCATTACCACCCAAGAATCCTAAACATGGTGAAAGAGAACGGTGGGTCCCCACCCACCCCCTTTACATTTAGTTCCTCAGAAACAGAATCAGGGAGGGTGTTTTGGGGCGGGTTTTTCTGGCACAGCTTTGTTCAGCATGAAGTCTATTTCACATCTCTCTCACCCCATCACACCCAATAGGACTGTGCCACCTATAACAATTGTGATTGATGTTCACTTTTGTAAAACCTTGGTCATACCAAATAGAAACATGGAGTCTGGCTCAGCCTGACAGTGCCCTGTTAGGTAGATAGACAGCACAGTATGTGACAACGCTCACTGCTCCCAAAATCTCCCAAACAGTTCCTTAATCCATTTGAATACTCCTTTTATTCTATTACTCAGATATCTTCACAGATAGTCAATCTGTTTGTGCCAAACTAGCATTTGCTTGGCTGAAAGAGTAGGTGATTGTCTTTGGAGATACCTATACACAAATGAATTAATGTTTTACTCAACTGGGTTAAAGAACACAGAGAATTTTGGAACAGTGACGCCCACACATTGGACGTGTATTGATTGTATGCTGTTTTAGGTTAGAGCAGGGGTCGGCAACCTTTCAGAAGTGGTGTGCCGAGTCATTATTCACTCCGATTTAAGGTTTCGTGTGCCAGTAATACATTTTAACGTTTTTAGAAGGTCTTTTTCCATAAGTCTATAATATATAACTAAACTATTGTTGTATGTAAAGTAAATAAGGTTTTTTAAATGTTTAAGAAGCTTCATTTAAAATTACATTAAAATACAGAGCCCCCCAGGACTCCGGCAGTGTGAGTGCCACTGCAAATCAGCTTGTGTGCCGCCTTTGGCATGCGTGCCATAGGTTGCCTACCCCTGGGTTAGAGGAACAGAACCTTCAGGAGACACACCCGACATATGTAGCAGCATCCTATTCAATGAAATAAAGCTTCACCACTTTTTTGGCCACATTATTGAAAGGCAATTCTAATGTCCAGATCTGGTCCTATCTTACAGGAATCCACTCCAGACTCTGTACAAAGTTTAAACTCCTCTTGGAACATGAGCACTTCAGGCCAAATGGCAGATTTTCAGTCTTTGCCTTTCTTCCTAGGCACTCACAGTTTCTCCTCACCCCTATCCCTGTCCCTTTCTTTTAGAAACCACCATTCTGTCTTTTTATGGACACCTCTAGTCCCGTGCTCCATGAGGTTGTCACAAACACAAAGACCCTGCTTTTCTTCATTGCCACTCTGTGAGTCAGCCAGCCAGAGGCACTTGTGCAATAAAAGAGCCATAGCTTTCCTTTGTACTCTTGTCTGCACAGACATTTCCCATGGCTGCTACCACCAGTCATGGGAGTCCCGCTGTTGCAAGCTACTGGCTGCTGCCGGTTTTAAGCACCTCATCTCACCCTGCTCACAACACGTCTACATTTGATGCGATGGTAAAAATGCCAGCAGCAACTGACAGCCCTTCTGTACTAGAGCTCCCAATGTTGCTACGTCAGTGGAGATGAAAATAAATCAACAATAATAGAATAATGTTATGGTGACGAAGGCCACATAAGTACCTACATAAACAGACAGTGAAAAAGAGCCCCTCATGGCCACTCTTGAATCCAATCTTCCACAGCGTGCGGCGTAATCTCAAACTAGCAAAATTTCTGCCCCATGCTAAAATGAATCAGAATAAATCAAGCAGCTTTTGAGTTGTTGTATAAACCACTTCCAAGAGGCTGCTCTGAGAAACAGGTGGATTCTCAGTCCCAAACTCACAGTGGTCTACAGGAGACCACGTTAAAACAAATACACCACTACCCCGATATAACGCTGTCCTCAGGAGCCAAAAAATCTTACCGCGTTATAGGTGAAACCGCGTTATATCGAACTTGCTTTGATCCACCAGAGTGCGCAGCCCTGCCCCCCTGGAGCACTGCTTTACCGAATTCATGTTATATCGGGTCGGGTTATATTGGGGTAGAGGTGTATATAAGTACTAGGGCTGTCGATTAATCATGGTTAACTCACACATATTAACTAAAAAAAATAATCACAATTAATCACAGTTTTAACTGCACTGTTAGACAATAGAATACCAACTGAAATGTATTAAATATTTTGGATGTTTTTCTACATTTTCATATATATTGTATTCTGTATTGTAACTGAAATCAAAGTGCATATTATCTTTTATTACAAATATTTAAATTCTAAAAATGATAAACAAAAGAAACAGTATTTTTCAGTCCACCTCGTAAAAGTACTGAAGTGCAATCTCTTTATTGTGAAAGTGCAATTTACAAATGTAGATTTTTTGTTGTTACATAACTGCACTCAAAAACAAAACAATGTAAAACTTCAGAGCCTACAAGTCCACTCAGTCCTATTTCTTGTTCAGCCAATCACTAAGACAAACAAGTTTGTTTACATTTACAGGAGTTAATGCTGCCCACTTCTTATTTACAGTGTCACCTGAAAGTGAGAACAGGCATTCACATGGCACTTTTGTAGCTGGCACTGCAAGGTATTTACGTGCCTGGTATGCTAAACATTTGTATGCCCCTTCATACTTCCTATCTCTGCAACCTATTGACTTATCGCAACGTGAACACTTTCACTCTACCAGCAGGTCCCTCTCTATCACCTGACACCCCGCTGCTTTGAGAAGCACTTTAAGAACATAAGAATGGCCCTACTGGGTCAGACCAAGGGTCCATCTAGCCCAGTATCCTGTCTTCAGACAGTGGCCAGTGCCTAGTGCCCCAGAGGGAATGAACAGAACAGGGAATCATCAAGTGATCCATCCTCTGTTGCTCATTCCCAACTTCTGGCAAACAGAGGCTAGGGACACCATTCCTGCCCATCCTGGCTAATAGCCATTGATGGACCTATCCTCCATGAATTTATCTAGTTCTTTTTTGAATCCGGTTAAGGTCTTGGCATTCACAACATCCTCTGGCAAGGAGTTCCACAGGTTGACTGTGCATGGTGTGAAGAAATACTTCCTTTTATTTCACACGCTCTCCTCAGCCACCCCTTACAAGCTCCCATCCAGAACACAGAAAGCCACCACCCTGTCCTCCACCCAGTCCCTCCTCAGAACTCACTTCTGCTGGAATGCAGACCGTAGAGTACAACCTGCTAATAGCTGGGCAAATGGAGAGCTGTGATCACCACCAACGGGCGGAGACCAATTGAAGATTGCACATTTTATTATATTTGTTATCCAGTCCTCCTCACTCCATCCTCCTTGTTTTTTTCCTCCACCTGTGACCTCTGGTCTTTCACACTGTAAGTTCTTTGGGACATTTCCTATATGGTTGTTCAGCAGCTAACACAGTGAGGCCTTTACTGCGATATAAATGATAAATAATCTTGTGTAACTTATGCCTTGTCTACACTAGCAAACCTACCCGCTGCTGACAACAGTTGCCAGCCATGGGAATTGCTGAGCTGGTACTGAATATTGGGTCACAGTTTTGGGGTAACTGCACTTCTAACCCCTTTGTGGTCCCCCCACTCAGGTCTCAGGCCTCTTTCTCAGGGTGCAAACTCATGTCCCTCTCCCTCCAGAGCAGGAATTTAGTCTGCAAGTCCTTTTTTAATTCACTGTGACTGTCCCAGCAGGTCTAACTTTAGTCCAGCACCTGCAGCTCTGCTCTCTCCCAGAAGCTAGGAGAAGGGGACCAGTGACTACTAGCCTTCACAGAGCACTGGACGTGTATTTAAGACAAAAGCATTACAGAGAAAACACATCGTAAAACAATTAATTGTCAGCACACATGCTAAGCTTAGTGGCTGTCACCCATCTGCCACATGGAGACCCTAGAAGGTTTCAAAAGACCTTCCAACCCTTCCAGCAGGATTTTGCCCTTTTGATTAAAGTCTCCTCTCAGTTCATGGACCAAGGGAGGGCCGCTTTTGAGACCGTTCAGGCTGACTGTACACCATTCCTTCCTTGTCTGCTGTCTCTTGAACCCGGCCAAAACTAGTCTACACAATTCCACCAGGGGGTGGTACTTCTGTACACCCTGCCAGGGATTTCTTGCATTAATTAACCCCTCACCAAGTTAGTTCGTTAGTTTCTGCAGGAAGCTCTGTAATGGTAACCCTCCCCCGCTGAGCCAGCAATGCTTAGCTCACAACAATAGAGAGACAAGGTGGGTGAGATGATATCTTCTGGGTCTGTTGATGAGAGAGACAAGCTTTCAACCTACAGAGAGTCCCTCATCAGGTCTGGAAGAAGAGCATTACTAACAAATTAGCATTATATCACTCCAGCTGAACAAGAGCATGCTGCTGTGCAGTGGTGGATAATGCATGGGCCCACAAGGCCCTTGCCCCCTAGAGGCCCCAGCCAATTTGAGGGGGCCCCAGGAGCTCCAGAACCTGTGTAGAAAGAGGGGGCCACTGGTGCCAGAACTGAGGCCCTGCCCCCCCCCCCCGCTCCTCCTCTTCCCTGAGGCCCTGCCCCCAGTCTAGGCCAGAAGCCAGAGCCGTGCCATGGTAAGAGTTGCCCAGGGAGTCTGGGCTGCTGTGGGGAGCCCCAGTCCCCTGACCCTCCATGTGTCCTGGGCAGGAGGCTAAGGGGCCCAAGATCAGCCCTGGCCTGTGTACCCGCTCCCCAGGGCACACTGCCCGGAGCAGGTGGAGGGTCTGGGCCTTCCACATAGTGGCCCATTCAGGGCCAGTGCAAGGATGTTTTGCACCCTAAGCGAAACTTCCACCTTGTGCCGCCCCCCGCGCCTCTGCCCTGAGGCGCCGCTCTTGCAGCAGCTCCCCACCCTCTGCCCTGAGGCACCCCCCCCACCCCAGCTCACCCCTGCTCCGCGCATGAGCACGAGCACCCCGAGCACGCCGTGGCTGCTTCCCTTTTCCCGCCTCCCAGGCTTGCAGCACCAATCAGCTTAGGCGCCGCAAGCCTGGGAGGCGGGAGAAGTGAAGCAGCCACGGCGTGCTCGGGGAGGAGGCAGAGCAGGAGTGAGCTGGGACAGGGAGTTCCCCTGCCTGCCGCCCCCCCTTACTTGCTGCAGGCGGCCCTCCCCGCGCTCTCCTGCCCCAGCTCCCTCCACCTAAATGCCAGCGGTGACCGGGGCGGCCGAAGATCCGGCCGCCGCAGTTGCTGCCGAAGAAAATGGCGCCCCCCAAATCCCAGCGCCCTAGGCAACCGCCTATGTCGCCTAAATGGTTGCACCAGCCCTGGGCCATTTACCATGTGGCTTTTACCATGGCCTGGCCAGGGGGCCGGGCCTCGGGGGAAGAGGCAGAGCAGGGGCAGGGCCCCGTGGCAAGGCAGGGCTAAGGCCTACTTCACCCCCCCTCCGCAAAGAGGCTGACACCACTAGCAGGGACTGTGCTTCATGGCAGCTGATCTTATCAGCTCCACGGCCACGAAGCGCAGACCCTGTCGCTGACACTCCACACCTGCCCAAGGCTACTACGCCCATGTTAAAAAGCGGGTGGCACCCCTGGTCCTCCTGGGCTCCCGGAATGTGGGGGACCCCAACGTGTGCCCCCAGATTTACAGCCATTTTCAATACTACCGTGCCTGTGATGTTCTTAGACACCCATTTAGGGGCCATGTTGAGGCATGCCTCAACCAACCATGGGGTTTGCTCTTGAGGGAGGCACACAAGGAAATAATGACCAAGCAAACCAGGGAGTTGGGGGGCACTACGCTCACCCACTGAACCAGGAGGCTGGGAGAGGGGAAGGATGTTAACGTGTCTATCTGCTATAGTGACTGACCTTGGGAGGAGGAGAGGAGGAGGAGGAGGAGGGGGCTTCCACTCTGAGGTTACCTCTCCCCATTTCATTGTCCACATAAACCCACCTTCCAGCCTCTGGGCATGCAGAAAGAAGCACAAAGAAACACAAAGAAGGTGATGGAAATGATGCATAAGAACAGCCGTACTGGGTCAGACCAAAAGTCCATCTAGCCCAGTATTCTGTCTACTGACAGTGGCCAGTGCCAGGTGCCCCAGAGGGAATGAACAGAACAAGTAATCATCAAGTGATCTATTCCCAGCTTCTGACAAACAGATGCTAGGGACACCATCCCTGTCCATCCTGGCTAATAGCCACTGATGGACATATCCTTCTTTTTTGAACCCTTTTATAGTCTTGGCCTTCACAACATCCTCTGGCAAGGAGTTCCACAGGTTGACTGTGTGTTGTATGAAGAAATTCTTTCTTTTTGTTTGTTTTAAACCTGCTGGTCCCTAATGTGTGTGCTCCCCACACCTTTCACAGCTGATTGTTACCTACCCTTTCATTTTGCACCTCACCCACGTTCAGCTCTGTGTTCTCAGATGGGTGGGAACATGTTTTGATGAACATCACCACATGGATTGTGCTCACAGGCCCTTCTCCAGGACCAGCTTTGCTCAATGTTGACCTGTGGAAAGGCAAGCTATGAGCCAGCTTCCACAAAACTTAATCTGGCAAAAGCAGGGCTATGGTTTCTTATTATTATCATTACATTCATATCACTGTAGCGTCTAGAAGACACAACCAAGAATGGGGCCGTAGTGTGGCAGGCACTGTACCTAGCCAGAGCAGGAGACAGTCCCTGCCTCAAAGAGCCTCCAGAGCCCAACAGACAAAGCGGGGAAGGGGAAAGAGGCACAGAGATGGCAACTGACTTGTCCATGGTAGGTCAGGGCTGAGAATAGAACCCAGCTCTCCTGGTTCCTGGGCCAGTGCGTCATGGTGTGATACTGTTCATGCTAAATAAGAGGAAAACTACCTACAGGTAAACCCCATTCTTCAGAGAACAGGATTCCCACACAAACACACAAACACACACACACACATCGGCTGCTGGTTTGCAAAAAAGTGCTGACCATCAGCAATCTGTTAAAAGAAATTGACAGTTTGTCTTTGTACAAAATTGCAGCTGATTATCTGCATACAGCCTGCAGCCTTCTTCACAGAGAAATGTGTCTTAGTTCACACTCAACTCCTGGATCAGAACCAAGAATGCATTGTGGGACATGGCAGAGCCAGACCTAGAAATGGGTGCGAGTGCGCCGCCCTCACAAATTGACATATCTATTAGAAAATCAACTCAACTAATCAGTTTCTGGCTCCCAGCGCAGACAAAGGCAAAGTCCTCTGCTACCAGCAATAACACAGACCAGCTTCTATCAGACACTGAGAGCCCTGTAACATGGGAACGTTTTCTGACTGGCTGCCACACTGGAAGCTGTTTGTGACACAGTTGTTCTCAGGCAAGAAAAACATTGATGCAGTCCACTCAAGCGCCACCCACACGTAACACCAGCCTGAGATGCCCAGCACATTGGACTGTGTGCATCTGCATAACATGATCCTCCTTCTTCCTTGCATGCTCTGAGCAGAAGTTAACAGTGATGTTTATACTAGCATCAATAGGCTCCAGAATTAACAACTCTCACAGTCATTGTCTCAGGCTCTTTGTAAAGAGCATTGTACTGGCCTCCAGCTAGTTCACATTTTGATAGTTTTCGTCACACCCATTCCGAAGATTTTAAAGAGAAGCTTAGAATCTGGAGTGCAAGATAATGGGCACCAAGGAAGAGAATCGATTTGCCAACCCTCCACAAACTGGCCCAGTTTGATCCTCGTCTTTATAAATGTTTAGTGTTCTGGATAATGCAATTTGGACTATATCTAAGCCTGATTCAACTACGCATAGCAATTGCTTCCTCTTACTATAAACCTTTGCCTGGAGACCATGATTTTGACTTCATACATCAGATGCAGGGGAATTAGTTTTTTAGCTCTTGTCCCAAGTTTACTGGGTAGTAACGCAAGCATGAATAGGCGCTGAACTACGTGATGATGGAGCGCTGGTAACCGCCAATCCATAAATACCATTGCTAATTTTATACCTGCTCTAATTCTTCCATGCTAGGAATTCAGGTCAGATATATGGTGACCTAAAATTATAGCAGGTTGCAGACATGATATTTATCATGTTAAAAGTAGAAATATGCCAATGGATGCAATGTCCCCATCCCTTTTCCCTGGCCTATTTCTACATGGGGTTAGCGGTAACATACCAGACACAGCTACAGTACATCTACTATTTTTTTTCCATTATACAGTATTTTGTTACATTACTGATGCAGTATAATACAAATAAGACATCGCACAGGGCTTTGTAACCTGAGCTGGTGCACTCTGTGACACACTGCATCAGAAATTTGAGGACTGCTCCTTAAAGAGCTTTGGGCCAGTTTAGGGATCAAAATACCCACACTACCTAGAGTATAAGTGTCAGCTGGATAGAACCCCAGTGCGGGCTGCTGCTCAAGTTTAGAAAGCAGGTGGCAGCTGAAAGAGACTGGAGGAAGGAGGCCAAAATCTAGAGGAAAGAATCTGAAAAAGTCTGGTCAGCTAGACTCTGACTCATGTTTATTTGATTTTTTCCCATACGTCTAAAAGCAAGGGACTATTGGTAGGGGCCGGAGACAGGCATACTGTGCCCCCAGCCCAGCTCTGAAGTGTTTACTACTGCCCGTTCACTCTTCAGCTTCTCCAGCGGGGCAAACTGCAAAGTGCATTGAGTTGTGGGTGGTTGGGAGCTGCCAAACTTAGTAAAGGCGAGTTAGGCTACTGCAAAACACAGATCTGGAGAGGGAAAAGGGATATGACCTTCTAGATAGAGCACGGAGCTGGGACTCGGGACCCCTGGCTCTGACACTGACCTACAGGGTGACCTTAGGCAAGTCACCGCCCCATCCTGTGCCTCAGTTTCCTTGTCTGTAAAATGGGGATAATAATACTGACCTCTTTGTAAAGAGCTTTGAAAGCAACGAAAAGAGTCAGTTATTACTGTTTTTTAAAAACTGTCTTTATTTAGCGAGTGTTAACAGGTTTACAAATCCTAGCCATGTAAATAGCAGCGACAATACAATGATCATTCCACCAGTGAGTTTTCCTTCTAGAGGAACATTCCACAGTACTATACTCATTGGCTCTCGCTAGTTCTCAGGGTGTTTCCATGTCGCAGAGTGAGCATCTTTACATTGCAAGGTATTATTACACGGCCACTTAGCATATTTCTTCCTGTGCCCCATTCACGCCCACTGGCAGGCCCTTCACCGTCACCGCATCGCCAGCCGAAGTCAGCCCCCCACACACACCATGAGATGGGTTTAAAAAAATAATGAGAGTTTAAAACCTAATAAATGTCAGCTGCTTAATATTTGCCTTCTGGAGTTTTGAGCTTTTCTTTATGCTGCTTCCAGGACACGTTTTTAACGGCTTTTCTCTGGAGGGCTAGACTTTAGTTTTAACAAAAAATGAACGGGGAGAGTCTGATATATCACCTGCCTCCAGGAGCTTTCTGGAAAACCACCCAAATATCATGAGACTTGTAGTAAGATGACGGGTGAGAGCTGGCAGTACCACCTTCCTCGGGTGCCCCCGGGAAGAAAGCGGCAGCTCACACACTTTCTAACAAGTTTGGGACACTCACAGTCACTGCTCCCAGGCCCTTCAGTTTCCCAGTGAGGTGAACTCACCATGGTCTACCCTTGGCTTGACCTAGGGCTGTTGGGAAAAATTCCAGTGCCTATTCCTCACCATGTTTTTACCTTGGGATAACTTATGCGTGGGAGTGACCCTGATGTAAAAAACACACCTTATTTAGCAGGGAAGTCAAGGCCTGAGAGTAAGCAACAGGTGAGCACTGCGTAGGCACCCAGCAGCCTGTGGTGGAGTTGGGTGGAAGAGGGAGGAGTTCGAATTGCCCCGGCATGTCCTCCCAAGTTTCTCCCCAAGGCTGAAGCTGTGTGTGGGACAGAGACTCCTGAGTGATGGCCCAGATGTCTCAGCGTGTTTGGGGCGGGGGTTGAGTGGCCAGCCCTGAGCCAGGGTGGTGGCAAAGTAGGACACAGAGACAGACAGGGTTGGGACTGAGGCATGTTTCAGGTGAGGCCCTGAAGGTGGGACAGTCTATGGAACGGCTTGATTGACTTGGGTATCTAGGGTGAACATAGTAGGACTCTGCCCTTCACTCACGCTCTGAATGAGGCCTGGGTCTGGTGTACACTGCGGAGTTTCTGGAGCTCCCGCACTGAGGCCTTTCCCACCACCCTGACATCTCATCCTGCTCAGAGCAGCTGCAGCAGCAGAGCGGTGGGAAAGGCAGGAGACTTGCAGAAAATCCTCCGTGAGGGGCCCAGTTCTCCTTGGATGGCTTGAGAGCCAGGAACAGTCATGCAAAGGGTCACAGACGGCTACAAACACTTGATTTTGTTTAAGAAATAAAACATAGCAGGTTTGAATCCCCTAAAACTCAGCAGCTGTGTCTGCTATTTTCTATACAGTTTCCCTTGACCTTTTGTAAAGTTGTCCATAGTTTCCTCACAATGTTGGTGGGCCCCCAATGATACAACAGTACAAATGAGAGGAATACAAAATGTTCTGCACTTTTATAGTACCTGATACTGAAGGATCGCAAAGTGCTCTGGGACCACTAGGGAACATGGCTGGGAAAACAGGTAAGAATTATCATCCTCTTCCATTTTGCAAATGGGGAAACGGAGGCAAAGTGACTAGCCCAAGGTCACCCAGGAAGGTCTGCAGCAGAGCTGGGAAGGTAAGCCAGGTCCCCTGAATCCCAGCCAAGTGCTTTAACGAGACCATCCTTCCCCTGCGATTTAATGAAGTTAAATGGGGCGGGGAATGAGGAGCAAATCCAAACAAAGCTGCTCTCTGTCCAGAGAAGAAGTAAACGTTGGTCTCCTCTGCACTGTGTGTGTGCGGGGGTGGGGGAGGGGGGGGGATGGAGGAGCTTTTCTGGATTTAGGGAGGGAATTTCAAAAGCACAAAGGCCAGCCAGTTGTCTTATTGTCACGTGTGCCTTTTGAAATCTCCCTCTTCAATTCCCATATAAACTCTGCAGGGCAGGGACCATGCGTTCATGTATGTACAAGGCCTAACACAATGGGGGGTCGCTCCTGTCTCAGGCTTCATGGTGCAAATATTTAATGATAAATATAACAATAATAATGAGATATGCACCCGAATATTTTTTTGTTTTAATAACTTCTGCACCATCAGGAAAGGAAATAAAGATCCTCAACTATCAATTGCTGTTTATTCATAATTTAGGAAAGTCTAGATTCAAACAGGTTCATAAAATAATATTTGATAAACAATTCGTAATAATAATTTTAATGTTTCATTTTAAAGCCTCATTGAGAATTACAGCACATCGAATTCTCTGCAAAGCTATTCACACATGCACACCTCTTAGTCCTGAAGTGATATTTTTTAACAGTTACTTTTCTTTTCTGTAAATGTAGATGATTAAAGATGGGTTTTTCCCTAGCTGTTTCCTGGGGTGGGAGGGTGGTCTGTCTCTCTTTCACCTGCAGAAGTGGGTCCATTACAAGCTATCACCTGGCCCAGCTTGCCTGTGTCCCGGCATCCCCGGCTACCACAGCACTATCAACAAAAAGTTAAAATTAACAAGAGCCGCTTTGCTCCTGGAGCCCTGCACAACTCTGAAATGCAGGGGTTGGGCAGGGTGTCCATCCATCTCTGGCATGAGCCATAACTCATGCAATTCCTAGCGCGGCTGCAGCTTGCAGGGGAAGAGCAGTCTCTCATGGCCTGTCACTAAGGCAACATCTCCCTTTGGGAGTCAGTGTCCACAATATTCATTTCACAATTCGCCGAGGCCCAAATCCTCCGACACACACCAAGTCCCACGTAATCAGGCTTGGTACTAGCCTAGAGGAGTTGGGAACCCTCCCCCCAGGCCTCGGGATGCCAGTGAAGTCACTCCATGGCTGATCTGTCCCTCTGACGGCCCACGCCATTCCTGCTTCTGTGGGCACAATGTTCTGTGGATCTGGAGAGAGGCAGATCTCCCCTCTCCGTCCAGTGCACGCAGGAGCTGTCTCTGCTGCGCAGGGAGCTAGGCTCTTCAAAGCACCCTCTGCAGGTGCGATGCAAATCCTGGCAGGCCCCTCTTGCCCAGCAGAACTGCATGGGATCTATGGTATACCAGGCCTTCAGCAGCCACACAGGAGGCCAGAATTTGGCCCTAGAGCTTGCAGGCCCAGCCCCCAGCAACTCATTGCTGAAATCACAGAGGAGTTACAGAAAGAAAAGTCACTGTGTAGACCTTTAAAGGCCAAATTCTGTTCACTGTCCCGAGCTAGCCTCATGCCACAAAGCTCTGTCCATCAGAGGTGGTCTCTGCCGCTGTGGAGAGACTAGGCCCAGGACTCTGCATCTTGCTCCAGGGAGCAGCTTTCCCTTGTGCTAGCCTTGCAATGCTTTGCCACAGAACAGTAAACGGGAGCAGGCTGCAACAAGAACCCGGCAGGACAGAACTTTCCAGATTTTTCCTGCCATCTGGTGGCTACTAAGCCAACGACATGCTGGTGTGCACGTAAAATGCTAGTGAACTAATAAAGTCATTACTCGGATGCACCCAGCCCAGGAGCAATGGCTCTCTGCTTTCTTAGCTCACCTAATTTAATCAGATGAGGAACCGTGCAGCACGTGTGATGTTTGTGGGAGGGAGGCGGAGCTGGCACAGGTGCAGGTACATACTGAATGCAGGTAGGCAGTTCACTTGGGCTCAGGTTTTCAATTAGTTCCCAGGTAGATAGGCACCTAACTAAGACCCAGATTTTCAAAAGTGCTCAGCACCCAGCAGCTCCCACCTGGGAAGATTTTCAGAAGCTCAGAACCCCACACACTGAGTTGTTTTGAAAATCTGGACCTTTATTTTGGTGCCTACGTGGGAGACGAGATCTTAAACATCCGTCCCTTACTCTAGCTTTGATGAATGACATTGCACTTGGAGCCACATCGCATGACTCAGGAACCAGCAATGAACTGGGGGGGATTTGGGGAAGTCCCTTGTTCACAGGGCTTGCAGGGCTACAAAGAAGAATCTCTGCTGGCATTTTTTAATAAAAAGGCAACGTTTCTAGACTTTTCCTTGTGATTTAACCTTGTAAATATAAATGGGTGCAAACTAATTGCTAAGGTTGTACCAAATAAGATGGTGGGCTCCATTTCTGCAGCCTAGGGTGACCAGATGTCCCAATTTTATAGAGACAGTCCCGATTTTTTGGTCTTTTTCTTCTATAGGCTCCTATTACCCCCCACCCGTCCCAATTTTTCACACTTGCTGTCTGGTCACCCTACTGCAGCCAGAAGCTGCAGGGAACCTAAAGATTCCTCCAAAACACCCCCATAATGTAAATTCCCCAAGCCCAGCTGATAGTGATAGGTGGTGTTTTGTAGATAAAGCTGGTTACAATGCTAGGCTCTGTTTCCATGGAGTACTTGGTGATAAAGAGGAGACAGTGGATCCAAAACCTAATTACCCTGATTAAGCGAGAAAGCGTGGCCAATAAAACCCTCTTGTTTCTAAGAAAATGTGGAATAGAATTTCCAGCCCATCTCTCCTATTGCCACACCAAATAACCAGGTTAAACTGAGCTGCATGATGTCAGAAGCAGCTTCCCTGTTGGGAGAGGGATCCGTTCTCACACATCTAGCAGCCATCTCTGTCACTTCTTAATCCGTTCCCTCGTGCCCCACAGGAAGCCCTCCATCGCTTGCTCCTCTCTGCACAGAGGGAGGCGGGACGGGTGAGATTAACTATTGAGCCTTTCTAAGCCATTTGTCTCTGGCTAGCTCTAGCTGCCAGGCATTCCCAGAAGTTAGAGAGCAGGTGCTGGCGACCATGTTCTTTGTGATGGAGGTCAGGTCAGAGGGCATCTCAATGAGCCGGCTCGTGCTCCGTATTTGGATAGGCTCAGTCCCCACTCCTTCTCGGGTGACAGGAAACCACCACTGGCCCCTGGGACCATGAGCAGTTAATAACACCGCACGCTGCTATCCGACTAGCAAAGCCCTAGAAACACCCCGTGAGATGGCTAAGCAAAAATACTAGTGAAATCTGTACATGGATCTTCTGCGCACAAGGGGCATGTGAAATTATTCTGTAACTGCAGGGCCAGCAGTGGGATCTCATGCATCAAATGCAGCACGAGCCAAGCCAGAGGAAGCAGTAAAGATTGTGCAAAACGGAAACTTAGAGTCATACACCAAAGACCAGACAAGAACAAAAATGAAGCCTGCTGAAGGCCAGAGCTAAGATAGGAGCCAGAGACAAAGGATGCAGGTCAAGAAGCAGTTTGCACATTACGCTCAACACGGCCCTTAGTGTTCAAGAAAGTAGTTTGTGGAGCGTGGAGAGAGGCGCCAGAGACTGAGCGGCCAGCATAGTGTGTCATGCTGCACTTCACTCTACACAGATCTGGCAGGAGCCTGACGCACCTATCTGTCTGGCATGACATGTTCTGTGTAATTCTTCCTGTTCGCTGCATAGCCATGTCCAACATCCTGCTGACACGGCTCGGGAAGGGGGACGAGAGGAAGGATGGCTCAGTGGTTCAAGGTTCCCTGCTCTGCCACCAGCTTCCTGTGTGACCGCGGTCATGTCACTTTGCCTCTCTGTAAGAACGGGCAAACAGCTGTGAGGAGCCGGCACGGAATTGCAGATCCTCCACCTGCCCTCAGCTGGCCAAGATCAATTAGATTGGCTTCTCTCTTCAGATATAGAAACAGAACCATTTTACATTCTCCTAACCAGACACAAAGGTGGCTCTGGACTGAAGGACTCTCATTCTCCTTCATCAAGTCTAACCGGCCTTGTCCAAACTGGTTCGCATGCTCCCCATATGAGCCAGCTGGAAATATTAAGGCTGCTTAGCTCTGTCCTGCTGCATTGTCTCCTAAGGACCCGTAAGTGTGTGCTGTTACTATAGGCAACTATCAGAAAGGGTCTCTCCTCTCTTCCCTGGAAGCTACCCAGACACCCCCCGCTCCCTCCCCACCCGAGAGTGAAATATCCACCCCAGCTCTGCCCCTTAGGAGAGACACACCACAGCAGTGGCAGATCCAAACACCGTATTAACAGGCACCAGAAAGCACCCTCGCATTTGTTACACCCAGTGTTTGTTGGAATGAGGAATATTACACCTTATCCAGCAGCTACTAGCCAGCAATACTGGGCAGAAATCTGTCAGGAATGAATACTACTGTTGGGACTGAAACAACTTAGAACAAGCTGGCATGACCACCAAGAAGCAGACACTATTTTGGGCATTTAATGGTATGTTTTTCAAAGTCTCTCCTTTAAAAGTAAGGTTTTTAATCCCTCTAATTTTACATTTAAATAACTGTGAGTTTAACATAGTTGCTTGTCCATTTACCTACCAAGATTCTAAAAACAACATCATTCAGAGGCAAACGATGCATTAAGCAATATTTTCCCCACCAGTAATGGAATATAAAATTCACTGAGCCCAAGGCAGTGGTTGCTATGGGAATCTGCAAAGATACACAGCTTCACCGAGGCAACCCCATTGTGAGCAATCTCAGTGTTTTGTTGGGGAAAGGCTGGCTGGTTTTATTCCAGAGAAATTGAGTTAATAACATCCCTTTCGATTGCACCACGGGACCAACTCGCTTTCCATGGAACATTCTGGGCAAAGGACGACATCTGGCTCTATGGCCTCCATCCTGCAATTAGATCCACGGGGCTAGATCCCACCTCCCGCCCCATGCCTGGGCCATGCTCCATTAATTCCAGTGTGACCCCCAGCACAGGTAGATAGATCATATTAGCTCCACTGGGCCTAGCACACTAAAAATAGCAGTGTGCGTTACCCTCCCCGCCAACCCAAGCCACAAGCCTCAGGCAGGGAGCCTGTGTGTACAGTGTAATGAATTCTGCGGAGGAGACAGGAAACGCTGCTACCAGCTTGGGCCCCTGACCAGGGCCGGCTCTACCATTTTTGCCACCCCAAGCAAAAAAAAAATAAAACCAACCCCAGGACTGCTGCTGCCCCAAGAATGGCCGGAATGCAGCCCCTTAGCATGTGCAGCCCCAGGCACGTGCTTCCTCCGCTGGTGCCTGGAGCCGGCCCTGCCCCTGACACAAGGAGTGCGAATTTTGTTTATAAACAGAGGGATTAGTCTTTAAGGTGCCACCAGACTCCTCTTTTTTTTTTTTAGAGGGATTAACGGGTGATTAGTCTAAGCAGTCCTACTGTATGGAGCTGAAACCTGGAGGACAAGAAACACCTGGCGACTCGACCTTCAGGCTGATTGCACAAAAATGGGCTATACCTGGAACCAGTTAGAGCAAATGGCCCAGGATAGAGGACTCTGAAGATTTTTCTACAGTTATTTCAATTGTTTTACGGGCATGAATGATGATGATGATGAAGATAAGGAAGGGCTGTTAGGATGTTTCCTAAAGTTAAATGATCTGTTCCAAGCTTGGTGAACTGCAAAAAAGTAAACAGCCTAAATGACAGAAAGTAGTAGAAGATTTTTCTACAGTTATTTCAATTGTTTTATTCAAGAGGTAGTAACAAAGTTACTAATATCTTTTTTTGAGGAGATAACTGGTTTTTTAGACAAAGAAATGCAGCAGATCTAATCTACCTGGATGTCAGTAAAGCATCTGAGACAGCTCCAAATGAGAAATGATTAGTTCAACTGGGGAAGATAGGGATTAATATGAGAACTTTTCACAGGCAAATATTTTAAACCAAACACCAACAAAATTCCACATTTTAAAGATGAGAAAAAACTGAGATTTCTGAGGTATCTCAGGTCCACTGCAGGCAGAAAAGGAAAACAAACCGGCACAGGAGCTCTGGGCAGTTCTTCCTCTTGAAAGAAAGTTGGAGGGTCAAATCTTCTAGTCCTTAATCAAGTACAACTTCCATTGCCATCAGCACCTCCACTCATAGATATTAACATCACATGTGTGGTCAGTAACTATACACTTCATCCTTAAATATCTGCACCATCTTCCCCAGAGTCACACAGCTTATCTGCATTGGCTCAGGGACTGGATTGTCTGGCAGATTCTGAACAGTGCTGAGCGCACAGATGGTGCCCAGTGAATAATACAAATCATGACAATAATTGTGGACTTTATAGACTCCGTGGATGCAATTTCTGTTCTTTGTTCTGGAATTGGCCTGAATACAGCTGAAACCCTAAGAATGTGATGTATAATCAATCTGATACTCACATGGCACTCTCTCCTTCCTTCCTTTTCTCAAACTCAGAACAAAAAATGAGAAAACAAAATGGCTTTCAGTTACAATGTAAAATTGCACAGCAGGCATTGCTGTACAGCCCAGCCTGGGGCAGAACCTGGGGTTACGTGATCTTCTCTCATCTGACTCTCTCTTTCTTCATCCTTCCTGATCTCTGTGCTGCTTTTCACACTGTCAGCCATGACATCCTTCCCAATCGCCTAGGACCAATTGCTGGAGTCTCAGAGAACCGGACGCTTTGGTTTTGCTCCCATGTGAGTCCTCTTTTTTTTACAGCATGCAGCAGAGAAAAAGGTTGGTCCAGTGGATAGGGAGCTAACCCTGAGAGACCTGGGTTCTACTCCCATCCCCATGGACTTCCTGTAGGACTTCAGGTCAGTGCCTTAGGGACAGAGTTTCAAAGGTTTTTAGGTACCCAAAGATGCAGCTGGGCATCTAGTGGGGTTTACAAAGCACTGAACCTTCTAGGTGATTTAGAAAATCCCATGAGGTGCCTAAAAATGGTTGAAAATCTGGCCTTTACTTTGTGTCTCCCTCAGTGCCCCATCTGTACAATGGGTATAACAGATGCTCGCCCTCAGCAAGGGGCTGTGATGAGAGGTGCTCAGATACTATGGTGATGGGGCCAGTACCACAGGTAGAGTGGGGACTTCTCTTATACCACTGCCAGCCCATCCCTGGGGTTTGCCCACTTCTTTTCACCTACCTCCCCTCACATCTCCCCCTTTTCTGAATGTAAACTTGGCTCAGAGGCTCAGCTGTATTTCTTCTGAGTCCCCTGTGTTCTCGCTCCACCCCCCCCCACACACACACACACACGCACACACCCACAGAGGGATTCCTGTTTTACAAGTTTATCTAAGGCCTTCCAGAGCCTTAATTTAATTACCATCCCTTTCTTATCTTATCTTCTAGACTGATTCTTGCCTGCATATTTATACCTCCCTCTGGAAATTTCCACCACATGCGTCTGATGAAGTAGGTATTCACCCACAAAAGCTTTTGCTCCAATACTTCTGTTAGTCTATAAGGTGCCACAGGACTCTGTCACTTTTTACAGATCCAGACTAACACGGCCGCCCCTCTGATACTTTCTTATCTTAGTCACCCTGCCTCTGTTTGTAAACAAAACACCAACTCCCTGCCCTGCACCAACTAGCTGGGAGAAGCACCTCTCCGCAGAACTCACATTAACCCTAACCCTAGCATGTACCCGGTGGCACGCTGGTCATGAATATCATTGTGGGATCTATGTATGGGTGGTGTACACACAGTTATGTAGGTGTGCCGGAAATACGTTCTTAAAATATGTTGTGGAAGCAGCTGATAATTAAGTCTGTCCTACTGAAAGGAATGTGGATTTACCAGTCTCCAGGGATCAAGCCAACAGGCGGATGAGAAAACAGCATGGCTTGATTACAAGCCAAGAACAATGAAAGGCCATTTGCCTCTAAGGTAAACAAAGTGATCAAGCCAACTGAGAAAGCAAATTGACCAGAAGATGAAGTGGCTTGGCACCTGCACCCCAAAGAACAAGCAACCAGGGAGAAAAACTTTGTCTGGCTTTACTTATCAAAGAATACATGTCAAAGATTTTCTGGACCATAAAAGGAAAGAGCGGGAACTCCTTTGTTATCCATCACTTTGGGAACAAAGGGACCAACACCCTCTGGTTCTGCGATTGGAGGATCCTCCTGCCTGAGGGGCTGGAGATGCTGATAGCTTGATGTAAGTGAGAAAGCTGCAGGTGACCTGGCAGCTACTGCAGCATCCATATCGCCATCTCAAATGGATGTAACCATACAGACATTCCTGAAGAAAAGTGTAGATCAGAGAGGAGTGTGGTGGAGGCGCAAGAAACAGCTGCTGTTGAGTTTAGTTCCTTAAGTCTAGATGATCCAGGACTGTGGACGCACTTGAGCAGTAGCCTGCGGGACTTCCTTGTACTGCCTGGGCCACAGCAAGTGAAAAACTTCATGTTCCCCAAAGATAGTGAAAATAGACGTTTCCATCCAACACATTACTGGTGTGAAATCCCCAATGGTGACAAAGTGGAGAGGCCCTGGCTTATGTACTCAAAACCCCAGAATGCTGCATACTGTTTTTGTTGCAAACTCATCCAGTCTAATGTTCCAGCCACATTGGATTCTACAGGAACAAAGGACTGGAAAAATATGGCATGTCATGAGAAGGCAGCAAATCACCAGAGAGCATTCCATAGGTGGAAAGCGCTTGAGATGAGACTAAGGTTAAAGGCCACCATAGATGATCAGCATCAAGAGAAGATTGCATCAGAGTCTCTTTATTGGCAAAATGTTCTGAAAAGGCTCGTTGCCAATGTGAGAATGCTTGCTACCCAAAACCTAGCACTGCGTGACACTTCAGATCAGCTCTATGTGCCAAACAATGGAAACTTCCTTAAAATTGTGGAGCTGATGGCTGAGTTTGATGCTGTACTCCAGGAGCATCTAAGAAGAGTCACCACCCAAGAAACATACACACACCACTACCTTGGAAAAACAATTCAAAATGAGATCATAGAGTTACTGGCAACAAAAGTCAAACAGAAGATTGTGGCAGATCCGAAGTCAGCAAGATATTACTCTGTTATTCTGGACTGCACACCTGACACCAGCCATATGGAACAAATGACTTTAATGGTGTTTGTAACAACAACAGAACCTAGTGAACATGTCCCTGCAATGGTGACTGTCAGAGCATTTTCTAGAATTTATTGACATTGATGATACTACAGGAGCTGGTGTGACAAATGTGCTTCTTAAAAAGCTGGAAGATACGGGAATTACAATAGCTGACATGAGAGGTCAGGTCTACAATAATGGTGCCAACATGAGAGGAAAGAACAGAGGAGTGCAGACACGGATCCGAGAGTTAAACCCTTGAGCTTTTTTTGTCCCGTGCAATTCTCATTCATTGAACTTGGTGGTCAGTGATGCAGCATCAGCTTCTAGTGAGGCTGCTGATTTTTTTTTAATGTAATTGAAAGCATCTATGTATTTTTCTCTGCATCAACTCATCGATGGCAAATTTTGAAGCAACATCTGGGAACATCCTCTCTGACACTGAAATCATTGAGTGCCACATGATGGGAAAGTCGAGTGGAGGCGATAAAGCCTATCAAACACCAAATTGGGAAGATAGATGATGCCATAGTTGCCATTATGGAGGATAATGCTATGACGGGAACTGTTCATGGGAGAACAGTGGCAGAGGGAAATGGAATCACCAGAAACATACATAACTTCAGATTTCTGGGTGGCATAGTGTTGTGGCATGACATACCATTTGAAATAACTGTTGTAAGCAAGAGACTCCAAGGTGTTGACCTTGATATGTCTGGACCAATGGAACAACTGGACAAAGCAAAGTCAGACCTACAGTCTTACCGGTCAGATGAGGGATTTCAAAATGTTCTGAAGAGTGCACAGAAGTTGGCAGAGGAACTTCACACTGAAGCTATTTTCCCACCCATTCAAGAATACAAGAGTCACCAAAGAAGAAGACATTTTGATTACGAGGCAAGGGATAATCCCATAAGAGACCTCAAACAACAATTCAAAGTTGAATTCTTTAACCAGGTGCTAGATTGTGCAATACAGTCAGTTAAAGAACGTTTCATGCAGCCCAAGGAACACAGCAGTATATTTGGGATGTTGTACGATATTCCAAAATTCCTCTTGAAGAAGACCTACACCAGCAATGCAGGGCACTAGAGATAGTGTTGACACATGATAACATGTGTGATGTTGATGCAAGTGATTTAGGTGATGAACTGAAAGCCCTTTCAAGATACATTCAGCAGGATCAACTGCAAAGGCTGTTCTGGAATATATGTGCACAAATAAGATGACCACCCTCTTTCCAAATGCTTTTGTTGCTCTGCACATACTTCTAACACTTCCTGTAACAGTTGCCAGTGGGGAACGCAGCTTCTCCAAGCTGAAGTTAATAAAAACACATCTATGCTCCACACTGACACAGGAGAGGCTGGTCGGCCCTGCAACCATCTCAATAGAGCATGAGCTGGCCCAGACTGTGAACCTTCAGGAAGCAGTTCAAATCTTTGCAACCAAGAAGGCATGGAAAGCACCACTTTGATTATTCAAACAGATAAAAATGCCAGTGTTTTCTATGCAGACAAGAAAAGTTACATTTGCTGTTCAGGCGTTTGAAAGTTAAGTGTTACTTACAATTTTTGAACACGGCATTTTAAGTTGTTAGTTCTCCTTTATTGGGGTAGGTAGCAGAGCAGCGGAATAGAACAGGGAAAAGGCAGAATTGAGACCTTTCAAAGTTTTGGACCAAGCGAGGGGACATGGGGGCATCATTTGAGCTCCCCGCCTCAGGTGCCAAAATGTTGTGGGCCGGCCCTGCTTGGGACCTGCTCAAAGTTAGGGCTCAAAGTTGCATTTCTGGAGAGAAACCAATGGGACTATTGCATGCACGTGGAGGAGAACTGAGATTTGGTTTGGAGCCTGCTCTGCAGAAATACACCTGTTGCTTACAACATCAGCACTCAGAGAACAGAAGTGGCCTTGTTCTGACTACACTAACAGGCTTCTTGGGTCAGGCACTCTAGCTGCACTTCTCATATACAATTCACTAGCCAATTCATTTCATGTTAGTCATTAACATGAATAGGCAAGACTAGGTTTAGAATAATTGTCATATGGCACCAGAGCGCATCCAAAGCCCACTGAAGTCATAGAATCATAGACGATTAGGGTTGGAAGGGACCTCAGGAGTCATCTAGTCCAACCCCCTGCTCAAAGCAGGAACAATCCCCAGACAGATTTTTACCCTAGTTCCCTAACTGGGAAGTCAATGAAAAACTCCCATAGATTTTGATGGACTTTGGGCAAGTCCCTAGTAGGGTTTCCATGGTATAGCTGCTATTTCTTTATTCTCAGGGTTATGCTCCTTATCTCTCCACATGCAGGAAATAGCCCCACCTCCAGCCCCAGGTGACTGAGCTCAGCGGGCTCAAAATTGTGTCCCTCCAATTCATCCCTTCCCTAGCAATTTTTAACTCAATTTGCATCTTTAATTAAAGGTGCTGGACTTTTGGTTTCTGTAGACAACAGGTGTACCCTAAAGTGGCGTTGTTGTGCTTGTTGCCAATTATCAGACGAGAGTCTAGAAATCCGTTTGCCACAGAAAAACGCAGAAGTTGTGTTTTGACAGAGAATCTTTAGTTTTTACATTTTGTGAAAAAATAAACACACACATTTTACTGAAAGTACCAGGGTCACTTATTCAATGTGTGCAACCTGCCCCTCTTGTGGCTGAGTTTTCAGTGCACTGTAAATTTACAAGCTAAATATACTCCAATATACGGCTTTCGGTGTACAGAGGTTACTCAATGGTGTATAGCGGTTTGTGTTTTAATGCATCTCAAATTTCACCTCAGCCTCCAGACACGAGTAATTAAAGTTATGAAAAGTTGCTGAAAACTTTAAAAATCCCCCTAAAGTCCATGTCACTGAGTTTGGCAAGGACAAATTTCACATTGATGGTAACGTGCTGTTCTGTACTGTATGCAGCAAGGCTGGAGACGACATTCAGAGGCCGACAAATGTAGAACACACAGAAAGCGCTAAACAAACTGAATGAAAAGAAACTAAAACAAGAGGCTGATAGAGCAGAACCATCGACAACAGCAAAGAAACAATGGACCGTGACTGGATCATTCTATGAACTATATTTTATTATGATGGATGGCACTGGTAGGCTTTGAACTTGCTTAAAAATTGTAAATATATCAATAAAATATTGTGATCAACTGATACATTGCGGCTAGAGAAACTAAAATTCAGTGTTTCATTTTAATTGTGGATTTTTATGTTGTTTTTTTAATCAGAAAATTTGGGGGCGAGGGTTATCACGGAAAACTAAGATCCCTGGTTATCAGCCAACAGAGGTCACTTATTCTACAGTATAGCTGGACAAAGACATGCACTAATTATTATTATTAATAAAAGAAAAGCAACAATTCCTTTTTGGCAGGCAATGGCCAAAAGTGTGTGGGTCCCTTAACACCCAGCTAAGCTGCAAAGGCAACATGCCAGGGAAGCCACAAAGGGAAGCAAAGAAGCAAACACATGCCCAACACCACTTACAAATCATCACACAAGCCATGCACCCGGAGCACCAGTACAGAGGAAACAAAAGAACTTCAGCCTCACCCACAAGGATGCCATGGTACATGAAGGGCGAGAGAGGCCAGAGGTGCCGGCCTGTCCTTTCAGATCAGCCTCCTGGGAACATCAGCAGCTCCAATCAGCTGTCAGAGGGTGAGCGATGGGTGACAAACGAGGCAGCCGTTCCATGGCATTCCCACTGGGGGCACAGAACGATGGAAGTTCAGTGACCGGCCCGCCGGCTCCAGGGAAGCAGAGCTCTGTGGAATAGGACAATACTGGGGAGGGCAGAGGAATAATTAGATTTCATACAAGACCTTATTCATTATGGCGCGTGGGAACTGAACCAGCATGACACAATGCGGAGTAAAAATAAAGCGGGGCTGCACCCAGCCCCACCGAAGGCAGGAAATCACCATCAGATTACAGCAAAGGAAGGAAAAAGGTGAAACAATGTTTGGGGCAGGATATTACAGCTGCCTGCGCCAACAGAGAGAGAACGTGTTAACCCTGTGCTGGGATGCGGCCACACCTATGGGTCAGGGTGGTTGCAGGGTCTGTCACAGAAAAGGAACAGTTTGGGTCATCCTGGAAACAGAGGTTTTTTTAACCAACTAACCAAAGCTCTTCAGCGACCTTCAGCCCATCATCTGCCTTACACCACACACAAACACTCGCCCCAGTGGAGGAGCCTGGGCCTACTCAGCTTTGGCATCTTTCAACACCTGAAGGCCCCTCTTGGCCAGCACAGGGGTTGGCCAATTCTGGGGTGTACTGAAAACTCTATTAATATTGTAAGCTTCCACTTTAAATGTTGGGGGAGGGGTATCCGGGTCCTGCTTGCAGGCGAGGGCCTCTGCAGAGAAGTTGACAGCCAGCCAGCCTAGAGTAAGGTGGGATGAGCTGTACCTGTCTGTTTTAATGAGCAGCCTGCTTTGTCTCTTTTTTTGGGGGGGAGGGGAGGAGAAGGTGTTGCTCTGAATTCTGAGAAATAAAGTCATGTTACATTGCACCCTCCCAGCCAGAGGATTTGATGTTTTATCTAATTTTTCCATTTGCAGGCAGTGAACATAAGAAATGTGAGCCCCAATGCCCGCCCCCTCCCCCCCGACAGCCAATGTAATGCTTATGGCTCCTGCCAGATTGGCAGCATTAGAAATCAAAGCCCTTCTTCTCACTCCTCTCCTACTGACGCCTCTCAGGTCCTAGCTGGAGGGGAGGTGATCATTCAGTCAAAGGGTACAACTGGCCCAGGAACATTGTTCACAGCAGGAGAAGGAGTGTGTGTAAATTTGGCCCTGATTCCAGAGGTCTTTATCCCCCGGGCCGTCCCCAAGACCGTGGCACTCAGGGAGCCAACTCTCCAGCTGTACAAATCTGCTAGGCTAGGTCTCTGCGGAACGGGCCCAGTATTTTCAGCAGATTTATAAGCAATAGGCCAGCTCCAATCATTTCCCCCAACGAACACAGTCCAATGGCACGACTGACCCGGAAGGGCTCAAATCAAGTTTCCAAATGGCCTAAATAACTAATTCACAACACTCAGCTGCCCTGGGCAGACAGACGCCCGCCCAGCAGCCTGGCCTGTGAGGCAAGTACTGTTATCCAGACCTCGCAGAGGGGGAAGCGGAGGCCGAGGGGGGCCCGGACGTCCCCCAGGCCACACAGTGAGTCGATGCTGGAGCTGGGATTAGCACGCAAGAGCGAACATGTGGAAACAAGCACACTTACTTCCGCTTACTGCAGCCACAACACGAGGATGGCCATTGTTTAGCATGGCGGAGCGACACCACGGCTCAGCGGTCACCAGTGCCTGGCTCACGGCTCCAGTCAGGTGTAAAAAGCCTGCTGAAAGCCATTTGCACTCACAATGGACCCCACTGCTGGTCAGAAGGATGAGCTCATCCTACATACCAGGGCTGTGCGGCCGCTCCCTGTGCTCTAGCCAGCTCAGGCTTTGCTGATCGGGAAGGGCAAATTGTGTTGGAGTGACCCAGAAGTGAGGGGCTGACAACAGAAGAGGGAGTGAAGACAGCCAGGATAACAGCAGGCTTCTCCTGATACAGATATCACAGCCCTTGCTCTACCTGTTGGGGAAGGGGATCTGATCTGTGGAAGGACAGCTGACAGCCAAGCACAGTCCAGGGGGTCAGAGCATGGGACCGAGAATCAGGATTGGATGCTAGGTTTTGCCACTAACTTGTGTGCACTTAGGCAAGTCAGTTTCCCCAGCTATAAAATGGGGATGATACCACACTACTTGCCTACCTTGTAGCAGGGGTTGTGAGCCCCGGGCTTGGCAGGCTGTCATAAATATAAAGGGAAGGTTAACAACCTTTATGTCTGCAGTAACAAAATCGCTCCTGGCCAGAGGTACAGAATCACTTACCCGTAAGGGGTTAATCAGTTCAATTAACCTAATTGGCACCTGACCAGAAGGACCAATGGGGAAAGAAGATACTTTCAAATCTGGGCAGCAGGAGGGAAGGTTTTGTAGGTGCTCTCTTTGTTGGTTCCCTCTTGGGACAGAGAGAGAGGGACCAAGCAGGTAAACCCGCTCCTAAAAAGATATATGAAACGATACATATAAAATTACAGAAATTGTAAGTAAAGACAAGGAAATGCATTAGATTATCTTTTGTTTTAGCTTGTGAATTTTCCCTATGCTAAGAGGTTGTTTTATTCCTGTTTTTTGTAACTGTGAAGTTGAGTCCGAGTGGCCAGCTGGGGATTGCTCTGACACAGGGGAAAGGATTAAGAAGAGACAGGAGAGGCTGGAGTGCCAGTGATGCCCAGTTGTTGCAATGACCCCATGGATCAATACTCTGGGGAGAAAAAAATGCTTCTGATTTCAATTCCCCAAGTGGGAGGCAGGAGAGGGGATGCTAATTCTGCTCCCAGTCTGCATGTTTCACTGCTTGGAAATGTGCATTGTGTTCTCACGTTGTGATCAAGGCTTATCCATGTTTTAACTGGCTTGTAAATTGATTTCCGCCTCTGGGATCGCGCAGGCCGAGGGCAGCAAGCACACTGACGCAATAGGCGAGAATGGCTCTGCTGTCCACGGGTCACTGTCCTTTCCTTCCAGGGGAAGCCGCCAAGTATTACTTCACATGCCTCTGGTCCCGTGAGCAGATGTTGACCTAGGGCAGCGCTGTGTGGGAGAGGATCCAGTAAGTGACACTATGGGCACAGAAACTATCATTTGATAGTGTCGTCGGTGCACCTTTTCCACTTGGATGGTGACCTACAGTCAACTGGTTTTGCAAAGAATGCCTAGAGTCGACGATGACTCACCCCAGGCTTGAAGAAAGGCAAGGCTGCCCCTCAGAGGGGGAGTGTTCTCTGGGCTTGTCAGTTGCTGGCAAGGGGAGACGCTGCAAAGCCAACTCCGAAGCAGTATTTTCCAGCTGGTACCAGGGAGCATATCAGCTGCCAGACCCCCCGGAGATCTAGCCCCGGATCTTTTCAGGACTCAGATCTCCTAGCACAGGTGCCATGATGCGCATGTGGGGTGAGAGCGCAGACCCTGAAAGAAGGCTGGAAATAATCCCATGGGGGTATTTTGTTCTCTCCTCCTGTTCCTGAACTCATGGGGTTGGCCTTCCTGCCCTTCCCCAGTCAGCAATCACCATAGCAGACCCTTTGCTGCTAGCCTCTACTGCACTCACACAGCTCTCCCTGAGGGCAGTTCATGCTGGTGCACACTCCAATTCTGCACTCTGGTGGACAGAGAGGTGCTAAGTCCAATGCATGGTTGTCTCTTGACCTCAGGGGAGCCGAGGGTGCCTAGCATCTAAAAACCATTAAATACACTCCACTCCATATCCAATCTCCTACCCCTAGCAATCTGCATCCTAGGGCTCTTAAACACAGTCAGAGAACCAAAAAAGTGCCACCCTGGCTAAACAACAAAGTAAACGCAGCAGTGAGAGGCAAAAAGACCTCCTTTAAAAAAGTGGAAGTTAAATCCTAGTGAGGAAAATACGAGGGAGCATAAACTCTGGCAAATGAAATGTAAAAATATAATTAGGAAGGCCAAAAAAAAAAGAATTTGAAGAATAGCTAGCCAAAGACTCAAAAGGTAATAGGAAGAAAAAAATAATTAAGTATGTAAGAAGCAGGAAGCCTGCTAAACAACCAGTAGGGCCACTAGGCAATTGAGATGCTAAAGGAGCACTCAAGGACGGTAAGGTCATTGTGGAGAAACTAAATGAATTCTTTGCACTGGTCTTCACGCTGAGGATGTGAGGGAGATTCCTACACCTGAGCCATTCTTTTTAGCTGACAAATCTGAGGAACTGTCCCAGATTGAGGTGTCATTAGAGGAGGTTTTGGAACAAATTGATAAACTAAGCAGTAATAAGTCACCAGGACCAGATGGTATCACCCAAGAGTTCTGAAGGAACTCGAATGTGGATAGTTCTCTGAAAACATCCACTCAGTGTGCAGCAGCAGTCAAAAAACCAAACAGAATGTTGGGAATCATTCAGAAAGGGATTGATAAGACAGAAAATATATTTGTCTCTATATAAACTCATGGTACGCCCACATGTTGAATACTGCATGCAGATGTGGTCAGCCCATATCAAAAAAGATATATTGGAATTGGAAAAGTTTCAGAAAAGGACACCAAAAAGGATTAGGGTTATGGAAAGGCTGCAATATGAGGAGAGATAAATAAGACTGGGAATTTCCAGCTTGGAAAAAAGACGAATAAGGGGGGGGATGTGCTAGAGGTCTATAAAATCATGACTGGTGTGGAGAAAGTAAATAAGGAAGTGTTGTTTACTCCTCATAACACAAGAACTAGGGGTCACCAAATAAAATTAATAGGCAGTAGGTTTAAAGCAAACAAAGGAAGCATTTTTTCACACAACACAGTCAACCTGTGGAACTCCTTGCCAGAGGATGTTGTGAAGGTCAAGACTGTAACAGGGTTCAAAAAAGAACTAGATAAATTAATTGAGGATAGGTCCATGGCTACTAGGCAGGATGGACAGGGATGGTGCCCCTAGCCTCTGTTTGCCCGAAACTGGGAATGGGCGACAGGGGCTGGATCACTTGATAATTACCTGTTCTGTTCATTCCCTCTGGGGCGCCTGCCATTGGCCACTGTCGGAAGACAGGATACTGGGCTAGATGGACCATTGGTCTGATGCAATAGGGCCGTTCTTATGCATTTTCTTACTGTAAAAATGAAAATCAGAAGTGAGGCTGAAATGAATGGAGACAACCCATATTAGTCATTTCAATCTGAGGTGTCTAAAAATCAGTGTCCAGGTGACAGACCAGTGGCCAATAGAGAGATGTCCTCTTTGTGATCTTTCTGTTTCCACCACATACCCAACCGTTTTCATGGTTTCAAGACCCATCACAATTGCTTTGGCTAAATTCTCTCTCCTTCCTGCTTTATAATTAACTTCACCAAACGTAGCCAGTTTTTGGTGAGAAATCTGTTCACTCAGGTAAAACTTAGAAGTCAGAAATGCCAATGATCAGGGCAGTCAAATAACAAGATCAGGTGTGAACTGTGACCAACACGCGGCCCCCCCGGCATAGTGGGTATTTCAGCCTGTGCACCGCTTGGCAGCTCATGCCAGGAAAGGGGAGGTTAATAATTTGCGAGGCCCCTTTGTACAAGTCCTTTTTACTGTCATTTACCCTCCAACTCACTGCAGAACTCCCACCCTCAACTGCCCACTTAAAGGACTCCTAGGATAAAATGTACAGTGAACTTACTTCTGAATATTATCCTGCGAAGCATCCTCATTACCAGGGCTTGCAAAGGAACATTGCCAACAGAAAAACGCAGGGAAGAGATTCCATCGAAACTGACCAAAGGCTGGCTTTCCGACTGCGGGGCCAGGGGATCAAGGTGTCTGTCGCAGCATGTGGCGCCCCCTCCTGGCAGCTCTGGGGATTAGCTCTTGCCAGGCTCTGGGCTTCCCTCCTCTGGCGGTCTCTCTACCCGCCGCCTCGGTCACCCTGTGGCCCTTCTCGCTCCCGGGGCCGCGGCTTCCTGCTCGTGGCTTGGCCCTCCGACCAGCTCACTGAAGTCCTCCCCTTCTGGGGAAATCAAAGTCTTCCAGACCCACAGTCCAGCTGGCGTCTCCTGCGCCACTTCCCAGCGGCTGGTAGGGGAGCCCAGGCCCGCCCTCTACACTCGGTTCCAGCCCAGGGACCCTATAACAAGCAGCCAAGGTCTGTACGGTCCTACTCCTCACTGCTGTCCCCCTGGGCTTCTTCCTACTTATCTGACTTCCCCCCTTTCTGGGCTGGCCAGCCCCACCTCCCTCCTCCCAGGGAGCCCCCGCTGCTGCTCACAGCTCCTGGGCTTTATACAGGCCCCTCCTGCTCTGCCTGGCTGCGCCCATTTCGAATTAGTGTCCAGCTCCGGTCTCTTTCTTCAGGTGCTGCCTGGGCAGTTTATTGGCCTAGCCACGCCAACCCCTCCAGCCTCGTGTGGGGTGGGCCCCCCATCTCAGAGCCATGACTAGAGATAGTCACCATCCCCGGCCTGGCCTCCCACCTGAGATGTCGCCACGTAGTGAGAGCTGGACGTGAGGCTCGTGAACCGAACGTGCTTTATTTGGAGCAGGGTGAGACAAACGTGAAACGTTGTAAACGTTCACCTTGATGAACGTGGCGCCTGGAAAAGACAAGCAAGCAATCCCAGAATCACAGACCGGAAGGGACCTCGAGAGGTCTCTAGTCCAGGCCCCTGCACTCGTGGCCAGAGCCGCCCCGTCCATAGGACGGACCGGGGCAACCACCCCGGGCCTTGCACTTCGGGACCCAGGCTCCAGGGCAGCTGGGGGGGCAGCAGTGAGCAACCCAGCCCCAGCCCGCCCCACTCCGCTGGCTCCCGGCATCGCTCGGGGGAGGGGGTGAAGCCAGAAAGAGGCGGGGGTGGGCGCAGGGACTTGGAGGAAGGGGTGGAATACGGGTGGGGCAGAGCAGTTGTGGGAAGAGGTGAGGCAGGGCTTGGGGGAAGAGGTGGAGCTTGGGGCAGAGCAGGGGGTTGTCCCCAGGGGCGACTCCAGGCCCCAGCACACCAAGCACATGCTTGGGGCAGCACGCCGCAGGGAGCGCTCTGCCAGTCGCCGGGAGGGCGGCAGGCGGCTCTGGTGGACCTCCCACAGGTGTGCCTGCGGAGGGTCCGCTGGTCCCGCGGCTTCGGTGGAGCATCCGCAGACATGCCTGCGGGAGGTCCACCGGAACCGTGGGACCGGCGACCGGCAGAGCACCTCCCATGGCGTGCCACCGTGCTTGGGGCGGCGAAATGGCTAGAGCCACCCCTGGTTGTCCCAGGCCCCGCGGCCCCCTAAAGACAGCCCTGCTCGTGACAGTATTAAGTATTATCTAGACCATCCCTGACAGGTGTTTGTCCAACCTGCTCTTAAAAATCTCCAATGATGGAGACTCCACAACCTCCCTAGGACATTTATTCCAGTGCTTAACCACCCTGACAGTTAGGAAGTTTTTCCTAATGTCCAACCTAAACCTCCGTTGTTGCGATTTCATTGGTTACCCTGAAATTTGCCTAGTCTCATTCCTAGGCCAATTTAATTCCAGGCACCAAACGCTCCTGCTCCCTGGTCCTATCCTGCATTGCCCAGCTCAGTGACAGCGGCACCGCTCACATTTTTCTGACCAGAGCACGCAGGGATCTAGTTCCCACCAAAGGAACAAATGAAGAATTGCAGCAGATCCGTAGGGCACACACACAAACCACCATTTTCCAGATTCAGTGTGCTGGAAGGGAGCTCCCACTTCCACTCCCAGGGGCGGTTTGGCAAACCGCCAACGCGTGGCTCTAATTCAGAATGTAATCTGGGCTCTCCTGCTGGGTAATAGCCGGGATAAATCAGAAATAGTTGCTAATTACACTCTCAAAGCTATTCATTAAATGCTGCACTCTGAGAGGCGCGCACAGCAAACTGTAACAATGCCCAAGCCCGGAGAGATGCGGTCTCCTCGCTCCTAGAGAAGAGACCCCACTCAGCCTCTCCTCCTACTGCCCTCCCAGGAGACCCTGGGGCACAGCCTGAGTCCACAGCCAGCTTCTCACGATCAGCTTCCACACCAGGGCAAAGGGCCCCCTCTGGACTGAGCCCCCTACCCCGCCCAAGCCAGCCACTCCTGGAAACATAAGCTGCTCCTCTTGTAATTTAGAGTTTCCATAGTAACTTGCAGAAACATAATTGCTCAGTGTCCTTATTTCCATTTAAAGAGACGCCTGCTGGTCTATTAGATCTTTCCTATTTGTCTTTTTACTTCTCAAGAGCCAGCCAGCGGGCTGCTCAGTTTTGTGCAAAAGTGATCAACTCTTATGTGTCTGTGTGTATTAAAACCTTGTGCTCTAGATGCCCAGAGCATAATTAAAGATGCACAAAATGAACACCTGTGCATGCAGCCACCACCAGTCCTCAGCTCACACCCCCCTCAGTTGCCTGAGCGTAGTTGCACTTTGCAGCATACCCAGGAGGTTAACAAATTTGACCTCTGATGGAGCAAGGTGGGGATGGGAGGGTAGAAGGAGTGATTTGCAAATTCAAAGTCAAGGACCCCAAGGGTGACCAGATGTCCCAATTTTATAGGGACAGTCCCAATTTTTGGGTCTTTTTCTTATATAGGGTCCTATTACCCCCCACTCCCTGTCCCGATTTTTCACACTTGCTGTCTGGTTGCCCTAAGGACCCCTCATAGAAATGCCCTGATAATCACTGTCTCTTGTGCACATCAGGATGTCTCCTGTTCAAGTGCATCTGCTGATCTCCATATGTATTGTGTGAAGCAGAGGCTCTCAGGAACCATCTCTTCTGGAGATTCCCCCAGGGCAACAAAGCTCTGCCCAGACCATTATTCTGTCCTGTGCCTTAATGGCCCGTCTGAACCTTTAGGGCACAGGAATAGCCAGACAAATCCTGCATTCCAGGTATTCCTATAGTCCTGGACATCTTGTGAAAGCTTAAATTCTGTGCCTTTGCACCTGGCCTAGGAATATCAATCACTCTGAATAAAGCTACAGTAATTGCCTTCAGGAGGACTGGAAAGCCACATTCATTATTCAATGGCACATACATTGGTCCCTATGCCAAAGCAGGACTTGATTCCACAGTTTGATGATCAGTATTTCAGCCATGCAAAGCTAGAGAGCAGACTGAATAAGATTTGGGGAAATCCCCACTCCCTTCCCAGATACAAGCAGAAAGAATATTTGGCAGTAAAACAAACCTGCCACATTTAAATGCAGTCTGACTGTTTTTGCAGGTTTAGTTTTTAACACAAATGCATAAAGCACTATAGGTGTAGAGGGCTTTATAAACACTCAGGGCAACCAGTTGGGAGGATGCTTTTAGTCTAAAGTAGACATCAAAAAACGGTGAAGCATGCATCAAAGTGGAAGCAGCCACAGCCGAGACGACGTTAGGGAGGGAGGACTAAGAAACAACGTTTGGACTAGGATGTTGGGAAAGTGGGATGGGGGCTTGCTCACAGGAGCAGGGAGGCTAGTCCTAGCAATGGGGAAGGACAGGAAAAGGCGTCAAAATGCTTGAGTAAGGGAAGGAGGCAAAGGGAGTGAGACATGGACAGAGCATGGGCAGGAAGTAGAACATGAGAACCAGTGCAAATCAGCATGCTTGAAAGGTGAGCTGCATCCTAGGGCTACTCCAATTACTCTGCCCTTCCCAGAACAAAAGACTGTTGAGCTGGCAGGGGCCTTGCAACCTCCCAAGGAAGGGGGGAATCCAGGTGTCTGATGCTTGTTAGAAAGAAGCCAAAGCACAAAATTAAGAAAAACAAACCTGCTGAAGGCTGAAGAGGACTCAGCAGAACAGATTTAAAGTGGTTAGCCCCATCAGGCAGTCCTTCAACTCCTCTGACTCTGGAAGGATCAGTTTCCCCTTTCATCACCATGACACGTGGTAACCCCTGGTTCTATCTCACCACCCTGCAATATTTGGCATCTATTTAATGTCCCCAACTTTGAAAGGGTCACATAGTGCATGGACCATCCAACTCACCTGGTGGGGAGTTCTAACCCTATCACATCAGTGATGGGTAAACTAAGGATGTAAACCGGGACATGGTGACCTGGCTGTCAAAACTCTACGTTAAGCAGCCCAGGTAACTAAAGATAATAGCTTCCAGAAAGCCATCACATACAGACCATATCAACTAAATGCAGCTCAAGTTGCTCTTTCCTGGTTCAGTATTTCCATAGATTCATAGCTTCCAAGGCTAGAAGAGATCATAGATGACCTATTGAGGTCCTATGATCCTCCAAAACCAGCTTCTCTTTCCAACATAAGCTGCTGCCCATGTAATATAGGGTTTCCATAAACCTCACCTCAAGTGCGGTCCCTTCCAGTCCTACACTTTTGTAATTCTGTGACTGTGATCTAGTCTGACCTCCTGTATAGCACAGGCTAGAGAACTTCCCCACACTACTCCCTAGAGCAGAGCTTTGAGAAAAACATCCAGTCTTGATTTAAAAATTGCCAGTGATGGAGAATCCGCCATGACCCTTGATAAATTGTCAAAAGGTTAATTACTCTCATTGTTAAACATTTACACCTTATTTTTGGTCTGAATTTGTCAAGCTTCAATTTCCAGCCAAGGGATTAGGTTAGACTCTTCTGTGCTAGATTGAAAAACCCATCATCAAATATTTGTTCCCTATATACAGGGGAGTCGCATCTTATGTGGGGGTTAGGCTCTGAAGTCAGCACATACGGCGAAAATCGTGTATAGTCAAATGCTCATTGAGTGGAATGGCGGGCAGAATTGCTCACACTACAGGTACAGTATTTAAATTGTTATTTTTCTCTTGTCGAGCGTGTCGTTAAAATCGCGTAAGTTAAATACACCTATGATGCAACTCCACTGTAGGCACTTATAGACTGTCATCACATCATCTCTTGAGTCTATTTAGCTTAACACAGATAAGGTTAAGCTAAATAGACTCAAGGAGTTCAGTCTCTCTCTGTAAGGCAGATTTTCTAAGCCTTTAATCATTCTTAAGGCTCTTCTCCAGTTGATCAACATCCTTCTTGAATTGTTTGCAGCAGAACTGGACATACTATTCCAGCAATTGTCTTCCAAGGGGCAAATACAGAGGTGAAACAAACAGGAATCTGGTGTAGGAACAGAGAGGTTATGCATCCAAGGATCATGTTAGCCCTTTTGGCTACAGAGTCACACTGGGAGCTCATGTTTAGTTGATTAACCACCATGACCCCCACATCTTTTTCAGTCACTGCTTCGCAGGCGAGAGTCCCCCATCCTGTAACTATGGCCTATGTTCTTTGTTCCTAGATGTACACATTTACATTTGACTGTGCTAAAACACATTGTTTGCTTGCACCCAGCTTACCAAGTGATCCAGATCACCCTATTGGTGACGGGGCCTCTTCATTACTTACTACTCCCCTAATTTTTGTCTCATCTGCAAACTTATGTTTTCTTCTAGGTCAGTGGCAAAAATGTTAAATAGGGAAGAGCCAAGTACAGAGCCCTGCAGAACCCAACCAGGAACACACCTGCTTGATGACTCCCCATTTACCATTATATTTTGAGACCTATCGATTTGCCAGCATTTAATCCAATTAATGTGTGCCATGTTAATTATATCATTCTATTTGTTAATCAAAATGTTATGAGGTACCAACTCAAACATCGTTTGATAGTTCAAATATATAATATCAACACTATTACACTTATCATCCAAATTTGTCAGCTCAACAAAAGATATTAAATTAGTTTGACAGGATCGATTTCCCATAAACCCAAGTTGCTTGGCAATAATTATCCTATCCTTTAATTCTCTATTAATCAGGTCCTGTATCAGCTGCCCCATTGTCTTGGCCAGGATCAATGTTAGGCTGACAGGCCAATAGTTACCCAGGTCATCCCATTTGCCCTTTAATATTTTCACATTTTCAAACAAAAGCTAGTTAAAAGCTAATTAGAAAATTAAAAACACACACGCCAGAAGAGTGATTCCTGCTGAAAAGCCAAGCGCAATGCAATCTTTTGAGAGATTAAGCCTTAGACATTAAAAAGTAGCAAAACAGCAAATGTTAATACAAAGATGTGTGGCTATCCTCCACCAGGTTTGTTCCATTGACAGATGCACACGCAGCCTGTTCTAGAGCCCCTGTGCCAAACACCCTCAGCTGTAAACAATTCCACATTTTAGCATCACGAGATTCCAGTTACATCGAGAAGAGTCGGGATGGACGGGTTCTAGTTTGGGCATGCTGAGGGGGACATGCCATTACACAGAATCCTAATCATTTCACTAAAGCAGAGATTGTGCACAACCTTTACTTGCTAGTGACCACTGACATGACCTAGGACAGACTCAATCTTGCGCCACTTTAACATCATTTGTGAAATAAGCATGTATACAATGCTGATCCCAAGATGGTTTGTGTCTTTGTGCCTATTAACACTTATCTAAATAACTAATTCAGTAATAAAACAAATCATCAAGTGTTGCTAGGGTAAAACTCTTCCGACGATCGTGCATGTGGCACGCACACCTGATTGGAATCGATAGGCGCAAGCACTCGAAGAACTTGAATACGGCATGCAGTTTTGATCACCCTATCTCACAAGATAATTGGAAAAAGCACAAAGAATGGCACCAAAAATGAGGGGTGTGGAACAGCTTCCATACAAGGAGCAATTAAAAAGACTGGGACTGTTCAGCTTAGAAAAGAGATGAACAAGAGCCATAGGTGCCAGCTTCCTCCAGGTCCAGGGAGTGCTCAACCCCCTGCTATGCCCCAGGCCCCACCCCCACAGAGTCTGCACTTATGCTAAGGGTGGGGGGGAAGGGGTATGAGAGGTCTACGAAATAATGAATGGTATGGAGACTTATTTACTCCTTCACATAACACAAGAACTGGGGATCACCTTATGAAACTGATAGTCAGCAGCATTAAGAAAACCAAGCAAGCAGTTCTTCACACACCGCACAGACAACCTATGGAACTTGTTGCCATGGGATGTTATGAAGCCCACAACTACAGCTGGGTTCAGAAGAGAATTAGATAAGTTCCTGAAGGATAGGTCCATCAACAGCTATTAGCCAAGAGAAGCCACCCCATGTTCCTGGTGTCCCTACATTTTTGACTGCCAGAAATTGGGACTGGACAACAGGGGATGGACCACTCAATAAATTGACTGGTTCTGTTCATTGCCTCTGAAGTATCTGGCACGGGCCACTGCCAGAGACCAGATACTGAATTAGATGGACCATTGGTCTGGCTTAATATTGCTGTTATGTACTTCAGATAACTCACAAGAAGTGTATTGATTTGTGACTTCTCCAAGATCACTGGAAAGTAGTGACTACTGCAAAACTGAGTTGTTTATGAGATGAGCAGAGGATGAAGAATGATTTTATGGCTGAACAATTTGGACTGGTTATTTGGTCACTCCTATACTGTCAGAAGAAAGTTTCTGTGACAGAACAGAAGGAAATGTTGTAAACTGAGTGAAAACAAGTCAATTTGCCAAATCAGTGTTGAAAGGTCTATCTAAAAAGCTACACATACCATGCAAACAAACACCATGCATACAGGTACCATGAAAGCTACACATACCATGTATGGACAATGTGCTCTTTTGTTAGCTTGTTGAGAAATACAAATATCATTTAGACATTCAAAATTCAGCTGTAGATAGTCTCATGAAAAATGTATGGTTAAGACACTTATCCCTCCCTTATCTAAACACAAGAGGCAGCATCAATGGAAGGATGAATCCGAATCTATCATGAACACCAAAAAGTTAAGGAATACAGGATGCAAACGTTCTCTAGCCTTCGTTGCAGCTAAGTGTTTCATGTTGTACAGTTGTGCTATAAAGATACATTTTATATCTGCTCAGTTATTTATTTTTTGTACAAGATTTAAACAGCAAATTTTCTTTAAATAATAAAATTAGACATTTGTGAGTGTCTCCTTGTCAGACTGATTTTAAAGTTACAGAAGGGTGAGGGAAGGCAGACGTATACGAGATAGATGTACACACGGAATTGCAAGTTTTGTTGTTACTATTGTTCCAGATTAAGTTTAAGATCACGTGGATAACCAAACTGAAACCATGACAATGTCAGGTGTAAAGACAGGAAAATAGCTTTAATTCTGAAGATTTTCCAGGAGGAGCTATGTTTTCCCATGTTCATTGGCCAAAAAACAATTAAAATAAGGAGTGTCAGTGATTTCAGACTGGAGGGACTGAATTCTACTGCCTACGAAAGACTTTACATATTCATATAGTTCTCCCACAGCAATATTTTCTCTTGCCAAGTGTCTGAAATCCTTTCAAATGATCCCAGACTGGAAGCTTATATGTGGGTCAAGACCCACAGCTGAAGTCCTTAGCACATTTGTGTGGCTATAAAAATATTTAAGAATTTAAGTATTGGAATTTTGAATTTGCAATAATTCAGGATAATCACCCCTAATTAGGGCCTTCGGGTGCTACCATTACATAAAGATTAAATTATGTTAAGGCAGATGTCCACTGAGGGGTTATGCCTCATTTATAGCCTTCAACTATTCACTATGCTTAGAACTCAGAAGTAACTAAAATCTACTGTACTTGTTGAGCAGATTTTAATTTGTTAGAACATCAGTGCTTGGCAATGTGTTTTAACAGGTTTCAACCTTGTATGAATATACTGTGGTTAAAGATACAGACACAGAAAATTAAGAGGGAAACTTTAGGAATACATTCTAACAAATTTTCATTTCTTGCCTGCTCAGACAAAAATCATATCAATATATATTTAACACAGATTTTAAATGTTTTAAACATTATCCAAGAGAAATGCACAGAACATATTGCTCTTAGTCTGTTGTATGTAAAACTACAATTGCGACTTCATGCATGTTGTCTGGAACTACCAGGTTATTCAAGAGTTCTGGATTAAAGCCACTGCAGATATACAAGTTTCTTCATGCATGGTTTGCATTATTAATCTGTTCCAATTTAGTTTAGAAAGATACACAAGTCACGTATATTGCAAATGCCTTATCAGTAGACAGGAATTGAATTATTCCCTACTGGAGGGAGGAATCTAATCCATAAATAGAAAAAATAAAGACTTTTGATGCTTCTTTACCACTGGAAAATGGGGTTTATTGTACAAGAGACACTGGGGCTTTGAGAAAAATATGCTCGTCTTACTTCACGTTTTATTTGCCCAGGGTCACAGTCCTGTGAATGTCAGGTTTCTGCTGCCTGAATGCTTTGGGAGGGGCCGAGAAGTGGTCTGTTTTCAAAGTGTTTAATCAGTTTCAAAACTGTTTCTAATGAGCTCTTTTACAGCTTTGTTGCTGTTTCATGCAGTTTGATTTCTTTATTCATAGAAGTCAGGAGTAGCAGAGTGCTGTATCCTATTGATTTCAGTTAGGAGTAAGGAATGCTGAAGGTGGCTCAGAAACAGCACCTCCAAATTACAATTAAAAATCACAAATTCACACTTTACTCATATTTTCAGGATACTGCAGATTTAACTATGACAACACGATTTGATTTATGACTTTTGAGTGCTAGATCATGTGAAAATGCTCCAACAGATGAAGCAGGACACAGGTCAGTTAAAAAGCCAAAATAGGTAATCTTTGAAATAAAAAAGTTTATTTGAAGACTTGTAAAATAGCTCCTTGAAAGACCAACATTTCCAGAACACCAAGATACAATAATGCATTTTTCCATTATGTTAGAATACAAAAATCACAATCCTTCAACTCTCTAGGCAAGGAATGAATTTATGGATTAACAAACGCTACACTTCAAACACCAAGAAAGTGAGTGGGCTTGAAAGTCAGACTAATTAGTAGCGTGTAAGTTAGGACATCACAACCCCTGTGGCACACTTGTCATCACTAAGCAATAATGCAGGTTAGGTAAGAGCTTAGTGTCAAAACAATGAACCTATAAACTTTAAGGAGCTCAGACAACGAAATAATATGCTAATTGCATTTCTTGCTACATCCCACTGATGGGGTCCCAAAGCCTTTTTAGGCTTCTGTTTCAGAACAAACAAAAGAAAAAACTTTAGAACTTACAAATGTCAGTTCAGTTTTAACACCCTTTATTCACTTTAAATTTACATAATCTGTGCAAGAGACATGTGCAATGGAAGGACAAAGAACAAAATGTAGAAATGGACAGCACTGTTACAGAGATCCAAGTATTACTTCACTATACAACAGCATGCTGTTATACTGCTTTCCGATGGTATTCGGGAGGGGCTACTTCATAGTCACTGGCACTAAACAACGTGGAAGCATTCTTCGCTAAATACCTGTGAAAGAAACACATGCAGAAATTAAAATACCCTGTTGCTCAGGTCATTATCTCACGATTTAAGTTTTAGTGTACATAAACTTATTTCACTGCTTGGAACTGGATTCCAGTATCTGCTGTTGAAAATCTGACCTTAGTCTTTGAACAGCCCAGAGAAATATTGAGTTTAATTCTTAACAGGCATCAGACGTTGTACTAATGAAATCCTACAGAGTGCCTCACTCGGAATTCCAAGCAGTGAAATACTGTCAGACAAATTTGACTATAGCCAAGTGTTGCCACAAGACCTCCAACTGGTTGAAATACAATATGAAATATGAGGTTCAGCTTCCTAGCAAATGTTAGGCCTTTCTTGATGTCTGCCAGTCATTCAGCAGGCAGGTAAAAAGTAGCCTACTGTTTTGTACAAACAAACGTGGTTCTTAACAGGTGCTAGGTGAAGCTTTATAACTAGGGCCCTACCAAATTCACAGCTGTGAAAAACACATGGACCGTGAAATCTGGTCTCCCCCTGTGAAATCTGGGTCTTGTGTGCTTTTAACCCCACACAATACAGGTTTCATGGGGGAGACCAGTGTCTCAAATTGGGGGTCCTGACCCAAAAGGGAGTTGTGGGGGGAGGGGGAAGGTCGCAAGGTTATTTTAGGGGGGGTTGTAGTATTGCCACTCTTACTTCTGGGCTGCCTTGAGAGCTGGGCGGCCAGAGAGCAGAGGCTGTTGGTCAAATGCCCAGCTCTGAAGGCAGCACAGACACCAGCAGTAGTGCAGAACTAAGGGTGGCAATACTATACCATCCCATCCTTCCTTCTGCACTGCTGCTAGTGGCAGCGGTGCTGCCTTCAGAGCTGGGCTCCAGCCAGCTGTCACCGCTCTCCAGCTCTGACGGCGGCAGCGCCGCCACTAGCAGCAGTGCAGAAGGAAGGGTAGCAGTACCACAAACCCCCCTACAATAACCTTGTGACTCCCCCACAACTCCTTTTGGGGTCAGGATCCCTACAAATTACAACGCCATGACATTTCAGATTTAAATAGCTGAAATCATGAAATTTACAATTTAAAAAAATCTTATGACCATGAAATTGACCAAAATGGACCATGACTTTGGTAGGGCCCTATTTATAACCAGGGCTAGTAGAAGAGTGGCCAGTAAATGACATTCTGCAAACCGAGTGCTGCACAGTGATACTCAGACCTTCTTTGTAGGGCAGAATCAGGTTTCCTCCCTAACCACAAGCTTTTACATTTCAAATGGGGATATTCTTAGGGTTCTATAAGGCCTCCTGTGAGAATCACTAATTTAATCACCTACTGCACTTCATTTATTAACACATTTTCAAACATTATGGATTAGCTACCAATGGCTTTTACATTAGTCTGTCTTTCACCTATGAAATTAAGTCTGTTTTCCATTTTTCACAATAGTGTTAAAGAAATAATTGCTTTATTGAAGGAATAAAGACAAAGCAACAGAATGTGGTAGTAAAAGGACACTATGCACACACACACACACACACACACACACACACACAAAAGCGGGTAGTTAGCACAGAGAAAATGATGGTATGCCTCTGGAGTATTAATGCACAAGGCCAAGCAATTTCAAACATTAAGTATTTAAATTGCCTACAAGACTGACACTGCCTGACATTTCCCTCCAATACTGGAAAGTATGACAATCATCCCCAGTGCATTTACTGGGGATTATAAGCATAGAGGTGACACCAATGACAACTGAAGAATTAACCATGTATCTAGAGTTCTAAAGCATAAACCATAACTAGAGGAAGTCCTCTTAAAGTTGAGAAGTGCAGAGGATTCTTTCATACATTAAAAAACTTAAAATCAGATTATACATTTCTAAAATGTAGAGGACTGATTCTTTAGCGTAGTCAATTCCTCCTCTAACAGAACATGAACTTCCAGCTCCATTACAGCAGATCAACATTCCACTTTTAGATTTCACATTTAAGTCCTATAGTAAGATAGGTGCTTTTTAAAGTTTTACTCTAACTTAAGAGCTTAAGTGCCTCAAAGTGATATTGAACAAATGGGACCTAGTTGCAAACCCAGTCTGTCGCCTTGCACATATTTCAGGAAAGGCAGATCAACGAGTTCTAAAACCTATCAAGAAACAAATGGCTTAAGCTTGGCCTTTCGATGAGCTGAAAGACAGTCTCACAGCTCAGCTACTTGACTGGGATTAACTCCCAACTCTGCCACAGACTGAGGCCTTGGCTACACTTACAAATTTGCAGCGCTGCAGCAGGGTGTGAAAACACACCCTCTGCAGCGCTGCAAATTGCGGCGCTACAAAGCGCCAGTGTGGTCAAAGCCCCAGCGCTGGGAGCCGCGCTCCCAGCGCTGTCCGTTATTCCCCACAGGGAGGTGGAGTACGGACAGCGCTGGGAGAGTTTTCTCCCAGCGCTGGCGCTTTGACTACACTTAGCGCTTCAAAGCGCTGCCGCGGCAGCGCTTTGAAGTTTAAGTGTAGCCATAGCCTGAGAGACTTTGGATGAGTCATTTAACATATTTTGGCCTCTACTCCCCGTCTGTAAAAGGGGGATAATGCTCCTCCCCCCACCTTTGTCTTGACTGTCTACTTGGATAAGCTCTTCAGGGCAGGGACTGGCTCTTATTGCATGTATGTAGAATTGGGTGCCAATCTTGACAGGGGCTTCTACACACTTGATTAAAATATAACGATGCAAAAAAAGGAAAGATGTTTTTCATTAAGGCAATAGAGGACAGTTTTTGAAACTCCTGATGGAATTGCTCTGATTTAGCAGTTTGCAGCAACACATGCAAGAACAAAAATGGATCTTTTTCCTACCCAAATGGTTTGTTTCATTTTTCCTTTTAAACTGCAGTGTACTTCAGATAAGACATGCCAAACCCACGGGGAAAGAAAAAAACCCAAATGCTGAAATTGGGCTTGTTTTTGGCTTAATTGGCTTGTGAGTTGATTGTTGGCTAGTTTTTTTTTGCTTATAGCGTGTTGCTTTTTTCTTTGGATTGGCTCCCAGCAAGCAGGGGCAGGCGCACGTGTGCGCGTGCATGCACCAGGGGTGCACAGCAGAGGCCCACCACAGTTCCAGACTGCATGGGCGGGGGGGAGAAATCTAGTCAGAGTGTTGGAGTTCTTAGGGATTGGCTTGATTTTTGGCTTATTGTGAAAGTCAGGGTGCTTATTTACCATGTGAAAGTTGGCAACTGTGCTTCAGATGTCAAAGAACTTTACTGAATGTTAGTAATGACAGAAAAATTCAACTGCAAACCCCCACGCATTTCACCTCTGTTATGTGCCTTCAATGGAAATACACACTTCTCTATAATCAGGAACAATTTTGTAGTATGCCAAGACATAAAGAGTGCCAAAGCAATTTCTAGTACAAGACCTCTCGTACCAACTCTGTTGCTACAAAGGGATGACTAACTGCAATATTAACCAGGCAACCTTTTTTCAATTTGTTTAGTTAATGCAGAAAAATTTAAGCTGCTTTAGGTAAATCTAGGTCCTGAAACTTGAAATCTTTAACAAGTTACTCTTCAGTAAAATGCACAATAGGTTGTAATACTAACTATGCAGAACTGACCACCACCACAAAACTGCAAGAAAGGCTGTCGAGACCAAAGTGCTTGCTCTGGATTAGTGTTGCAGATTAACTGACATGTACTGTCAATATCAAAATACTGTCATAAAAAAATTAGAATAAAAAGCATTAGGTCACAGTTGTATAAACACACACATGCTTAACATTAAGCATATAAATAAGTGTTCGCAGGATCAGGGTTTTAGTGTTTTTAAAAAACCTTCAACACACAAACATGAAATGCTGAACTTACTTCAAGAAATCATGCAAGTAGTTTAATAACAAAGCCAGGCTCTTCTCATCAAGAGGGGTGTAGGCAAGCATAGCTCCAATTCGTACTGTTTTAAGAAAAGCATATATTTGACATTGTTTTCCATGACAACCTTAACCATACATGAATATAAGTCCGAGATCCGTAGGACATGATCACTAACTTCAGACTCCCATTCTTACCTACGCAAGCTTGTCTAAACAACTACATTTTAAAAACTTCCATTCTGAGCAGGTGATTTGTGGTTTTGAACATTTCATGTAAATGACTCAAGGATAGAACTGAGTAGTTTGTTTAGACATTCAGTGTCTTATTCCAGTTATTAACAGGACAGCAAAGCAGCCAGAGCAATATAACTATTTGTCCCCTTTTATGGTAGAATCAAGATGCCAAACTTACCAAATAATCGTAGTAGGTGTGGTGCACCATAGACTTGTGACATGGGCGCATCGGGATGATCTGCTAAGATTTCAGCATACTGTGGCCTCTCAAATTTGTACAACAGTTGAGTCCCCAACATGACATTGAAGTACTCTTTTATTCCAGCCACAACTTCATTAACAGCATATTCTCTGGCACACAGAAAGGAAATGTAAACTATTAAACATTTAAATAAAACCAAAAGCAAACACCAGGGCTGTGGTTTTCTGGGGTAGTCGTGCACTTGACTTTTAGAACTCTGAAGAGCCAATATTCATGAGAGATGGCCCAGAGAAACACATGCACAGTTCTAGTGGTTCTGCTTTTTAAACATGGGGTTTTCTGGCTCTACATGAAGACATGCTTCAAGCCAATTTAGTTCTAAGAAAAAGTGACTAAAAGCAAACTTTCTGCCTGCCCACCTGCACGTGATACTTATCCAAACATGTCTAAAGCGGCACGTTCAAAGCAAGATGAAAAGGCAATTTCTTAAAAAGTCTTGGAAGATACACTTGTCAGTTCTATGCCACACACCTCACAGGCACCAACTTCTGCTCCCGCTGGTGGGTGATTGACCCCCCCCCTCCCCCGGCCTCACCTCCTCTCTGCCACTATTTCAACTCCTTCCCCAAAATGTTGGGGTTACTGCTTTTAACTTTAGATTTCTGTAATATCAGCAAAGACCATAAGCCTTTCACATCGAACAGATAACATTTAACATCTGGGGAAAGCGCTGTGCTCTGCATAGGAGTAAGGATAGAAAAAAGATGTACCATCTGGAGAAAAAATTTCTCTTCCACTCATTGTTTTTTATTTCCACAGGGTTCATTCACCATATCAAATCCATTAAACCAAGCTATTCTCCAGACATTTTGCAAGAAGTCTGATATAATACCCAAACAAGATGTTAGGACATATCAGGAACAGGATGCCATGATATAAATCAGTGTTTCATCCTCACCTGGAATACTAGTCACCCAATCTCAAAAACGATATTGTAGAATTAAAGGTGTTTTCAGAAAAGGATAAGGAGAACAATTAGGAACGTGAAAGACTCATCGATGAGATTGAAGGACTGATTGTTTTTTGTGGTTTGCGATTGGGAGCTTCTGTTTTCCCTATTTTATATAGTTCTGTCACATTCCCTCTTATGTCTACTTTCAAAGATAAATAAAGCGGCATTTGATTAAACTGAAAGGTGGCAAATTCAAAGCTGATAAAAGGAAACACTTGTGCAATTTAGTTAGACTGGAATTCATTGCCTCATGATGTAATGGAGGCAAAGGGATTGGACCATTCACTTGGAATACAAGCATACCCAGCATTCTAGCAGTTAATACCAATAAAAAAATATTTCAGGTCTTAAACCAATCTCTATTAGTGATTAGTTTAAGTAAGAACTTCAGAGGGTACATTAGTGCTCATCTGCATGACGCAGGGTTTCTTGTATCTTCCTCTAAACTAAAGCATCCGGTACTGGCCGTTGTGAGAGACAGGATACTAGACTAGATGGACCCCAGGTCTAATCCCCACGTTTCTATTCCCACTGATTTCACATGAGTGTTTATGTCAATGGACATTGGATCACGCCTGGATCTGGGAGGATCCTGTAGGACCCCTTACAAGATGCACAATGAAGACGGTAAGATACTGTGCAGCTTCTTAGAAGGGCTCCTCCCCTGGGCCTCAAAGTGCATGAAAGTGCATTTCAGTTGTGTCCAGCCCTAGAAAAATCCACTAAAAGAACTAAGTTAAAACGATTAAGATTGCACAATTAAGCACTCAGAAGTCCAAAAGTGTAAGCTAGAGTCTTGCAGGAAACTTAAATAGTGTATTGTGTGCACACACACACACACACACACACACACACACACACAGCGGGCAAAGCTAAACAGGGTGTTACAAAGGAGACACTAATCCCCCTTAGTTATACTCAGAGCCACTCCAGCTATAACAATTGATTATACATAGACATGTGAGCCCAATTTTCAAAAGTGTCAACCTAGATCTTGTGCTCCTGTATATGCCAAAATTAGTCCCCTTTATGAACAGCTCTTTTAGCAACTGGACCTTGTGTTACATATACCAATAGAAGGAGAGAGAAACAAGCAGGTACATTTACACTTCAGGCTTCTTTGAAAATTCCAGCCTGACACTTTGGTAGCACGTAAGTTATTTCTTTCTTTATTCAGGTTCAGTTCTTGATATGCACTTCCAGTACTAAACTACCATTTGTATTTTTAACAATTTCTGTGGTTGCTGTGAGATTGGGAGCTGTTTAGATCAAACTGAACTCCAGGTTGTATTTCAGCTTTCATTTTAACTGTAACCGTCAGTCGCCTTCGTTTGGGGATTGGAATGTTCCTTTGGGGCTAGGGACTGGTCACATAGGTGAATGATTATAAATGAGAGTCAGAACCATCAGGCGCAACTGACTTGACTCTACCCAAATCTAAACGGACAGGACTGGAACTCCTTGGTCTAAGCCCATAGCTGGAGAGCTGCAGTTTGACCACCTGACCACAGATGAGAGACTAAGGATGGGTCTGTGAGGGGGAAAGCCATCCACCACCAGATTCCAGAAGACAGATAGAAAGAGGAAGGCAGCAAGGGTTGTCTACCTTGCTTAAGGATGCTGAACAAACCCAAGGCTGACAAGAGTAGGGAGATCAAATCAGGTGGATTGCGTTCAGAGGTTTGCAGTTTTCCAAAGATCTATAACATTCTAGTGCTGTTCCACAGTAAATGTCTGTGGTTAAGAAATTCCTGTGCTAAACTGGGCCCAGGATTGTGGTCCATTTACAAGGAAGTGGTGCCCATCAAGGAAGGACGACTGGGACAGGCTGTAACAGTCAACAGCAGAAAGCCATTTTAATGGCTAAGACATGCCTTTTAAAATGCCATTACTTACTTATTATCAGTGTTTCCTCGTGATTTCTTGTAGCTTGCGTAATCCTCTAAAATTGAGTCAACGTTCTTCTTGGCAGGAAGATAAAAGAGCTATGAAAATCAAAGAATAAATAGATTAACTAATGCAAATAGTCTCACTTGCAGAACGTGTGTGTCTGCATACTGGTTTTAAAGTACTGACAACTACAGCGAGGACCTTTGTAGAAAAATTCTTTTCTACAATGTTCAGCTGGTAAGAGAATTTGTAACTAGGATTTTACATGACCATGAAGGTATTAAATCACAGCTAACCATTCCATCATGTTTGCCCCTTCTCTTTTTGCATGTTGTATGCTTTTCAAAAGTAGTATTTTACTGTTTGACTAAGCAGAGCTCCTCAGAATCTATAATATGCAGCAATGAATTTTAGAACATCAGCAAACAAATCCCTATGTGATCTAGCTGATATAGGTAGGAATTACAGAACTCCTCCCATCCAGGGACAAGATGGAGCACCACAATATCTTTATGCATCAAATCTAACCCACTATTTTAAATTTTATCTTAAATATTCTGCTCTAAATCTAATAGCCGATAGCACAGTCCAGATTCTTCTCTTAGCTCCCTACAGATATCAAGAGCTCATCATTTCTTGATCACCCTCTGCCAAGATCTGCTTGCTGACAGCAGACTTATTTCAGACACCATTGACTATACCTTGTATGTCTGTAAGTTGTAATGCCTGCAGGTGGAATGTCTATCTAAAGAGGGCATCACACAACTGTACCAGAGCACAGAGAAGCAGAGGAGTTGATTAATATTATTCAAATGCATGTGCCATTAAGGATTTTAGTTTCTATGTTTAACACTGTATATAGAAGCCATTATATATACACAAGCCATAATTAAACTGTATATTAATGTACTTGCTTTTAATTTCTGAAACATGAGCTCAAATACAGATTTTTGTCACATCTGTATTCAATGATCCAATTCCTTTCACAAGAGCATTCAAGTATGAGGGGATTCAGAAACTGATGTTCCGAGAACTGGAATAGGTACTGTACTGAACACCACTACTGAAATACATTTGCAGAGTTGCATGGGGAAGTGTCCACAGCCTTATGTCAGATTCAAGTCATGGCTACCGATCTCTTGCTTTTAAAAGATTATCACATTTTTTAAAGGAAGTAGTTGTGGTAGACTCTTATGGGCTTCAAATGGGGGATGGGGAGGATTGCTTGCGTGAAGATTCCAGGGAAAAAAAAAATTATGATCTACAACAATTCATTAAGGTTTTTAATTGAAAAGAGAATTGCATTTTAGTTTATTACAGAAGCAGGACAAGCAGAGTTTAATTTAGCTAAATTAATCTAGCAAGAAGCCTTGTTTTGAATTCAAATCATGCTGGAAAGCAAGAGGAGATAGGAACATATACAACTACACAAGAAAACAATTTTCACAGAGCCTCAGTGCAACTTGGAAAGTTTGTTTTGAAACTACATCATGCTTGCACAAAAACTGACTATGTCAGGACCTAGTTGTAGGCAGCCTAGTGGTTAGCCATGGGCAGTGTGCTGGGTCCCCATGCCAGCCAGGGCTCAGAACCAGAAGATCAGGAACCTAGAGTCAGATACCAGGAATCAAGCAGAGTCAGGAAACCAGGAGACAAGCAGGTATTGCTGGGTGAGCAGTCCGAAGCAGGGTGGAACTCAGTTATACAGAAGACTTGCTGTTCTTCCTTTTGGCTCAAATAGGGGGAGGCAATCCAACAGAGGAGCTCCTGTGTTCCACCAACCGGGCCCAGGCTGGAGCACCCTATCTGAGTGGGGCTTCAAGGAGTCCCAGTTCTAGCTGATGCTGGTAAGCTGTCAGGTGGAGGGCTGGAGTATGAGTCACCCACCAGAAGCCCTGCAGACCCAAGTTCGAGATCCACTCTAGGCTTTGGCATTCTCTCAACGCCTTTCCTATCCTGAAGGTTAATCATAGAAGCATAGGACTGGAAACAGCCCCCAGCACCCATGGAAGAACTAAGTAACTACTAGCCCATTCCTGACAGGTCTTTGTCTAACCTGTTCTTAAAAACCTCCAATGATGGAGATTCCACAACCTCCTTAGGCTTAACTATTCCAGTGCTTAACTAGCCTGACAATTAGGAAGTTTTTCCTAATGTCCAAACTAAACCTCCCTTGCTGCAATTTAAGCCCATTGCTTCTTGTCCTATCCTCGGAGGTTAAGGAGAACAATTCTTCTCCCTCCTCCTTGTAACGACTGTTTAGTCCCCTCTCGGTCTTCTCTTTTCCAGACTAAAGAAACCCAATTTTTTCAATCTTCCCTCATAGGTCATGTTTTCTAGACCTTTAATCATTTTTGTTGCTCTTCTCTGAACTTTCTCCAATTTGTCCACGTCCTTCCTGAAATGTGGCGCCCAGAACTGGACACAATACTCCAGTTGAGGTCTAATCAGTGGAGTAGAGCAGAAGAATTACTTTGTGTCTTGCTTACAACACTCCCGCTAATACATTCCAGAATGATGTTCACTTTTTTGCAACAGTGTTACACTGTTGACTCTAATTTAGCTTGTGGTCCACTATGACCCCCAGATCCCTTTCCGTGGTGCTCCTTCTTAGGCAGTCATTTCCCATTTTGTATGTGTGCAACTGATTGTTCCTTCCTGAGTGGAGTACTTTGCATTTGTACTTATTGAATTTCATCCTATTTACTTCAAACCATTTCTCCAGTTTGTCCAGTTTTGAATTTTAATCCTATCCTCCAAAGCACTTGCAACCCCTCCCAACTTGGTATAATCCAGAAACTTTTTAAGTGTACTCTCTATGCCATTATCTAAACCATTGACGAGGATATGGAACATGTCAATGTCTATATAAAATGTTGCTATGGACCAGCTTTTTCTACCAGCTAAAAGGAGTATGTATCAAAAGGCCAACAAAGAGCCACAGGCAACATGAGTTTAAAAGGGCAAGATGACATTTTAGTTTATGCCTGCCTGGACTTAAGAAAGCTCCAGGGTGTGCTCCTGACAACATGCAACTCTACTGAACATCACAGGTGACCTGTGGGAAGAAACCAGCTAGTACCTACAACACAGTCAACTAAGCCTCGAGGAGACATAATACCAAGTATACCTTGAAAAGCAGACCAACACATTCCCCCAGCTGGAAAGAGCAGAAGTTCCAAACTGTCGGTTGAAGTCAGTATACATGCTTATAGATAAAGGATAATTTTCACAATGTGAGGGTTACCTGTTTTTGCCTGGTGATCAAATCCCAGTCATCAACAAGCCATGGTTTCAGCTCTTCTGGAATTTTTACCTTTACTTCAACTCTGTTCATAAATGTTTCTTCCTGAAGAATCAAGGAAAAATAGTCATCCTACTTTGGTGGTCATACCCTGACAGTCTCAATTTTCCAAAATGTAGCCATTACATAAGTCTATCAAAAGATTCAAGACTGCAGCTGCTATTGTTACCTCAGAATCTTACGAAGTGACAAACAGTTCAACTCTTGCTAGAATTTTACTGTATTTCAGCTGTTAGACAAAGATATCCTTATGGCAGCACTAAGATATGAACCTTACAAAACCAGGTGAGCTTTTGCACTTGGGAGCATTACTTCTCTTTTCTGTTACATTACGTATTCGTTAATTCATGCTAACACCACCACTTTGTTGAACAGGGAAAACAGTCAATACTAACAAATAATCATAAGCCAGTTTAAGTTGTTATATTACTATGCAACTTCACTTCTACTTACAAATGCCTTCACGCCGTGCTGATGGCTCAGTGGCACCTCTGACTCTAGACCCACATGTCTGATGGTCTTTAAATGCTATTCAATAGATCTATTGACACATTAAGTGTTTTCCTCCAACCAAAACAAATTTTTCATTTAAGACTACTTAAATATCAGAACTTATGAAAAGAGATTTTTTTTTAAAATAAAACTGTTGATGTTTGCAGCTGTGGCACTTAAGAACTATTCCATTATCTCTGAAATACTTAAGATGATGCATCAACTAAAGCAGTACTTTGAGATGGAAATAACTAAAACTCGAAGCTCTCACATTTCAGTCTGAAAGCTGCTCACAACTATAGCATGTTAACTCGTGGCATTTTCCTCCATATATACTTCTCTTTTTTACCAAAAGTACAATGATAGCTTGGAATGCTAGGTCTGAAAATTCTGTATTAAACAGGGACAGGAAGCTAACTCAGGTAAATACATTACTCGGAATATTTTCCCCCTGCTTAAATTACTGACATACTTGTCTTGCATTGTGACCAAAAAGATAAGCAGATCAAAGCTGCAGATTTCAAACAGCAACTTTTAAAAAAAACAAAAAACAGTAACCAAAGATTGAAATATAACTATCAAGATAAACCATTGAATCTGTTGCAGCTAAATGGAGAGTTACTACAGAGTTAAAATACATACACTTTCAACTGTGGGATCTACTCGAGCCCTTTTCTTCCTAGGAGGCTGGGGAGTCTCGCTGGTACTGCTGCCTTCCCCAATTCCAGGAGCTACACATACGAAAAACAGCTATTATTTTGTTTGCAGATGCATTTTATATCTGCACTAACAATACTTTTTCTACCGACATTTTCACTAAAGGACTTGTTTGACTATACGCAGGTCTCAAACTGCAGATGAATTCATTGTTTTCAATTAAAAAAATCATTTCCCCTCCTGAAACATCTTCTACATTAATAATGGACACAAAGATTACAGGTTACAACACAATATATGTCCTATTGCAGACCCACTCTCTTACGCCTTTGCATCCCCACTATATTACAGCATCTGAGCCTGCACAATATTCCATTCTGAAAGAGTACCCAACACCTGTGTAATCCAAGAAAGAATGATTCGACTGCAGAACTGTTACATGCAAACATTTGGTGTTGTTTTTAATTTGTAAGCAGTCCTGACCCTGACAGACATTTTCATTTGCATGTTTTTAATGCTTCCACCTGGTTAACAGCCTAAAATCTGAAACGAACGTTACTTCATAAACTTAGTTGGGTAGATCGTCAACCAAGTAAATGATCATAGCCCCACTTTAATTAGAATAGCAATTTACATCAGAGGAGTCTGTCCCAGTAGATCTTCCATTATGTACTGAATAAACTATAACTTATGAATAAAAATATGCTTACTTTTCTGTTTGTTCTTTTTTGTTTTCCTGCAAAAATGGAAAAACACATTTCAAGCCTTAAGGTACCATTAGAAATAAGTCTGAAGTTTTGGGGACACCTATACACAAAGATCTCTAAAAAGTATTTAAAAAAAAAAGTCAGTCAAGCGGCAACTTGACCCAGTAAACCCAGGACAATGAACAAAAGCCCACCAATCCACTTGACTATATAGCAAGAAGAAACTAACAGCATAAAGGAAGGTAGAGGTTGTCACTAAGGCACTGTCATTTACTTTCTCCAATATAAATATAAAAGGTACAACCAATGAGGTTAATGGCAACAAATTCTAAACTGATCAAAGCTATTGGTGGCATGCTCTTAGCACCATAGATAATCCTATGCCAGCTTTTTCCATTTAATAGAACATTTACAAGACTGTTTTGACTGGAATGGTAGTATAAGAGTAGATTATACAGGTGGGGATATTTAAAAAAAAAAAAGACAATGCATGACTAACGTATGGAATTCTCTGACACAAGCTAGAGGCCAAGAACTATTCGTATTCAAAACAGATACTGACATTGATATCAATATCTAGTGTGCTGTGCAGAGGTGATACTTCAAAGTTATCTTGGGTAACTAAATAAGATTTGTAGTTAGCCAGTTTCAGGCAATACCTGAAATACTCTCATAAGCTCAGTGCTGTGAAAGGAATCCAGCTTGATAGGGAGGTTTATAAATTAGCTAAATCTCACTCTAATCTTAGGTAAAATTGGCATGTTTTAGTACTATCACCACAGATGCAGGACGAGAAGAAATTTCAGTAAATGGCAATGTCAGAATGATAAAGACGTATGAAGCTAGTATGGATTGTCCTTCATATCTGCATCATGACTAGCAAGAACAATTCAATAGCATCCTCACACCACCACAGATACTGTTCAGCACCTGCTTTACTCCATGTACTTTTTCATGTTTCTAATCTAAGGCAGTTCTTTAGACTGTTCTCTAAACCCACTACACTTCTGTATTCAGCATAAAAATACAAAAAGCTGTTCTGAACTGCATAGAGAAATCATTTCCATGAACACCTAGAGAACTTAAGTTGATTACTTTAAATGAAAACATGGAAACCCCCTTCAACTACTTTCCTTAACATTCACAAATGCAGAATGAGCCTAAAATCATGTAAATTATGCCTAAAATCCAAAATCAATCACATACAAGCACAACTGTTTTCTAGGATATATAGACAACTGCCTGTGTTACATATGCATCTGCTAGGCCAGGTCACTGGTTCAAGTTGTCTGGATATAGTCTTAAATAAAACCTTATCCATAATTCTGTCACATTCATATTTGCCTATCATCTTCAAGGGCAGATTTCTAATACCATGACTTAGTCCAGATAATTTTTGTTCTGTCACCCAAATCTAGTTTGTCATAAGCATTTGGGTCATGTTCTTTATAATGTTATGACTAACAAATAGGCTCCCATACACTAAACCATGTTTTGATTTTGTTCCATACTGGAAGAGTGAACCTTCAGAAATTCACTATAGTGTCAGGTCAGGTTTCATTCTATTCATATTTTAAACACCAGTAAGTCAATGTACACATACAGCACCTTTTTTCACAAAGGAGCCTCCAGTTACACTGTTTTAGGGCCCAATCCAACATTCACTGAAGTCCAGCTGGCCACTAGTGAAACAGCATGTGCATTGGGTTTTCCAACCAGCTTCCGAACTCTTACCCTGTATGTGACTAGGCACTAGCTGGGTAACAAAGAGGACAAGTGGAGGCACCACAGAAGTGGTGGGGGTTAGGGAAGAAGAGACATTATAAAAGTTACTTTTTTCCCCTACATGGGGTGCATAAAATGTATCAGTGTGTTGCAGAGGTCAATGAGGAGGGTAAAGGCAATGGATCGCTTCACTTCCCACTGAAATGCAGCCACAAACAGGGTGGAATAGCTGTCATGCCGTATCAGTGATAGTACTCAGTTTGTGTGGAGAGAAGAGAAGAGAAAAGAGAAGAGAAGAGAAGCCTACCCAAGACTACAAGTTAAACAGAAGCAGATAGGTTGAATGTCACAACTGGAATTCTGACCAGAACATAAAAGCAAAAAAAGTTACTCTTAAACACACCAACTAGAAGTAGAGGCCTAGGGGGTCTTTATAATCCATAAGAGAACTGGAGCAATTGTGATATTCAGGAATATAAATTAAAGTACTTTAAGAACCACTGCAATTTGTCAGAACAAATAACCCTTCTAGGTCTGGAGTGGTTCTGTTTTTTGCACTATTGATATGTACAGTACAATGCAGGTGCCTTGTGCTCTCCCATCTCTCAGAGCCCTAAATTTCAAAGCTATTTCAACTGTATTAGGTCAAAGTGACTTTCATTTTGCAAAGTTTGACAGTGGCAGTGCATCAGGGAACTACTATGGAAAACGCACTTGCCAAGATCTCCTCTTGAAATAGGTTAAAAATAGTTCATTAGTAATGGGTAGATTTAAAAAAAAATAGCTGTTATTTCAGTTTTCTGTGACAGCCAATCTTCTGATATAGTCATATATATTATAAGGTGACACTAAATATTGTTATATATAGTAACTGAACCAAGATGCCTTAGTAAAAGGTTTATTTATTATGAACAGAAGTAACTCAAAGTTGTGACCACAGCGGTGGAGGAATAGGCTCAATCCCACTGATGAAGCAGCACTGAACAGCAGTGACATTTACTCAGTATCTTTCATCCTGAAGGATCCCAAAGTATTTTACAAGCTACATAGATAGAACAAACTTCACCTACCACTGAAATGCAAACCTCTGAGCCTGAACATGGCAGTAATTTAACAGCATTACAATTCAGTACAGGAAGTGATCTCACCGCAACCAAAAAGACTGAAAGGTAAATGCCATTTTAGCAACTGTCCAGAAAGTAACAGGGTTCTAGAGCCTTTTAGTGATGTCTGGTTTTCAGCTGAAGTCAATGTTTTAAGATGCAGAATTTTAATGGAATGTTCTAATCTAGCAGTGGGCAAGTGAGTTTGAATGGCTTGTCTTCCAGAACTCAACCACATCTGATAAACAGAAAAATCAAAGCAAGATTTCATTTTCAAACACTCAACATTAAAATAGTTTCACTTCACAATATAGTGCTGTGCTCCCATTCTGCCAATGGAACAAATTATGCCACTTGCCAGTGAGTCAGCTCAGAAATGCCAACTTTCAAACAACTTGAAGTGTGCCTGCTGAGAATTGCTTCCGACCACGTGAGCTTTCAGAACAAAGAACTGATACGTGACCTCAGCTCTTTGTTAAAAGGAAGTCAGAGTTTAACTCAGCCTTTTTAAATTCAGCATACAAGTCCTTGCTGTAGCATTAGGCAATATGAAAGTTAAAGCTGGAAATTAACGTCACATCTTAGGGACCTGAGTTCCATTATTCATGCAGCTTTCTCTCATTTTGCCAAAGGTGGACACCTGAAACATACACACGTGTTTCAAAGGATAGGTGGAGCCTGATGTCTGCATGTTCTATCAAAGGGAGAAAAATGTAAACAAATTCCAATTCCCAGGTTACTAAAGTTGTCAACGCAGTTGCCTTTGTAGCATTTCTGGCCAGAACCCTAGCAAATCATGCTAAAAAGAACCACAAGACTTCCCTTTCCTGACTTCTCGGACAGGTTTGACACTGGATCACGTGTTCTGATTCCCTAAAAGTACAGCGTGTCTTTCTTCACATATTCCAAAGCACTGGCTGCCTTCTGACTGCCTGCTAGCTGTTCTACGTGAAAACTTCTGTAGCTAGGTCAGCCATGTCAGAAGGGTATAACCCCTGAGGAGTCCAGTGCCAGCAGCCAGATGCCTGAAATTTTGTAGAGAAAAGTACAGGGAAGTTTCTCTCTAGAAAACATCAAGCCTGTTTTTTGATAGCCAGCTGTCCTTGTATGGCATTCTTCCCATCAGTAAGAACCAGCATCATAAAACACATTTGTACTATTAATACAACTTGCACATTACAAATCATTGTATTTGGTTAAAAAATACTTAATGCCCTCAGCATACTTTTCCCATATACAAACTATAGGAGGCCACAGAATAAGTATTTTAAAAGTTCCCAAACCCATAGTTACATGAGACTCACTCCTTACATTCACAACACCCATCTATGAGCAAAGGCCAGAACTTAAAACTCTTACTGACATCAGTAGGGCTGTCATTGATCTCAGTGACACCAGGACTTCACCCTTTGGTAAACAGGTAGCAGACCAAGACTAGTCTTCTAAAACCACCAGTTTCTAACACAAAAATAAATAAATGGAAGTCTTAAAGTTAAATGTCTGCAGTTCCTTTTTAAATGGATGCACTGAATTCTCACTGAAGAGTGTATATCACATAGGTTTGTATACTTTCAATTGGGACAGTGCACTCGTTTAGAAATAGGTAAGAGCTACTAGCCCATACAGACTTTTAAAAATAATTTTAAGTAGGAGCTGCACTTTATGGAGATGTTGTCAAAGTAAGAGTTACTTCCTCAGTTGTTACCTGTGTTATCACCAGCACCTTACATTATTGCGACTTAAGACTTTAAGAGCCTATAAAAGAAATCTATAAAAGCAAGGAAATTTGGATTTCAGGATGAAAATCCTGGTGTGACAATCCATCCTTAACTCACCGTGTCGATATTGTAGGCGTCTCCAAACAGCAAACAGTATGCGCTCCATCTCGTCTGAAAAATCTAGGCACAATGGGGGTTGAGTTAAGGACAGAGTGTCAGACCTGATATTTAGCCTTTAAGAGAATCTATTTAAGCTTCAAAAATTTACCTTTTAGAGGATGTTAAAAACACATTCCACATCCCTGGAGCATGATACACATATTTACACTGTTATTTCCTTTCTAGTATTGTTTGGGTCACTGAGGAGTCAAATTTGTTTGTTTTAATTAAAATTTGTCTTCTTACATTACAGGCATCCTCCAAGGATGCTACAGAAGGTAAATTGAGGCCTAAACAGATTGACAGTGTTATCCCTTTAAAAATGTGGTTAGATCAATTACTCTCCCCTCCCCACTAACCACACTATGCACCTGCAATGCCCCTTTATTAAAATGCCAGTTATGGTTTCTTTAAAAGAAAAAACCCTTGTTTTAGTAGTGCAATTTGAGAGGATATAGTTGCAGTTCTCAGATCCCATCTTCACTTTCTGGCTTAAGTGGTCTGAGGCTCACTGTTCTGCAAATATCTGCCCTACAGTCCCAGGCACAGTGTTGGGATACTATCATAGGTAAAAAGAACGAGGAGTACTTGTGGAACCCTAGAGACTAACAGATTTATTGGGGCATAAGCTTTCATGGGCTAAAACCCACTTCATCAGATGCATACACACACGAAAAAATGGGTGTTGCCATACCAACTCTAACGAGACTAATCAATTAAGGTGGGCTATTAGCAGGAGAAAAAAAACTTGTAGTGATAATAAGGATGGCCCATTTCAAACAGTTGACAAACAGGTGCGAGTAACTGTAGGGGAAAAGTTAGCATGGGGAAATAGTTTTTACTTTATGTAATGGCCATACTCACCAGCAACCACACACACCACACAACAAAAACACTAACCCAGGAACCCAGTCTTAGAGTTGGTATGGCAACACCCATTTTTTCATTATACATACATCTCTCTTCCCACTGTATTTTCCACTGCATGCATCCAATGAAGTGGGTTTTAGCCCACCAAAGCTTATGCCCAAAAACATTTATTAGTCTCTAGGGTGCCACAAGGCCTCCTCGTTCTTTTTGCTGATACAGACCAACAGAGCTACCACTCTGAAACCTATCATAGGTAAGTGACTTCTCTTCCTCAGTCCCCATCAGAAGGGGACAGAGTTTCTGCTGTTGAAGGAAGCAGTGGTACATCTAAGCTGCTAATTTAAGAGGAAGCACCAATGGTGCTGACATAAATGAAAGTGTTGGAAGAGCAAGTTCAGTGCAAGAGGCACATGGACCTTATGCTGAAAGGTTCCTTTAATACTATGAGATTAGGGCCCTACCAAGTTCATGGTCTCGAAAAAACACATGTACTGTGAAATCTGGTCTCTCTCCCCCCCACCAAATGAAATCTGGTCTTGTGTACTTTTATCCTATACTATACAGATTTCATGAGGAAACCAGTGTTTCTCAAATTGGGGGTGCTGACCCAATAGGGAGTTGCAGGGAGGTCGCAAGGTTATTTAAGGGTGGTTTGCAGTATTGCCACCCTTACTTTTTGGCAGCCAGAGAGCAGCAGCTGTTGGCCAGGTGCCCTGCCCTGAATGCAGTGCCCTGCCAGCAGAAGCAGCACAGAAGTGAGGGTAGCAATACCATCCTTATTTCTGCGCTGCTGCTGGCAGCAGCTCTGCCTTCAGAGCTGGGCTCCTGACTAACAGCTACTGCTCTCCAGCTGCCCAGCTCTGAAGGCCGGGCTGTCGTCAACAGCAGTGCAGAAGGGTAGCAGTACTGCAACCCCCTACAATAACTTTGTGACCAACCCACAACTCCTTTTTGGGTCAGGATCCTTACAATTACAACTATGTGACATTTCAGATTTTAACAGCTGAAATCATGAAATTTATAATTTTTAAAATCCTATGTCCATGAAATTTACCAAAATGGACTGTGAATTTGGTAGGGCCCTACATGAGATGAATGATAGCATCAAAAGCCAGCTCACTATTCCAATGACATCTTCACTTTTTCATGGATTCCTCTTAACAATCTGAAGATCCATCATTGATGAACTGTTCCTCACCCCAAAAATGAGACCCTCTTATCAAGAAGGTTTAGGAGGACAGTTAACCTACCTATGATAGTGTCCCAGCTACCATGGGACATTATCAACCCCAGTTTCTGTTCTAGTGGCAACAGAAGAAGAGACATCCTCCTCTCAGACTCTGTTTCAACTGGGAAGCAAAGCCAGGGCTTGAAAATATGGTTTCTAAATTACACAGTAAGATTGAGGCTCTTAAAAAAACCCACACCAGAGTGGTGTTTCTGATGTGCCTTTACAATTAAGAGTGATTGAGAGGATTATGATAGCAACTTTGAATTTCATTGCTTTGCTGAAAGAGTTAAATCTTTAGGGGTAACTCCTGCTCACCTCACTCTCACAAGCCATCCCAGCAAATTCAACTGGGACTGCTCACCTGAGTAAGGCTAGCAGGATCTGGTCCCTAACATTACCATTAGGGAGAATTTGATACCATGCAAATTGGGGGGGGGTGGTCAGAACTCTAATCTCAAAAGCGTTGATAAATATATTCATGATTAGTAGTCATAACCCTGTTATGGTCACAGAGCAACACAGAAGCGCAATTGTATTCTTACCAACTTTACTGTCCATAGAATCAAGTGCACTAGGCCTTTCAACAGAAACACTAGCTCCTGTCAATTTAAATCTATTATGCTAACTTTTAACGGTGTTACACTAAAAGTGTCTAACGCTTTTGATGTCAAAATAGAAGATCCAAAACAGAGATACGTATTTCATAATGCTAAAAAATATCCATAATCATCAGAAGAATGATACAGGACCTAAAAGATTTGAAACTGCCATCAAATGCCTTTATTTTTAGAAAATGGTGTCAAAACTTAGCCAGCTCTCTCTTGACAAAGACCAAAAAGCAAATCAAGCTAGGAGCTCAAAGTACCACCTTAGCAATGAATACCTTCAAAAATTAATCAAATCCACTAGCTTCTGAAATAAAATATTAAATGGTACATTGTGGATATGAGTCTGGAGCGAATGTTGCCGATTCACTCTAACATTAAGTGACTGGATGTAACTGAGTCTAGATAAGGCCACAATACTAGTCACTAAAACCCTATGGATGGAACTGAAGATCTGTTGATTACTAGTGAAAATACATTTGTTTTCTAACGAACACTTGAGCTTGGGTCTGGATCTCTTAAGCTTACAATTTTAACATGCAAAGCCATTTTTGTTTTAGACCCACACATGTTCTTCGCATTATTTTTGTCCAAAGAAACAGAATAGTTAAAAAAAGAACAAAATGCAACCTGCAGTAAATAAGCTAGTGTTTCGTGAATGGCAGAATATCACAAAACTTCATTTCCTAAACCGTGCTTTAATAAATACACACCATGAAGGCAATATGCAATTTATTCTTTTGAGCTACATCCCTGTCTTCAAAGATTCTTTATTACTGTTTGTGTGACCAGGGTTGATTCTGCCATTCCATGGGGAATTATCAGTTTCACTAAGATCTACCATATGAGATATGATGTGCCTTCATAACTTCTGTTCAGTAATTTAAGAGGAATGGTATGTAAAGACTGGAGGAGAATTTAAAAACATAAGTGCATCCAGTCATTTACTTTCAGCAACATGTGAATCCTGCATTAGCGAACAGTACACTGAGAGAACGTTTTGCTGGATAGATAAGTATTTTTTGTCACAACAGAAACACTCCATGTTTATTAACTAACGTTTCTTTGAATTTTAAATGAAGATTTTGCACTTTAAATTCAACCTCTGAAACCGCACAAAAGAGTGCTGCTTAAGATTTAAGTGTAGTGACTGACGAGCAAAGAAATTTTAAAAAAGCTTCTTACACTTCAACATTTTTCTGTTGCAGACCAGATGTCTTCTTCCCTGGAGCAGCACCTCTCATCTTGCCCTCTGCATATTGTTCCCTTTAAAAACAAATTTAGCAATAAGATTTTAGTGTAAGAGAAGCTATTATCTTTTCTAAAAGGTAACAGTCCATACAAAAATTTAGAGAATTTGTAGTGAATGAGTTTAAAGAAGACAGACACTAAGGAAGATCCTTCATGACACAGAGGGGGAAAAAAAAATTCAACTACTGACAAGATTGAATATTATAGTGCTGACCGACCATTTTTACCTATACATGGACACCCAACTCTTCCCCTCCTCCTCCCAATATTCAGAATTGTGAGAAAGAAATACACAGGAGCTGCTTCAGAAAGATGCCTACTAGAAATATTTGTATTCCAAGATGTCACTTTTTTCCAGACCAATACAAAAAAACATTCATAAGGATCAATACATTTAGACCCATCTTATAAAAAAAATTAGTCTTTGGTAAGATGGCATTAACCATTTTACAAGATATTTTAGGTGACTATCACACAACATATGCCATCAACTCAATTACATATATACACATATATATGTTTTATTTTCAGAATGTAGTTATGAGATACCACAAGCAATCTCCTTCATTTAAACCTATTTTACCCTTTTCCTTGCCACTTAAAATTCACACAGCTTTTAATCAAAATCTGAAGTATCAGGAAGTCAAGGAGTAGCAATCCATTTGGCTGCAAGACTATGAAGATAAGGACAGGCCCATGTTAGAAGTCTAAAGAAGAAAGGCACAAAACAAATAGGGAAAGAGGACAATATGACTAGCATGTTCCTTGAAATCTAAAAAACCCACCTACTCCCCTGGAGATTTATTTCTTGGGCTGAAGCTCTGTAAAAAGGAAATCATGATAAATCACAAAATACTTACTGATTGGCCTTTTGAAGTTCTTTCTGTTTCTGCAGATTCGTGTCCACGTATTTGAGCACTCTGCTTTCTGGAACCCATTCATCCCAGCTGAAAAATTAAATCACCATTCAAAAACACTACATAGTTAGATTCTGTTCCCAATAATCAAAGACTTCACAGCATTTGAGACTGAATTTTTGCTTCTGTGGTAAGTCATGAACTGGCACAATTGAAAGTGTAAGTTACCAGATAAAATGCATTCCCACTGATTGAAGCTCTAACCATTTCTCTAAGACAAAGTGAAATGTTCAGTCTTTCCTGCAGAGATTGCCAATTGTGAAAGACTCCAAATCTTAAAATCTTTAATTTTTTTTAAAAAGTCCAATTTTTTTTAAAAAGGGCTATGCTTACTGTAACATGGGAAATCTGCAGCCATAACTAACTTATGCAGCAAGATAAATTTACTGTATTTTTTCCCAACATATTTTATAGGTGAACAAATTCAGCAATAAGATCTTACTGTAAAAAGAAGAGCTCTGATTTCTCTCTGTAAAGGAAACCAAGATGGCATGAACATTTGAAAAATCTGAAGCAAATGATTTAATATAAACGTATGTTGGAGAAATTGCCATTGTAAGCAAGCAAATTCCACTTTGACAAAGAGCAGATAATCTTTCAGCAATTTGACGAATGATTTTAAATTAAAAGCACATTAAAAATGGCCATGTGAAATTATGTACACATTTTCCAAAATATATCAAGTTGTATGTTTATTTATATAAACGTGTATGTAATATACAGAGCTTTGTAAATTAGAGTTTCTCCACCTTGCATTTCATGGTGAAGTAATGATCTCATTGCAAAAGTTGTCAAGCTTAGAATGCCAATATGGTAAAAACAAGTTCACCATAAGTCTTCAAGATTCTTAAAAGGTAAGTTTAGTGTACAAGTATTACAGAAAACCAAAACAAAACACATCCACATGTACATCTATCAGAGGCTATATATTTAGGATGAGGCCTTGGTGAAGTATGTAAGCAACTTGATCTTTGCTCCCAGAGCTTATGTTGTTGCCAGAAACCCTCAATAGAAGAAAACTACAACTGTGAGAGAGAGTGTACTAGACATGACGTGAAAACGACTTACTACTGAGGCTTGTAAAAAACACTGGAAGCCAAGCAGTTTAAAACTCATGAATTACAGAGAACCATAGTTTAATTATAAAGTCAAATTAAAAAGCCATACAGTCCCAGTTGTCTAGATGTTGCAGCAATGCCACTTTTAATGTAGATAATTGGAAGCTTGGAAAAGCAAGAAAATAATCAAAGGCAAACAGTTAGTGCAAGTGGAGAAAGACAAGAAAAAGTCATTTGACACAGCCAATGACACCCACCACTACCTAGTAAATAGAAAAGAATGGATTTTAACTGATCCCTAAGAGTCAGCATGAATTTAGCAGCAGGCATAAGCATTCAAGTTCCAACTCGTTACACAGGCGTTTACATGAAGACACTCCTGTGGTTGTTCACTGCTTTGGGGGAAGCATTTTTTTTTTGAAGATACGAGATACCAAAACATGAAGTTTAACTTGGACCTCACCACATGCCGACAAAACACAAACAATTAAGCCTTGTGTCCCCCACCCGTGCCTTTTTCAGAGTATATGGCAGCAATGTTCACATGAACCAAAATGACTTTGAAAACTGCTGTCTCTGGAGACTTAGAATTTGCAGCTTTTCGTATTCTGTCAGCTGCTAAGGAAAAACAAGTATTTACTGCTCCTACACTCAGTGTTAGGCTGTAGAATATAGTTGAACTGAGCAATAAAACTGAGGGTAGTCTAGTAGTATCCCCTTTTGGAAATAAAAACACGTCGCTACCCACAAGCACCATGTGGATGCTGCATCAGGATTGTTTACAGGAAGTTGGTGACCAAGAATAGGAATAAGTTGTAGTCAAAACTTTATCAATGATTCTGTTCTCAATCCTTGTTGATCACCCAAAAAACCCCTCAATATACTTGCAATTCCAAAAGCAAAATGCTCACACAGACTTTTTAATCTTTGGAGACATGAAAGAGAAGTTTTAATTGTTACAGAAAGGAAAACCTTGTACAGCTTTAATACAACCTTCCTTTACCCCCCAACCTCAAGCATGTTGCTACCCAACATGGTACAGAAGAGACTGAAAGCCTCACCTATCCTAACTTAGGGCACACACCATCTCATCTACTCTGAGAGCAGCCTTCCCCCCTTCCCCCCCCCCCCACTAATCCTACTCCCTTTTCCACCACTTGTAGTATTCGGTTACATAATTAGAACAGATGGCGTCTTTGACTGGAGAAAGTATTGCTCCACTGTTCAACAAGCAGAGGTTGTCCCATATCCCAATACACAACAAAAAGTTTGTTGTATCCTATATCTTCAAGCCTAGAAATCACAGAAACAGTTCTTAAAATGGGTAGGCTGTGCACTGGACTGCTGCAATAAGGCAATCTAGTTAATCTACTGCCACTTTGAGCTAGTTTGACTATCCAACTGATGCACCAAAGGAAATGTGCCTTTAAAGCTAAACAATTATTTGAGCAACATTAGCTTTGTGTTATGCCAGGCTTTAAATGGTTAGGCTTTGCTGCAGTAAATTGACTTAACTCAAGTTAATTTCTGAGCTAATGAAACATCTTCAATTGACTTATGCTTGGGACTGTCAGTCCATTAAGCTAACACCAGCTTAGGCAATCAAAGGAAAATTAGGTCTTGTTTTCAGAGACTTACTACTTACTTTTTATTCCAACCACTGTAATGTATAAAGTATTTCACTTGTTTGTCCTTTATGGCAACCTTTACACACTGAAATAAAGAAGAAAGTTGGGTTAGCAATAGGATTTGAAAAAAATAATCTCTGGAAGTCTGGCTAAAAGCTTTCAGTCTAAATACAAAGATTTCTGTGCAAGCCACTGAAGTATTTGGCAGAAATGTCACTACAGAATAGAAACTGCCCAGCAAAAGATACATTATTAGTGGCTTTGTATTTCAGTTAAATAGTTTGAGTATCAGAAGGGCTATATAAGCAGAACAATTAACGGATACTCAGCTACCCAGAGGGTTTTTAAGGGCTTAATAACTTCCATTAGGAGGAGGGCAAGAGACAACATGCTGCTCACCAGAAGACACAAGGAGCAGGTCACTTTAATCTCTCCGCTAGTCTCTGGAAAGCTAACCAGAAGCCAGGTTTACATAGTGAATGACTCAAGGCTTGTCTTCACTACCACACTGCTGCAATTGATGCAGCGTGAGTCTATTAAGCAGGTCTAGTGAAGACCCGCTAAATCGATGGCAGAGTGCTCTCAGGTCGACTCCGATACTCCAGTTCCCCAAGAAGAGTAAGGGAAGTCGACGGGAGAGCATCTCCCGTCGACGCAGCGCAGTGAAAACACCGTGGTAAGTCGACTTAAGTGACATCGATTCCAGCTATATTATTCATGGAGCTAGAGTAGCATAACTTAGGTCAACTTACCCCAGTAGTGAAGACAAGTCCTCAGTTATCATTGTTTGCATGCATACCCTTATCTCAGTTAGTTACAGGACAGGACTTATCAAAAGTTAAGGAAATATTATTTTGGATTTCTGCATCCACATAGCAAGCTCTACATTCTGCAGTAATTATTTGCAGTAGGTGCTTTTTAGGATGAAGAATTTCTGAAGTGAGAATAAGCTAAGCTTTGTTATCCTTATACTAGACTAAGGAAACCTAAGAGAAACATCCAAAGCCCTGAATATCTGATCAAGGTGAAGATAAACTGTTATTGTTACACACTTTAGCTAAGTTAGAGTACAGTGTTTCCTCCCCATGAAGGTACTGATGCACTAATCAAGTATTCTCAATCTTCTTTTTGATAAGCTAAAAACAGATTGAGCTCTTTAAGTCTCTCACTGCAAGGCATATTCTCGAATCACTTTGGTGGTTCTTTTCTACTCCCTCTCTCCAATTTTTCAACATCCTTTAATAATGTTGACATTAGACCTATTCTAATATCGGTCTCAACAATAGAGTATACAGAGGTAAAAAAATCACCTCCCTACTCCACACTCCAAATACCTCATTATCCCTGTGTCATAGTATCACACTAGGTTAATGTGTTGAATTGCTTGGCCACTATGATCCCTAAGTTGATTTCAAAGGACACTGCTTCCAGGATATAGTTATATATAAATATATATGGAGATATACCTATCTCCTAGAACTGGAAGGGACCCTGAAAGGTCATTGAGTCCAGACCCCTGCCTTCACTAGCAGGACCAAGTTCCCCCATTTGGTTGGTATGACCTGCAATCCTTGCTCCTAAACATGACCCTGCATTTGGCTATGTTAAAAACACATTTTGTTTGAATTGGTCCAGGTTACCAAGAAATCCTGAACACTGTATGACTGCCCTGTCTTCATCATTTACCACACCACCAATCTTTAGCTACATCCACACAGAGCGATTCTCCTGGTCCCACACACATACTCACCCGAGCTCAGATGGACTTAGTGAGAGTATTACTAGCAGTGTAACTGCAGTGCCATGGGCAGTGGTGACACCGTGTAGCTGTGCTGAGTACGTACCCTAGAGTTTCAGGCAGGTTTGTACTTGGCATAGCTAAGTCATGCCTCTGCTGCTGCCCAGGCTACTGTGGCTACACTGCCATTTATACTCCTGCTAGCTCAAGAAGGGCTAGCGAGAGTGTGCGTGCACAACCAGGAGAATCACACCCCTACCTCACAGTAGATTTTGTCATCCACAGATTTTATCAGCAGTGATTTTATATTTACTTCCAGATCACTGATGAAAAAGAATATTAAACAGCATTGGACCTAGTATCAGTCCCTGCGGAACCCCTTTAAAACACCTCCATTTGATGATTCCCCATTGACAACTACTTTGAGAGACGTCATTTAATCAGCCGTTAATCCCTTTTACATGTGCTCTATTGGTATTTTATAGTTCTTCATTTTTTTTTAATCAAAGTGTTGTGTGGTACTAAGCCAACTGCCTTACAAAGGCAATGTATATTACAATCGGCACAGTTATCTTTATCAACCAAACCTGTGATCTTCTCAAAGAATGAAATCAGGTTTGTTTAACAAGACTGTTTTCCATGAAACCTCGTTGACTGGCATTATATTCCTAGCCTTCAATGCTGTATTAACTGAACCCCATTTCGTCCAGGATTGATGTCAGGCTAACCAACCCATAGTTACCAGGCCTGCCAGCTTGCTCTCTCTTTTTTTTTTTTTTTTTAATATTGACACAACATTAACACTCTTCTAGAATTTCCCTAGTATTCGAAGATTTATTAAAAATTATAATCAGTGGGCCAGAGATCTCCTCAGCCAATTCTTTTAGGACTCTTGAGTGCAAGTTATCCAGGCCTGCTGATTTAAAAACAATCATTCATGTTGAAGAGAAGTTTACAAACCATTTAAGTGAAGAACACAGATTAGAATGAAAAAGGCAAGTGAAATTCAGAAGGGCAAATTTTGTGGACTGCAGTCTTCTCCTTACCAACTACTCCTTTTATGGAAACAGGCTGCATTAGTCTCAATTATGGAGAAAAATAATTCCTTCTACACACCCAGCTGTCTTATATAGGGAGATGGAAGAGCACAGAAGGATAAAATAGTAGACTAAAGAAACGGGGGGGGGGGGGGCCGGGGGGAAGGAGACAAGAGGAAATCAAGGATACTACATACCATTGGCTACAGACTAAATTCTCAGTTAAGATCAACTTCTTTGTGCCACTCAGGCAGCACAAAGGGGTCAGATACTGGCTGTAAGTGGGCAGCAGGAATTACTCTGACAGTCCTTGCACCATCCATCTCACCCCTGCATAGGGGATGTATTGTGCAGCATGGGAGAGAAGAGCTACACTGACCACACTCTGTGCACATGTGATGCACAAGAGATCACACAACAGTGGCATAAGATGGAGCAGCCTACAAGCTGCTCCAACTGACAGAGGAGCCTGGACTGGTGGCAGCAGAGACTGGCCCTCATAATTAGGAAGCCATAATGATTTTATCTGCCATCACCTCCCCTCTGCTGTGTCAGGAAGAGCTCAGCCACAGGAGGCAATCTGGACCTAAGCGCACACATTCAAAATGAGCCCATCTTCAAGTGCCAGGAGAAGGGAAGAAACAGACTAAATTAAATGCAACAGATTGTTATTATAATAAACTTACTGCTTTAAATTTTGCATCCACTCAGCCCAATATTTAAAGAAACAAACATTTAGTGTCTTAGCTGTATGAGATACACTCTAAACAACAAACTAAAGCCTCACTGATAGAGGTACTTTTCAAAATGTTTACTACATTACAACAATCACTTCTAGAATCATAGACTATCAGGGTTGGAAGGGACCTCAGGAGGTATCTAGTCCAACCCCCTGCTCAAAGCAGGACCAATTCCCAACTAAATCATCCCAGCCAGGGCTTTGTCAAGCCTGACCTTAAAAACTTCTAAGGAAGGAGATTCCACCACTCCCTAGATAACCCATTCCAGTGCTTCACCACCCTCCTAGTGAAAAAGTTTTTCCTTATATCCAACCTAAACCTCCCCCACTGCAACTTGAGACCATTACTCCTTGTTCTGTCAGCTGGTACCACTGAGAACAGTTTAGATCCATCCTCTTTTGGAATCCTTTTTCAGGTAGTTGAAAGCAGCTATCAAATCCCCCCCTCACTCTTCTCTTCTGCAGACTAAACAATCCCAGTTCCCTCAGCTGCTCCTCATAAGTCATGTGTTCCAGCCCCCTAATCATTTTTGTTGCCCTCCACTAGACTCTCTCCAATTTCTCCACATCCTTCTTGTAGTGTGGGGCCCAGATGAGGCCTCACCAATGCCAAACAGAGGGGAATGATCATGTCCCTCAATCTGCTGGCAATGCCCCTACTTATACAGCCCAAAATGCCGTTAGCCTTCTTGGCAACAAGGGCACACTGCTCACTCATATCCAGCTTCTTGTCCACTGTAACCCCTAGGTCCTTTTCTGCAGAACTGCTTCCTAGCCATTCAGTCCCTAGTCTGTAACAGCGAATGGGATTCTTCTGTCCTAAGTGCAGGACTCTGCACTTGTCCTCGTTGAACCTCAGGTTTCTTTTGGCCCAATCAGGCGTATCAGGTGAAGACACAAACCAAATGGTTTAAAAAAAAATAAAATGTAGCAAACTCAGACTTGCATAGTAACAAAGCCTAATGCTTAGTTCCTGAGATTAACACGTTCTCATTCCAATTTTTATGAGGATGCTGTCAATCAAGTTTGTTTTAAATTTAATCTAGCATCTATAGCCACCTCTCAGACTGTTGAGAAATAAAATTGGTCTCAGTTCCAATTTTGTCTTGTCTGATGAACATTGATTTTACTCAGCCTCTGCATTCCTAATGAAGCTCAAATTAGCATTACAGTCATGCATCAGCATTAGGACACAATCTCATGATGTGCTAATGCCTCCCACAGAGTGATAGGCGCCTCAACTCTCATTAAGGTCAATAGAAAGCGTGGGCCTTTAGTGAGTATACCAGCATAGGCCTTTAGGATCACAGTCTGTAAAGCCATGCCACACTAGTGCTAAGCTACCATGGCATTGCAAATAGCTGAACCTGCTGTAGTAACTGGGCTTAGAAATTCACCCTAATTGTGAGCTCAACTGTGGGAAAGTGGATAAATGTTTACAAAGTGTTCCAGTCGCATAGAACGATAAATGCTGATGCTGAAGACAGACTGAATTAGTCCAATCAATGCAGCCTCCTGATCTAACCCCAGGACTGTGTTAAGCTCATGACTGGTAAACAAGAAAAGCGTGGGACCTAAAATTGGTGTCTGAAATTAGGCCTGTTGGGGGACAAAACAACAAAGGGATGAGTTATTCCACCCATCACTATCTTTTGGGGCCCTTAAAACCCCCCAGAGTTTTGCGGATAATTTGAGGACAAATGCAACAACTGCTGACTGAAAGAAGGGAAGGAGCAAGTATCACCATCATGGCTGCTACTCCCATAGGCTCCTGGGACCCTGGAATCCACTCTGACATTGTTGGGCATTTAGCATCCTGATGGCATTCTGACCAGCCCAGACCAGCCTGACATGGCCACTTCCACTGGCTCCAGGTGAATCTCAACCACCATCTAATGTGTCAGACTTTGTCTCTTCCTCCACCCCCGTGTTCTTCTTTCCCCACCTTATTCCTTTTCTTTCTAGGGAGGAGGGATAGCTCAGTGGTTTGAGCACTGGCCTGCTAAACCCAGGGTTGTGAGTTCAATCCTTGAGGAGGCCACTTAGGGATCTGGGGCAAAAATTGGTCCTGCTAGTGAAGGCAGGGGGCTGGACTTGATGACCTTTCTAGGTCCCTTCCAGTTCTAGGAGATTGGTATATTTCCAATTATTACCTTATCCCTCTTCTTTTAACTTCTGTTCAATAAGAGTCTGGATAGCCAGCAAAGACAGCATCTTTCGCAACATTACTGTGAGCCTGTGACCGAAGACACAGTAAATGCAGCCCTAACCAGCCCATGATGGTAAAAATCTGTCAGGTCTCAAGAGTGGCTGATAAAACCATGTATTCTGCCTGTTTTGCCAACAGTGAGGTTGCAAGTGACATCAGGCACCAGAGACAGAAACTGCATTTTCTAGCTCTTCTCTCGTGTGTTGTTCTTGTTTTCTAGGAAGCAGGATCAGACTTTAAACAACCACCATCTCAGCTCCAGCCCATCTCAACTAACGTCTTCTCTTTTCCCCCCAAAAGGACAATTATTAGCCTCTTTAGCTCCATCTAGGACTGTCAAACAAGAGCATTTGTCTTTCTAAAGGGAAAGGAGCAAGGGATGTTCAAATGGAAACCTTATTTAAGGCCTTATATTTCCAATGCTTTAATTATTTTTCCTTCTTTTTCTGTATCTTCAATAAAAGATACAAAGGATTTTTAATGGTGTTTGTGTCATGGTACTAAGCAGGCTGAGGTCTCTAAACCAAATCCCGAACCTATCTGAATGGAATACATAAGACAGAATGACAGTGACAAGCCTCCCTTTCTCTAGCCTCATCTTTAGCAGGATCAGCACTGTTCTCTAACAACCGCATAACATTTTAAAAATAGGAGTAGTATGAACATAAGTCACACTATGATTTAATTCAACAGCAGTAGTATAAACTGGGTTTTGACTACTTCTGCAGATCTGGTACGTATTGAGGAGAACTGGCTACTCACCCACATCCACCCATAAAAAAAAGGGTAGAAAACATTTGGAATGTGAGTAATCTCACTGCGTAATCCATGTTGTAGTCCTGCTCTGCCTTAGAATATCCTTTTAAACCTCTCCCTCTACACCTCATTTTGTCCTAGTACAAGACAAAGCTTTTTTGGTTTTATTGTTATTCATTCTCCCTTGGAGCAATTAGGTGTCATTTTGACCCCACCTACACAGACTTACAAGCAACCTTAGAGCCTAGAAAAATTCTCTTAGAAATCGATCTTATTAAAAACATGGTAAGTGCATAGAGGGGGCGTCAGTGACCTAAGACAATTCAGTGTTCTATCTAACAACTGATAGATTCAAGTATTAAGAGATGATATTCATGATGAACGGGAGGCCAAACTGGAAGCCAAACCAATTTTCAATTTGTTATTTTGTAATATTAATACATACACACGCTCCTTAGAATCTGAGAGCATATTTAGAAATAGCAGAATTCTAGTAGGAGTCTACATGATATATATTCCATTTCCCATTTGGTGAAATCTTTTCATGTTTTTACACACGTCTAGGTCCACTGACAGTGTCAGTCATACTGCTTCAAATTCCCACTTACTACCTCCATTACACCTTTATCTTGCAAGTTTTTAATCTGAATATCAATATCCAACAAATGTATGCGCTTTACAGTTTGTAAAACTGCAGGTTTCTTACAAAAAGCAAAGTAATTTGATAGTATTTTCTTTTCATCAGTTCTCTCCTCAGTTTATCTTGAATTCTTGACTCAATCCAATCTAGTACTTAGCCAATAGGATACTTTAATCCATTCAATTCTTGTGTTCATTATGTAAATGTTATTGTTTGCTGTCATCTGCAAAAATGAGAACCCAGACATACCTTTGCTTCATAAAGGAGAGGTCCATGGAAACACAGCACTCGTTCACCTGGAAAAGTTCGCAGATAGCCATCTGATTAGTCATATTGACAAACAATACTACATACAAAGACATGCATTTTACAAAAGAACACAGGAAACCAAACACCATTAAGAGTGCTGTGCTAAGAGACTGCCCAGTGGCAGCATATTACCTACACACTGTCAAGCTAGAAAGCAATCACTTCAAAAAGCACCTGCTTATAAAATAGAAGATGAGTGGAGGGTTAGCTCAAGGCTCTCTGCACCATTTAAGTCCCACACTGGGGATGTGCAAAGGGGTTGCCTGCTGAGCAACCACACAGGGGTGCCTGCCTATCCCCTGTGCTCTGCAAGAAGGAATTCTGCACAACCTCTGCGCAGGCTGGCACTGAAGGCCACGCTGTATGGGCTGGGCTGCCCCCAACATCTGTCGATGCAGATACAGAATGGATGCAAATGGCACAGAGCCCTGTCTCTATTCCAGCCCACAGCCTGGGGAAACAGCTGTGAGGGAGTGGCCCAGCAGCCCTATACCCTGGTTCAGGCTGGATCCTACCTGCCTAGCCTCTCTGCATTCTAACTGGATAGAGCGCTAATACTCTGGCTTTACATGAATGGACTGAATTTCAACCTGCATGTACAAGCAGTAAATAGCACAGCAGAAACAGGTCAGTCTTGTTGCAACAGACTTAGATTCTTTTAGAGGGCTCGGTTTCATTTTGTTTTGTGAAAGGGAACATGATGCTCTCTTATCAAGCCAGCCAACCTACGTCTCATTTTAAAATTATGGTGCAATAGAAGCCTAATATTTAAATAAGAGTTTTCCTTTTCCTGGAGGAAACTCAGGACCTGACATTTCTATTGCAAAAAAACAAACTAAAGAAAACCAGATACAATGACATCAGGTTCTTCCCCTCCCCAAAGGATTGGGGGTGGGGGGGGGGAAGTACAGGTGAATGAGGGCATTGCAGGGGGAAGAGGCTATTTCACTTTTGAACAGATTGTTTTTACAATCAGGATTTCAGCTGCTATAAGATCCATGTTGTGCAGTTGTTTACAAAGTGGAAGTCTAATTTATCTAACATAAGATCTCAGAGGGCAGATGTTTCCTCCTGTACAGTTCTCCCTTATAATAAAGGTCACACCCTTTACATTGGTGACCAGTTCTGCATACCAAAATAATTAAGCTGCACCAATAATTTACAGGGTTACAGTCCACTATGGAGTACCCTACATTCCCTTCCTTTTGCAAGGAGGCCATTCCTAGCTTTGTTTACCATTCCTTTATGCCTCCAGGGTTAGCTGGTTTTAATAATCCTTTAACTGCACCAAATATTTAATGATCAATTTACTAAACTGCTTTTCCAATTAATACTTTATTCCCAGATTCAATATAGCGGTAGGATAAAATAGATTTGGAGAGTTCACTGTAAATGCTAATCAGTGGGATTTCATGCCCACAGTGGGTGAGAAAAAAAAGATACACTTACAAGAAAGCAAATTCAAAATAAAACAGTTTCTGTGCAGAGTTATGTTAAGAAAAAAATCTGTATGAAAGTGGCTTGCCAAGACTGGTCTGACACCAGCTTAAAAAATATTTTGCACAGAGGAAGTACCCACTTTGAAGTCTCTTGTGTATTTTTATTAAAATGTGTTTTTCATTATAACTATTTAATCTTAAAACCAGTTACTCAGCATGCAGAACAGCTATTTAAAAATTATAACTACAGTATTTCACCTCTATTTTGCACTGTTTATTAACACTGCTGGTAAACAAGCTTCATTTACTTGTTCTTAAAGATGAACATTTTGTCTACGTTTTAGAGGAGTTAGGCTCTTTACATAAATACAGACCAAGAACATTCTGATTTCTCAGTACCAGGTGTCTTGGAGAAATAGTGCTACAGAAAGACTGACAGACCTTCTCCCCCACAACCACATGTCACACTCAAAGAAAACACATTAGAAAGAAATTTACCATAGCTTTCCCCAACACTAGCTTAGATCAAAATAATTCCAAGTCATCTCTCTGCAGTATATAGACACAATAAGGCGCACTACAGTGAGACACCTCCTTTATTTATTCAGCTCTCCTAAAAAAAACCAAACAAAAAACAAAAGACATTTTGGAATGGAGCCTTTTTTGGAGGGGGGGGGGGAAGGGGGAGCAAAATAGCTCTCAAGAGAGAACCAGGCATGCTTTGTCAACATTCTTGGATGCCAAACTATGCCAAGTGGTTTTGTTGCTTAGTAATGCTGCTCCTAGTTTCCAAGCTAGAGCTGGTCAGTCCATGCTGCTGTCCAGAGCCTGCAAGTTCTTCTGCCCACATGGCATAAACTTGGCTTCCATTGGGCTCCAGATAAGCCAAAAAAACCCACACACCTTGCAGGACTGGGGCTTAAATGCTTAACACTGCATTATTTTCACAGGTGGAAGGTCTCATGTAGTCCAGGGATTCTAATATTATCTACATTAACAACCTGATCCAACTCCAAGTGAAGTCTTTCCATTGACTTCAATGAGGTTTCAATAAAATGCCAGTTGCTGGATCAAGATCCAGAATGGACAAGATAGAATGCAAAAGACATCTTTGCAAGATAAATCTGCTTTTTAAAAGGTAAATAAATACTGCTAAATCCAGGGGAAATTTTTAAAGATCACTTGGTGTTAGCTTTTCTAAAGCTAAAATAAAAATGTGGCATATTATACACTGCACTAGAAATTTACAACATCAGCACTTACAATACTTCTCTTTCCTATAGGAATACATCTTAACCTGTGCATTTAAAAAACCTACCAGCCTTTCAGATTACATATTTAAATATCAATAAAATATTTCATTTTCTTAAATCCTAGGGAGTCCATTCTAAAAAGCTAAAGAGAACTCTCCCCTCTCGCCATCCCCACCAGGATTCCTTCTACAGATAAACTAGAGCAGAGGTTCTCGAACTTCATTGTACCATGACCCCCTTCTGACAACAAAAATTACTACACGACCCCAGGAGGGAGGACCGAAGCCTGAGCCCACCCAAGCCCCACAGGGGGCCAAAGCCAAACCCCAACCCCAAGGATTTCAGTGCTGGGCAGGAGTCCTGTACCCTGAGTCTTGCTGCCCAGGGCTGTCTTGCAGTGGGGTAGGGGCTTCTGCCCAGCGGGGCAGGGGGGTCTTGGGGCTTCAGTCCTGTGGGGCACACCTGCCAGGGCTTGGGGCTTCAATAAGAATGGGGCTGAAGCCCCAAACCCTGGCTCCCAGCAGGCGCGCCCTGGCTCTCAAACTTCTGAAGATTGTTGTATGCGGCTCGGAGGGCCAGTAAGCTTGGCCACCCATTCTAGAGAAATGACTACAGAGCCTGTATAATTATGTCAAGTATCAGGAGTAGCCGTGTTAGTCTGGTTCTGTAGAAGCAGCAAAGAATCCTGTGGCACCTTATAGACTAACAGACGTTTTGCAGCATGAGCTTTCGTGGGTGAATACCCACTTCTTCGGATGCACTGCTTGCATCCGAAGAAGTGGGTATTCACCCAGGAAAGCTCATGCTGCAAAACGTCTGTTAGTCTATAAGGTGCCACAGGATTCTTTGCTGCTAGTAAAATTATGGTTTTTTTCCAATGTTACTGTTATTAACTGGCCAGGTTATGTTTCTTTTGCAATAGCTCTAAGGATAGACTTCAGTGTCATGCAAAATTCATCTCCCAAGCCAACAAAGCTTAATATACCCCAACAGTTGTCATTTGTCCATTCTAAAACCACTTATTTTTACAACAGATTTTATGGAATAAGTTGAATCTTTCATGGAAACATGTATGTCATGTTTCAGCCCGATGCAAATTAAGGCCTGGTCTACGCTACCAAGATAAGCTGACCTATGTTGACCTAACTATATAAGCGTACACTAAAATTTCACTCCCAACAACATAACTGCCCTGCTACACCAACTTAACTCCACCTCCATGATAGGCATAGAGCCAATGTTGATGTAGTTAAGTCAATGTAGTGTCAGTGTAGACACTGTGTTGCTTATACTGACTATTACTGGCTTTCAGAAGCCATCATACAATCCCCCACACTAACAGTACAATCAGTACAAGAGCTCCTGGTGAGAACGCACCACTGACAGAAAGAGCGAAGTGTAGATACGCACAAGCGATGTAATTACTGCAGCAACTGTAAACCAACCTAAGTTAGGTCAACTTAATTTTGTAGTGTAGACATGGCCTAAAACATTAAATGCCTCAAAAAACAGGGGTTCTGTTATGAACAGAGACCACCATAGCTATAGCAGTGTTGCAAGTCACCACAATAATCAGCATATGGTATTTTACAATATCCTTAAGCCACACTTATAAAGACTATGTCATAATGCAAGATTCAAGATCCCTAATTGGGCTATCTTATAATGATATTTTAAGTAACAAAGTAAACATACTTCTCAACCTCAAGAAGAGAAAATCTTGACAGTCCTACAAAAAAAAATCTTTCATTGGCTTAAATGCCCACCGATGTCCATGGGAGTGCTTTGATACACACCTATGAGAAAAACAAAAATCAAGCATATTTTGAGTAAAGGAAAAAGTCCAGCTGAGAGCGTTGAGAAGTATGAAAAAACCAAACAGCCATTTCCTAACCCTTTCTCTGATCCAGTGAGCTTTAACATCCTAAAGGTCCTCTGTGCCCTCAGGTACCATAACATCATGGAGCCCATTTACTGCACAGCTAAAGGCCTCACTAACGGATTGCCAAGGAGCTGCAAGCGCTCTGTAAAATGGAGTACACAGACTGCAACTACCCTTCTGGAGGAGACTGCTTCCAGCAGGAAACCATCCACCTTGATCCATGCCGTAAGGCCACTCAGATTCATCATCACCTGCCAGGGGTTTTTCAGCCCCCCAGTCCACAAATCACTAGTCTCAGATACGAAGTGCATACAAGCAGTACAAAGCACAGAGAGCTGGAGTGGCCTCCCCTACAACTGCAGCAGTAGGTTGATGGGGTTTGTTTTGTTTTTTTAAGAAAACCATCATTTCCCTTTAGCCCCCCCACGTTAGAAAAATAAACTGCAGCCGGAAGATTAGAAAGGGCCTTCTCCAGTTCAGACACACGCAGAGCTCCGTGCAATACTACAGCATGGACTGGCCACAGGATCCCCACACACCTCTGCACCCACAGCCCAGCCAGCCTCCCCCCGCACCCTCCAGCCCCCATCACCCCAGCCTCCCCACCCCAGCCAGCCTCCCCCAGCCTCCCCCACCCCAGCCCCCATCACCCCAGCCCAGCCAGCCTCCCCTGCACTCCCGCACACTCCAGCCCCCTGCACTCCCAGCCTCCCCTCGCACCTCCAGCCCCCCCAACCCAGCCAGCCTCCCCTGCACTCCTCCCCTGCACTCCCTGCACACTCCTAGCCCCCATCACTCCCAGCCTCCCCTCCCAGCCCCATCACCTCCAGCCTCCCCATCCCAGCCAGCCTCCCGCACTCCCAGCCCCCATCACCGCCTGCGCGCCAGGTGCCTTCCCAGCCCGTCATCACCGATACCCGCCCCAGATCCCCACAGCCCGGCCGGCCTCACGCTGCACACGGGTCTCCGGGCCTCCCCGGGCCCGGCCGCGCCTCAGCCCCCCCCCGGGCCTGCACCCCCCCCGGCCCGCTCCCGAACCCGCCCCGGGGAGCCGCGGCCCCGGCCCGCACTCACCCTCCTGGAATTTGGGCTTGGGGTCCTGCTTGGGCGCCATTTATAAGTGACTCTCCCTCCTCCCACCCGCCCCTCCCAGCGGGGCCTCGCCAGCTCCGCCGCATTATAACGGCCAGCCCCGCGCACGCGCGCCGCCGCCGCGCTAGGCATGCTGGGACTTGTAGTCCTGGGCGGGCTGAGCCCCGGGCTCTGGGCTGCGGCCCCGCATCGCTGGCATTGCGCAGCCAGCGACCCCCCCGGGCAGGGGAGCCCGTCGCCGGCGGTCCCCAGGGGCCAGCCGCCGGCCGGGGCTGTCTCGCCAGCCCTGCTCCAGGGGGCTGCGCATGGGGCTGGCCTGGCACTGCCCCGGCTGCTGGCTTGCAGCCCCCTTCCAGCGCCCTGCAGAGCCCCCGCGGCGCGCCTCGCCCTGGGCGCGGGGGGACGGTGCCCCCGGCTGCACCGGCGTTCGCCCCAGCGCCTGCCCTGCCCGGGGGTTGCAGCGAGCCCCGGCGCTGGGCGTGTTCTGAGCTAACAAAGCGAGCCGGGGCTCGGATCCGCGCCGGCTGCATTGTAACGGGTTAGGGGGTGAGAGAGGAAAAGAAAAGCTCCCGCCCAACGTGGGGCTCGAACCCACGACCCTGGGATTAAGAGTCCCATGCTCTACCGACTGAGCTAGCCGGGCGATGGGGAGTGGGGTTGCTCTTTTTTCGAGTTCACACTGTGCCTCTGTCTGAGCTGTGTCCTTTGTGCCCCATCCTGCCCCAGGTGGATTTAGAGAGGGTCAGGTGGGAGCTTTAGGCTGTTGCATAAAGCCATGGCCGCACATTTGTACATTGGGAACATGCTGCCTATTGCTGCCCTGCATCTCCAACTGCAATGCCGGCACCCTCCCGTGGCTGGCTGCAAGCTGCCGTGCGGCACAGTGACAGGCCGGGGCCGGGAGCTCTTCCCGAGTGGGGACCAAGAGCTGCGGGACACTGCCCTGCCTGGAGAGCACAGTTCCCACGGCGGTGAGTGCCGGAGAACGGCCCCGTTCATCTCGCAGTGCTAGCGTGACCAGATGTCCTGATTTTATAGGGACAGTCCTGATATTTGGGCATTTGTCTTATATAGGCTCCTATTACCCCCCACCCCCATGCCGATTTTTCACGCTTTCTATCTGGTCACCCTACTCGGCGCTGTCAGAGGCTCGTGCCAACACTTCGCGCTGCTCCGGAGCTGCCCGTCCTCAGCTCTCCTGGCAACAATCACTCATTGAAAATGCTCAGGCACCGGGGCCAAAATACCACTGGTTTGTTACATGGCCTTGATGGCATAATCACCAGCCTGCTGCACACAGCACGACAGACAAGGGTTTCCTCCTACCCCTCTCTTAAAAACAGTCCACGCTGCAAACACTCCTTCCCAACAGCAGGATGCACGAAGCTAAGCTTCAATTGATCCATCTCTGAGTGATTCAGAGTCTCCGTCTGTCTGCACTGACCTAGCGCACCATCAGAGGAGTGCTAGGCTTCAGGTGCTGAAGAGTTCCCAGTTTCAGACACAAAAATCCCTCTGGTGCCTCAGAAACTGAAGACTTTCATTCATAATCAATCATGAGAAATTGCAAATTAGGTCCAAACTTTGTGTTCACCCTTTGCTCCCAAAATACATCTGGGCTTCTGATTTTGTTGTTATTTTTGCATTCATTGGATTAAAAGGAGTGTTCGGATTTCTAACATGGGGTGAGCTAGGATCAGATTTTTCATGTATTAACCAGCACCAGTTTGAGATCAGTTAGACAATAAGACGTAGGGGGCAGGGGACTGGTTTGACCATTCACAAGCACCGGCACAACATTCTGTGACTGTAAAGTTCACACCAATGGGTTAGTGAGTATAGAGTGTATGTGCCCGTCCCTCACCTAAACACTGGTTTGTAAAGGTTGCCAGACTTGCAGTCCTGGGGAGACTTTAATTTGTGCCAGTGCTCTCTAACATTAAGCCTCTTCTACACAGGTGTACGTTGATGTTTTAAATATTTCCAATAAACATTTAAAAAATGAAGCCAAAATGTAAATACCTTAAGAGATGAACGATTGAGGTGCTGCTGGCTGTGTGGGCCAGAGTAGTGGCAGCAGTGTGCAGGTTGCACACTGGGTACATACCGTACAGTTTTGCCAGATAACATCTCACTGGGAAAACTTCCTCTCCCCCCTGCCCTTAGTCAGCTACTCAGACCATTTTGAGGGACCATCTTATACAGTAACAACAAGGAGTCTGGTGGCACCTTAAGAACTAACAGATTTATTTGGGCATAAGCTTTCATGGGTAAAAACCCACTTCTTCAGATGCATGCAAAGCTTATGCCCAAATAAACCTGTTAGTCTTTAAGGTGCCACCGGACTCCTTGTTGTTTCTGTGAATACAGACTAACATGGCTACCCCCTGATACTTGGTATCTCATACAGTGCTAACCTGCTCCTGCTGCCCAGAGAGCCTGGTGATGTCAAAATATCCAAAGACTAATGAACCTAGTAAAAAAATCAGTTCCAGCAGTGAATCCAAGATAGCAGGTCTAGAGGAAAGGGATCCATTTTTCTCTATATCTGCACTGTGCAATGCTGGTCTCCAGGCTGAGCCTCCCTGCAGAGCTCCTCTCCCATTGCTACAAAAGCCTTGGCTAAGGAACTGGAACCCAGCAAGCCAGAGTGCAGGTTAGGGAGGTTGGCAAGGGGTCTGCTTATGGAGGATTCACAAGTCCGAAACCCTGTGAAAACATGCTGAGTTTCCCTCCACCTCACCCCCTTCCCTAGCATACATGCATGCTGAAGTTGAGCATTCCTCTTAACCTTTCACTTTGGGGATCTAATCCAACCCAGTGTGCATTGTGCCATGGCTTTGGTGCTCATTTGCCTGATTGCACAAGCTGCTTACTTAGCTGATTTCTAGAATTTGGCAATAATCTATTATGGGTTCAAAGAGGGTCCTTTTAATCATTGTGGTAAAATGTGTGATATTGCTGTACCTCAGACAGACACCATCGGTGCTTCACACCAGAAGTGATTGCTTTTCAGTGGTGGATGAAATGATTCCTATGACTATACAGCTTGTACGTCAATTTGTAAAGTGCTTTTGGATCCTTCCAAATAAATGGTGCTTTATAACAACATTAGTAATAATAAAAATAGCTTATGCATGTAAAAGCTAAAGAGGCATAGCAAAGCATTTGTTTTTTATTTATATTTTAGGTCTAAGAAATATAAGAATTTGTATTTGAATTCATTCAGACATTCCCAGCAGAACCTGCATGTTCTGAATGGCTGGCAGGCAGAGCTTTTGTTTATAGCAGCATATGTTGGTCAGCTTGTCGCACAGCCATTCCCCATCCCAACTAATCCCATACCTATGGCCCAACCAAACTCACAGCCATGAAAAATGTGGCATGGACCGTGAAATCTAGTCTTTGTGTACAGATTTCATGGGGGACACCAGCATTTCTCAAACAGGGGTCCTGATCCAAAAAGGGGTTGTGAGGGATTGCAAGGTTATTTTAAGGTGGTTGTGGTATTGCCATCCTTACTTGTGAGCTGCCTTCAGAGCTGCGTGGCCGGAGAGCGGCGGCAATTGGCCAGGTGCAGAGCTCTGAAGGCAGTGCCCTGCCAGCAGCAGCACAGAAGTAAAGGTGGCAATACCCTGCCATCCTTACTTCTGCACTGCTGCTGGAGGCAGCTCGGCCTTCACAGCTGGGCTCCTGGCCAGCAGCTGCTGCTCTCCAACCGCCCAGCTCTGAAGGCAGTGCCACCGCCAGCAGCAGTGCAGAAGTACGGGTAGCAGTACCACAACCCCCCTACAATAACCTTGCGACCCTCCAACAACTCCTTTTTGAGTCAGTATCGCTACAATTATAACACTCTGAAATTTCAGATTTAAATAGCTGAAATAATGAAATTTAGATTTTTTTAAATCCTCTGACCGTGAAATTGACCAAAATGGACCGTGAATTGGGTAGGGCTCTACCCGTACCCCTTGACCATGCAGCGCACCTCCACGCATTGGGAGAAATCCATCCCCTGAAGAGAGCCAAGAGGAGGTATAAGTGGTGCCTAGCCCTTGTTCTGGCCCTTTGCAGAGGACTGAATCTTGTCTTATTGTAATTTATGATTCGATAGCCCCCAGTGGTTGGGGGCAGGGCTCAGCTACCCTGGGGCTCTCTTCCAGTTTATGTCGTATGTTCCTAAAGCTCATGCTTCAGGCTTTCAGCCCCAGTGTGTTTCTCCCCAATGTTTTCTGTCAGGGGTTTTTATCTTCTTCCTCTGGACTATCCAGGATGGCCACGGATGGAGATGGGACATTGGATGGGGGTGGAGAGGGCCAGGGCTCTGAGCTGGCATGGAGCCTTCTCTCTCTCAGGTGCTTGGCTGGCCGGTTCTTGCTCACATGCTCAGGGTCTAACTGATTGCCACATGTTGGGGCCGGAAGGGATTTTCCTCCAGGTCAGACTGGCAGTGACCTTGAGGATTTTTTGCCTTGCTCTGCCGCGTGTGGGTGTGGGTGTGGGTCACTTGCCAGGATTAACTGGGTGTATCTCACTGAATTATTTCCGTCACTGCAGGGGCCTCAGGCACTCAGGGCCTCGTAGTTCTCAGCCTCTGGCAGAAAATAGTCTAGTCTCCAGTGCTGGTAAGACTTTGGTCTCCCTTCAGTAGTTGGTCTTAGCATGCGGGTGCTGGGTGGTGTTGGTGCCTGCGAAATACAGGAGATCAGACCTTGTAGTCCCTTCTGGCCTTGAATTCTATGAATCCAGGCTCTGAGCAATACAGGATGCAGGATGCACTGTGCAGGCCAGGGCAGGATTCAGCCCTGTGATTCCACAAATACAAAATAAACATTCAAGTTGATCTAAACCAAACAATTTGGGGAGCAGATAATTTTAAAAAGCAGCTTTTTATTGGCAGTTTAGTATTGAGCCTTCATTAAATAGCACGAGAAGCAGCTTGTTATAAGAGTGGCACAAGGGTCTGGCTATTTACAGGTCATTCGTGTTTTTGTACAAATCAAGCATAAAGAATCACTTTAAAATAGTTCATACTTTGCTGCCCTGCTGTGATAAAATTATCTCCATTTTCTTAGGCCAGTTTATAAATCATCTTTTAAAGTAAAACTCTTCTAAAAAGTAAAGATTCTGGTGGAGCTGGTGGCAGTTTACCAAGCTGGAAAGCTCTTGGGGGCAGGGACTGTCCTTGTTCTGTGTTAATACAGTGCCTGTTCCATGGCTAGGCTCCTAAGCACTGCAGTAATGCTAATAAAATACAAACAAATCATATGAATAATCCAGTGTAAACAGCTCGCTCTGATGTTGAGCTGTCATGTTGCTGACTTCAGCTTGCCACAGAGAGCAAAATAAGGCATACAAAGAAATATGCACTTAACACTGATTCATGTGAAGACTCACATTTAAGACACCCCATTTTGTATTTGGGTTGCCAATGGACCTTTGTACCCACTGTGCTGCATTGTGCCCATAGCAGAGAAAAGGTGCCATGCTGCGCTGAAGCAAATCCAGCCACCCCTCCAGATTAAGGGGGAGATCACCTACTGGCGTCTCTTTGCCAAGGAGTGATCTCACCCTGCTCACACCTCCAAGGAACTCTGGTCAGCCTGGCTTTGGAGCTGAGGAGACAAATACAGTTTTATAGGTGACTGATGATTGTGTCACCCCACGTTATCAAAGCCCAGTTCACGCGCACCTTTTCCACTTTCTCCGCTAGAAATGGTGCGTCCAAACGCTCCCCGGGAGTTCATTTCTAGGGGATCTTTGTCCTTCCTCAGCCTTTGCAGCCACCCTGGGCGGCTGGCGCTCCCAGAAGCAAACCGCAGTTGCCTGGAAATGTACCGCCAATCCTATTGCTAACCGACAGCACCTGCCTGCTACGCGCCTGAGCGCTGATAGTGCCATGGCCGGTGCCTGCCCGAGGCCCCTGCAAGCAGTAACTGTGAATCCCCCTCTGCCCTCAGCGAACGAACCACATCAGCCGCCTTCCTTTCTTTACTCCGCGCCGGTGCCCGTGGGAAATGCCCCGAGCTGGTGGAGTTTGCAGGAACTTTTGGCTCTCCTGTGGCCTTCAGCCGAAGGGCTCGGGCACGGGGGCTGCGCCGCGTGGCTGGGGCCATACCAAGAGTTGTCAGGTCAGCACGGCGTCTCCTGGAGCTGCCCCGGAAGCCTGGCTTCCAAGGTGGGTCCAATGCGCCTTCCAATGCGCCGCAGCCGCTCCCCCGGGGGTGCTGGGGGATGAAGGGGAGGGTCACCCGGTGCCAAGGCTCCGCGCCCTGGCTCCCATCCTCTCGCGGCCCCGGCACAGCTCCCGGCCGGAGCCGCTGGCGGAACTCGGGGCGCCGCAGGCAGTTCAGCAGGGGGTCGAGGCCGCTGTTGGCGTGCGCCAGGCACACGGTGACGGGGAAGAGGTAGGCAGGCCCCAGGCAGTAGGCTCTGTCCCAGGGCAGGGCGCCCAGCTTCACCAGCACGCCCCAGAGGGGGAGCGCCTGGCTGGGCAGCCAGCAGAGGAAGAAGGCCAGCACAGCGCGGGTGACCCGGGAGCCGGCGCAGCAGCAGCAGGTAGCAGAGGCCCAGGGTGGCCAGCGCAGCACGATGGCCAGCGGGATCTGCTGCAGGTGGTAGAGGGCCAGCCAGTCCCGGTCGTCGGGGAAGCGCAGCAGGCAGAGCGGCTCGCCGGCCACGCGGCGCAGGGCGGAGAAGCGGGCGGCGGGCAGGGTGGCCAGGCAGGCGGCGGCCCAGAGGAGCGCGCAGAGGCGGCGCACGGAGCCGGGGCGCCGCAGGGCCGAGGCCAGGGAGCGGTAGCGGGCCCCGCTGAGCGCGGTGAGGAAGAAGGCGCTGGCGCACATGTGGAGCGCGGTGGCGCAGAGCACCGGGGCGCAGAGCGGGGCCCCCAAGGGCCAGCTGAAGCCCAGCGCCGCCTCGGCGCCCCAGAAGGGCAGGGTCAGCGCGAACTGCCGGTCGGTGGCCGCCAGGTTGCGCACGAAGGCGTCGAGGCTGGAGCGGGGGCGCCGCGGCCGCAGCACCAAGGTTCCCCACCGCGCCCAGGGCGCACACGCCCAGGTAGACGGCGGCGATCAGGATCCGCAGCGCCAGGGCGGCGCGGGCCGGCACCGCCACCTCCTCCAGGGCGCGGAAGCTCGGCCGCTGCCAGGCCGAGGCGCTCGGGAGCCCCCCCAGACGCGCGGCCGGGGCCCCCTTCCAGCCAGGCCGCCCCGCCGCCCTTGGGGGGCGCCCCGCCGCGGGCTGGGACCGTGGCCCTGCCGGGGCTCTGGGAGGGAGCGCGGGCGGGTGGGAGCGCAGCCCAGACGGGCTGCAGCCGGGGTCCCCCGCAGGGCCCGGGGTGAGTCCGGCAGCTGCCGGGGAGGGGCCGGTCCGAGCGCAAGGCTGGGCGCCGGGACGGAGGACCCCGGCTGGCTGGTGGCCGGCTGCGAGGCGCTTTTATCGGGGGAGCCACCACGGAGGCGCCTCCCCTGGCTCCGGCGATTGGCCGCAGGTGCCAGGCTGCGGGCAAGGAGGGGGGCTGGCCCGTCCCTCGCCGCCTCGGCCGCCCCCGGGCCGCACGGAGCTATCCGCGGTGCTGAGCCTGGCCCCTGCGGGCGGCTCTCCAGGGAAGCGGCTCGCGCCCGGCTCCGGGGAGCCCGGGACAGCTGCGGCGCTTGGCTGGTGGCTCGGCTCCTCCAGGAGGAAGCGGGTGAGTCTGCAGCGCCGGCTGGAGCAGGGACTAGGGTGTGGGGCGCTGCCCTGCACGGGCGATGCAGGAGACCCGCCGCCTCCCGGGGCAGGGCTGTTTCCTGCGGGATCTTGTCAGGGCGCTGCGAGTTGCGGGGCTGGAGCGTGTGAGGCGGTTCCCGCTGCTCGCTGGCTGGTCCGGGGGCACCCGCTGGAGACCATCAGAGAGGGATTAAAACCCGCTCCCATGGGCCCGCTTCTCCCCTTCCCAGCGCAACCAGGGGCCACTCAGCGCCCCTGCCAGAGGAAAACAAACCCACCGGGCACTTTCCGAAAGGGCCCGAGCCTCCTATTACCGCCAGTGAAGCGCAGGAGCAGCCCCCCACGCGTGGGCTGCTGGGTCACAGGGACAAGGGTCAGACCTGGGCCCGTTACACACACACACACACACACACACACACACACACACACACACACACACTCTGCCCCAACACACTGTCACACTCTCACACACAGAGAAGAACTCCCCCCCTACACACACACTCCCCCCAACACAAGCTCTGTAGCCTGATCTATGTATTAATTATATTGATTATGCACTTAAGCATTCCAGTTATCACAGGGAGGGTTGACGGGTTCTTGTCCCAAGAGCAGGCCCAGTATTATTGAAATGACTGTGTAGCTGGGAACCCGATGGGCACAGGTGGGCACACTCACACTATGGGAACTCTTCTCTATTTCCATTTAGCACTGTCACGCTCACTCTGTCTCCGGAAGGTGGATAGAGATAATACAGAAAGGACATCTGAACATCCATGCTCACACCATCCCTTGCAGAACAACCTGCAATGCTAGCCATTATCTTCCTCATCACCGTCACCTTCCTCATCTTCATCAGTGGCCAGCATTCTGGTCCCTCCCAAGGACTACATATCTCTGTCCTACGCCCCTAGGCTGGGATGGAACTGGGAGTTGGGGAGACTCCACCATGCAGACCCTGGCTGACCCATAGCCTCTCTCATTCAGTCAGGCACAGCTGCCCTGTCCCCATGTGTCCTTGCAACCCCTGTCCCCGTGTGTCCCTGCAGCCCCCTCCCCCATCCACGTGTCCCTGTACCCCTCTACACCCTGTCCCCATGTGTTCCTGCATCCCCATCCCCAGGTGTCCCTGTACCCCTCTACACCCTGTCTCCATGTGGCCCTGCAGCCCCCACCCCATCCCCAAGTGGCCCTGCAGCCCCAACCCATTCATCCCCCGGATCAATGTTGTCACCCCACTAGCTCCTGAGCCCATGCCCCACTCTGTCCCCCCCACTAGCCTTTCTGAACCCCAGTCTGACTCCCCAGCAGCCAAGTGTGCCCTGCGCTGTCCATCGGGTGCCTCCTCACCTGACCCCGCTGTGAGGAATACAGCCTCTCCACCAGCTGGCTGCCCTCTCTTCTAGTGCCACAGCAGCTGCTGGGGGGCAAAAGGTGTAACTGCAGTGCCTCTTCAGCAGAATCTATATTCTGCAGAGAAAAAAATATCTGTGGGGGGCATGGATTCTGCGTGTGTGCAGTGGTGCAGAATTCCCCCAGAAGTAATTGTAAATATGCATTTTCTGTATTGTGAATGAAGTGGGGAAGGAGATTTCCTGATAAAAATAAATAATAGTTCATAAAAATTGTTGTCAAATCTATGACAAAGAATATCTGTTAAAGGCAATTTTAATTAACCTTCAACCACTCCACTGTGAGCAATGTTCCCAGCCTATGCAAGGCTAGGCCTGCTCAATACTGGGATGAGTGACATCTGACTAGAACCCAGGTGCTACAGACAGTGGTGCTGGTGATTCACTGGTTGGCATGCTTCCTACTGTGTCGTCTCTGACCCAATATCCCAACCTGATGTTGTTGGAGGACACAGGAGAGGCTGTCCTGCTGGAGATGCTGCATTATGGATGAATGATAAAAGCAAGTGCCAGGCCATTAAATCACCCATCTCACTTTCTGCAAAGTAGGGGTGTGTACCCAGCACATTTCAACAGAAGTAAATATATTCTGCCTAACTTAGATTCCTTCTGCAGTTCACTGAAGAAGTTACTCTGCACTTGTACACCCCCAAAAACAGCTGTGTAGTCTCTCTGGGAATGGGTAGCTGCCTTCCTCTAGTCCAAAAACAGTGCATTTCAGTAGCAGCGATTTATGGCAAATTTTCAAAAGAACTCAGCGCACACAATTGTGGCCAGATGTTTTTTAAAGAGCTCAGCATACTAGGTGGGTTGAACTCTTTTGAACAACTGGCCACAATGCGTGGCGGCGGCGGGGGGGGGGATTATTCTGGAAAAGTTGGTCCTTATTTAGATGCCTAAATGGGATCTGAGCTCTTGAAAATCTGGGCCATAGAGTTCAATCCTTTCCAGTGCTAAGTATCACCTGTGAAGGGCAAAGCACCCTCAACTTCCACTGATCCAGCTCCCATTGCCTGATTCACTCATAGTGTGTAAAAGGTAAAAGCCCTACCTGATAAAAGACTATCTAGTCTGAACCTGTAACCGAGTGGAGCAGCCTCAGACTGGGCTCTTTACCAAAACACAAGCCTGCTATTCTTTAAAATATTACAGAAGCACTGAAAGAGCTCTCACATGTGACATAGCTTGAGCGTACCAATGTCTATCTGGCTATTTCTAGGGTGCCCATCGCTCCGGTAGCTTTTTGGACACAAGTGATTCATATTATAAGGTTAAAATGACTGTAAATTGACACATTAGTCAAATCAGGCACATTTAAACAAACGTCTAATTATCCAACTGTTTATGGCTAAACATTTATCAGTCTTGTTGTAAAATCTCTCCTTGTGGTTCCTTTTTTTTCTCTGGACCTTTTCACACATTTCAGTCATCAGTCAAATAAAAGACACAAACAGGCACAAATAAAAAAGAGTAGCGGAAAGAGAAGTTTATGGGAAAGCTACTGGACATCTAATATAGTTTAGAAATATGTGACCCAGGTTTCAGAAATGCCATATGTTTTTTTCAAGAGATATCCAAATACATAGTTTGAATTTCTAAGGGTGTAATTAGTTCCACATTTTTAGCGTGATTGGTTTGTAAAATATCCGTGACACTAAAGCAGCATTGCTTTACTTGATTGAGATATATATATTGTATTTTACCTTATACCTAAGCATCTGTTGATCAGGCTTACACAGACTGTGATTGTTTGGTTCCCCCACCAGGTGTCATGCTCACTGTAAAATGTACCTTAAAATGTGATCAGTGTTATTTTCAAAACAATATTCCTGAAAATCAGAAAGGCAAAAGGGGCCTAATTCTGCTCTCAGATACATACCCAACCCCAGTGTAACTGAAAATAGGTCCTTTAAAGTGAGCAGTGTGACTCTGCATTTAGCCTGGGGTAGCTGAGAACAAAATTCGGCCAAAGTGTGGCAAACATTTTGAAGGTGTTTCAAAATGATCATAAATCTTTTTCTTTAAGTAAACATGAAAGAGTGTCTGCATTTTCAGAATTGCCCAGCACAGATCTAATTCTGCCCTCACTGAAGCCAGAACTGAGCCAAAGTTAAGTGCGCTCAAAAATCTCATTCATTGTGTTTTTGCAGCAATTCCCATTTGCTGGAACATCAGCTATTAGGGGGAAATTCACCTATGTGCAGAGGGCCAGAATGTCTGATTCAATAAGTTAATTCATAACAGACGGGATCTGTCAGTCGAACTCAAAGTCCTGCTGCTTCACCTGACCACTGACTTTGCCCCTGCCCCCTGCTCCAGTCCAGCAGGGATTTACTCAATTTCTTCTTTAAAAAATATTTTAGTGTATTGCCTCATTGCCAAATAACCAACCATGCATCTGCTGTCTTGGTTTGGTCATTCCCACCCCTCCTGCACGTAACCACTTTTAGTGCAAATGCACAGGACCAATGGTTCTCAACCAGGGGTACACATGCCCCTGGGGGTACACAGAGGTCTTCCGGAAGGTACCTCAACTCATCCTGATATTTGCCTCGTTTTACAACAGGCTACATAAAAAGCACTAGCCAAGTCAGTACAAACTAAACTTTCATCCAGACAATGGCTTGTTTATAGTGCTCTATATACTGTACACTGAAATGTAAGTACAATACTGTATTTATATTTCAATTGATTTATTTTATAGCTATATGGTAAAAATGAGAAAGTCAACAAGTTTGCAGTAATAGTGTACTGTGACACTTTTGTACTTTTATCTCTGATTTTATAAGCCAGTCGTTTTTAAGTGAGGTGAAACTTGGGGGTATGCAAGACAAATCAGACTCCTGAAAGGGATCCAGTGGTCTGGAAAGGTTGAGAGCCACTGGGTTACAGTTCTGAGTTGACTTCAAAGGAATCACTCCAGATTTACTCTGCTGGCTGAAAGCAAATCTGGATCACGTACACTGAATTCTTTCATGTGCGCCCTCTCTGCTCACCTCTGCACTGTAGAACCCCCGGCACAGGCAAGGGGATTTGGGGTGGGGCAGGTCTGATGTGCACATGCCAGAGAGCAAGGGGGCGGGGGGAGCAGGAGAGAGCCCTGTTGTACACTTCACCAGCATAAATCCCTGTGAAGTTTAGAGATGGCTCAGCTGCCTGCCCACTAGTTCTCAGATGTTTCTAGCCTTTCATCTAGATACGATTGACAGGATCTTTTCTGCGCAGAATAAAATGCTAAGTTGCAATGCTCTTCTCTTTTAGGGTAAGTATTACAGCAAAGGGCAGGGTCTGCAGAAATTACAAGACTTCCAATTCGTCTTTGGCTAAAGCACTGAAAATTTCAGCTTAGGCAGTGAATGAGCCAGGAGCTGCAAGGCATGGAGCATCCCTGGGCATTGCAAAGGGCATTCAGCACCTTGCAGGATCAGCCCCCACAGCGGGAATGGTGATTGGGCTTTAGCGCATTAATTTAAATGTGGTGAGGTTTTTAAACATAATTTTATTCCTCTTTATTGTTTGCAGAGAGAGTAAAGAGCCTGATCCTAACAATGAGTAAACAGTGAGCTGAGACCTCTGCTTATTGTATAACTGGTTCACTTTACTGTTCCCTAGAGTTGCCAACTCTCCTGGTTTTGCCAGAAGTCTCCCGGAATCGGGCTCTAGCTCCTGGAGGCTCCTGAAGCCGAACTGGGAGATTTTAGACTGCTAAAAGTCCAGCAGCACAGAGGGGCTAAGGCAGGCTCCCTGCCTGCCCTGGCTCCGTGCCCTCCCAGAAGCAGCTGGCACATCCCTGCAGGCCCTGGGGAGAGTTAGGGGGCTCTGCATGCTGCCCCCCCCCGAGTGCTGACTCTACAGCTCCCATTGGCCAGGAACCACAGCCAATGGGAGTTGCAGGGGCGACACCTGTGGGTATGGGCAGCATGCACTGTGCACAGCTGCCTGGCCGTGCCTCTGCCTAGGGGCTGCAAGGACGTGCCGGACGCTTCCGGGAGCGGTGTGGGGCCAGGGCAGGCAGGGAGCTTGCCTTAGTCCCGCTGCACCACTGACTGGGAGCTGCCCAAGGTAAGGGCCTCTCAGCTGCAGCCCACACCCCTCATCCCCTCCCTCACCCCAACCCCCTGTGCCAGCCCCCTCCCACACCCAAACTCCCTCCCAGAGCCCGCACCCCAACCCCCTGCCCCATCCCAGAGCCCTCTCCAGCACCCAAACTCCCCCCAGAGCTTACACCCCAAACCTCCTCTTGCCCCCCAACCTCCTGCTCCAGCCCTGAGCCCCCTCCCACACCCAAACTCCCTCCCAGAGCCCACACCCCCTCATACACCCCAACCCCCTACCCCAGCCCAGAGTCCTCTGCAGCACCCAAACTCCCCCCAGAGCTTGCACCCCAAAACCCCTCCTGCACCCCAGGCCCCTTCCCCAGCCTGGTGAAAGGGAGTGGGGCAGGGGAGAGCAAGCAACAGGGGGGAGGGGATGGAGTGAGTGGGGCAGGGCCTCAGAGAAGGGGTAGGACAAGAGTGTTTGGGTTTGTGTGATTGGACAGTTGGCCACCCTACTGTTCCCTCACTGCTCCGTTGGTTTATTCCTTCCACCCATTGCTTCTTGTCATAACGAAGCTGGTCAGCTCCTTGGGGCAAGGACTGCCTTTTTCCTGCACAGTGCTTAGTGCAATGTGGCTCTCATCAGATCCCTTCAGCCCAATGCAATAACTAATAGTGTGGTGTATTGAAAACTGTTCAGATTACCAGCTAACACTTTAAATGTAAGGCATTTCCTGGTTCTGCTTGCAGCCTAAGGGGCTCTGAGGGAAGCTGTGTGATATGGGTCCTTTTCGAGCACTCAGCAAAAACTTGCCTGGAACAAGATGGGGTGAGTTGTGCCTCTCTGCCTAAGAGAGCAGTCTGCTTTGTCTCTCTGATTTTAGGGGTTGTATGTTAGGTTTCTGGATTCCAAGCAATAAAGTAGTGTTACATTACAGCCTTCCAGAATGAGTATTTTCTAACTAGTTTGTCCATTAGGAGATTGCATCAGGGAATGAAGGATCAGGCCTAAAATGTTTAAATATACTTTCATCTTCTACAAAATATCTTAAGAACATAAGAACGGCCAGACTGGGTCAGACCAAAGGTCCATCTAGCTCAGTGTCCTGTCTTCTGACAGTGGCCAATGCCAGGTGCCCCAGAGGGAATGAACAGAACAGAGAATCATCAAGTGATCCATCCCTTGTCACCCATTCCCAGCTTTTGGCAACTTTAATAATACATAATGCAAAGACTAGCTCAATTGCGCTTAGCAAGACCAATAGCTCTGGCAATAAAGGACTTTATTAAAAAGTGTCTGTGGGTCCAACAGAACAAAAACTTAACATCCTGTTTTCATGAAACTCTTGCATTAAAAAAAAAAAAGCACAGATAACCCTCCAGCATGTACTTTTCTGAAACTAAACATTCATTCATTAAATCTCTTCCCCTTCCTCCCTAAACAGAGCTTGCCTGGTGATGAATGTCAGCAATGAAGGAGGGATCCAGTTAGCAAAATGAAGTAGGATAATCCTGGTACATTAAAATAACTGAATGTATTTAATAAAGATGCATCATTTCCTGCACTCCAAGTGCTGTGCTGAAGCATTGGTTTAAATAAAAATAAAAAATACTTAGCAAGGCAGAGCCTAGGATCATATTTATCCTTTAGCCATTTCTAATCTGGGAGCATTTACTCTGGTGGCTGTATCATGGTCTTATTCTATACAGTGTTTGTGCTGTGCATGGTGCACAGCACAGCCCCCCCAGGGCACCCCCTGCTAGCCACACATGGTACTGCCTCAGTTTCCTTCCCCAGGCTGGGTCTCCTCAGCTCTCCACACACTGATCTGTGCTGGAGATATGGCTCTGCTCACCAGGCAGGGCATAAACAAACTCAGTCCCTTTTGAGGTAGCAAAAATCCAACTAAAAAGTCCCAACAAACAAAAGGCTCTTCCACCCTCCAAGGGCTTCTCTTCATCCCACCCTCTGGATCCTGTTCTCACCCATTTCTGGGGCTGGGATAGAGTCCCCAGTCCAGCACCCTGGAGTACCATTGTCAGCCCCTGCTGGGCTTGTTCCATGCATCCTCCCTTGCTCCACTGTAGAACACCAGACCCCCAGAAGCACTCAGCTGACTCCTGCAGATCCTGACTCAGGGCCTTTCACAGGCACCTACCTACCTACTATTCAAACCCCCACCTGAGCTCACTTAGCCCCTTCATAAGGCCCAGGTGTCCATTCAGGTATCAGCTGGCCCTCCTTAATCCCACTGCCTCAGCCTGGAAAGCAGTGAACTCATGGCACAGGCACGGCTGGCCCCAGCTCCCCTGAAAGGGACTGACTAGTGAGCATCTTACAGTGGTATACAGGAGAATGTAGCCCAAGGTGCCTTCTGTACAGCATACAATTATTATGTGGGGATGGGGGAGAAAACGTACTCAGTGAATGTACAGACCTTGTCCCAAGTGCTGACTGAGCTTCATTGCATTCTCCTGCCCAAGCTTTCAAAGTCAAAGTTCACCTGAGCCAATAGCTCCTCGGGTTGACACAGTGAAGGCATGTGAGTTTCACGGCCACCAGTGCACAGGGAGTGATATGGCCAGCATCAGCTCTGACTGCCTCTGGCGGCCCTAAGCCCATGGCTCGGGTACCCATTGTGCAGCTGGATGAACTGAAGGTGGCCTTTCAGTGTGAGATAGAGCAAGACTTGGATCAAGGACCTTCAGGATTGTAGCTGAGTGCTTCCCCGCTCACCAGGCCCCTCTGTGTAACACTGTCAATCAATGTGTGTTGCACTATTATTTGGGATAAGCATTAATTAAATCAGCAAAGAGTCCTGTGGCACCTTATAGACTAACAGACGTTTTGGAGCATGAGCTTTCGTGAGTGAATACCCACTTCCTTGGATGCATGTGAATCAGTATCCATAGAAAATCCAGCAGCTGAGCAGCCGTCTGTAGCACAAAGGAGTAAGGAAGGGGGGTTCTGTGGTTAAAGACCAGGCCTAAGAATTAGGAAATCAATGTCCTATTCCCATCTCCATTGCAGACCCTGGGTACTTAACTTCTCTGTGCCTCAGTTACCCCCACCTGTAAAATGGAGATAATGATGGGGAGGGGTAGCTCAGTGGTTTGCACATTAGCCTGTTAAACCCAGAGTTGTGAGTTCAAGCCTTGAGGGGACCAAGGGATCTGGGGCAAAAATCTGTCTGGGGATTGGTCCTGCTTGGACTAGATGACCTGCTGAGGTCCCTCTTCCAACCCTGATAGTCTATGATTCTAACTCCTGTTCAGTTCCTTAACCTGTGCAAATAGGGTCATGGGAGCGCAAGTGTGAACGACTGGGGTGGAGGGCACAAGGTGCCTATATAAAACAGAGCCCGACGATGGGGCCTGTCCCTGCTGGAATGGCTCTGGGGTTTATCAGCAATAAACCCCAGGCCCATGTGTGACCCGAGGGGAGGCTCAGCCTTAGGTACAGTGACTGCGGGGGCTGCCCGTACATCGCAGGGGCCGCGCGTTCCCCTGCAGCAGGGGAGGGCAGCCGGGGGGCCGCGAATCTCTCCTCCCTGGAACGGGGCGCTGGAGGCAGCAGGGCGCAGTCTCAGTCCAGCGCCCGGCTGCCCCTGGGCCCGGCCGAGGACGCCGCGAGCGGGGGCGCCCGGGAGCGCCGGCGGCTCCGCAACGCCACCAGGGGGCTCCCTCGCACCAGCGCCAAGCGCCGCGCCGGGCCGGGTCTGAGTCACTCCCGGCGCTTGTCCTGCCCCGTGGGCGCGGGGGGCGGCGGCGGCGCGGGCCGGGACACGCGCGTTTCCCCCGGAGCGGAGCCGCGGGAGTTGGGGCGCGGGGGTTGTTCGCTCGCGGCCGGGTACCGCGCCGCGCACACGCAGCGCCGCCAAGTGCCAGCCGGGGCCCCGGGGCGAGGACCGGCCCCGCCGCGGGACGGAGTCGGGCAGCCAGCGGCGGGCGGGCGGAGCGGGCTGGCCCCGGGACATGCCGCCGCCGCCCCCCGGAGCAGTGAGCCCCGGCCGCGCCGTGCCCAGCATGCCAGCCCCGCTCCGGCGCCTCCTGCTCCTCGCCGGAGCCCTGGCCCTGGCCGCCGCGGAGGAAGGTCTGTACCCGGCGGGCGGCTCCGGGGTTGGCTGCGGGGAGAAGCCGCTGCCGGTTCTGCAGCAGGGAGGGAGGGAGGCGGCGGGGGGCGAGCTGCCTGCCCGGGCCGGCTGTTTTCCGGAGGCTGCAAGCGGCTGCCCCGGGGGAGGCGCCTCGGGATGGGAGCTGCAGGCTTTGCTCTGCTCCTGCCCGTGCGTCCCGGCAGAGCTAATCCTGGCCGGGCTGCTCAGTGCGACGAGTAACGCGCCGCCAGCCGCCGGGGCTGGGCTCAGCGGCGGCGAAACCGGGAGCAGCGGTCGAGCGGGACCCCGGGATCCGTCTGCCCGTGCGCTTGGCAAGGTCCTAGCTGCGGGGCAGCTGGAAGGGCCCCGGGAAGCGGTGGTGCCCGCTGACCCCGAGAGGAATGGGCATTTGTCTAAGCGCTCCCCTTGCTCCAGCATTAGAAGCCCTGTATGGACCCGCAGCAATAAACTCCTGGCTTGCTGCAGGTACCAAGGGCTGGAAAGACTCGGGAAGGCTGGGACCCTTTCCTCCTCAGAGCCAGAGAGTGGTGGGACGGGAAGGGACCTCGAGAGGCCCCCTGCACGCAAGGCAGGACTAAGTATTACTTGGCCAGACGGACTCCTAGGGAGTCCCCCAGAGCCAGGACCCTCCATCACTCAGATTAGAGCTGAGAGTCCCCCAGAGCCAGGACCCTCCATCACTCAGATTAGAGATGAGTGGAGACAGAGGAGAAACTAGTGCAGATGCCAAAGAAGTCCAGAGGTTTGGGGAGATCCACTGGTCTACAGGGTGCTTTGGTACCTTCCCTTGGTGCAGGTGCCTTGACTGGGTCATACGAGTGGAACTACGGTACAAGCATTAACTAGTCACCACATTTATCACTAGGGGGCAACTGTTTACCTAAGTAGACTTTGTCTCAGAAATCACATCCGCTGCACAGTGATTTTCCCGGGCAATCTCAGCACACTTTTTACTTTGGCCCCTTTGGTGTGACAGGCATTTTTTTATCTAATATATATTTACAAGGACTGTTTGGGGCTTGCAGTATTGACAGACCAAAGGATCCATATGTCTTTGAGGCCAGTGTGCTGAATTGTGTGTCCTGTCCCATTTATAATGGGTACTCCTGGGGGAATTCTGTGTCACTGTGCATGCCCAGAGTACGTCCCCCACAGATTTCTTTGCTTCCCCACAGAAAAATGACTTCTGATGGGGAAGCAAAGGGAAGCCACAAGAGCGGTCACATGCCCCTCCCTGGCAGTGCAGGCAGGTCGGTTTGGGTGCCCGGAGCAGCTGGTAGTAACATAAATCACCACCGAGGCTGGGGTGATGGGCAGTCATGCATGTGAGAGTGACACTTGGGCCTTTTGCTCGCTATTGCGGCATGCTCGGCGTGGAGGGGCAGGGCTTTGGCGTGTTTCTGAGGAGGTAGGAGTGGGGCAGGCTCTGTCCCCTCAGGCAGAACAGAATGTACACTCCTGGGGGAATTCTGCACCACTGCACAAGGCAGAATTTTGCAGAAATTAATTTGCCTGCAGAATTTCCTTTTCCCCCCACAGAAATGGGCTGCTGCTAGCTGCCACTAGGGGCCACTGGACCCAGCAGAGCCCAGCTCCAGGGCCAGATTAATCTTTTGTGGGCCACCATGGAAGCATTAGAGCATGGCACAGGGAGGTCAGTCCCCAGAGCGAGGGGCCAGCCAGGGGCAATGGGGCATGGCATGGCAGGGGCAGCCCCGCTCCGCCCAGCGCAGGGGCACTATTTACAAACCGGCAGTTACCCCTTCCCCTCAGGGGTGGCCCCATGCTGTGCCACACAGCCCCCAGCCCAGCACACACACCCCTGACTCCCTATGGCCAGAGCCCCTCCCCCCCAGACCCACTATGCCCAGCTCCCCCCCAGACCCTCCCCACACAAATGCCCAGCGCCCTCCACACCACCCCTCCCCAGCTCCCCCCTGCCCATAGCCCCACCACAACTGCCCAGCACCTCCCCACAGAACCCCCACTCCCTAGTGCCCCAACACACACACAGTCCCCACCCCCTCACAGCCCAGCACCCCCCAGGCTCACCACAGACCCCCTCCCTCACACCCTGCCTCCCAGCCACACTCACCGGCCCTGCTGGGAGGTGACTGTCTGCTGGGCTGAGCCAGCAGCACAACCAGGGCTGGTCCCGGGGCCGGGAATCACTCCGGCCCCTCAGGAGTGGTGCGATCAGCCAGGCCAGAGCCTGCCCCTGCTGGGCTCCCTCAGGCCCCACTTGCCTGGAGAGGCCCAGCCAAGCCACCCCACCCCGCCCCACCGTCCCCAAAGCAGATTGTGAAGAACTTCAAAAAGATCTCACAAAACTAAGTGATTGGGCAACAAAATGGCAAATGAAATTTAATGTGGATAAATGTAAAGTAATGCACATTGGAAAAAATAACCCCAACTATACATATAATATGATGGGGGCTAATTTAGCTACGAGTCAGGAAAAAGATCTTGGAGTCATCGTGGATAGTTCTCTGAAGATGTCCACGCAGTGTGCAGAGGCGGTCAAAAAAGCAAACAGGATGTTAGGAATCATTAAAAAGGGGATAGAGAATAAGACTGAGAATACATTATTGCCCTTATATAAATCCATGGTACGCCCACATCTCGAATACTGCATACAGATGTGGTCTCATCTCAGAAAAGATATACTGGCACTAGAAAAGGTTCAGAAAAGGGCAACTAAAATGATTAGGGGTTTGGAGAGGGTCCCATATGAGGAAAGATTAAAGAGGCTAGGACTCTTCAGCTTGGAAAAGAGGAGACTAAGGGGGGATATGATAGAGGTATATAAAATCATGAGTGATGTGGGGAAAGTGGATAAGGAAAAGTTATTTACTTATTCCCATAATACAAGAACTAGGGGTCACCAAATGAAATTAATAGGCAGCAGGTTTAAAACAAATAAAAGGAAGTTCTTCTTCATGCAGCGCACAGTCAACTTGTGGAACTCCTTACCTGAGGAGGTTGTGAAGGCTAGGACTATAACAGCGTTTAAAAGGGAACTGGATAAATTCATGGTGGTTAAGTCCATAAATGGCTATTAGCCAGGATGGGTAAGGAATGGTGTCCCTAGCCTCTGCTTGTCAGAGGATGGAGATGGATGGCAGGAGAGAGATCACTTGATCATTGCCTGTTAGGTTCACTCCCTCTGGGGCACCTGGCATTGGCCACTGTCAGTAGACAGATACTGGGCTAGATGGACCTTTGGTCTGACCCTGTATGGCCGTTCTTATGTTCATGAACATTTTATTAAATTTTTGGGGTGGCAGTTTTGAAACAACTGTAATTAAAACAATCAAATTAAACTCTATCTATTGAGGATTAAATATTTACATTTGAGCTACTATTGCTTATGAAGTTCCATTATGAGAATTTAAAAATTTATTTAAGTTAAATAACTACTCACCCAGAAAACACTTTTTCTTGTTTCAGAGGGAGACTGTCTGCTCTTCACCACTACTTGTCTAATGAAACTTCCATATTTATTTGGGATTGTTTCCTCTGGCACTTTTTGTAAGAATAAGTGGGTTAACTCAGGTGTCCTGACGTCATTCCAATTTGAATAATTTTATCTGTTCGTGCTTGCCTAAATTCTCCCTCTCCCTCTCAGATAATCTTCACTTCCTGTTCTGAATTACTGTGGTGTATTCCTTTGCTCTTTTAAACAGCTGACACTTATCATGCCATATGTGTCTCCAGTTCAGAGGTGGGAAGAATGATCCCTCCCTACTGGGAATTTGTAGAACCAATAAACATAATGTGCAGTGGGATCCTTTGGGATGAAAGATAATCATCGTCTTTATATCTGATCATTGCAAATGTTTTCTTCACAGAGACGGTTCTCCAGCAATATTCTGGCAATGACGTTGTTCATCCAGTCCGAGTTGATGAGAGCGGATCTTTTCTGTCCTATGATCTGGCTCATCGCGCAATTCACAAAAGGGCCCTTTCCTCAAGGAACAATTTGCTCTCCTTTTATGAGCTGCATTACAAAGGACAGCATCTAAAATTCAATTTAAGCATTAATAACAATCTCCTTGCTCCTGGGTTTGTTAGTGAGAGACGATATGGAGGAATCACCAATGCCAAGATCCAGTCTTATAATCACAACTTTTGTCACATGCTTGGAGAGGTCCAGAACTGGGCGCTGAAAGGTGGTTTAGCAGCTCTTAGCACGTGTGATGGGCTGGTAAGTGTTCCAGTTGAATCCTGAAAAATGACACTTTAATCACAGGGATATCAAAATATTAGAAACGGTGGGTAAAATCCTGGCTCCATTGCAGACAATGGCAAAACTCCCATTGACTTCAATAGGATAAGGGCTTTACCCTTCAAATTTGATGCTGAAGTTAACATCAAAGCTCCAATTGACTCCAGTGGTGCAGGTTCACGTCCTGTCGGCTTACCTATTTGGACTATGCTTTCTTGTCCTCTTTCAGTACTCCTGTGGAAAGTAGATTTCAGGTGCGAACCACTGAAGACTGTCATATCTCGTACCTCCTTCGTCTGCTATAGTCCAAATGTGGGATAACAAAGGACTCCATTAAAAACAGCCAGTGCAGAAAGCTTAAAGAGATTTATGGTGAAACTAATAATGTTTTTTTTGGACATTGGTGCCAAAGTCACACTCCGCTATAACTCATTTAAATCAGTGAAAACACCAGGTTTGCGTAGGAAGCAGCTAAATTTGGGTCTGAAACGAAATGACCTTTCCAGTGAAGGAAAGATAAAAGGTACAATAAATCCAGTCTGTTTCCATTTGTTATTAGACTAGAGCAGGGATTGGCAACCTGTGGCCCGCGGCCCATCAGGGAAAGCCGCTGGTGGGCCGGGATGGTTTGTTTACCTGCAGCGTCCGCAGGTTCGGCTGATTGCAGCTCCCACTGGCCACAGTTTGCTGCTCCACGCCAATGGGAGCTGCTGGAAGCGGTGGCCAGCAGATCCCTCGGCCTGCGCTGCTTCCCACAGCCCCCGTTGGCCTGGAGCGGCAAACCGCGGCCAGTGGGAGCCACGATCGGCCGAACCTGTGGACCCAGCAGGTAAACAAACTGGCCCGGTCCACCAGGCATTTCCCTGACGGATCGCATGTCAAAGGTTGCCGATCCCTGGACTAGGGGTCACAACTGCCTGCCTTGCTGAGAATTAAACAAGTCAAAGGGTAACATTTTCAAAAATGCCTAAGTGACTTAGGACTCTAAATCCTATTTTCAAAAATGACCAAGGAACTTAGGAGTTGACGTGGAAGTTTCATTGAGTGCCCAGGTCATTTTTGAAAATAGGATTGAGTCTTACATCACTTAGGCACTTTTGAAAATATTATCCTCTATCTTGATCAATATCATTAAATCCAGACATCGCTGTTTCCATGCAGATGTCTGGGGGCAACAAATATTCTGATTGTCTTACAGCAGGCAGTGGAACGTATGAGATTTGTCTTCTAGTGCCTGGCCCACAGACAGAATAAAGGTACCAGCTGCTGCTACATATTGGGGAAATCCTTTTTAGCTCAAGTGATAGAGGCCTGAGGTTTTGGAGATAAGGAGGGATCTAGATGTGGTTCCCCAGCGGGGGGTGTGTGTGTGTGTGTGATTCATCTAGTAATTGTGTCTGTTGCCCTGCAGCATGTTTTAATCTTAATGTATTTAAACAAAAGCAATATGCATCTGTGCATTGCATTAGTCTTCTGGAATGCAATGCTTTTTTAGAATCAATAATCTGGACAGGTCACATTCTGTTTTTTTAACTTGAAATTTAGGCATTTGCCACTGATTCTGTGACAAAATCATTGATGTTGTAGGTCAGATGCTCAGCTGGTGCAAGTCAGTGTAGCTCCATTGCATCTGGCCCCGAAAGCCCTGTTGCAGATTACAAAGCAGTGGGCAGCAGATCGAACTCTGCACATAGCATCAGTTCATCTGTTGGAGAAGGTGAAGCTAGTAACAGCTAAGATCAAATATTTGTAACTATTAACATTCAGCATAATGTATTTGGAATTTAATAACATTTGGGAGATGCTTAAGGTATCAGCTAATCACTGCAGAGATCAGGAAAGGTGTGATCGCTGTGTGCAGGACGTACATCATGGAGAGAATACTGTCAGGTGCTGAGCACGTCCTACTGAAGGGAACAGGAGCTATCAGTGCTCAGCGCCTCTCATTACATTGAGTCTGCTCAGCATCTCTCATTACATTGCAGGATCAGGCCCTTTAGTTTGAATTTTCCCCATAAGTTCTACCACTCTTGAGAAGAGTTTCTGGATTTCGATGTAAGCCTGCTGAGTAAAGAGAGTAGGGCGGAGATGCAGTCTAGTTGCCTGGGCAACCCAGTGGGAACCATGGAGTTCTAATGCTGCCTCTTACACTGACTGCCTTTCTGGCCTCGGCTGATTTCCAAATCTGGGAAGTTGGGATGGGATAGTAAAAACTACTCACTTCTTGAGCTGGACAAATGCAGGGAAAAAATATGTTCCCGAGCATGTATTCATTCAGATAAGAGGTGAATTCCTGTAGGAGGAGCCCATAGCCCTTTGAGTCACATGTTTGCAAGTGTCTGTCTGAGTGAAATATTGATTATTGCCAGATTGTTCATGGAAAGGGGAAGTGTCATGAATGCTCATGTGAATGTATCTGCACGTAGATACCCTATGCAAATATATAGGCAGACTGGAAGTGTTCACAGGGCCATCTTGAAAGCAGTTTATAGGTGGGGACTTACCCAGTCAGGAAACAGAAACAATACCATGTGACCCTCAGATGACCAGCCCCATAGCAGGAGTTAGGCATAAACAAATACTCAGAGCAATAACTGTAAATAGTTCATAGGCTGAAGTATGTTCACATGAGCCATTCATCAAATAAGAAACAGATTAGTGAAAATTGAAGTCTATTTGCGGATAATCCACAAACAAGGGACTAATATCAACAAATGCATTGTCTGCTAGGGATATCTCAGCCAGCTCAGTCCCTTTCACAGGGGTGTTGAGAGGACTAAATAGCTAGTTTGTAAAGAATAGTGATGAAGAAAAGTGCAGTATAAATGCTAAGGATTATTATTTATTTAAAAGCAGACTTACTAAAGTAATTATTGATGGGAAAAATTGTTAGACTAGAATAACTTCGCAATATGTAGTTTAGCAGAGCTGGTGAGCGGCTATTTAGAATCAACCTATTTAGAATCACAAGAGAATAAACAGTTTAATGCTCCCAAATCAGTGAGCTTTTCAATGTGGCTTTATATTCTTTTTTAAAGCTAAACTTGAATTTTTCAGCAGACAGATGTTAACACCTAATGCCATACTATGTCATATATAACAGTTGTTGAAAGTAATGCAGCATGAGCTGTAGCTTCATTATAAAGGAATGATCACATCATTTGGAATTATGCTAAGAATTACAGTATGTAAACAAGGAAGACAATACAGTTCTGCAGAAGCTGGAAGCTACAGGGGTAGGACACAGTTGCTTACTTTTATATATATGATGGTAATACTTTACATTCTAAACTTAATGTGGCTTCCATCCAACTTGTAATATACAAGTGACCTGACTTGAAATTTCTGCCTGTGACAAGATCAAGTGTAATTAGCATTCCTCAAGGCCAAATACCTCTGTTATCTTTTTGATCAACATCTGGTCTAGCATTCATTATTCTGTGTAAGTTATAGTAATTACATGTTTAGTAGTATCCTTCCCCTGCCTTTCTAGCTTTGTGTTTTTATGACCACGTTTCATCTCTAACAGATTGTTTTTAAAAAAGACCATCACACTTAGATCCTTGCTGTCCAGAAAATTAAAGTAAAGCAAGCTTTATTCCTTTGCCTGTTAAGGGTTTTATTCTGCTCTCTCTTACGCTGGTTTTCTGCCTGTGTAATTTCATCAACTTCAGTGGAGTTACTTCTGATCTACACCAGTGTAAGTGAGAATAGAATCTGTCCTGTGTATTGTACAGGAATTATGGAGATGAAATAAGGAATTATCACATGCAATATGGAAAAGCATTAATAAAATTGTAAATATTGATGTGAGCAAATCTCATCCATTAGTAATTTTTAATTTCAAATATTTTACCAGGAGAAAATCTCCTTGTGATGAAACATGTCCCTTTTGAAGGATATTCTGGGCAGTTATCAGACAGAGGCCATGATACACATCCACCTTCCATTATGGAGGGAGACAGAATAAAACATTAAGAAACTCATTGAAATCTCCATAAGGAATAGAGCTGTGTAAGGGACAATGTCTCCTGGAGCTCCCATCTTAGCACCGCTGTGGCTATGCCACTGATATATTGTAATCTTCCCAGAGACAGCATTAATAGCTCGTGTTTCTGAAAGTCTCCTTGGTACTCCACACTGCAAAGAATATACTTGGGGCATTCCTGTTCCCCTCTGAACACTGCACTACAGAAGTATCAGCACCATGCCTATGGAATTACAGGAACAGTTCAGAGAACCATCCCAGGTCCAGAGCTGAAATCCTCCCAGCACATTCCAGGGGCTGCCGTAACCCTCCCATGCACACCCGACAGCTAGCTGTGCTTTACTGCACACGCGTGTGTGTGTTTTCCTTCCACACATCACAAGTACAGATGAAGGCATCATTCCACCATAAGATACATCTTGGAAACAATGTAACCTGAAAAAATAATGGTTTCATTCTTTAATGAGAAAACAAGTGAGTCACACTGGCAGTGCTAACAGCTAACCCTCTGGGCCTTCATTCCTTAATGTAGCTGCAAATTGTCATGGGGTCCACTCACTGTAGGTGGCGCCTCCTCCTGGCAGCTCTAGGGAATCTTTCCAGGCCCAAGGTCCCCTTCTGCTGCTCGCTGCATGCCCTGCTGCTGCTCTCTCTCTGTGGCCACTCTCTTGCTCTGGGCCCTGCAGCCTCCTCTTCGTGACTGGGCCCTCTGACCAGGTCACTATTTGTGTTTCTCCTTTCCCTGGTACCAAAGTTTCTCCTGTCAAATGGGCTCAGGAAGTCTTCCCATTCACTGCCAAGCCGGTGCCGCTTCCTCAGTGGCGGGAGGGGAACCCAGGCCCGCCCCCTGTTCTGGGTTCCATCTCCATGGCCTTTTCTTCTGCAGCCAAGATCTGTTCCCTCCTGGACCTTACTACCCTTCCCTAAGCTTCTTCCATACCTTCTGGCTCTGGGTTTGCCAGCCTCACAACTCCCTCCCCCCAGGGAGTGACTGCAACCTACTCCCTGCAGCCTCTCGCCGCCATCAGCTCCCTGGCTTTATAGATGCCCCACCTGTTCTTGAGCTTCCCCTAATTAGGGTCTTCCTCTCAGCCATACTTCTCTCAGCTTGCTGCCTAATAGACTAATTGGCCCATCTTGCCTCCATTAACCCCTTTAGGGCAAGTGTGGGTGGACACCCCAGCATACAGACAAGAGAGAAATCAACCAAACACCAACTGGAAGATCACATGAACCATCATTAAAGAATATGGCTCATGTGGACAAGAGCCGGAGACCCACGCTGTCCTTACCACTGTCTCCTCCATAGGCTAGAACACAATATTAACTCCTACATTCGCCTGATAGAGATGGGCCCAGCTGGGAAGCTCTGGTCCAAATACAAACATCTCCAAAGTTTGGATAATTGATTTTTTTTTATTAGTGTTTGTGGGCTCCAAGGGCAGAAGGCATCAGGCACACCAGGGTTGAGAGGCCATTCTGTTTGCAGGAGACATCATGGAGGATAGCAATAGACAGGAGAAGTCACTAGGTGGGTTGGTGGGGCTGGTGTTAGCAGCAGAGAGAAGAGAAGTGACACCATAAGAAATTAATTTCAGCCCCAGGAGCCTGATTTTCAAAGCTCCAGCTGAAATCAGTGGGGACTGTAAATGCTCAGCATCTGGAAAATCACAGACCCATAATCTTTTCCATGGAAACCTCTGAGTTACCACCACTAATTAAGGCCACAACCATGCAATTGGATCTGTACGGCTAGACCCTTGCACAAAGCCCATTAAAGACACTGAGGTCTTGCAAGTGCATAAGGGCCTGTCTTTGTGAATCCAGTTGCAGGATCAGGGCCTAATTTTGGGGGGTAAATCCTGCTCTTCGGTGATGTGCAGCTCCTGCTGGACTCTGCCAGACCCAGCCTGTGCATGTGAGGTTGGCGCATGTGAGTAGCATTTTGGCTTCACTGGGGGATGAAAAAGCAGGAGGAAAAAAAGGAGTGTGAGGAAGTAGCCTACACCAGAGCACCTTTGCATGGCCTGGGGTCATGCTTCAGGCAGCCTGCCTCAGTTTCCCCCTCAAGGGGCTCCTTAAGGAGACTCCACACACCCTTTTTGTCCAGTCACAACACCCCTTCTTGGAGTCTGGATGGATGAAACTTTAAGTCCAAACCAAATTCCATCCATTTAGGTCACTCCCAGTCCTTTCCTGCCTGTAGTCTCAGTCCCCCATCCCAGGGATCTCCTCTCCACACTCCTCGTGGTCTCTAATCACCCTCCTTCCAGGCCTTCCTGCCTGGGGCTTGCCTTCCTGCTTTGCCAGGCCCTACCTGGCTGGCGTCTCAGTGCCAAGTCCCAGGACTTTCTACTGGAGCCAGCCCACTCCTAGCAGTCCCTGCTCTCCCGCCTCAGTAGCGAGTACCCCTTCACTGCACTCGCCTTCTGCGCTTTATAGGGAAATCGCCTGATCCATACCCCGATGTGCCTCTTCAGTAACCAGGGTTGGCCCCAGGCCTCCGGCCCTTAAGGGGCAGCCACCCTGTAACAATGAGCCATGAGGGCCAGGAAATGCCCTTTTTCAGGATCTTTGTAACAACAGCAAACAGACAGCTTAGCAATAGCTCTGACAGCCCCCGGGAAAGCAAATTCCGTCAGGTCTGCATAGGCCATGTGGCTGGAAGATTTCCACGGTGTGGAACTAGCCCTCTGGGGAAGGAGAAGCTAATTGCTCGGAGTCAGGCCACGTGAAGCCTGGTGAACTGATGATCATACTTACAAACGTCTCCTGGAATAAATGGGAGAGTCTAATAACAAGGCTTTATTGTGCCACATTTTCATCTTCTCTTGGTTTTTTTCTGCTTGTGGCATGCAAAAGTAATGAAAATGTCAGATCAAAAGCATAATAAACAAAGCTGAAAACGAATGGGTTATTATGTAAGCATCCTACACAAAAATCCACTTCAGACAAGCCAGACAGAGAGTAAGGCCACTCCACAGCAATTAACTCAGCTAAGAACCCACAGAGTGCTGTTACAACATGAAGATACAGTCAAGCCACATTGCTAGCAGCACTGCCCTCCCGCAGCTCAGGGATCATCCGCTACTAAGAAACCTACAAACTCCTGCCCCCAAACTCCCCATTCCTAGGAATGAAACAGATACACAGAGCAAATTCAGAGAGGTTGAAGTCAGGAGAATGGGAGCGTTGCCTAATAGTAGTTACTACGGATCTCGTTCGATATCCCAGATTTGAGACTCAAACACAGAACCCCATAGGGATCAGCAGTGGGGGAGTTTATTAAACAAATGAAAGCATTAGGATTTCATTTCCTGCCAAAGGAAAGATGCCAATAGCACCTGCTCGTTGTACTGTCCATGCAGTCGTTTGGCTCCATGAGTAACTGAGTTTCCCGGCTTTGGGTTCCTGCAGTGAACTTGGACCCCTGTTCCTCTGCTTCCCTAAAGATGTTCTGATGCGTGAGCATGAGAAGCCAGAGCCTGGAACTATGGGTTAAGGGTGGTTAAAACCATGAGTGCGTAGACAGTGTAAATGGGCAGCAGCAACTAGCTTGAATTTAGAGGGACACCCTAATAAAAACACTGCGGTGTTCTACAAGAACTACTCAGAATACTGGAGTAGCCCTGTGATAAGATGTAGCACTTTGGTCTGTTACAGAATAACAGAACTTTTTAAATAAGGGCAGAAGCAAAGAGCGATTTTAACACAGGAGAGAAAAAGAAGCTTGCAACTTACTCGCACCCGTAACCTTACTGTTCTCTCTTGGTGTTTTCTGTGTCTGTTTGTCTTCAGGGGCCTCTGTCTGTCTCCGTCTAAATCCTTACTGTTATTGAGCACCTCAGCATCAAACAGCCTTTCCGTTTGTTTCTAACTGGAGGCAGTTAAACTTTGCAGTGCATGCATGAATTTTGCTTTCTGAATCTCAAATCTGGACTATGTTCAGTCCGTGCTGGTTTGTTCTTCTGTGTGTGGGAGCTTATAGTTCTCAGCATGGATAAAGAGGCAAAAGCAACGTCTTTACAAAGCATCTATTTCTGCATGACAAATTCTGCAAACCCATCCCACTGTAATTGTTTTCACCGTGAGTCAATGAATCATACAAATGACACCAACTTTCTCTCCCCCTCCCAGAGAGGTGTATTTCGGCTCGCAAACGAAGACTATTTCATTGAACCTCTGGCTACAAATAAGCATGAGGACGGTACAGCCCGTCCCCATAGGATCTATAAACGTCATGCTCCAAAATATGAGGAAGAAGAGTTGATAGTGGAATCCAGCAGAAAGCGAGACAGGAAACAACCCGATATCTTGGGAACATGTGGAGTCCAAGGTATTTTATCTACTTTATTGCAGTTTCATAGTGAGTCAAAAGTAGCTAGAGGATAACTGGTTTTAATAATAGGACAATGAAAGATAAACACTTGGGCCCCATCCTGCTAGGTGCTGAGTGCCTTTGATATCAAAGCTCAGCATCTGCCTGCTGTGCTAAAGCATTCAGCATCCTCACACACAACTCTACCTGCAAGAGGGATAGAAATTGAACATTAATTTGATGCTAAATCACACTGAAGTTTGGGGGTTTATTCCTGGAATGTATTGTACTGCAGGTCAAGTGTACCAACTAGCAATAGGCTGGCTAAAAAGAAAGCTCTTAGGCCACCCAGAATATTTCCAGCAAAGACATACCCCAACTGCAAGTGCATTTATGCCCCAAAAGGGACAGAGCCAGAGCCTTCACGAAGTCTACTAACGCAAGACAAGTTTTGGAGTGGACGATGCTCCGGTACTACAATGAGGGTAGCACAATGAAACTCTAGGATAGATAGGTGTATCAATAGCGAAGAGAGTGCCAAGTTTCCAGAACTGTAGACAAACATTATTTCCACAGACATTTGTATTATGGAAGGGCTGACCGCTTTTCAAATTTCTGGTCATGAGTGAGTGACAGCTGCTAAGGAATTTGTGGAGCATCAGGCAATCATTTTGTGGTATTCATAACTTGAGTCCCACGGGTAACAAGGGTTATACTAGAGTGCAGCATTTTATTGTCACATGGCAGTCATTTCTGGTGTGCATGTGCTCAGCACTGCAGCCCTAAACCACAAGCCACTGATTGCCATGTTTTTCTTCTTACTCTAGTGTGAACTTTCTGCTTTGTGGTGACTGTTTATTTTCTTGCAAATATCAGTTTGTTGTGACTTAGCTGCTGGTTGGACTTTCAGAGTGGAATATTGGCCCCACTGAAGTCAAATTCTTCCAGAGCAGTGGGCTTCCCACATTCTTTTGGAATGTAGGTGGGGATTATTTGATCTAGAATAGCTGATCCAGAAGAGGAGAGAGGGGAAGACTCAAGTCAGCAGCATTTCTTTCCAAGAAGAGAGCGTGCCTGGAAAGACCAGTGGGCCCCTCCATACATTTCAGCTTTTAAGGCCAGCAGGGGCCATTATGGTCACCTAGTCTGGCTTCCTGAATAGCACAGGCCACCCACTTCCACCCAGCTATTCCAGTATCAAGCCCACACCTTGTGGTCGAGCTAGCAAATATCTTTTAGAAAGGCATCCAGTCTAGATTTAAAGACTTTAAGTGATGGCGAATCCACCACATCTCGGTAAACTGTCCCAACAGTCCATTATCCTCACTGTTCAAATGTTGCCTGAATTTATCTAGCTTCATCTCCAGCCACTGAAGCGTGTTATGCCTTTGTCTGCTTGATTAAACAGCCTTCTCCTGTCAGGCATTCTCCCCACGTAGGTGTGATGGGTTGGATCACAGAACCCCTTTGGGGGCTGCCAACTGATGTACCAAGACTACTTCTGCCCTTGCTTTCCCTGCCAGCTTGGGACTCCAGCACCCTGTCTTGTTGAGCCAGACACGCCCGTCTGAACCAGCACAGACCCAGGGTCTGAACCACATGCCCCAAAGTTGCAGACTTAACCTGAAAGCAACTTAAGAAGTGTTCCTGTCTTTAACACTCAGATGCCCAACTCCCAGTGGGGTCTAAACCCCAAATAAATCCGTTTTACCCTGTATAAAGCTTTTGCAGGGTAAACTCATAAATTGTTCACCTTCTATAACACTGACAGAGAGATATGCACAGCTGTCTGCCCCCACCCCCTCCCCAGGTATTAACACATACTCTGGGTTAATTAATAAGTAAAAAGTGATTTTATTAAATACAGAAAGTAGGATTTAAGTGGTTCCAAGTAGTAACAGACAGAACAAAGTGAATTACCAAGTAAAATAAAATAAAACCCACAAGTCTATGTCTATTACAGTAAGAAAACTGAATACAGATAAAATCTCACCCTCAGCTGTTTCAATAAGCTTCTATCACAGACTGGACACCTTCCTAGTCTGGGCACAATCCTTTCCCCTGGTACAGCCCTTGTTCCAGCTCAGGTGGTACCTAGGAGATTTCTCATGATTGCCGCCCCCTTTGTTCTGTTCCACCCCCTTATATAGCTTTGGCACAAGGCAGGAATCTTTTGTCTCTCTGGGTCCCCACCGCACCCCTTCTAAATGGAAAAGCACCAGGTTAAAGATGGATTCCAGTTCAGGTGACATGATCACATGTCACTGCAAGACTTCATTACCCACTTGCCAGCACACACATATACAGGAAGACTTACCAGTAAAACAGAGCCATCTACAGACAATCGTCCTGGCTGATGGGAGCCATCAAGATTCCAAAGCACCATTAATGGCCCACACTTTGCATAACTATAATAGGCCCTCAGAGTTATATTTCATATTTCTAGTCCCAGATACAAGAGTGATACATTTATACAAATAGGATGAACACACTCAGTAGATTATAAGCTTTGTAATGATCCCTTACAAGAGACCTTTTCCGTGAAGCATATTCCAGTTACATTATAGTCACACTCATTAGCATATTTTCATAAAATCATATCGAGTGCAATGTCACAGTAGGTACTAACACACCATGATCACTGCAGCATCACCCAAGAGTTTCCAAATTACATTTTGTACCTCAAACATTGACTGTCGTGTTGGACAGTAACTAGAGGAGATTCGATTTTGCAGGCTTGGGAGTGAACCTGTGCCAGCCTCAGAGGAGGAGACCTGCGTCTAGTCCCTTATGAAATCCTGAGTCTTTTCACAACGATGCTACCGCTCTCTTCAGAGGCGAAGGATAGCCCAATAATAAGAGCAGCAGCCTGGGGATTGAGAGACCCATAGTCAATTCCCTGCTCTGCCACAGACATCTTGAGTGGCCTTGGGAAAGTCATTTATTTCTCTGTGTCTCAGCTCCCCATCTATGAAATACTATTTTCCTACCTCACTGGTGTTTTGAGGATAAATACATTAAAGACTGTGAAATGCTCAGTTTTTGTGATAATGGGGCGCTGTGTAAGTATCTTAGACAGACATCTCAATTGCCAGGGCAGGAAGCAAACGGTACATTATCTGCCTTGTGCGCCAATTAAATGCACAGTTCATTGGTTACTAGCTCATTTGGAAAATTTGTAGATTGGATCCACTGCAGAACAAGTGAGACCCTCCAAAGCTGATCCAAGAGCCCAAATCTTCTCAGCACTTGCTGCCACAGAAAGTATCAGCAGCACAATCACGTGTCCTTCTGACACTGAAGGAGATGGACAAGGGTTGGTTAATAATATTAGCTAATATTCTTCACATCCTTACCGTGGCTTCTCTGCGGCTGTGGAGCATAGTAGAATTCCTTCCCAGGTGAAGTAGGGTGCATGGTACAGAGCAGCACTGGACAGGAGCTGCATTTTGTTCCCTGTGCAAGGTACAGTAGATAGCAGAGGAGCAGTAAATCTGTATGTGATGGGTAACTCTAAGACACTATGAACATACTCTGAACATATTGGGGGCTTGATGCAGGAATCACTGGGTGAGATTCTATAGCCTGTACCATGTGGAGGATGAGACTAGATGATTCATAGATTTAAAGGTCAAAAGAGTCCACTATGATCATCTAGTCCAGAGGCCCCGGATCTGTGGGGCGTGCCCCCTAGGGGGGCATGGAGGAATGTTTGGGGGGGCACAGCTGGAGCCTGGCCAGCACCCATGGGGGAGGGGTGGGGAGCAAGTGCCACCCAGCTCTGCTCCTGGCCCCGGCCCCGGCTGCTGGCCCCGCTCTCAAGGCTCTGCTCCTGGCCGTGGCTGCTGGCCCCATGCCTGGGACCCCCACTGCCGGCCAAAGCCCTTGGATGAGGCTCTGCTCCTGCCCCCAGCTCTGTCCTAGCCTCGGCCCCCTTACCCCTGTCTGCATCCACCCTCCCAGAGCCGTGGCCCTACTCCACCACGTACCTAGGGAAAGTTGTTCCAGTGGTTAGCTACCTTCACTCTTAAAAATTTACACCTAGGACTGAATTGGCCTAGCTTCAGCTCCCAGCCATTGAACATTGTTCAGCCCTTGTCTGATAGATTGGAGAGGTCTCTAGATCAGAAATCTTTCCTCATGCAGGTATTTATACACTGTGATCAAGTCATCTCTTAGCCGTCTCCTTGTTAAGCTAAATACATTGAGCATCTTTAGTCTATCAGTACAAGCAAATGATCCCTTTTGGCCTTAAAAATCTATTAATTTATGATACTGAATGAATGAGTGAATCCCCCGGGGCCTCATTTGCCCAGATGATGATGCATGTAAATTTCTACTAGAGTATGGACTAGTAATTTAGTCCAAATCACACTTTGGAAAAGAACATGTAGAAAAGCTGCAGGATTTCCATTACTCTGGTCCTACCACTTTGGATTATTAAAGGGGCTGATTTTATGTATAAAACAATACCCAGCGAGGTAATGGTACATTCACCACATATATTGTTTTCTGACAATGCGTCCTGCTGCATACAGTGAACATACACATACAGCAGGGTGAGTATTTAGGATGGTGTTTGCAGTTAAAATCATGTCCGCACTCCCTTGGGGGTCCAGAACGCCATGTGTTCCCAATTGCCCCACATCATCAGACCCACATAAGTCAAAGCTGTACAGTGAAGTTTGCAATAAAAATGAGTTCTGAGTAAGTTATTTTCATTAAACGTCCATGATGATCTCTTAGCACTGGAGACTTCTCAAATTCTCTGGATATTTGGGATTCTTTAGGACTAGAGGGCAAACTTTCTCTCATTATTTAAAGCACAATGCAGACAGTAAACACGGACAAGTTTATTGTTAGTGAAGTAATCCTGAACCTTTCAAGCCTGGACAGAAAGGCAATTCCAGCTATTTATGATGCGGTTAGTGAAGCTCTTATTCAGCCTGTGATTGACCCTGACACGGGGGCAGCATCACAGGAGAACTCTTCACATGAGACTGCCCAGTTGCTATGTGCAATTAGGCCCATTCAAGCTTCCCTTCAGCATCATGCCATCTTTTTTCCCGAGTTTTTTTTTTTTTTTTTGCATGAACGCTCTTGTTGTCTCTCTCCAGGGTGGAACTCCTGGTGGCAGGCCCAAGGGATTCCATCTCCTGTGCAGCCCCACAAAGCCTGAAGTTAGGTCTTGGTGACTTTTCTAGCTTGGTCAGGACCCTTGGAGACCTGTAGGATTTGGTGTGAGCCATCAATCCAGTTTATGGGGTAGTGAATTTATTGTATTAGGGAATTGTGTCCCCTTGGCAGAACCTCTGGTGCTGCATGGGTGAAAACAACCCATATTGTTCAGCCACTAGTTTTATTGATCTATCACATACGTGCCCAGACACTCCTTGATGGTTGCCTAGTAAATTGGTATATACATAAAAATATTAATAACTCTGCAATGTAGGTTTCCCGTTGCTGTTTGAGTTTCTCCATGACCCGCGTGCAATATTCCAGGGCAGAGTTCCAGTAAAAGAACTTGATCCAAACCCACATTTGGATTTCTCTCCAATACGCTAATGCCACCAAGCAACGGAAAGAGTTCAGAGGCCTTTCTTCTAAGTGGTCTTTTGAACATGTGGCTCAACAGAGTAGGTAAGAGTGAGTTAATGGTCTGTGAGTCAATGGTCTGTGTCTTGAGGGCTCTAGTGGCTTGGATGGGATTAATTCCTTTTTTTTAAAAAAAAATCCTCTTATATTCCACCAAGCTTTCAGCCGTTATCGAAAGCCCATTCCCTTCTCCATTCTTCAGAATCTCTGCAAAGCCTGGAGACGTCTGAGAAACGGAGAGAGAGATGGGAACAGAAACAGCAGAGGAAGCGAAGAATAAAGCAGCGCTCCATCAGCAAGGAGAAGTGGGTGGAGACCTTGGTGGTAGCAGACGCCAAGATGGTGGAGTATCACGGAAGTGAAAATATAGAAAAGTACGTGCTGACCGTAATGAACATGGTGAGTTCTGGGTTCCATGACCGTGAAATCCATTGGTGTCCTTGGAGGCCCAGATGTAACCCATACAGGTCAGTGGCGTACATACAGGTCATTTGAATTTCCAGGGTTCAGCCCTTTCCATTGATGCCAGTTGCTTGTGCAGGGGAGGAAGGCTGTAGCTAACGCTCCCTTACTCCCCCATGCACTAACGTAAGGCAGCTGACAGTTCTCTGCTTGAGAAACAAATGCAGGGTAATAGCCTGCCTTCATTTTGGGCCTGATCCTAAGCAATTGGAGTCAATGCAAAGATTCCCGTTGACTTGAGGGAGCTTTGGATCAAGCCCTTCGTGCCCACGACTCCTGAAGATTCCAGTGTTAGTGCCACACGTCAGACAGGAGCTGCGGAGAAGATGCAGTCGTGTTTAGCAACCTCATCTAGAAACAGCTTCCTGCAGCTCACCAAATAATGCTCTGAGCTGGGGCCCGCCGACCCGGGACCGAGTGGAATTCTAGCCTGGCTAGCACTGGGTACGTGACTGGCTTTCCTAGGAATGTGTCACTGTGAACAGGTAAAGGGAAGGAGGCAAGGAAAGCAGCCAGTAATAGGTGATGACAAACCCTGGCACAGAACTAGGAGAGTGTATGGTATGTGCCGTAAGGGCTGTAATAAAAGTCAAACGCAGGCTCAGAAAGTTAATGACAGTAATTGCATTCAAATGCCTCAGCAGCGAACATTGCTGCTTAATCGTTCGGCGCTCAGAGACGCATGTAATTGGAAGCTAGGTGGCAGCTTGGGTTAATGAGCTAGCCCTTCGCCTCCAGAGACCCACATTCAGGTTTGTCTGAGGTCACAAGTGAAATGAACTTCGTGATCTCAGTCTAGTCAGCTGGTGCTATTTGCTCATATCATAAAACCACCAGGCAGTTTAGCATAATTTGGCACAATTAGCCTGCTCCTCTCTTAACACAGTTCTGGATGGGGCTAGTGGTTCCAGCAGAAGATGGTGGGGGCAGAAGACTTGGGTGCAACATCATTTGCTCCATCATTAGTGACCAAGTTGGAACAGTTCCCCTTGAGAAACCATATACAGTCATTACACAGTGTAAGCACATGCCCGCACACGGTTTTGGTTGAAATTCACAGCTCTAATGATTTCCGGTAGCGCTATAGGCATGTCATTCATGTTTAGGTCTGAACTTCCTTAGCGTTGGACCCATCCCTGATTCTAAGGAACTTCTGATTTGGGACTACACTACCCAACAGTGTCTTTTAAGACCATGCTTCTCTATCTGATGTGTTTGCCATGAGTATTGCAAGCAGAGTGATTGCTTTCTCCTGCTCATTATTTTCTCAGCTGTTTCTATTTCTGCAGGTGGCAGGTATATTCCATGATGCCAGCATTGGAAACCCTATCAACATTGCAATAGTTCGTCTTATCCTGTTAGAAGATGATGAGGTAAAAAGAAAACAATGTGACTCATATTTTTGGTCCATTTCCATCTTGGCAGCTCAGTATGCTTCTGTATGGTCAGTTGAGAACTGGCCATGAAAGCCCATAAACTCTCACTTTCCTCTCATGTGCATGGCCAGAAAGATCTTGCATAGACTAAACACAGGCACTAGAGATTTGATGCTGTGATTGCTGCATGGGTGGGATTCTCTTGGAAGCCAGCGGGAGTTCCACAGGCAGAGACACTGTAGAATCTGGCCCTTATATTGAGAAGTAGCCACTTCTTCAGTAGTTCTTAAAGGATTCCCAACAAAATACAAGTATCATCCTCCCCATCCAGCAACCTCTGGGAACTAACCCTACTGCCTACTGGACATGCTGTTTTGCTCTTGGCAGCATTTCCATTAACATTAGAGGCGGGGTGGCTCCACTCTGGCAGAGATGTGACTGTGAGTTAGGGTGTTTCCCAGCAGATGTTGTAGTCTTCTTTCTAGTTTCCAGAATTGGCTTAGTCCCATAGGAGTACCCCAGCTAGCAGCACTGCATGATGAATGTGAAATGCTGGTTGTTTGTGCTTCCCAGCTGCAGTTATCATTCTCAGCTAAGCCTGAAGTTGCTCAGCTGTTTGATCTGTTTCCCCCAGCTGTGTCCTTGTAAAAGATTCGGCAGCCTAATGGGAATATTTTCCTGCAGGTTTTTTTAACTCCCTTCACTAGACTGTCTAACATTTCCACTTGATCACAGTCAAATGATAGTAAAAAAGAGGTGGATTCTGAGCTCAGCTATGTGGTGTAAATCTGGAGTAATTCCATCTAAGTCAGTGTAGTTACTTCCAATCTGAATTTGGTGTAACTCAGGTCAGAATCTGTCCCCAGTGTCTCTAAGTGACAAAAAGAATAACACCATGATAGCAGACTTTTACTTCCTTATGTTGGCAGGAGGATTTGAAAATCACCCACCATGCGGACAACACCTTGAAAAGTTTTTGCAAATGGCAGAAAAGCATCAATGTGAAAGGAGATGCCCACCCACTGCATCACGATGTAGCTGTCTTGCTCACCAGGTATCCTGCTTTGTGCTTTCTGCTTGTGCTAGCTCTCTGGTTTCAGCTATTTACCAAGTAGTTAGAAATACCTACAAAGCTGGGAGATAGAGAGAGACGCTCGGATCTAATGTGAGAGAGTGAGAGAAAGAGGAGGCTATTTAAATTCCATTTTCCTTATGTGGGCACTTTTTTTGACACTTACACACGTAACTAGAGATGCAACCTGCTGTTTTGAGATTAGCCTATTCCCAAAATTGGCGCTAGCCTCAGAGTTCAGATCCAAATCTGGAATATGGATTCAAATTTACCAGTATCTGGGGCTGTTAAAATGCAAGGTTTTGGTTTGACCTATCTCCAGTTTCCTGACCTCCATCGGGGATGTTCACTTGTATAAACTTGCCATTTTGTCTTATGGATCAAGGCAGGGATTTGCAAAAGAGCATCAGGGAGGGTGCCTAATTCCCAGTGAAATCCTGTGGGATTTAGGCACCTGGATTCTTCAGGCTTCTGTGAGCATCTCAGCCCAAGTGTGTTTTCCTTATGGGTAAGGGGTACAGCCTGCTGGCTTTAAGCCACTGCAGTCTGGTCTATGGCAATATCAAGTTGTTTCAGTAATTCCCAAAGCATTCACAAGCACAGCCTCTCCCACAACACCCCCATGTTCTCCAGGAACTCTACTTTGCAGCAGAATAAGACACTGCAGGGCAGTATATGCCTGTGGGGTTATTGTTATTGTTCTTCTTGGGTGGCTGTAGTCACAGCCACAGCTACCTGGGGTTGCCATGATCCCCCAAGAATCGTGTCCCATTGCTTAATTATTCCCAGCCCCGGCTGTACTTTTAAAGTAGAATTAATGTAACCAAGCTGCTTTTGATTTTAAATTAATCAGGCTCCTTAGTGAGCTGGGCTCCTGGGAGAACAAATGGGAAAAGAGGGTCATAAATCTATTACGTTCAGATGCATCCACTCTTTGTTTCTGTTTAGCCACTTAATATGTTGTCACCTTTTATATACACACTATATATGTTACAGCTGGGTTAGTTAGATATTATGTCATGTCCCAGGATGGAACGCCAGCACCCAATTAGCCATAGGATGCAGATATAATGGCACTGTGCAAATTGTATCCATCAGGAACACAGCAGAGAGAGCCTACTATATAGAAGTGAGACCATAGTCCCTTCTATTCAGGGAGATGTTTACAATCCCCTACTCCAGGGGTCGGCAACCTTTCAGAAGTGCTGTGCTGAGTCTTCATTTATTCACTCTGATTTAAGGTTTCGCGTGCTGGTAATACATTTTAACATTTTTAGAAGGTCTCTTTCTATAAGTCTATAATATATAACTAAACTATTGTTGTATGTAAAGTAAATAAGGTTTTTAAAATGTTTAAGAAGCTTCATTTAAAATTAAATTAAAATTCAGAGCCCCCTGGACCAGTGGCCAGGACCCGGGCAGTGTGAGTGCCACTGAAAATCGGCATGCGTGCTGCCTTTGGCACACGTGCCATAGGTTGCCTACCCCTGCCCCACTGAATACAAACCTTGCATTGCTTGCAACATCCAGAGTTCCCCTTTCAATCTAATCGCTGACCCCACTCCAGAGTTTTCAGACAATAGTTTTGCTCAGTTTTATTTTGACACTTTGGAAGGTGCTATGATTTAAACAACCGATTTGTCCCATGTGTGTGTTTTGTTTTTTCCCCTGAATGTAAAAGGAAAGACATCTGTGCTGCAATGAACAGGCCTTGTGAGACTCTGGGTCTCTCTCATGTGTCAGGAATGTGTCAGCCTCACAGAAGTTGTAATATAAATGAGGATACAGGACTTCCCCTGGCTTTCACCGTGGCACATGAACTCGGACACAGGTACTTAGGGATTTGTTTAATCTCTTTCATGACCCCTCTCCTGGAAAGAGACATTATTCAGCTCTTTAAAGAGTGCATGTGGTACAGAAAGTGGGAAAATATCCATCTGTACTCAACCTTGCCTTACGCCGGCAAAACTCCCTCTGAAGTCAGTGGAAGTTCTGAGTTTACCCTGCGGGTTTTGCTCAGAGAGTTTCATTTTTAGAACTTTGTTATTTTCTGAGTTTAACCTGTCTCTGCACACTCCCAGGAGTCCCAGCTCAGTTACATTCATATGTCAAATCCAGTCTGACTGAATTCAGTGTCTCTGACTTCGAGGTGTTCTGTAAATGGACTGGCCCAAGAGCAAACTAGAATTCATGAAATGTTTTGAACAAAGCTTTTTAATTAGGAATTCCTCAAATTTAGTTTATTTATAGAATTGGTGGCAAATGTTTAGTTTGTTCTCCCAACCCGTTTAATGCAATTAACCTTTGGAAAGGTCTTTTACATATAAGATTAATACAGCTCCAGGAAACCATTATATATTTTAAATGTTAATTTCATCTCATATTGCGTATATCACATTTCTGTGAGTAAGTATATATTATCTGAAGTTGAATTAAATCAGTGTGGTTCAATAGTCTCATCTTTTCCTTGTTTGGGTTTGCAATAAGAAAGACTACTTCAAAATTCTTTAATATTTACATAAAAATATATACTTTAAGGAAAGTACCATGTATTGATACTGACTTAATGCACTGACTTGCATTAAACTTTGGATTCATTGATCCATTAATTAAATGTTTGCTTTACATTTTCCCCTTCTACGTCCCCATTGGGTTTGATATCAGCTATGCCACATAGATCCTCTCCTTTGCAGACAGTATTTCTTCCACATTATTTCAATTAGATTTTTAGCAAATGCCTCAGAAATATACAAAAGTGAATAATGTGTCAAATTGGCAACTTACAGACAGCTACAGCTGTAGTAAACCGCAGCCTTTAAATTAAGTAACACCATTTACTGCCTGCTTTGTTGTCCCTGTCAGCACCTGATTCATTGTCTTTCATAGCAGTTGCCCCTGGGAGCTTTCCATATTCGCTGTAGTTACTGCTGACAGTGTGTAATAAATACATTTCTAAGTCCATGCATTTCAGCCAGTGGGAAAGCAACAAGAAAGGAATTATTAAGCTTGGCAGTTGTGCATTTGCAAAAGCACAAAATGAACCATTTGTGGGAACCAGGAGCTAGGCAGTGACTCCCCAAGGTTCAGACTGGGAACAGCATGTTCCTGTACGCCAGTGTCTGCAGTGATTAGATGAGACAAATATTTGTTCATAGAAAACAAATTGGAAACAAGCTAATTTTCATAATCACATGAAAGCGCATCAGATTTCAAACAACTAAATCTGAGGAACTTGTGAACTGCTCACAGGTATTGTGCAGTCAGAAAAGGAGGCTAACTGAATGCTACATCATCTGTTGCGTATTATCCACTCAGCTCTGCTTATGGTATGTGCTGTCCTGGTCTCCACCCTGCCCTCAATCAACAGGCAGCAAACCCACCCCATGCCCACATCTCCACTTCCAGCACTGAAACTCAAAATTGCCTAGGGAGGTTGTGGATCTTCACCACTGGAGATTTTTAAGAGCAGATTAGACAAACCCCTGTCAGGGATGGTATTCAGTGGTTCTTAACCTTTACTCCAGCCTGCACCCCTTTGGTTCTCAAAATATGTTCTCGCACCCCTTATCAGAAATCATTGAAGTAGGTCAGTTGGTTAAACCTAGATATATCATAACTATAGAATGAAGGCGATAGAATTATATATTTATTTTAATTTCACAGTAAAATTAAGAATACATGAAAAAGTACACACTTTTTTTAGAATTATATATTTATTATTATTTCTTTACAAAGGCAACAAATCCTGAATTTTTCCTAGAATGGCAGGGGCACCATCGGTGCAAATTGATCCCCACACACCAACCGTTATCTTATGCTTAGGTTTGATGAAACAAAGTAGTTGTACATATGTGCCTGTGCTTAATTTGTGTTTTCTTTGATTTACCTTCTAAAAAAATCTGGCATGTCTCACACCCCCAGAAAGGGCATCTCGCACACCCCAGGTTAAGAACCACTCTAGACTCTAGATAATACTTAGTCCTGCCATGAGTGCAGGGGACTGGACTAGATGACCTTTCAAGGTCCCTTCCAGTCCTATGATTCTGTCTCCGTGCCCTGCTGCAGGCCCTGCCTAAAGTGCAGTAACTGTGGAGATTCCCCACATCACCCAGCTACCCACTTCCCTCTACACATGGATTAGCTCTTGGTAGTACAGTAGTGCATTAAGGCCCTCCCTGCGACTGGAGCCCCATTGCGCTGGGCACTGTCTGTACACCCAGGAGTCCCTACCCCACAGAGCTCACAGTCTAAATAGACAAGGCAGAGACAGGGAGTAGCTTGCCCCAGGTCACACAGTGGATCAGTGACAGAGCCAGAAATAGATCGCAGGTCTCCTGGTTCCCAGTCCAGGGTCCAGTCCATTGAACCAGTTGGGTTCACATTGACAGTGATGTCACTTTTATTGCATAGGATCTGGATTAATTAAAGTTGCTGACGAGGTTAAATCTCTGTACAGAGCAGTGGTGTGTTAAGAACAGAGTAACTGGGAGAAACCGTCGGGAGGCTTTGTAATGTAAGGCTTGATGTGAACGTGCTAGAAAGCAAAGCACCTGTGTGGTTGTATCCAAGCATGCGGCTCACCTCTCCTTTGTGGGACTGTGCTCTTACACAGTTTTGGGATTCAGCATGATGGAAGCGGCAATGACTGTGAGCCAGTTGGGAAAAGACCTTTCATCATGTCTCCACAGCTCCTGTATGACACCTCTCCACTCACCTGGTCCCGCTGCAGCAGAGAGTACATCACACGATTCCTCGAGTAAGTTCCCCACCCTCTCTCCTTACCTTCCTTCGATATCTGTGCTAGCGTCAGGGCTCATCAGTCAGTCAGGAGTCAGGCGCCATAGTCAGAGGGGGCCTGGATGAAATGGAGAGCAGGTACAGAACACAGCTGATTGCTACTGGCTGGCCGCCTTCAGCATGGGCTTGGAGTGGCTGGGCTGCCTAGTCATTGTTGGGCAATTCAAGGACTTAAGAGTGGAAGGAGGACAAGCCTTATGTAGGGGTGAGGAGGGAATGGGAGTGGGGGTGGAGGTGCCCCTGAGGAAGAATTTTCTGGAAGAAGAAGAGGGCTGAAGTGTGGATGGACTTGGGGCCTGTGTAGCCTTGATCCATCCACACCAAGACCAACACTACATCAAGACTTGGTAAGGACACAGGGCCTTCAGAGGTGGCTTATCTCATCTACTGATCTCTCATGGTTAACATTCCCGGGATGCATTTTTAATCTTCATTGTGCTCTATTTTCAGTGCCTTAAAAAGAGAGCTGCAAGCCCTTTGTTAATGGAGGAAAGGCTCGTTCTTTTTCACTAGCACTTCTGGAGATAACTCCTCAGCCTCTACTGTAAATGGGATTTTGACTTCTTGAAGCAGCATTTCTTACTGAAACGCAGCTCGAAAAGGCTTTCAGTCTTGGGTGTGGGTCATGCAGAAAGGGCCATTCAACAATGAGCTGCAGATGTTCTTGATATTGGCATATCAAGGCAGAGAATGGGACAGAGGGTTGGGGCCTTTTGTAATTAGCAACTGATGTTTCTGATATTCTAGAGCAGTGTTTCCCAAACTTGGGACGCTGCTTGTGTAGGGAAAGCTCCTGTCGGGCTGGGCCGGTTTGTTTACCTGCCAGAGCCACAGGTTCGGCCGATTGCGGCTCCCACTGGCCGTGGGTCGCTGCTCCAGGCCAATGGGAGCTGCTGGAAGCGGCAGTCAGTTCGTCCCTCAGCCCACGCTGCTTCCCGCAGCTCCCATTGGCCTGGAGCAGCGAACCACGGCCATTGGGAGCCACAATCGGCCGGACCTGCGGACGCGGCAGGTAAACAAACCGGCCCGGTATAGCATGGCCCACCGGGGGCTTTCCCTACACAAGCAGTGGCCCAAGTTTGGGAAACCCTGTTCTAGAACATGCATCACTTGAAACCTTCTGTTGTCTTCAACAAATGTTGGTGCCCGACGTGCTGTCTGTATAATGTGATCTGAGTGCAGAAACTGGGGGTGAGTGGAAATGTGCAACCTCATTCTTCCCCCATTTATCGTTCATGAGCCCTCGTGTGTCCAGACTCCAGATCACTGGTATCTAATTTTGACAGCTGACAGAGAACCGTTTGGGGAGTAGAAAGGAATTTGCTTTCGGACAGCACCTTTCATAATCAACGTATTCCCAAGGGGCTTTCCCAAATAGGGAGTTAGATGACGGGACTTGGGCACTGTGGAGCAAACATGGGGCCCAGTTCTCTGAATTGCTGGTCCCCACCTTGAGATGCAGACAGCTGCCCTTCATTCCCATTGGATCTCAGCATCTTGCTGAATCAGGCCCTACGTGAATGACAGTCCATTCATAGGACTGACCACTAGAGCCCTTTGTGGAGAGTGGGAATGGGCTTGCTGGACTGGATGCTAGCAGTGAAATCCTGGTCCCATTCATAGAATCTCAGGGTTGGAAGGGACCTCAGGAGGTATCTAGGCCAACCCCCTGCTTAAAGTAGGACCAATCCCCAGGCAGATTTTTGCCCCAAATCCCTAATCAATGGGAATTTTGCCACTGACTTCACTAGGGCCAGGATTTCACTTTAGGATTATTCCTCTCTCTTACTGAAAAGAGAGCATTGTAGCAACGCTACCGATCTCCTTTCTAAACAGCCTCCTATTTTCTTTCCCACTGCAACACATGATCTATGACTGCCATCCAGCCAACTGGTGTCAACTCACTCTCAGGCTCCGGAGCTGTGTAAAACTTTGGTTACGTTCTTTTCTACATTTCATTACCTCGTGCCATTGGCTGTTAATCCCGATTGCCAATGCCCATTTAAATCACACAAAACTTTCTGGATTACATGTCCTTATGTCATGTCACATAAACGTGTGGTGTTATGCTGTATCCTACAGAAAAGAACCCGAAGCACTATAAAATAATAGATGTTCTTTTGAATGTGTGTTAGATTATTGCTCTCAGTGTAGATCCTTAAGATCCATCCAGTTTTCTCTGTTTAATTACTAGTCGGGATACTCACAAGTGCAGCACATGTGCAAGGAAAAAAGGGGACAGCTCAGTCTGGAACGTTGCACCCCCCCTACTGCCTCGCACTGGCACACAGGATGGACAGCAATCTGGGGCCAGACAAGCACTGCAAGTAACAGAGTGCTTGTGATCGCTTCTTTTCTGCTTCTCAGGCATTCCCAGCGCCACTGCAAACTGGCTTGTGCCAGTTGCCTTTTTCATGCTCTCGAGACCTGGTGTTCTCATAGCAAAGCTTTACCTTGCTTTACCCTCTGCTCTGCACTGAGTGACTTTCCAAGGCGTTTGTCTCTGGGCAGGAGGTATTCCAGGCAGTAGCTAGGCTGAGCCACATTCTTTCTTACAGCTGTTTATTTTTAGCACCACATAGCTGACTCTTCGGTTTGTTATTGGATTCTTAAGCCTGGTGCCTAGAGATTTACTTCCATCAATAAGTGCCTTGCATTGCTGGGACATTTCTCTTCATTATTGCAGGGAAAAGAATGAGGGGGCCTTCACGAAGCAATGCTAGGGGAAATTGTAGCTGCATGCTCATCTGCAAGGAACTGAGCAGCCAGGCAGAAGGCCTATCTGGGCACGGAGTGAGGGTTGTCTGTGTCACTGATCCCCCATCTCAGGTACTCAGCTCTAAATGACAGCCAACAGCTTAAATACACAGCCTTGGCCCTCAGGTAGTGTAAGCTGGTGTAGATCTATGAATTCAGTGGAGCTATGCTGACTTTCACCAGCTAATGATCTGGCCCTCTATTTTTAACTTCACTTTTAGAATAGGAATTTCCTGATCACCATAACCTTGAGCTGCACTTCCCAAGAAAGAAAAGATTCATCTGGATGCATTTCCAGTTAATTTCTGTCTCTCTGCTCCCTCAAGAAGGGCAGCTCTTCCTTGAAGGAGAGAGAACACTTCAGCAAAAGTATTTCATTGTCTGTGACATCCCTCAGGCCAGCGAAAGGGGATGGTGTGAGCACAGAAATGTCTGTGTTGTTAGAATAACGTTGGCAGGAAAGTAGGGAGGTATAAGCCAAGGAATTAGACCCTCATGACCCAGGCTTGCTAGATGTGCCTGTAACAGTCTTTACATTGAAAATTGCACTGTCCAGTTTTGTATAAAAGAGAGAAAGAAATCAATAAAATATTTGAACATGTGAAAATAATTCGTATGTGAAATGGCGAGCTTCCCTGGGCATGCATCCATGTGAACCTGCCTGTCTTGCTCGGAAGCCTCCGGGCCTGAACATGTGAGGGGCTGAATGATTCACATGAAGATCAGCAGCACTCAGCTGGGTGAGGTCCCAAAGACCAGAGATGGCCTCGCCCTAGCAAGTCACCTCTTCCTCCTCCGTCATTGTGACTAGATTTTTTTTAAAGTGACCAGCATCATTTAAATCTAAGAAATCCACTGTGAGTCTGGAGGAGGCTATGAATCTTATTGCCCCCAACAGCTAATGGAGACCCTCCTTTGGCTCAAGAAATAGCTCTGCTGCTCATGGATCCAAGGGTCGCTGGTGCAAGTGCCAGCAAAGCTGGCTATTGCCATGAGTAGTTCAAACCACCCTGTGGAATGGACCCTGCAAGGTGAGTCTGGTATGGGATCTGGCAGCTTAAATAATAGACTTAGGAAGCAATAGCAATTGTGCACTCGCAATCAATTGTTAAAGTAGGGCACCTAAGTAGTTTTCTCCCTCTAGCCTTAGCAGAAGAGAGTATTAAGGCTCTTCGGTGTCACCACGAAGAGAAGATGTTCCGTAGTGAAAGTAGAAGATTGACTTTACTATGGGGGGAATGAACTGTGCCTGTTTCATGTCCCATCAGTGCCAGATTTCTCCCAGCCCTCTCGCTGTCTAGGCCAAGGGAGGGAGAATACTTTGGACAGAGCGACAGAAGTACTCTTGGAGGTAAGGGGCAGGCTGCTGGTCTGATAGGAGCTGCAGCTCAATGACCCACAAAATGAGGGAGGATTTTGGCTTCCAAAGATGATGCATGAACACAGGAAAAGGGTTTCAAAGGCAGATGCCAAGAATGAGAAAACGAAGTGCTTGCTATCCTAGTGCCACTCCCTCTGTGTGATCTGAAAAAAAGGGGGCATCCAAAGGTTTCCATGTTGTGACGGCACTCTCTGGCTCGATGGCCATCAACTAGTCTGACCTCTTGTGTATCACAGCCCACCAACCCCAACCGCACACCAACCCCAACAACCGAAATGAGACCAAAGTATTCCAGCCCACAGGAGACTAGACTAGTATGCGCCATAGGCAGGGGGGGAGCTCATGGCATCAAAACCAAAATATCAGGAGTAATTATTCTTTGTCTGTTTGTTACAGTTATCTAGAGACTGAATGGCCATACCAAATGCCATGGAGAGATCAAGGAGCAGGTTTTTTCGCCCTTGTTCTTTCGACTGAAGTTTCACATCAGACAGTGAACAAGCCAGTCTTAAGGAACAGCAATGCAATGGCATGGGTGTAGGTGACGCTTAGCGTCCAACTCTTACAACTTGACTTGACACGGCACTGAATGCATTGTTTCCCTTTCTATAAAACACCCTTTTGATGTTTTTCCATGAGCGAGTAAAGAAAATAGCTTTGGAGCTGCCAGGCAGTGACTTTGCTCAACTCAGAAATGAATGTAAAGCTTGCAGCAGGAATTTAATATTTCATGCCAGTTCAGTGTTATAGTACTCACAGAAATCTAGACCTCTCAAGCACGGTCTAGACGACAGTGTGTCCTAGCTAGAATTAGACTTAGATACATGTGGCTGGAAAGACACAACTAATTTCAAAGCAACGGTCTGTTTAAAAGTGTTGGGCACCTGTCCCGAAAGGAGAGTCGCTGGGAAGCTGCTTGTGGAAAAAGATCCATGTAATTTTAAATCATTGCGTTTTCAATGGGCTGCATGGGGCGGCAAAGTCAACGCTCTGTGATAGGAAGGGTGAGGAGATGGGCAGCCTTACTGGGCAGAGACATTGTGCGTTAGGCCAAAGGGGGAGCGCTGTCTGGGACCGGACTGGCTACCCCCTTTGGAAACGTATAGGGTGTCTATCCTGGGGGTACACGCTACTCATTGAGTGTTGTGGGGAAGTATATCTGACTGTGTGATAGGCTGTAACCCCATGTAGTGGGAGGCCTTGTTTACGTGAGACCGGCAGGCCAGTTTCACTTAAATCAGTTTCTAAATCAATCTAGTTAAACTTCTGTGCAGATACTCCAATTTTGGTTTAAGACTGTCTTATTTTGGGTTAATTTAAACCTCTTCCCAGTCGCCTTAAACTAAACTGCTATAATCCACGTGTATCAGAGTATCCAGGCAGGGGTTTGCATCAGGTGAATGAAGTCGGTTTAGATAAACTCCTTAAAGTTAAACCGGTGACACTTGTTCATATAGACAAGCCCCCGGGTAATACAGCAAAAGCATTTGATGGCAATGAAAGCAGATCAGGAACATTCCAGAATTAAGTGCCCACAGGGCATCCTCTAAACACATCCTCATGCCTCACTGACTTTTACTAATCTCTGAAGACTTTAGCATCTGCAATACCACTATCAACAAACCTGGTCATCTTTGCTTCTTAGTAACCATAGAAAGACCTGGATGTTTCAAGAGGTAAAGAACACGAGCGATGAGACTGGGGAAAGTGGCAGTGAGGAACATTCGCTCGTATGCGAACGGTAGTAGCCACGGAAATGCAGCCTCCTTTAAAGGTGCTCTCCTCAGTACCTACCAGCTTCATTTTTGAGGGTTGTAGCTTGGAGATGCAGCTCTGAGGGTCAGTGAGCTTTGGTGCTGACCATCTGTATTAGTAGGTCATTGACATTAACTGTATGATGTATGAAGCACCAGGACATCTGCCATCAGCCCTGTTTGCTCCAATAAGACCCTTTCCTCTAATTGATGAAACTGAGGCCATGACTTCCTCAGAGTGAGGAACTTTTCTGTGACCTCATTATACAGCTAAAAATCTGCCGCTTGTTCCTAGTGAATGTGGCATTGGTTGTACTCCTCCAGGGAGTCACTGAGATGCTTTGCGATTGGTAGTGGGATTCTCTTGTAGCTCATCTTGAGACAAATGCATGGTACTAAATCAAGCAAATAGTGCTTGTCCTGTCTGTGAATGCTAATCATGGTGGAAGTCAAGGGCGTTGTAAACTGACCTGAATTAAGACCCTAATGCTGAAGCAATAAGTGGTTGCAATTTTATAACAACTCCCCCAGGAGTGCTCTTTGCTCAGACTGTGACTTGGGTAAGGCGGTTCCAAGGAGTCGGGAGTTTAAAGCCTCATCAGGCTGTTGCTACACGCATCTGTTTTACTATTACACTTTAATAGCTGATTCCAGGTCATAAGGCTAGAGAGGATTGTGCAACCAAACCCATTCCAGCAGCAATATTGCAGGCTCCACCCTCTTACCAGTAAACTAGGAGTTACCCAGAGAAGCACCACTAGGTTTAAGTAGCCAAATGGTCTCTCACAGCTCAGACAGGATCTTCTGGTCCATATTCCCTTTCTGGTGAAGCCCTTTCAGTTTCCTAAGACCAGCAGGATTTGGACGGATGTCAAGATTTGAGACTCATTGGAAGACGTTTTCTTTGCTATTACCTTGTTTTGTTACACATTAGAGAACTGTCAGATCCCCTTGCGTCCTACCCTCATCTGCCCATTTCAAATGACAGACGTTTAACCCAATCCTTTCCTTATCTCCCCACCCCCGTGGTATGTAGGTGCCCCATTCATATATTTAGTAAATTAGCATATTTTGCAAATTATTGCAATTATAACAAATTATAACCATTTCCAGCAAGTGCATGTAACACATGTGCTTGCCAAGGGGCTTTGCCTGTGGGTATGAGAGCCTTGGTTTGCGTGGGGAAAGCTAATCACTAAATTCTCCCTCCCCAAGCCTTTCCCGGAGTATAAACACCTCCAGTACAGGCTAAGGGGGGCATTTTTTCAGAAGCTGTTGTTAAAAGGACCTGAAGGAGATCTCTGTGTTTGAACCCCAGGCCTGTGCTCCAATTTGTTTTATTCTGGAAGAGTCAGGATGCTTCTGACTTGCTTTATCTAAATAAATACTAGCCAACATGTTTTTAAACAGACCAGTGTTTTGGTGTAAGCTTGGCTCCTTAGAATGACAGAGTTAAATCCTGGATCAAGGTCTGCTTCCCCACAGAGGAGATAAATTGACTTGCGTGCACTTTACTATGTGTGGGTCCCTTGGACAAGGCCTTCCTGCCAAGATCCCGTCGGCTTTGCATGGTTTTTGAACTCTTATGGCATTGGCTTCTCTTGAAAAACTACCTGTTTGTCTCACATTTCCCCTCGCTCACTGTGGTGCATGGTGGTTGATGGCTGCTCTTTACTTTGGAAGCAGCTGCATTTTAGCAGAGCTGACTATAAATGTGAACTGCACTGGGATCCTTATGTACGGCTTGCATCCGAAGAAGTGGGTATTCACCCACGAAAGCTCATGCTGCAAAACGTCTGTTAGTCTATAAGGTGCCACAGGATTCTTTGTTGCTTTTACAGATCCAGACTAACACGGCTACCCCTCTGATACTTATGTACTGAAAGCGCTGTCTAAATGGAGGATGCTATTGCTGTTATGCCTTAAATTGTCCACTTCTCCAAAATACAGGACTTAAAAGAAGATTAAAGTTTGCCTATATAGCTGTTGAAAAGGATCTTCCATCTCCTTTAAACACACCATCTCTGCCCTAGAATAATGCACTCTACCCGTTAAACTGTATCACCACTCATTTTGCAATGCAAGCACAGTGGTGTGGCTGAATACATAACTTTCTGGATATCCATGAAGCACAAGGCAAGAGGAAAAAAACTGTGATGGAGGCGGAAACTGTTTTATTTGTCTTTTTCATTTCTGACTTTATCTCCTCTATGGGGTTAAAAATCCATCGTAACATAAACATCCTTAAAGATTTCTTTCCAGTGCTGGTAAACATTTGTTTAAAAATATTTTGCCTGTCCCCTCCTGCTGTGGTGCTTTGAAACACCATTTGGACTTTGTTCCTGAATCTCATAAAACGGCTGCTAGTTATGTCTACATCTTGTGGTTCTGTGGACGTAAACATTGTCACAACTTGATGTGCAACTGTTATGCTTGGTCTCCTACATATACTGGCATCCTCTTGAGCTCAGCAGCTGGCCTTTCTTAAATAACATTGAGCAAGAAGATAAACACATTGATGCCTCACGACTGAAATAAATGCAGCAGTGCAAAGTCTTTTCCACACACTCACATTTGCGATGCCCTTACGTGTCCTACACCACATAGAAGCACCCACAATTTACTGTGCTAATTTTAACTGGGAATAGATTAGGTCTGCTAATAGATTGGGTCTGCACAGCAATTTGAGCATTGGCCTGCTAAACACAGGGTTGCAAGTTCAGTCCCTGAGGGGGCTGTTTAGAGATCTGGGGTAAAAAATCTGGGGATTGGTCCTGCTTTGAGCAGGGGGTTGGACTAAATGACCTCCTGAGGTCCCTTCCACCTTGATATTCTATGAGTCCCTCCTTGACTTGCTAGTAAGATATCCTGGCTGTTTTTTTCCATGTCAGCACTAACAGCATCTCTCTAGCTGACCTAATTTTGCAGCTCTTGACCTTAAGCTGTGCTCCTTTCAGGGTAGCTCTGACAAGGAGCCTGTGCTATTATATTTTAAATGACCTGCAGAACTGGTGCTGTCTTTTCCACCTGATAACAACCATTGCACTGCAATGAGCTCTCAGAGACCTTTAAATGAAACAGGTAACGGGAGCTATTGTTCCATGGCTGGGGTGCGGGGTGGGACTGAGTGCAGGTTCCTTGAGTAAGGGATTTATAGACAGGGCTTCAAAAGCACTAGGCACAAAGCCAGATGCTGGGAACAGGGAAAATTGTCTCCCATAATAGGAACAAGGCCAAGAGCTCAACCCTTCAGTACGCTCTTGCAAGGAGAGAATTTAAAGTGCAGGCCGTCTGCATCAAGCCTGCCACCTCATCAAACTCTAAAGGAGCAAAACTAATAAACAGAGCAGAGGAAACCAGTGTTGTTCCATCTAGGCTTAAGGAAAGGGCTGCAGACTCAGACTTCCCTCTCAAATTAACCTGGTGCAAGAAAAACCCTGACAGCTGCTCTCCGGGAGGTGTAATTTTATAGCAAACATTTCTCCTCTTGGCAGGTTAAGAATGTGTCCGAGCCGAATTTTGCTCTCCGCTTTGTGATAGCTCATTTAAGCACAGTAATAACTTACCTGAGTGCTTTCAGGGTACCACAGTAAAAACCAGGCTGCCTTCCCATCTTTGACAATGAGGTTTTAGGCTGGAGTTGTTTGTATTCAGACCGATGAGTGGAAGCTTTTTCTTCTCTTGCTTTAATGTTAAATGTGGGGGTCTCTGGTGAAGTTTTCAGTGGGGTCTTGCATACAAAGTGGGCCATATCCTGGGAGTTTCACCACTAACTTAATCAGGAGTAAAGTGAAATTCTGAAATACTTTACAGGCAGAAATAGAGCAAACAGGTAATGCTTGGGAATAGCTGTTCTCATGCAGCCAGCAAAGAACATTGTATGTACATGCACCAAGGTAAGTGGTAAGCGCTGGAAATCCTCACAGCCTCATTGGCTCAGCTGAGTACCTAACATTGAGCTCACTGAAACCTCTTGGGCTAAGTGGATGTAATTCCATTGACTTCTATGGAGTTGCACCCACTTTCACCAGCTGTGCTGAGTCAGCAACTGTAGTCCGGAAAGCCCGTGAGAACCATGAAATCTCGGCTCCAGCAGGGTATCAGAGCAAAGAGCTACTGGTTCTCACCAGCTGCACATGACTCATCGCTGCCATTTATGCACCAGAGTTACGACTCTTCCTTTGTTTTTAACAACAATTCTAATGTTCTACAAGAGCCTGTTTTGCTGGATCTCTTCTTGCCCTACGTTGATCCCCGTCTGCTTGATTCTGACTTGTCCGTTTCATGTTTGCAGTCGAGGCTGGGGGTTGTGTCTGGATGACCCACCTGCCAAAGAAGTGGTAGACTACCCCTTGGTTCCACCAGGAGTCCTCTATGACGTCAGCCATCAGTGCCGGCTGCAGTATGGAGCATACTCCGTCTTCTGCGATGACATGGATGTAAGTTGGGGTTGGGTGTTCCTGCAGGTTTCCTTTATGTAATGATAGAATTTGTGACTGCTGAGTGAGTCTGAACAGTGAGAATCTTTGCATAGAAACTCACTCTCTGCTGATGAAGGGATAAATAAATCCTGCATTATGAATTATTAGTGGAAAAAAGACCATTGTCATCTTGGCTGAATTAGGAGCGAGGTTAGTTTGTTTGTGGAGCCCTCTGCCCCCAAAGCTCCCCTTCCAATAGATCCAAGGAGCCAGACTGACAGAAAACACACTGGTTTAAGGAAGGGTCACGGTCAAGGAGAGGAAAGTAAGGGGGCTATATATGGGAAAGCGAACGTCCGAACTGCCAGAGAAAAGAGTGGCCAGAAGGGGAGTTCTATAGACAAAAAGGTCACCGTGGCTTTCCTTGCTGACTGATTAGATCAGTGGGATAATTCAGTGTGTGAACACATTTTGAATAGGTCAGATTTGGGCTGGCCCTTTGGAATGCTCAGTAACCCCCAGGCTGTGTCCACACTTGTTCTCCGCAGAACGTCTGCAATACGCTCTGGTGCTCAGTGGGGAACACGTGCCACTCCAAGCTGGATGCTGCCGTCGACGGCACAAAGTGTGGCGAGAACAAGGTAATTAGAGTAAATTGTATTCACAGCCACAGTCGATTCCTTCTCCTGTATGTAAGGGACAATGTTCACCACACTGGTTTATTATATAAGTCAAGAAATAGGACAAGTTGCAGAATGTAATTCCGCAGCATCAGAACATACCTAGAAATGGATACATTCGGCTCCATTGGATTTGTGTGTTCTGGTAGTTACTTAAATGTTCAGTACTGTCAAGGATTCAATCAGTGTATGCTTCAAATCACCGAGGCAGCCAGGTGCTAATGTTTGCCATGTCACGGCTATCGGCACAGCTTTGCTAAGGTGAGATCTAGAAGGACCTAGCTATGTATATTTTTTCTGGTACATTGGGTGAACTTGCACAAGGATCAGCACACCTGTGGGGTGTGGGGGAAATGGGGGATTTGATCTCTTCTGCTTAACTTTAAAGGTAATGGGTAAAATCCAAAATTTTGCAGGCAAAAATACACCCTTGCATCAGAATGCTTAATATAGACATGCAGTCCTTACTCTGGCACAACTCCAGTGGCTTGCAGGGAGAGATCTGTGCCAGTAAGAATGACGGGACTGGGCCCTAAATCCATTGAAGCAGCATAAGAGGCGGAGTCGTGCTTTGCTCCGTGACGCGTTCACATGGCAGCTGTTGGCCTTATGGGCCTGACTTTCCAAGCATTGCCTATGCAACTGTAGCCTCATTCACACTCAAGTTTCTTCCAGCCCAGCAGAGTGCAGCTAGAACTAAAGAGGAGAATTAACAATGAGATCGAGGCCGCCGCTCCACCTGCTTTTTTGTAGTAGCAGCACACAACAGGCAGAGAAACCCTTCTGTGGCCTAGGGCTAGGGTAGCGGCTCCTATGCCCCCTCTCCTGGTGTAGAGGGCATGGCCAGACAGCAGCCAGAGCCAGCCAATCCCTGGCTGCTCTAATAACCCTTTATGGGCTAATCCCAGTAAGCACGTCACAGAGCAACCCCGAGACACTTCTAAATTGCACCTTGGAACCAGGACAGTGGCTTCGGGTTCAAGTAGCATAAAACAGAATAACTGTAACGTAAAAACATTTGCACATCCCCCTCATCCTGGTTAGAGCTAAATGCAGAATGGCTGGTGCCAATAATCTGGCCCGAAGAGTTTAGTTCAATTCTACAGATCATGAAGAACTCCTGAGGCTTTCCCTGTAGAACCTGCCATCTTACCCGTTCTCCGTGTTAACTGGGTAGCCAGCTGGTAGAGCCTTTGTTATGACACCAGAACCAAAGCATTAATCTCAGGCTCGACATGTGCTCTGCCTAGGCACTGCCAGGAAGCTGGAGCGTGAGTTGTGGTGAAATAGGTGTGTGTGAAACCAGTTTTACTCCCGTGTGCACACCTCCCACTAGCCAAGTGTCCCGGCATTTCTCATTGGGCTGTGATGCACACCGCTCTCGTTCGGAGTTCTCTTCCCTGTGCTGCACGTTCACCAGACTGGGATTTGTAAACGAGTGCTGGTTAGTGCCTTGTAAGAATATTGTAAAACGTCAGCTGCCCTCACTCTTGTCTGGGTTACTCTGCAGTGGTGCTTCAATGGAGAGTGTGTGCAGGTGGGCTACCGCCCGGACGCTACTGATGGAGGCTGGGGAACCTGGAGTTCTTGGTCTGCTTGCTCTCGGACATGTGGTGCTGGCGTGCAGAATGCAGAAAGGCAGTGCAACAACCCCACGTAAGTTAAGGCTCTTGCTTTGTCCGGGTGTGATTAGATTAATTAACTAGGTGACTTCGTTAGGAAAACCCCATTTACAGCACATATCTGGATATCTTCTTATCATCTAGCAAGGTATGACCCTGCCCCGAGCGCAGACCACTTGGGCTCTGACCTAATGATGTATCGCACAGTGAAACAGTAACAGAGCGGTGACCCCAGAGAGGGTATTTTCAAATGCCATTAATTATATGGTTTAAAACAGCATACCTTTGAAACAACCCACAGGGTTCAGCTCATGGGGCTAGCTAGGAATCTGTGCAGTGGAAGGTCTGGGGATCGAGGTTTAGCGTTTTCTTTGTCTACCTTTACATACAAATCACTCGTGATTAGTCCAGGCAGAAAGCACCTGAAATCCAATTCAAAGCAAAGGTAAAGACGAAGCACTTGTGAATGTAACACATATGCAATGCCTTTTTTAATGCCAAAAAGAAAAAATGTTCCTTTAAGCAGATTCAGAATCACTGGGGAAAATTCCAGCACCATTTACTGCCCTTTGTTCTCGATGAGCAGTTTGCATACAGGTTATAACAAGGCGTATGAGCCACAAGAAGAGGATTGCTTTCTGCCAGACTTTAATGTGGCAGTGGCCAAATATGGCATAACTTTCTAAGGTGGCCCTATAATCAAAGCATCTGATAACAGACTATGGTGTAGCATTGTCTATTCCATGATTTCTGGGCTGACACAGCTGGTCTCCAGATGTCTCTTCCTTCCCCCACCAGATAACTGTTGGACGGTATTAGAAACAAAGCTTTCCCAAAGGTTACAGTGTCAGAGCCTGTGACCCAAGGTGAGGAGCAGGAGTTATAATGAACCATAGCGACACAGTGGGTTTAAAGGATATGGGGCTATGTCATGCCGTCAGTTCGTAAGCAGAACTTCCCATTGACTCTATGATGAGTTCTCCTTAAAAGGCAATGGCACCATCGGGGCAAAAGATAAGAAGGTTTTTTAAAATGAGCCCCCAGAAAAAGTGCCAGGGCTGGTGGTAAAAAAGAGGGGGGATAAAGCAGGATAATCTGTAAAGTGGGGACTGCCTCCAAGCTCCTTGCAGAGGAATATTTTCACAATGGTCTGTCCTTCCAAATGAGCTTTGAAATAACATTCCAGGTTTGCAGAACTAGCAACACAGACCTCACAATGTAGGTGCATGATTAACAGCACTCCCATCCTAAGTGTTTTAACGCACACCCCTGGTTTTCTTGAGGTCATTTGAGTACACAATCAATCACAACCACAAGAGCAATTTTATGGTCTTCATTTATTTTTCAGGTGGCATTCAGCCTTTCATGGCTTAAGGAGTTTCAGAATCAGATAAAGAAAGGTCTCTAATGAGCCCAGAATAGGTTCCCTGGTTAACCACTTTCACAAGTACATCATTTTAGCATGTGCAATTGAACTTGGTTTAAAAAAAAACTTTATGTAATCTTGTTTCTAGGTCAAGAGCAAAGTTTATGTTTGACATGAGTTTTGCTGGAGGAGTGCAGTTGTCGTTTACAGAGTGTTTTAAACACAACCACAGACATGTGGGAGAGCAAACACTGCAAAGCTGGCAAAGCTCGCCCAAGGAAATTATTTGTTTTGGCTGCTGTAGGTAAATCTCTTTGGCCTTGCCTTTCAGATGGAGCAAACATGTGTATGAATACGGTAGTTTTTCTTCTTTAGGTGTTTCCATAACCATAAAACATAAATTAATTTTATTTTCTTTAATTCAAGTTTCCCCTGAAGAAACTGTTCAGGGAAAATGTAACTTCCTTATGGTCATATGGAAATGCGCCATGGGAAATGTCACGACAAGCTCAAGTTGGCAAAGGGTTAAGAAGCAGGAAACAGTTACAAATAGTGCCCAGATGTGCTGGTAGCTTCCAGACAGAGAATAACTCTATTTACAGAAAAAGAGTTCTACTCATTTAAAAAGACAGGGAGGAGGGTTGTTTTTCTTTTTCTTTTGGAACAACCTTCCCATTCTACCCTAGAGAACAAAGCAGAGCTTGGGCCTCCTACACGCACAGTGGAAAAAACTCTTTCCATCATTTAGAAATTACTAGCATGGAGCATTGAGGACCTGATCTCAAACCCATTGAAATCAATTGAAATTGAAAGTTTCCCATTTATTCCATTGAGTTTTGAATCCTATCGGGCATCGAGTGGCCCTTCCACCTCCCAGCAGCCCTGGTGGCCTCAGGACAGCCCTGCAAACAGCCCCTCGCCTCAGTGTCCCTTCTTAGTTCCACAATCAACTCCAGAAGAGGCTTTTACAAGTCCAATAACAACCCTCCCTAGGAATTAGTTTTTTAACAAAGTTCAAAATTAAACACAAAAAAATTTCCCTCCAGCCTTAAGCTGGGCACTGCCCCAAACTCCCCTGGTCTCAGGGATTTCTTTCTTGAGCAGGCTTTTCCCAACTCCTCCTAGCCTGGCCTCAGGGTCCTGCCTGCAGGAGTCTCTCATTCTCTACTGGTTCCTGAGCTTCTCCCTCTCTCTAGCAACTTCTTGCTGCTCTTTGATTCTAATTCAACCCCACCTTTCATCCCCAGCAGGCAGCTTAATTGTACGGGCTGGCGAGCTGCAGGCCTCCGCTCCTTAAAGGGGCAGGCCACCCCACTACAATACCCTTAATGAACCGCCCTTCCACTATATAAATGGTGTGGGGATGGGGGAGGAGGTGCTTTCAACTGCAGACACATGTTCATGTTTGGGCTGTGATCCAATCGTGCAGTCCTTGCTCACATGAGTTGCCTAACTGAAGCCATTGCCCATTTCTTTAATAGACCTCCAGACTTCTTTGCATTAATATAATTTTGAGCTCATCCTGGTTCTGCTGTAGTCCACTTTTGACTAGTCACCTTTCATTGATGGAAAAGGAGTTCAGTACCCATAGCTCCTCCAGTCTTTGGCCTCGCTACTCGGACTCCCTACAGAACTGCCAAGTAGTGCCAGTTGTTCCTTCAGAGTAGATCTGAGGCCAATTGGGAGCAGTGTGGGAAAGATGGTGGGGACAGTTGGTTGCAAATGCTGACAATTTCCGCCCAAAATCATCATCATCATCATCATCTTCTTCTTCAACACATCTCTGTTTGAGGTCAGTGACTTTTATAGTCTTCTTCCAAAACTCTTGATTGTAAACTAGGCTGTCATGCAATTGGTCTCTCTAATGTCCACTGATATCGGGTCCATGTATTGGCCTACCTTTGGTCATCTTCCATCCATGATGATTGCAAGGGCATTCCTATCAATAAAACTCTCAGGTCTCCATTGGATACATCTATATCAACATAGCGTAGCCTCCCTCAACTTGTCTTCAATTGGGGCAACCCACATATGGATCCTCACAACCTCATTTCATTTCGTGACCTGTCATGGAGTGTCCAACCTTTTGATCATCTGGGCATCTTCATTTCCATGGTGGAGAGCGTACCGATTCCTTTTCTTGTGACTGGCCAAGTCTGTTCCATACATCCCAAAAACACTGTGCCAAAAAATTCAAACCAGCTCTTTTCCTCTGTCCCGGAAGTGTAAATAAATAGTCATGGCAATTGTTCTACTAGTATTTGTTGGCCAAGCATCTTTAAAAAAAATGTATCAAGGGCAAACTGTAGAGGTATGGGCAATACAGAGGCTTCTATAGTGACGTGAACAATATGGAGACAAATGAGAACTCACTTACACCTGACTATTGGAGAGAAAACAGAGTATTCCAGCTGGCAAAAAGTCTCTCCAGTGCTATATTAGTGCAAACATTTAGCACATAATAATCACATGCAAAATCAAGTGTGATGGTCAAACCTTTTGTTTAGCACATTTGAGATTTTCATTCTTCTAAAGCACTCATGAGAGGGACATTGTTTCAAAGGAGAACAATAGACGTATGGTTAACTAAACAATCACTGATCGTAATTTTATAGCTTTAATAACTGTGTTGTACCATGTGCTCCAGCCACCTGTCACAGAACGTTAGACTCAAGGAAGGTAAGCAGTGGATGTTATTTTCACAGCCCTTGGAACACAAGGGATCAGTCTTGCACCCACAGAAGGCAATGGCAGTTTTGCCATTGATTCCAGCTGGAACAGGAGCAGACCCAGGGTTGGAGGCCTGTCCTTGGGAAAGCTGAAGAGTAGCACTCTCCAACACAGACCCAGAATGGGCCACACTCTGATCTCTGTTACACTGGTGCAAACCTGGAATAACTCCCGTGAGGCTTCATTTCAAGGACAGAATGATTCCATGTTTATACCCACGTGGCAAGAGGACAGGACCTGTGCCTTCTATTTATTAATACAGAAATAGACTTAATGACAAAAGAGGATCTCTGTTGAAATGTTTCCAGTAGCTGGGCCATTTTTGACAACTGCCTGGCCAATTCAGGAAGATTATGGTTCCAGTAATCCATGCTGTTAGCCAAAGCAATCTCCTCAGGGCACGCTTGCAAAGATGGTACAACAGATGGCTTTATGTTCTGTGGAACGTAAGCAGCCAGTTCTATCTTGCGAAATGGCAATCGTTTGTCAGTTACTGAAAACGCTGAGGAGATGGCTGAGACTGTAGGTTCCTACGTAGATAATGATTCTTGACTGCAATTGCAGGAGAGAAGGGCTTCAAACATTACCATTGACGCTTAACTTTAATAACCATTGTTATACCATCATAAAGTGAGGCCGTAAAATTGGCCATACTGGTAACAGTAAAGTCACACTGTGGAGGTAGATCCACAATGTAAATTTGCTTTTTAAAAGTTTTACAAAAAAATCTTATAAAGAAGTCATAGAAATTATTTAACTTGTGCTTTATTGTATTCTAGTCTAATGTTTAAAAAGAAAATAGGGTTCCCCCCCCCACTGTTTGGCTTTAACTATTCCCCTGCAGTGTGGTAGCCCAGACAGTGCAACATTCTGCTAAGGCAGAAAAACTCAGAAGTGCAGTTGTCTAGAAACAAACCCAAAAGGAATTAGGCAGGTTTCATTGTTCTAGTGGAGTGAAACGCAAAATGTAAACAAGCAGCACCCCCGATAAAAGTCAATTATACTTAAATTCTGTCACTTTCGATAACTTAAATAGTTATTGAATAGAGCTCAGATCCCACAAATTTTCCTTTGATGCCACAGCCCAGAGATCTGCTGTGCTGTACAATGGTGTGTTACAGCTCGGGAAGCTAGCTGTTTGCCCACAGCTGTCTGACTGGGATATTCCATAGAGTCAGTGGAGAGGTTCACCCGAACTGGAGGCCATCGCGACAGCCGTGGGCCTCAGGACTCACACCTTTTGATGTAACACAGACACTGGCAGGGCCTCAGATCTTCCTCTCACAGCCAGGTCAGATTGGCTCTTTGGGAAAGTTGCTTCTGAATGCAGCCATTGTTTCAGGCCAGGGGGAAAAGAGGGGGAGAGAAGGCAGGAACCCTGCACTAAATTGCAGCTTCATTATTTTTTAATTGGTGTTCAGCTCATTTCTGTTTGAAAGTCAGAATTGTATGGGCTTATTTGTTAACGAAATCTGTTGAAAGATGAGCAAAAGACTTTGTCCCAGGGATCAAAGCTCCCTTCCCCAAGATGGCAAACAATGTTGCCTCTCTCTTTTTTTGGGGAGGGGGAGATGACGTAACCTGCCAACAAGAGAGCTAGGTCTTTCAGTAAAGAAATTCAGTTTGACAACATTCACTTAGTAAAAGCCATCTTTGAGCTGCCGTGTTAATAAACCATCAGCAGGTCAAGTTCTAATCCCAATGGGTCCAGTAGACACGTCTGCCAATTACATCATCAACAAGGTTATTAATCTAGAAACAAGTTGTATAGCAGGGATTCAGGGCTTTTTAAATTTCACTGTGGAAAACTGGCTTTATGATGGATTTAGGTTTAACCTGGAATGTTTGCTGCTTTTATGGAGTTTCTCAAAGATTTACTAGCAAAGAGCCTGATACATCATTCACTGAAGTCAGTGGTAAAGCTCTGATCAACCTCAGTGAGGATCTGCCCCAAAATAAAGAAATGTCCTAATAACTGACAATATATCAGCAGGGGAACGAATGAAGGGATATGATTATCAGATACAGAGACACCAGCCATTGGTCTGATGTGACACAAATAACTTCCTTTTGTGGCACTTTCCATTTGGGTACGTTAGCTGCAAAAAAGTGAGCTCCTTATTTGCATTACAGTTGTAGGTCTGTCTGAGGAAGGAGAATCGTACTTATTAAAACTAGCGACAGATCTGAACCAAAACCACAGATCCAAATGTACCAGAGCTTCACAGTTCCAATCCAGATCTGTCTCCTCTTTCTAGAATAGTCCTAATCAAACAGCTGACTTCAAACTTACACACTCATTCATTCATTCATCATTCATGCCCGTCACCCCAACCGGGGTATGGGCCGCCAACAACAGATCTCCATAGTCTTCTATCCTGGGCCATATTCGCTCTGCTGGTGCCAGGTATTTTTTTTTTTTTTTATATCAACCTGCGTCGCGTCGCCAGGTATTTCTTTCGGCCTTTTTTCTTTTCTTTGCCTTGGGGGTTCCACTGCAGTGCCTGTCTGGTGGTGTTGGCTTGGCTGCTTATGTATGTAGCCCCAGCTTCTCCTTCCTTTCTTCTCCTTCTTCCTCTCTCTCTGGGGGGTGGGTCCTCCTCTCCAAGAGGATGTGGTTGTTGGTGTCTGGTGGCCTGGATCTGAAGAATCCTTCTGAGGTTACACACTCACACACCCTGAAATATGGGTATGTTCAGATCTGGGATGGAAGGCTGAAACTCTGAGCCATCTCTTGTTAGCACAGGTAATGCTTTCCATTCCATGTGATTGTAGAGTCCACATGACTATGGTCTGCTCTCTGCTCTGCTGCGGTAAAGCCACTGAATACAGTGGAGTTATTCTGGATTTATATTGGTATATAAATATATATATTTATATATATCTATATTTATATTGTCATAGGGTGTCAAATTATGTGGACTTTAATTGAGCAAATCTCCATTGACTTTAGACAGGGTTTTGCTTGACTAGGGAATCTGACCCAATGTGGTAAATTAAAAGATTAGCAGCCAATAAGGATAACACTGAGTAATGTGCTCCTTATATTCTATGATAAGTTAGTGAATTTCATCCTAATATGTTGCACTTGCTTGTGTTTTCTGTTCTCCTGCTTTTGATAACAGACCAAAGTATGGTGGTAAATACTGCCTTGGGGAACGGAAGCGATTCCGGGTTTGTAACATGAAGCCGTGCCCCACAGACAAACCATCCTTCCGCCACATCCAGTGCAGCCAGTTTGATGCCATGCTATATAAAGGGAAACTCTATAAGTGGATGCCGGTACCGACCAACAGTAAGTCCAACCTCCTGAGCCTCTATTTGCAAAGCTAGACCATTATTTTAAATTGATTTTACTAATGATCTGTATTAATGGTTAGAATCCAGGCCCAAGGCCAAGAAGTTTTATCTTTCAGTGCTGTCATAATTAAGGCATATTTATTATTAATTTATTATTTGCGTTTCTGTAGCATCTGGGAGCTCAAGAAATAGACTAGGGCCCCATTGTACTAGGGACAAATAGAGAACGAAAACAGGCAGTCTCTGCCCCAAAGAGCTGACAATCTAAGGGGTCATAGGTGCATGTGCAGGTTTAGTTTATGGGTCAGAAGATGATTATTTAGAGCAGAGGAAAGTCCTGACAGTGCAAGTCGTGGTTCTGTAGCAGGGATGGCTCTAGTGGGAGAAGACAGGACATGGGTAGAAGTATGCAGATACTCTTGGCCTTGAAGGTTTATTTACAGTCTGTTTGGAACCCTCAGTCAATCCGTGTGAGTTGCACTGCCGCCCAGAAGATGAATACTTTTCCGAAAAGCTCCGGGATGCTGTCATTGATGGGACTCCATGTTACGAAGGGAACGCAAGCCGGGATCTCTGTATCAATGGGATCTGTAAGGTATGCTTTGGGTGTAGTCTCTCTTTGTGAAACGTGTCTTTGAGAACCTGTGCAGAGGTGCAGAGCTATTTTGCTGACTCACCCTAGAATCCAGGCCAGATGAATCCCCTTAGTTTCAACTCCAAGTGTCTCTCTCAGGAAGAGAGACTTAGAGGGAGAGACAGGAATCTAGCTGAGAAAAGCCCAGTTATGTTTGTAAGCATAAGGCTGATCTTAGAGATTTGTTAAATAAAGGCAAACCCAGGACTGGTGTTACTGTTTGCCCTATTGGGTGTGTTGAGCATGTGAAGGAATGGTATAAGGGCTATGCCTGCTCGCACCAAAACAAATATTTTATTGACAAACTTTGTTATTATTTTCATGTGTGGGAATGATGGTGTCTCTTCCTGACTCATGTGGATGGGGTTGCATGAAGATAAGACATGGCTATATTTGGACCCATGTTGTGGATGGGATTTGGCCTTCAGGAATGGAAGTTAAACAATGGATACATCTGAACAAAAGAACATTTTAATCTTAATATAGAACCCAGACCCTGTGGGTTTCTGATTTTTTAAATTTTTATTTTCTTTCTTTGAAACGCTATAAAAACTAACGCTGGCGTCAGGCCGAGCTCTGTTGACTGACACCTGGGAAGGACATTTCCCAAACTCACGATACCTAGAACAAAGTGCTGCCAAAGCCAACTGGGAGGCAGATAAGGAGGCATGACAGCCAGCCTCAGGAAGCAATTCCTTTGGCAGAAACACCCTTCGGCAATACCATCTACAAGGTGTCGCTGATGAAGAGCAGAGTGTACAAGTTTTGCAGGCTGTCTTGCTACTAAAACCCACCTCAGGACTGTCGAATCATGCCTGCCTTGGAATCCTGTAGGAGTCTTCTTTAGATTTCTGTGAAGACTTTTCCAGGGGACAGAGAGATGCAGTCTTGCAAAATCTTACTCACATTCATAGCCCTTACTCAGGTGAGTAGTCCCAAGATTTGGGATATAATGAATATGCCTCATGTTTTATCAGAAAATGTTTTCACAAAGAAAACCCTCTATTTTATATTTTATAGCTAAGCTCCATTTTTACTTATTAAAATAGGGCCTTATCCATTGCCCAATGACGTTAACGGAGAGCGCCCCAAAGTCTTCAGTGCTCACTGGATCAGACACGTAGAAGGCAATTGGAGGCATCTCAGTTTTGCAGTCCATGGACCAAATTTATTGCTATCTTAAGCAGCTGCAACAACATGGACTTGCATTGACAGGGCTGCCCACTCTCTGAAGAGTGATGGTGGTTTCCAGGCAATTACATGTGAGTCGCTTCCCTCCTCTTGCAATTGACATCACCAATACTGTCCAGAGCAAGCAGAGGAAGAGTGACCCGGACAGCACATGAGTGGGATTCAGCTGTTCGGTCAGAGTCCCATCCGTGGCAGGTGCATGGTACCTGCAGTAGCTCTTAGGTAAAAATGTACTTTGAAGGACTGCCATGAAGATGGGAATGTGTACAATGTAAGGGTGAAATTCCCCCCCGTGCAGATGACCAGCACAAGTCCTCGCCTCTACTTAAATCACCCTCTGCTCTGCACAGAGGTGATTTGCACCCTAATTCCTTGGCCAGAGATGCTGTTTATTTGTGGGTCCATTGTCCAGCCCCTCTCACAGTTGCAGCACATGGTTTCATTTGCAGCCAGCTGTATCAGCCTGCAGACCACACAGGAGCAGATTTTCCATTCCATCGAGTACAATGAACCATGCAGGGATTACAACCATTGCACTTGTGCTCCATGGCTGGGAGTTTCACCGCCTGGGTTAGCTGTGTGGAATAGTGGCGTGCATAGAGAAACAGTAGCTGGCCTAGTGCAATGCTCAGTCTTCTGTGTCAGCAGCGTGCTCCTTCAGTGACTTGCCAAGAGCTCTCTTGTTCCCAGACAGCTTTCGCCGCCAGATATTCCCCAACATAATTAATGAAAACAAACCCAGCCGACTACAAGCACAACACAGGCCAAATTCACCAACAACTTCCTTGTGCTTGGAGGGAGTTATGCCCTATCAGGACACTCCTTCTGTGCACCTGCCCTGTTGAGCCTGCTCATGCAGTGTTCCAGGTGAGTCATTTACCCCGCTCTGGCTGTAGGGGAAGTGGATCTGCAGACAGGAACGCAGCGTCTGGCACTGACCCCCTAGGAGCCTGGGAAAAGGCTTGGGCTGGGGCTGATAGTGTTTATTTGGTATTAGCCTGTTAATACAAACAAGCCTGAAGGAGGAGGGTGATTTCTGGCTCTATACATCATGTGTTGACTGCACTGGGAGGAGGCTGGGAAGCCACCCATGCGTGCCAGCAGTGAGCTCGACCTAGAGTGAATGGATAAAAAAGAAACAGTCACTGGACAAAGGGAAAAGATAAGTCCTTATCTTCCCGCTCATGTGGGTTGCTATGTACTCACCAACATCACTCAGAGCAGAAAGGCAGCTAAAAGCTGAGCAGCAGCATGTTTGAACATACTCAAGTCTTGGCTGCTGCCAATCGGAGAGAGAAATTACCGGACTCAAAAGAGGAAACACAGTGCTGCCTGTTCCCCTTTGTTGGTATTGCAGAACAACACCAGCACTACAAGACTTTCCCAGATCTGTGTGGGCTGCTGGGCCTTTGCACTCCATATGGCACAGAGAGGAGATGGGGAAATAATCAATAAGCAATTTTCTTGGCAGCTGCTTATGTCAAAACCATTCATGGAAAAATCTCACTCTTCCTTAGAAACAGCTACTCAGATTTTGTTGCCAACAGAGCCAGAGTCCAAAGCCCAGTGGCAGTTGCTCTGCCGAGCAGTACTCACAGAGCTGGGTCCACTTTTAGTCTAAGCTCAAAGAGTCACAATCTTCATGTGGCACGTACAAGTGAAAAATGAGATTTAGCAGCTCTGTGCAAACGACAGGTTAGTCAGCCAGAGCTTGCTGCACACACAAAAGCTGGCGCTGTCTTAGTCTCCGACACCAAAATTCAAACTAACTCCTTGGCTCAGAACAGGCTCTTACGGTAGGAAAAAGTAACAATGTTCTTTCCCCCTCACACAAATAAAACTGTTTTCTGGACACTACTGCACCCAAATGGGACACAGTGTGAAGGGGCACTTACCTCTTGAGTGCCTTCAAGTGTCTGGGTGTGGTACTGCAGACTTTTTCTCACCCCTGGCACCTGGTACAGGCTGCCAGCCAACCTTAGCGGGTCTTCAGTGGCATGGCCCTCTGGCCATATCACAAAGTCCAGATGAACCCGGGGGTATTAAAGATTCCAGTAACTAACAGTCTCTTTGCCCCTGCTGGGGCCTTCATCCCTGGCTCTGGGCGCTTTAGATTTGGCCTTTTTGTCCAGGCTCCCAAATGAGGCCCAAATGTCCCCTTCTTGGGCTTCACGGCACTTTACCTGTGGCTGATAGGGCTGGCCTGCCCTCTACTCCGGGTTTCAATCCAGGGACCCTATACACAGCAGCCAGGTACTGTTTATTCAATCTGTCGCTGCTGCTTCCCTGGGCCCCTTGCTACTGGGCCCTTTGATCTCCAGCCCTAACTGCAGGCCGGTGTCCCCAGGTCCTTCTCCCTCTGCAGTCGCAGTGTAAGTTCAGCCAGCCATGGTGCTGTCTGCTTGTCGGCCTTTGGCTAAAGAGGAGCACTCTCCTTCACCCCTCTGCTTCCCGCTGGGAACTGACCTGCTAAGGCCCCTCGGGATCTTTAATTTGAGCCTGCTGAGCTCTGATTGGTCATCGCTAGCCCTTCTAGCCTTTGAAGGACCAGGTCTCTCTTCCTTCCAAGATGGCCACTCCAGTGAGGCCTCTCTAAGCAAGCCTAGAGGATGCAGCTTTGCGGCTTTTTTCCCGCCCACCTTGCGGTTTCTTGGGACGGAGTGTAGCAGAGCAGCGGGGCCTCCAGCAGGGGACACGAAGGCCTGGTACACCCTGTCACACACACATACTAAAAGGACCCTTTAGGCATTCACTCCGGGGCTTTTACTGAACTAAAATCAAATGGATACCTCTGGTACTGACGAGGCGAGACACTGGGCACTGCCACCTGCATATGAGTGCGCACAGCACATTAGCAGAATATAAAAAATCTCCCTGGCACTGCAGAGAAACTGCATTGGCAGATCTACCAATCAGGAGGCTGCCGTCTCCCAACTAAAGCACGGGATTTAGCACTAACAAAGTCCAACAATTCTCTTCTCCTACCTGACGGACTGCCTACTCTTAGGTTCATGTAACAGAAGACTATGAAAGAAATGAGCAGAAAGGTAAAAGGTTGGGCTTTTACAAATAGTATTGCATCCAACTTTACATCAAAATCTGTGTAAAATTGAAAGGGTGCAAACAAATGCTAGCTGCTCACAGACAGGCCCAGGAGAAAATGGAAACAGGTATATGGACTGCACTGCATTCTTGTCAAGGTATTTGAGTGCCTAACTTCAAAAAGAAACCCGGGTGCTGCATATGCGGCAATTTAATAACTTACCAACACAAGCTGGCTTTGGTGAATCTTTAGTGAACTGCCAGACCTGACTCCTTCACCCCTTCTGAGCAGGACAGATGGCAGGAAAAGTGGTCATGAGGAAGTGCACAGTTAGAAATCTGACACCGTGTGCCTCAGCATAAGGAACATCTGGCTGGCTTCAACCCTGTGTAAGTGTTTGCAACTTCACTGAAGCTAAACGAGCTACATCTACTTATGCCCTGATCCCTAGATTAAGATGAACCGAACTTCAAAGCCATTAGCTGAGACGGCACTGTTTGTAAGACGAGAGATGGAACAAGCGCTTGGATACTACAGCTACACCCTGGGATGGTGAAGTGAAACAAAATAGAAGGCTGTAATAGAAATGGAATAACAATACATGATTCTTCAGCGATGGCCACGGACAAAACAGTTCAGGGCACAATCACCAAATTCATGTCACCTAAACATCCCCCACCCCATGATCCTGGGACAGGCAGGGGCCTGACCTAGACCCCCTGATTGGCAAAGCTGCTCTCACTTACACTGGCAAAAGCAGTCCCCTCTGGGCTATTGTGTTGGCCGGGTCTTGGCAGAACACAGCACACTCCAGCCCCAGACATTATTATTATCATTTAGAATTAATAGTATTGTAGAGTCCAAGGAGCCCCAGCCACGGACCAGGACACCACGGTGCCAGGTGCTGTCCATGGCCTTTCCTTGCCCCTAGCCAGAGCCCCAGCCTACCCCATGCACCAGGGAAGCAGGAGGAACTGGCTGTATGTAAGTTCAAGATTTCCCCCATGCCAGAATCTGGCCCTTAATCTCCCCGGGTAACCCATGTATCTGTCTTCCTTATTTCACATCCTACCAATGACAAATGGTACACTGCCAGGCAGGCTGCTCAGTGAGCCTGGTCCTGGTCACATTCATTATTTCCTGTGAGGACTGGTGATCCCATCGTGACTCTCTGTGACTCAGGTGGCACTGAGAGACACCTGCGTGCTGTGTGATGGAGAAACAGACCAATTGACATTATTACAGCAGCCTCCCATGCACTTTCTGCGCCTCTGGAAGTGTATAATGCAGCTGTTGGAGCCAACAGAAATTGCACTCCTCTCGTTATTTAAAACCAGAGCCTTGTGAAGAGATTTTCACTACAGAGTGTGAGCTACGGGAGTTCTTGTGTTTCAGAACGTGGGCTGCGACTATGAAATTGACTCCAACGCTGTCGAGGATCGGTGCGGGGTGTGCCATGGGGATGGATCCACCTGCCAGACTGTGAAAAAGATGTTCGAGGAGAGCGAGGGGCTGGGTAAGGCTGTCTGTCACAACCATCTGCCAGCCTGTCCCTGAACTTTTGCTGGTTCCTGTTCTGACAGGGAACATTTGTGAGCAGCATGAATTGGTGAGAATGCACAGCACCTGCCATGTTCCATGACGGGCTCATTTAGGAAGGGAAGTGGGTCATTAAAGGTTAAACAAATACTAACAAGATATAGCAAGAAAAGGTGCTCAGAGGTTTTGCAGGTAGAAGGGACAAATCCACCACACAGATCCTTTTCTCCAGGAACCCTACAAGCTAAGGCCGGAGGCTGCTGGACTGGCAGGCAGGGGATGTGCTGTGGAATGCAGGCGTGAGCAGCATGTACTCCTGGCCAGTTCATGCCAGTGGTGGCAGCATTTGTAGTAACTTTCTGGGGAATAGATAAGCCTTTACTTGGCAGATCACCATGCTGCTTAGGGGACACAGTGCATATAGATGGTCCCGGTTTTTCAGGGTACCCTTCAAGGTACTGTGCTTGACTCAGGACAACATGGTTACCTAGAGCGAGTCACTTAGCATCTTTGTGCGTCAGTTTTCCCTGTCGGTGAAACAGGGAAAACTCCAACCTCACAAGGAGACTGTAGTTCATCACAGTTTATAAAGGGCTTTGAGATCCTTTGGCAGAAGGTGCTGTAAAAGTGCAGTGTGCCGTTATTAATATTTATCATTATGGTTTTGAGCACCAAATTCCCTCACAACTTTTTTTTAAAAATAGGAAAGCTCTGTTTCTGTTCCATGCTTTATATATTAAAATGCCAAGATGGTTTTTGTATAGATAGATAGAGACAGCACTTCTTTTCATTAAAGAAACATGACTGGAACTTTGTAAAGTATAACTAAGCTCCCTTAATAACTAAACATGGCCCTGAAAACTGAGCAAGTGGACAGAATGAGGTTAGGGCAAAGATCTCGCCTATTTGAATAAGAAAGAGAGAGAAAAAGATTCTGACTTGTTGTTTTAAATGATTTTCTTAATACAAACACCCTTAATCTGTAGATCCAGTTTTTCCCTTTATCAGCAGTGTGGGGGGAGGGGCAGGACTGGTTTGCAAACAGGAACTCTTCAATAACGCGACTGTTAGGAAATTCCACAGGGGAAAGTAGGGTCAGCAATAAAGAGAAGGTAAATTATTGGCAGTGCAATTGTTCTGAAAGGCATTGGCTATGACATGTAGGAAGCTAAGGGAGTGATTCCATCAATATCATTCATTTCATTCTGATTTATATTTGTTAGAGACCAAAAACTTGAAATCATCCTTTACTATTTAATCTTGCTCCTTTTAAAATCACTGGTACTTTTGCAGTTGACTTTCAGGGGGCAAAGATTTAGCCTTTGGAACAGAGACATGTTAAATTGATTATCATCCCAGTGTTTACCGCTCGGAGGAAAAATATCCATTTACAGACCTTTGCTGCTAGGCCATTGTCTGCGCTCTAAAAAGAAGTCTGAGTTAGCTGGACCTCTGGGTTCAGCTTAACTGAAGGTTTAAGAGGGTCAATGTGGACAAGGTAAAAGCACGTTAAATGCATTGGTCAAGGCTCAGTGAGGACACTTTTAGTTCTGCAATGGAATTGACCAGCAGAGAACACAGTCTGGCTCCATGTACGATTCTGCATGTGGCTCACTGGAAAGAAAGATGTGAAAAACACAGGAGCAGGTATAAATACATGAAAAGATGGGGGTTGCTTTACCAAATGTGAGGTCAGTCTAATGAGATAAATCAACTAACAGCAGGATACCAAGGGAGGAAAAATAACTTCTGAAGTGGTAAGAGAGTGGCCCATTACAGACAGTTGACAAGAACAGTGGTTCTCAAACTGGGGCCGCCGCTTGTGTAGGGAAAGCCCCTGGCGGGCCGGGCTGGTTTGTTTACCTGCCACATCCGCAGGTCCGGCTGATTGGGGCTCCCACTGGCTGCAGTTCGCTGCTCCAGGCCAATGGGAGCTGCTGGAAGTGGCGGCCCCCGTTTGAGAACCACTGGACAAGAAGGTGTGAGTAACAGTAGGGAGAAATTAGTATTGGGGAAATTAAGTTTAGGTTTTGTAATGACCCTGAATAAAGACTGGGAGTGGTTGGGTCATTACAAAAGCTAAATTTAATTTCCCCAATACTAATTTCTCCCTACTGTTACAAACACCTTCTTGTCAACTGTCTGTAATGGGCCACTCTCTTACCACTTCAGAAGTTATTTTTCCTCCCTTGGTAGCCTGCTGTTAGTTGATTTATCTCGTTAGACTGACCTCACATTTGGTAAAGCAACCCCCATCCTTTCATGTATTTATACCTGCTCCTGTATTTTTCACTTCATGCATCCGATGAAGTGGGTTTTAGCCCATGAAAGCTTATGCCCAAATAAATTTGTTAGTCTCTAAGGTGCCACAAGGACTCCTCGGTTTTTTTGCTGATACAGACTAACATGGCTACCCCTGAAACCTGGAAAGAAAGAGCTATTTTATCTGAGGCCCCAGGTACTCGCTGATGCTGAAATCAGCAGCTAAAAGACAAAATGCTCTGTTTAATCAGCTTGGCGGCTCTCATTGCTCTAGCGATTTGACTGGAAGTGATTGATTTATCTGGCATGGGGTTCTTCTGTTTGTTCGACTGCCTGAGATTGACAGTCAATGAAATTCCCAGGTTACGTTGACATTGGGATGATCCCAGCTGGAGCCCGGGAGATTAGAATTGAGGAAGTGGCAGAAGCAGGAAATTTCTTGGCCTTGAGGAGTGAAGATCCAGAGAAATACTTTCTGAATGGCGGGTGGACCATCCAATGGAACGGAGACTACAAAGTGGCTGGGACAACCTTCACCTACGAGAGGACTGGAAACTGGGAGAACCTCACATCCCCTGGGCCCACAGGGGAGCCTGTCTGGATCCAGGTACTTGTATGATGTTTTATTTTGCCATGTAGCCACATGTGACAGGTGCAGAGATCTGTGTGGGGCAGATCAACATGCAGCAAAGCTCTTCACAAATATAAACTTAGAAAAATGCCAGCGGCAGCTAGGAAGGGCACTTAGTCCTCATTCGCTGATCACAGAGCTCTGATTAGTAGTAGTAGTATTATGATATTGTCTAGAGACAGCAACCAAAATCTAGGCCTCATTGGGCTAGGGACTGTACATTCACTTAAGTCCTTGCTCCAGAGAGCTTACAATCTAAATAGACACGATGGACAAAGGAATTACCTTCCTTTTACAGAGGGGGAACAGATACACAGAGAATTAAGTGTCTTGCTCAAGGTCACACAGGAATTCTATGGCAGAGCTGAGATTTGAACCCAGAGCTGCCAAGGCCTTATCCATAAGACCATCCTTCCCCTTGATTAGGGAAGCATTAAGCTTTAAAGCAGAGCAAATGCCTTATCATTCCAAACTGGGTGTAATTTCTCTCCCAGTATGATTTCAAATCAGCAAAGCACAGCTGAGCCTATCAAAATATTTTCAATTCATGGCAATTGCAGCCAGTGGAATAATTTTGATTTTCCTTGGTGAGTCCAATTTAAACAGTTGCTCTGGTTAGACAGCACACCTACAGCTATGCATAACAGAACCTGGCAAACCTACCGCCAGATCCTCCCAAAATGAAGTGTGCATTTGGTGGAGCTCAGAGCAACCAACTGTTAAAAGTCTCATGCAAGGAAAATGTTGGACTGGTTATCACACCATCTCGCTGCTGCTTGAGCTGAGGAACGGGAGCACTTACATTCGCGGTCTGCGGAGCCAAACCTCAAACGCTGTAATCCCTTTAGGGGAACTCGGCTGTACTGTGCTGGCAGTCAGACACACCTTAGACTCTGGAAATCCCTTCTGCTCTTCCCTTTCCCATCAGAGCTCACAGCTGCCAGTGGGATTTCTCTGTAGAAGAGAACAGTATGCCTCGCTCTCTCTGCTCATGGGGCAGTCAGAATTTCAGCGCAAACTGGTGCTTTGACGGCAACTAGTAATCGTTCATGTTTCTTTGGGAACAACTGTAAT